>NW_027646297.1:0-600000 GCF_951394435.1 Stenella coeruleoalba
ACCCTATCCCTAGCAGGAACCCTAACCCTAACCATTCCCCGAAGCCTGACCCTCACCCGTCCCCTAATCCTAACCCGTACGCTAACACTAACCCGCGCCCTCACACGCACGCTCCCCCTAAAGCGTTGCCGTACCCTCACCTGGACCCTAAACCGTCCCCGTCCCCTAACCCTGACCCTAGCCCGAACCCTAACCGTAACCCTTCCCCGAAGCCTGACCCTCACCCGTCCCCTAATCCTAACCCGTACGCTAACACTAACACGCGCCCTCACACGCACGCTCCCCCTAAAGCGTTGCCGTACCCTCACCTGGACCCGAAACCGTCCCCGTCCCCTAACACTAACCCTAGCCCGAACCCTAACCCTAACCCTTCCCCGAAGCCTGACCCTCACCCGTCCCCTAATCCTAACCCGTACGCTAACACTAACCCGCGCCCTCACACGCACGCTCCCCCTAAAGCGTTGCCGTACCCTCACCTGGACCCTAAACCGTCCCCGTCCCCTAACCCTAACCCTAGCCCGAACCCTAACCCTAACCCTTCCCCGAAGCCTGACCCTCACCCGTCCCCTAATCCTAACCCGTACGCTAACACTAACCCGCGCCCTCACACGCACGCTCCCCCTAAAGCGTTGCCGTACCCTCACCTGGACCCTAAACCGTCCCCGTCCCCTAACCCTAACCCTAGCCCGAACCCTAACCCTAACCCTTCCCCGAAGCCTGACCCTCACCCGTCCCCTAATCCTAACCCGTACGCTAACACTAACCCGCGCCCTCACACGCACGGTCCCCATAAAGCGTTGCCGTACCCTCACCTGGACCCTAAACCGTCTCCGTCCCCTAACCCTAACCCTAGCCCGAACCCTAACCCTAACCCTTCCCCGAAGCCTGAACCTCACCCGTCCCCTAATCCTAACCCGTACGCTAACACTAACCCGCGCCCTCACACGCACGCTCCACCTAAAGCGTTGCCGTACCCTCACCTGGACCCGAAACCGTCCCCGTCCCCAAAACCTAACCCTAGCCCGAACCCTAACCCTAACCCTTCCCCGAAGCCTGACCCTCACCCGTCCCCTAATCTTAACACGTACGCTAACACTAACCCACGCCATCACACGCACGCTCCCCCTAAAGCGTTGCCGTACCCTCACCTGGACCCTAAACCGTCCCCGTCCCCTAACCCTAACCCTAGCCCGAACCCTAACCCTAACCCATCCCCGAAGCCTGACCCTCACCCGTCCCCTAATCCTAACCCGTACGCTAACACTAACCCGCGCCCTCACACGCACGCTCCCCCTAAAGCGTTGCCGTACCCTCACCTGGACCCTAAACCGTCCCCGTCCCCTAACCCTAACCCTAGCCCGAACCCTAACCCTAACCCTTCCCCGAAGCCGGACCCTCACCCGTCCCCTAATCCTAACCCGTACGCTAACACTAACCCGCGCCCTCACACGCACGCTCCCCCTAAAGCGTTGCCGTACCCTCACCTGGACCCTAAACCGTCCCCGTCCCCTAACCCTAACCCTAGCCCAAACCCTAACCCTAACCCTTCCCCGAAGCCTGACCCTCACGCGTCCCCTAATCCTAACCCGTACGCTAACACTAACCCGCGCCCTCACACGCACGCTCCCCCTAAAGCGTTGCCGTACCCTCACCTGGACCCTAAACCGTCCCCGTACCCTAACCCTAACCCTAGCCCGAACCCTAACCCTAAACCTTCCCCGAAGCCTGACCCTCACCCGTCCCCTAATCCTAACCCGTACGCTAACACTAACCCGCGCCCTCACACGCATGCTCCCCCTAAAGCGTTGCCGTACCCTCACCTGGACCCTAAACCTTCCCCGTCCCCTAACCCTAACCCTAGCCCGAACCCTAACCCTAACCCTTCCCCGAAGCCTGACCCTCACCCGTCCCCTAATCCTAAGCCGTACGCTAACACTAACCCGCGCCCTCACACGCACGCTCCCCCTAAAGCGTTGCCGTACCCTCACCTGAACCCTAAACCGTCCCCGTCCCCTAACCCTAACCCTAGCCCGAACCCTAACCCTAACCCTTCCCCGAAGCCTGACCCTCACCCGTCCCCTAATCCTAAGCCGTACGTTAACACTAACGCGCGCCCTCACACGTACGCTCCCCCTAAAGCGTTGCCGTACCCTCACCTGGACCCTAAACCGTCCCGGTCCCCTAACCCTAACCCTAGCCCGAACCCTAACCCTAACCCGTCCCCGAAGCCTGACCCTCACCCGTCCCCTAATCCTAAGCCGAACGCTAACACTAACCCGCGCCCTCACACGCACGCTCCCCCTAAAGCGTTGCCGTACCCTCACCTGGACCCTAAACCGTCCCCGTCCCCTAACCCTAACCCTAGCCCGAACCCTAACCCTAACCCTTCCCAGAAGCCTGACCCTCACCCGTCCCCTAATCCTAACCCGTACGCTAACACTAACCCGCGCCCTCACATGCACGCTCCCCCTAAAGCGTTGCCGTACCCTCACCTGGACCCTAAACCGTCCCTGTCCCCTAACCCTAACCCTAGCGCGAACCCTAACCCTAACACTTTCCCGAAGCCTGACCCTCACCCGTCCCCTAATCCTAACCCGTACGCTAACACTAACCCGCGCCCTCACACGCACGCTCCCCCTAAAGCGTTGCCGTACCCTCACCTGGACCCTAAACCATCCCCGTCCCCTAACCCTAACCCTAGCCCGAACCCTAACCCTAACCCTTCCCCGAAGCCTGACCCTCACCCGTCCCCTAATCCTAACCCGTACGCTAACACTAACCCGCGCCCTCACACGCACGCTCCCCCTAAAGCGTTGCCGTACCCTCACCTGGACCCGAAACCGTCCCCGTCCCCTAACCCTAACCCTAGCCCGAACCCTAACCCTAACCCTTCCCCGAAGCCTGACCCTCACCCGTCCCCTAATCCTAAGCCGTACGCTAACACTAACCCGCACCCTCACACGCACGCTCCCCCTAAAGCGTTGCCGTACCCTCACCTGGACCCGAAACCGTCCCCGTCCCCTAACCCTAACCCTAGCCCGAACCCTAACCCTAACCCTTCCCCGAAGCCTGACCCTCACCCGTCCCCTAATCCTAACCCGTACGCTAACACTAACCCGCGCCCTCACACGTACGCTCCCCCTAAAGCGTTGCCGTACCCTCACCTGGACCCTAAACCGTCCCCGTCCCCTAACCCTAACACTAGCCCGAACCCTAACCCTAACCCTTCCCCGATGCCTGACCCTCACCCGTCCCCTAATCCTAACCCGTACGCTAACACTAACCCGCGTCCTCACACGCACGCTCCCCCTAAAGCGTTGCCGTACCCTCACCTGGACCCTAAACCGTCCCCGTCCCTTAACCCTTACCCTAGCCCGAACCCAAACCCTAACCCTTCCCCGAAGCCTGACCCTCACCCGTCCCCTAATCCTAACCCGTACGCTAACACTAACCCGCGCCCTCACACGCACGCTCCCCCTAAAGCGTTGCCGTACCCTCACCTGGACCCTAAACCTTCCCCATCCCCTAACCCTAACCCTAGCCCGAACCCTAACCCTAACCCTTCCCCGAAGCCTGACCCTCACCCGTCCCCTAATCCTAACCCGTACGCTAACACTAACCCGCGCCCTCACACGCACGCTCCCCCTAAAGCGTTGCCGTACCCTCACCTGGACCCTAAACCGTCCCCGTCCCCTAACCCTAACCCTAGCCCGAACACTAACCCTAACCCTTCCCCGAAGCCTGACCCTCACCCGTCCCCTAATCCTAACCCGTACGCTAACACTAACCCGCGCGCTCACACGCACGCTCCCCCTAAAGCGTTGCCGTACCCTCACCTGGACCCTAAACCGTCCCCGTACCCTAACCCTAACCCTAGCCCGAACCCTAAACCTAACCCTTCCCCGAAGCCTGACCCTCACCCGTTCCCTAATCTTAACCCGTACGCTAACACTAACCCACGCCCTCACACGCACGCTCCCCCTAAAGCGTTGCCGTACCCTCACCTGGACCCTAAACCGTCCCCGTCCCCTAACCCTAACCCTAGCCCGAACCCTAACCCTAACCCATCCCCGAAGCCTGACCCTCACCCGTCCCCTAATCCTAAACCGTACGCTAACGCTAACCCGCGCCCTCACACGCACGCTCCCCCTAAAGCGTTGCTGTACCCTCACCTGGACCCTAAAACGTCCCCGTCCCCTAACCCTAACCCTAGCCCGAACCCTAACCCTAACCCTTCCCCGAAGCCGGACCCTCACCCGTCCCCTAATCCTAACCCGTACGGTAACACTAACCCACGCCCTCACACGCACGCTCCCCCTAAAGCGTTGCCGTACCCTCACCTGGACCCTAAACCGTCCCCGTCCCCTAACCCTAACCCTAGCCCAAACCCTAACCCTAACCCTTCCCCGAAGCCTGACCCTCACCCGTCCCCTAAACCTAAACCGTACGCTAACACTAACCCGCGCCCTCACACGCACGCTCCCCCTAAAGCGTTGCCGTACCCTCACCTGGACCCTAAACCGTCCCCGTACCCTAACCCTAACCCTAGCCCGAACCCTAACCCTAACCCTTCCCCGAAGCCTGACCCTCACCCGTCCCCTAATCCTAAGCCGTACGCTAACACTAACCCGCGCCCTCACACGCACGCTCCCCCTAAAGCGTTGCCGTACCCTCACCTGAACCCTAAACCTTCCCCGTCCCCTAACCCTAACCCTAGCCCGAACCCTAACCCTAACCCTTCCCCGAAGCCTGACCCTCACCCGTCCCCTAATCCTAACCCGTACGCTAACACTAACCCGCGCCCTCACACGCACGCTCCCCCTAAAGCGTTGCCGTACCCTCACCTGGACCCTAAACCGTCCCCGTCCCCTAACCCTAACCCTAGCCCGAACCCTAACCCTAACCCTTCCCCGAAGCCTGACCCTCACCCGTCCCCTAATCCTAACCCGTACGCTAACACTAACCCGCGCCCTCACATGCATGCTCCCCCTAAAGCGTTGCCGTACCCTCACCTGGACCCAAAACCGTCCCCGTCCCCTAACCCTAACCCTAGCCCGAACCCTAACCCTAACCCTTCCCAGAAGCCTGACCCTCACCCGTCCCCTAATCCTAACCCGTACGCTAACACTAACCCGCGCCCTCACACGCACGCTCCCCCTAAAGCGTTGCCGTACCCTCACCTGGACCCTAAACCGTCCCCGTCCCCTAACCCTAAACCTAGCCCGAACCCTAACCCTAACCCTTCCCCGAAGCCTGACCCTCACCCGTCTCCTAATCCTAACCCGTATGCTAACACTAACCCGCGCCCTCACACGCACGCTCCCCCTAAAGCGTTGCCGTACCCTCACCTGGACCCTAAACCGTCCCCGTCCCCTAACCCTAACCCTAGCCCGAACCCTAACCCTAACCCTTCCCCGAAGCCTGACCCTCACCCGTCCCCTAATCCTAACCCGTACGCTAACACTAACCCGCGCCCTCACACGCACGCTCCCTCTAAAGCGTTGCCGTACCCTCACCTGGACCCTAAACCGTCCCCGTCCCCTAACCCTAACCCTAGCCCGAACCCTAACCCTAACCCTTCCCCGAAGCCTGACCCTCACCCGTCCCCTAATCCTAAGCCGTACGCTAACACTAACGCGCGCCCTCACACGTACGCTCCCCCTAAAGCGTTGCCGTACCCTCACCTGGACCCTAAACCGTCCCCGTCCCCTAACCCTAACCCTAACCCTAGCCCGAACGCTAACCCTAACCCTTCCCCGAAGCCGGACCCTCACCCGTCCCCTAATCCTAACCTGTACGCTAACACTAACCCCCGCCCTCACACGCACGCTCCCCCTAAAGCGTTGCCGTACCCTCACCTGGACCCTAAACCGTCCCCGTCCCCTAACCCTAACCCTAGCCCGAACCCTAACCCTAACCCTTCCCCGAAGCCTGACCCTCACCCGTCCCCTAATCCTAACCCGTACGCTAACACTAACCCGCGCCCTCACACGCACGCTCCCCCTAAATCGTTGCCGTTCCCTCACCTGGACCCTAAACCTTCCCCATCCCCTAACCCTAACCCTAGCCGGAACCCTAAGCCTAACCATTCCCCGAAGCCTGACCCTCACCCGTCCCCTAATCCTAACCCGTACGCTAACACTAACCCGCGCCCTCACACGCACGCTCCCCCTAAAGCGTTGCCGTACCCTCACCTGGACCCTAAACCGTCCCCGTCCCCTAACCCTGACCCTAGCCCGAACCCTAACCGTAACCCTTCCCCGAAGCCTGACCCTCACCCGTCCCCTAATCCTAACCCGTACGCTAACACTAACACGCGCCCTCACACGCACGCTCCCCCTAAAGCGTTGCCGTACCCTCACCTGGACCCGAAACCGTCCCCGTCCCCTAACACTAACCCTAGCCCGAACCCTAACCCTAACCCTTCCCCGAAGCCTGACCCTCACCCGTCCCCTAATCCTAACCCGTACGCTAACACTAACCCGCGCCCTCACACGCACGCTCCCACTAAAGCGTTGCCGTACCCTCACCTGGACCCTAAACCGTCCCCGTCCCCTAACCCTAACCCTAGCCCGAACCCTAACCCTAACCCTTCCCCGAAGCCTGACCCTCACCCGTCCCCTAATCCTAAGCCGTACGCTACCACTAACCCGCGCCCTCACACGCACGCTCCCCCTAAAGCGTTGCCGTACCCTCATCTGGACCCTAATCCGTCCCCGTCCCCTAACTCTAACCCTAGCCCGAACCCTAACCCTAAACCTTCCCCGAAGCCTGACCCTCACCCGTCCCCTATTCCTAACCCATACGCTAACACTAACCCGCGCCCTCACACGCACGGTCCCCCTAAAGCGTTGCCGTACCCTCACCTGGACCCTAAACCGTCCCCGTCCCCTAACCCTAACCCTAGCCCGAACCCTAACCCTAACCCTTCCCCGAAGCCTGAACCTCACCCGTCCCCTACTCCTAACCTGTACGCTAACACTAACCCGCGCCCTCACACGCACGCTCCACCTAAAGCGTTGCCGTACCCTCACCTGGACCCGAAACCGTCCCCGTCACCTAAACCTAACCCTAGCCCGAACCCTAACCCTAACCCTTCCCCGAAGCCTGACCCTCACCCGTCCCCTAATCTTAACCCGTACGCTAACACTAACCCACGCCATCACACGCACGCTCCCCCTAAAGCGTTGCCGTACCCTCACCTGGACCCTAAACCGTCCCCGTCCCCTAACCCTAACCCTAGCCCGAACCCTAACCCTAACCCATCCCCGAAGCCTGACCCTCACCCGTCCCCTAATCCTAAGCCGTACGCTAACACTAACCCGCGCCCTCACACGCACGCTCCCCCTAAAGCGTTGCCGTACCCTCACCTGGACCCTAAACCGTCCCCGTCCCCTAACCCTAACCCTAGCCCGAACCCTAACCCTAACCCTTCCCCGAAGCCTGACCCTCACCCGTCCCCTAATCCTAAGCCGTACGCTAACACTAACCCGTGCCCTCACACGCACGCTCCCCCTAAAGCGTTGCCGTACCCTCACCTGGACCCTAAACCGTCCCCGTACCCTAACCCTAACCCTAGCCCAAACCCTAACCCTAACCCTTCCCCGAAGTCTGACCCTCACCCGTCCCCTAATCCTAACCCGTACGCTAACACTAACCCGCGCCCTCACACGCATGCTCCCCCTAAAGCGTTGCCGTACCCTCACCTGGACCCTTAAACCTTCCCCGTCCCCTAACGCTAACCGTAGCCCGAACCCTAACCCTAACCCTTCCCCGAAGCCTGACCCTCACCCGTCCCCTAATCCTAAGCCGTACGCTAACACTAACCCGCGCCCTCACACGCACGCTCCCCCTAAAGCGTTGCCGTACCCTCACCTGAACCCTAAACCGTCCCCGTCCCCTAACCCTAACCCTAGCCCGAACCCTAACCCTAACCCTTCCCCGAAGCCTGACCCTCACCCGTCCCCTAATCCTAACCCGTACGCTAACACTAACCCGCGCCCTCACACGCACGCTCCCGCTAAAGCGTTGCCGTACCCTCACCTGGACCCTAAACCGTCCCCGTACCCTACCCCTAACCCTAGCCCGAACCCTAACCCTAACCCTTCCCCGAAGCCTGACCCTCACCCGTCCCCTAATCCTAAGCCGTACGCTACCACTAACCCGCGCCCTCACACGCACGCTCCCCCTAAAGCGTTGCCGTACCCTCACCTGGACCCTAAACCGTCCCCGTCCCCTAACCCTAAACCTAGCCCGAACCCTAACCCTAACCCTTCCCCGAAGCCTGACCCTCACCCGTCCCCTAATCCTAAGCCGTACGCTACCACTAACCCGCGCCCTCACACGCACGCTCCCCCTAAAGCGTTGCCGTACCCTCACCTGGACCCTAAACCGTCCCCGTCCCCTAACCCTAAACCTAGCCCGAACCCTAACCCTAACCCTTCCCCGAAGCCTGACCCTCACCTGTCTCCTAACCCTAACCCGTACGCTAACACTAACCCGCGCCCTCACACGCACGCTCCCCGTAAAGCGTTGCCGTACCCTCACCTGGACCCTAAACCGTCCCCGTCCCCTAACCCTAACCTTAGCCCGAACCCTAACCCTAACCCTTCCCCGAAGCCTGACCCTCACCCGTCCCCTAATCCTAAGCCGTACGCTAACACTAACCCGCGCCCTCACACGCACGCTCCCCCTAAAGCGTTGCCGTACCCTCACCTGGACCCTAAACCGTCCCCGTCCCCTAACCCTAACCCTAGCCCGAACCCTAACCCTAACCCTTCCCCGAAGCCTGACCCTCACCCGTCCCCTAATCCTAAGCCGTACGCTAACACTAACCCGCGCCCTCACACGCACGCTCCCCCTAAAGCGTTGCCGTACCCTCACCTGGACCCTAAACCGTCCCCGTCCCCTAACCCTAACCCTAGCCCGAACCCTAACCCTAACCCTTCCCCGAAGCCTGACCCTCACCCGTCCCCTAATCCTAAGCCGTACGCTAACACTAACCCGCGCCCTCACACGCACGCTCCCCCTAAAGCGTTGCCGTACCCTCTCCTGGACACTAAGCCGTCCCCGTACCCTAACCCTAACCCTAGCCCGAACCCTAACCCTAACCCTTCCCCGAAGCCTGACCCTCACCCGTCCCCTAATCCTAACCCGTACGCTAACACTAACCCACGCCCTCACACGCACGCTCCCCCTAAAGCGTTGCCGTACCCTCACCTGGACCCGAAACCGTCCCCGTACCCTAACCCTAACCCTAGCCCGAACCCTAACCCTAACCCTTCCCCGAAGCCTGACCCTCACCCGTCCCCTAATCCTAAGCCGTACGCTAACACTAACTCGCGCCCTCACACGCATGCTCCCCCTAAAGCGTTGCCGTACCCTCACATGGACCCTAAACCGTCCCCGTCCCCTAACCCTAACCCTAGCCCGAACCCTAACCCTAACCCTTCCCCGAAGCCTGACCCTCACCCGTCCCCTAATCCTAACCCGTACGCTAACACTAACCCGCGCCCTCACACGCACGCTCCCCCTAAAGCGTTGCCGTACCCTCACCTGGACCCTAAACCGTCCCCGTCCCCTAACCCTGACCCTAGCCCGAACCCTAACCGTAACCCTTCCCCGAAGCCTGACCCTCACCCGTCCCCTAATCCTAACCCGTACGCTAACACTAACACGCGCCCTCACACGCACGCTCCCCCTAAAGCGTTGCCGTACCCTCACCTGGACCCGAAACCGTCCCCGTCCCCTAACACTAACCCTAGCCCGAACCCTAACCCTAACCCTTCCCCGAAGCCTGACCCTCACCCGTCCCCTAATCCTAACCCGTACGCTAACACTAACCCGCGCCCTCACACGCACGCTCCCACTAAAGCGTTGCCGTACCCTCACCTGGACCCTAAACCGTCCCCGTCCCCTAACCCTAACCCTAGCCCGAACCCTAACCCTAACCCTTCCCCGAAGCCTGACCCTCGCCCGTCCCCTAATCCTAAGCCGTACGCTACCACTAACCCGTGCCCTCACACGCACGCTCCCCCTAAAGCGTTGCCGTACCCTCATCTGGACCCTAAACCGTCCCCGTCCCCTAACTCTAACCCTAGCCCGAACCCTAACCCTAACCCTTCCCCGAAGCCTGACCCTCACCCGTCCCCTAATCCTAACCCATACGCTAACACTAACCCGCGCCCTCACACGCACGGTCCCCCTAAAGCGTTGCCGTACCCTCACCTGGACCCTAAACCGTCCCCGTCCCCTAACCCTAACCCTAGCCCGAACCCTAACCCTAACCCTTCCCCGAAGCCTGAACCTCACCCGTCCCCTAATCCTAACCTGTACGCTAACACTAACCCGCGCCCTCACACGCACGCTCCACCTAAAGCGTTGCCGTACCCTCACCTGGACCCGAAACCGTCCCCGTCACCTAAACCTAACCCTAGCCTGAACCCTAACCCTAACCCTTCCCCGAAGTCTGACCCTCACCCGTCCCCTAATCCTAACCCGTACGCTAACACTAACCCGCGCCCTCACACGCATGCTCCCCCTAAAGCGTTGCCGTACCCTCACCTGGACCCTTAAACCTTCCCCGTCCCCTAACACTAACCGTGGTCCGAACCCTAACCCTAACCCTTCCCCGAAGCCTGACCCTCACCCGTACCCTAATCCTAAGCCGTACGCTAACACTAACCCGCGCCCTCACACGCACGCTCCCCCTAAAGCGTTGCCGTACCCTCACCTGAACCCTAAACCGTCCCCGTCCCCTAAACCTAACCCTAGCCCGAACCCTAACCCTAACCCTTCCCCGAAGCCTGACCCTCACCCGTCCCCTAATCCTAACCCGTACGCTAACACTAACCCGCGCCCTCACACGCACGCTCCCCCTAAAGCGTTGCCGTACCCTCACCTGGACCCTAAACCGTCCCCGTCCCCTAACCCTAACCCTAGCCCGAACCCTAACCCTAACCCTTCCCCGAAGCCTGACCCTCACCCGTCCCCTAATCCTAAGCCGTACGCTAACACTAACCCGCGCCCTCACACGCACGCTCCCCCTAAAGCGTTGCCGTACCCTCACCTGGACCCTAAACCGTCCCCGTCCCCTAACCCTAACCCTAGCCCGAACCCTAACCCTAACCCTTCCCCGAAGCCTGACCCTCACCCGTCCCCTAATCCTAAGCCGCACGCTAACACTAACCCGCGCCCTCACACGCACGCTCCCCCTAAAGCGTTGCCGTACCCTCACTTGGACCCTAAACCGTCCCCGTCCCCTAACCCTAACCCTAGCCCGAACCCTAACCCTAACCCTTCCCCGAAGCCTGACCCTCACCCGTCCCCTAATCCTAAGCCGTACGCTAACACTAACGCGCGCCCTCACACGCACGCTCCACCTAAAGCGTTGCCGTACCCTCTCCTGGACCCTAAGCCGTCCCCGTACCCTAACCCTAACCCTAGCCCGAACCCTAACCCTAACCCTTCCCCGAAGCCTGACCCTCACCCGTCCCCTAATCCTAACCCGTACGCTAACACTAACCCACGCCCTCACACGCACGCTCCCCCTAAAGCGTTGCCATACCCTCACCTGGACCCGAAACCGTCCCCGTCCCCTAACCCTAACCCTAGCCCGAACCCTAACCCTAACCCTTCCCCGAAGCCTGACCCTCACCCGTCCCCTAATCCTAAGCCGTACGCTAACACTAACCCGCGCCCTCACACGCACGCTCCCCCTAAAGCGTTGCCATACCCTCACCTGAACCCTAAACCGTAACCGTCCCCTAACCCTAACCCTAGCCCGAACCCTAACCCTAACCCTTCCCCGAAGCCTGACCCTCACCCGTCCCCTAATCCTAACCCATACGCTAACACTAACCCGTGCCCTCACACGCACGCTCCCCCTAAAGCGTTGCCGTACCCTCACCTGGACCCGAAACCGTCCCCGTCCCCTAACCCTAACCCTAGCCCGAACCCTAACCCTAACCCTTCCCTGAAGCCTGACCCTCACCCGTCCCCTAATCCTAACCCGTACGCTAACACTAACCCGCGCCCTCACACGCACGCTCCCCCTAAAGCGTTGCCGTACCCTCACCTGGACCCTAAACCTTCCCCGTCCCCTAACCCTAACCGTAGCCCGAACCCTAACCCTAACCCTTCCCCGAAGCCTGACCCTCACCCGTCCCCTAATCCTAAGCCGTACGCTAACACTAACCCGCGCTCTCACACGCACGCTACACCTAAAGCATTGCCGTACCCTCACCTGAACCATAAACCGTCCCCGTCCCCTAACCCTAGCCCGAACCCTAACCCTAACCCTTCCCCGAAGCCTGACCCTCACCCGTCCCCTAATCCTAACCCGTACGCTAACACTAACCCGCGCCCTCACACGCACGCTCCCCCTAAAGCGTTGCCGTACCCTCACCTGGACCCTAAACCGTCCCCGTCCCCTAACCCTAACCCTAGCCCGAACCCTAACCCTAACCCTTCCCAGAAGCCTGACCCTCACCCGTCCCCTAATCCTAACCCGTACGCTAACACTAACCCGCGCCCTCACACGCACGCTCCCCCTAAAGCGTTGCCGTACCCTCACCTTGACCCGAAACCGTCCCCATCCCCTAACCCTAACCCTAGCCCGAACCCTAACCATAACCCTTCCCCGAAGCCTGACCCTCACCCGTCCCCTAATCCTAACCCGTACGCTAACACTAACCCGTGCCCTCACACGCACGCTCCCCCTAAAGCGTTGCCGTACCCTCACCTGGACCCGAAACCGTCCCCGTCCCCTAACCCTAACCCTAGCCCGAACCCTAACCCTAACCCTTCCCCGAAGCCGGACCCTCACCCGTCCCCAATCTTAACCCGTACGCTAACACTAACCCGCGCCCTCACACGCACGCTCCCCCTAAAGCGTTGCCGTACCCTCACCTGGACCCTAAACCGTCCCCGTCCCCTAACCCTAACCCTAGCCCGAACCCTAACCCTAACCCATCCCCGAAGCCTGACCCTCACCCGTCCCCTAATCCTAACCCGTACGCTAACACTAACCCGCGCCCTCATACGCACGCTCCCCCTAAAGCGTTGCCGTACCCTCACCTGGACCCTAAACCGTCCCCGTCCCCTAACCCTAACCCTAGCCCGAACCCTAACCCTAACCCTTCCCCGAAGCCTGACCCTCACCCGTCCCCTAATCCTAACCCGTACGCTAACACTAACCCGCGCCCTCACACGCACGCTCCCCCTAAAGCGTTGCCGTACCCTCACCTGGACCCTAAACCGTCCCCGTCCCCTAACCCTAACCCTAGCCCGAACCCTAACCCTAACCCTTCCCCGAAGCCTGACCCTCACCCGTCCCCTAATCCTAAGCCGTATGCTAACTCTAACCCGCGCCCTCACACGCACGCTCCCCCTAAAGCGTTGCCGTACCCTCACCTGGACCCTAAACCGTCCCCGTCCCCTAACCCTAACCCTAGCCCGAACCCTAACACTAACCCTTCCCCGAAGCCTGACCCTCACCCGTCCCCTAATCCTAACCCGTACGCTAACACTAACCCGCGCCCTCACACGCACGCTCCCCCTAAAGCATTGCCGTACCCTCACCTGGACCCTAAACCATCCCCGTCCCCTAACCCTAACCCTAGCCCGAACCCTAACCCTAACCCTTCCCCGAAGCCTGACCCTCACCCGTCCCCTAATCCAAACCCGTACGCTAACGCTATCGCGTGCCCTCACACGCACGCTCCCCCTAAAGCGTTGCCGTACCCTCACCTGGACCCTAAACTGTCCCCGTCCCCTAACCCTAACCCTAGCCCGAACCCTAACCCTAACCCTTCCCCGAAGCCTGACCCTCACCCGTCCCCTAATCCTAACCCGTACGCTAACACTGACACGCGCCCTCACACGCACGCTCCCCCTAAAGCATTGCCGTACCCTCACCTGGACCCTAAACCGTCCCCGTCCCCTAACCCTAACCCTAGCCCGAACCCTAACCCTAACCCTTCCCCGAAGCCTGACCCTCACCCGTCCCCTCATCCTAACCCGTACGCTAACACTAACCCGCGCCCTCACACGCACGCTCCCCCTAAAGCGTTGCCGTACCCTCACCTGGACCCTAAACCGTCCCCGTACCCTAACCCTAACCCTAGCCCGAACCCTAAACCTAACCCTTCCCCGAAGCCTGACCCTCACCCGTTCCCTAATCTTAACCCGTACGCTAACACTAACCCACGCCCTCACACGCACGCTCCCCCTAAAGCGTTGCCGTACCCTCACCTGGACCCTAAACCGTCCCCGTCCCCTAACCCTAACCCTAGCCCGAACCCTAACCCTAACCCATCCCCGAAGCCTGACCCTCACCCGTCCCCTAATCCTAACCCGTACGCTAACGCTAACCCGCGCCCTCACACGCACGCTCCCCCTAAAGCGTTGCTGTACCCTCACCTGGACCCTAAAACGTCCCCGTCCCCTAACCCTAACCCTAGCCCGAACCCTAACCCTAACCCTTCCCCGAAGCCGGACCCTCACCCGTCCCCTAATCCTAACCCGTACGGTAACACTAACCCACGCCCTCACACGCACGCTCCCCCTAAAGCGTTGCCGTACCCTCACCTGGACCCTAAACCGTCCCCGTCCCCTAACCCTAACCCTAGCCCGAACCCTAACCCTAACCCTTCCCCGAAGCCTGACACTCACCCGTCCCCTAAACCTAAACCGTACGCTAACACTAACCCGCGCCCTCACACGCACGCTCCCCCTAAAGCGTTGCCGTACCCTCACCTGGACCCTAAACCGTCCCCGTACCCTAACCCTAACCCTAGCCCGAACCCTAACCCTAACCCTTCCCCGAAGCCTGACCCTCACCCGTCCCCTAATCCTAAGCCGTACGCTAACACTAACCCGCGCCCTCACACGCACGCTCCCCCTAAAGCGTTGCCGTACCCTCACCTGAACCCTAAACCGTCCCCGTCCCCTAACCCTAACCCTAGCCCGAACCCTAACCCTAACCCTTCCCCGAAGCCTGACCCTCACCCGTCCCCTAATCCTAACCCGTACGCTAACACTAACCCGCGCCCTCACACGCACGCTCCCCCTAAAGCGTTGCCGTACCCTCACCTGGACCCTAAACCGTCCCCGTCCCCTAACCCTAACCCTAGCCCGAACCCTAACCCTAACCCTTCCCCGAAGCCTGACCCTCACCCGTCCCCTAATCCTAACCCGTACGCTAACACTAACCCGCGCCCTCACATGCACGCTCCCCCTAAAGCGTTGCCGTACCCTCACCTGGACCCAAAACCGTCCCCGTCCCCTAACCCTAACCCTAGCCCGAACCCTAACCCTAACCCTTCCCAGAAGCCTGACCCTCACCCGTCCCCTAATCCTAACCCGTACGCTAACACTAACCCGCGCCCTCACACGCACGCTCCCCCTAAAGCGTTGCCGTACCCTCACCTGGACCCTAAACCGTCCCCGTCCCCTAACCCTAAACCTAGCCCGAACCCTAACCCTAACCCTTCCCCGAAGCCTGACCCTCACCCGTCCCCTAATCCTAAGCCGTACGCTACCACTAACCCGCGCCCTCACACGCACGCTCCCCCTAAAGCGTTGCCGTACCCTCACCTGGACCCTAAACCGTCCCCGTCCCCTAACCCTAAACCTAGCCCGAACCCTAACCCTAACCCTTCCCCGAAGCCTGACCCTCACCCGTCTCCTAATCCTAACCCGTATGCTAACACTAACCCGCGCCCTCACACGCACGCTCCCCCTAAAGCGTTGCCGTACCCTCACCTGGACCCTAAACCGTCCCCGTCCCCTAACCCTAACCCTAGCCCGAACCCTAACCCTAACCCTTCCCCGAAGCCTGACCCTCACCCGTCCCCTAATCCTAACCCGTACGCTAACACTAACCCGCGCCCTCACACGCACGCTCCCTCTAAAGCGTTGCCGTACCCTCACCTGGACCCTAAACCGTCCCCGTCCCCTAACCCTAACCCTAGCCCGAACCCTAACCCTAACCCTTCCCCGAAGCCTGACCCTCACCCGTCCCCTAATCCTAAGCCGTACGCTAACACTAACGCGCGCCCTCACACGTACGCTCCCCCTAAAGCGTTGCCGTACCCTCACCTGGACCCTAAACCGTCCCCGTCCCCTAACCCTAACCCTAACCCTAGCCCGAACGCTAACCCTAACCCTTCCCCGAAGCCGGACCCTCACCCGTCCCCTAATCCTAACCCGTACGCTAACACTAACCCCCGCCCTCACACGCACGCTCCCCCTAAAGCGTTGCCGTACCCTCACCTGGACCCTAAACCGTCCCCGTCCCCTAACCCTAACCCTAGCCCGAACCCTAACCCTAACCCTTCCCCGAAGCCTGACCCTCACCCGTCCCCTAATCCTAACCCGTACGCTAACACTAACCCGCGCCCTCACACGCACGCTCCCCCTAAATCGTTGCCGTTCCCTCACCTGGACCCTAAACCTTCCCCATCCCCTAACCCTAACCCTAGCCGGAACCCTAAGCCTAACCATTCCCCGAAGCCTGACCCTCACCCGTCCCCTAATCCTAACCCGTACGCTAACACTAACCCGCGCCCTCACACGCACGCTCCCCCTAAAGCGTTGCCGTACCCTCACCTGGACCCTAAACCGTCCCCGTCCCCTAACCCTGACCCTAGCCCGAACCCTAACCGTAACCCTTCCCCGAAGCCTGACCCTCACCCGTCCCCTAATCCTAACCCGTACGCTAACACTAACACGCGCCCTCACACGCACGCTCCCCCTAAAGCGTTGCCGTACCCTCACCTGGACCCGAAACCGTCCCCGTCCCCTAACACTAACCCTAGCCCGAACCCTAACCCTAACCCTTCCCCGAAGCCTGACCCTCACCCGTCCCCTAATCCTAACCCGTACGCTAACACTAACCCGCGCCCTCACACGCACGCTCCCACTAAAGCGTTGCCGTACCCTCACCTGGACCCTAAACCGTCCCCGTCCCCTAACCCTAACCCTAGCCCGAACCCTAACCCTAACCCTTCCCCGAAGCCTGACCCTCACCCGTCCCCTAATCCTAAGCCGTACGCTACCACTAACCCGCGCCCTCACACGCACGCTCCCCCTAAAGCGTTGCCGTACCCTCATCTGGACCCTAAACCGTCCCCGTCCCCTAACTCTAACCCTAGCCCGAACCCTAACCCTAACCCTTCCCCGAAGCCTGACCCTCACCCGTCCCCTATTCCTAACCCATACGCTAACACTAACCCGCGCCCTCACACGCACGGTCCCCCTAAAGCGTTGCCGTACCCTCACCTGGACCCTAAACCGTCCCCGTCCCCTAACCCTAACCCTAGCCCGAACCCTAACCCTAACCCTTCCCCGAAGCCTGAACCTCACCCGTCCCCTACTCCTAACCTGTACGCTAACACTAACCCGCGCCCTCACACGCACGCTCCACCTAAAGCGTTGCCGTACCCTCACCTGGACCCGAAACCGTCCCCGTCACCTAAACCTAACCCTAGCCCGAACCCTAACCCTAACCCTTCCCCGAAGCCTGACCCTCACCCGTCCCCTAATCTTAACCCGTACGCTAACACTAACCCACGCCATCACACGCACGCTCCCCCTAAAGCGTTGCCGTACCCTCACCTGGACCCTAAACCGTCCCCGTCCCCTAACCCTAACCCTAGCCCGAACCCTAACCCTAACCCATCCCCGAAGCCTGACCCTCACCCGTCCCCTAATCCTAAGCCGTACGCTAACACTAACCCGCGCCCTCACACGCACGCTCCCCCTAAAGCGTTGCCGTACCCTCACCTGGACCCTAAACCGTCCCCGTCCCCTAACCCTAACCCTAGCCCGAACCCTAACCCTAACCCTTCCCCGAAGCCTGACCCTCACCCGTCCCCTAATCCTAAGCCGTACGCTAACACTAACCCGTGCCCTCACACGCACGCTCCCCCTAAAGCGTTGCCGTACCCTCACCTGGACCCTAAACCGTCCCCGTACCCTAACCCTAACCCTAGCCCAAACCCTAACCCTAACCCTTCCCCGAAGTCTGACCCTCACCCGTCCCCTAATCCTAACCCGTACGCTAACACTAACCCGCGCCCTCACACGCATGCTCCCCCTAAAGCGTTGCCGTACCCTCACCTGGACCCTTAAACCTTCCCCGTCCCCTAACGCTAACCGTAGCCCGAACCCTAACCCTAACCCTTCCCCGAAGCCTGACCCTCACCCGTCCCCTAATCCTAAGCCGTACGCTAACACTAACCCGCGCCCTCACACGCACGCTCCCCCTAAAGCGTTGCCGTACCCTCACCTGAACCCTAAACCGTCCCCGTCCCCTAACCCTAACCCTAGCCCGAACCCTAACCCTAACCCTTCCCCGAAGCCTGACCCTCACCCGTCCCCTAATCCTAACCCGTACGCTAACACTAACCCGCGCCCTCACACGCACGCTCCCGCTAAAGCGTTGCCGTACCCTCACCTGGACCCTAAACCGTCCCCGTACCCTACCCCTAACCCTAGCCCGAACCCTAACCCTAACCCTTCCCCGAAGCCTGACCCTCACCCGTCCCCTAATCCTAAGCCGTACGCTACCACTAACCCGCGCCCTCACACGCACGCTCCCCCTAAAGCGTTGCCGTACCCTCACCTGGACCCTAAACCGTCCCCGTCCCCTAACCCTAAACCTAGCCCGAACCCTAACCCTAACCCTTCCCCGAAGCCTGACCCTCACACGTCCCCTAATCCTAAGCCGTACGCTACCACTAACCCGCGCCCTCACACGCACGCTCCCCCTAAAGCGTTGCCGTACCCTCACCTGGACCCTAAACCGTCCCCGTCCCCTAACCCTAAACCTAGCCCGAACCCTAACCCTAACCCTTCCCCGAAGCCTGACCCTCACCTGTCTCCTAACCCTAACCCGTACGCTAACACTAACCCGCGCCCTCACACGCACGCTCCCCGTAAAGCGTTGCCGTACCCTCACCTGGACCCTAAACCGTCCCCGTCCCCTAACCCTAACCTTAGCCCGAACCCTAACCCTAACCCTTCCCCGAAGCCTGACCCTCACCCGTCCCCTAATCCTAAGCCGTACGCTAACACTAACCCGCGCCCTCACACGCACGCTCCCCCTAAAGCGTTGCCGTACCCTCACCTGGACCCTAAACCGTCCCCGTCCCCTAACCCTAACCCTAGCCCGAACCCTAACCCTAACCCTTCCCCGAAGCCTGACCCTCACCCGTCCCCTAATCCTAAGCCGTACGCTAACACTAACCCGCGCCCTCACACGCACGCTCCCCCTAAAGCGTTGCCGTACCCTCACCTGGACCCTAAACCGTCCCCGTCCCCTAACCCTAACCCTAGCCCGAACCCTAACCCTAACCCTTCCCCGAAGCCTGACCCTCACCCGTCCCCTAATCCTAAGCCGTACGCTAACACTAACCCGCGCCCTCACACGCACGCTCCCCCTAAAGCGTTGCCGTACCCTCACCTGGACCCTAAACCGTCCCCGTCCCCTAACCCTAACCCTAGCCCGAACCCTAACCCTAACCCTTCCCCGAAGCCTGACCCTCACCCGTCCCCTAATCCTAAGCCGCACGCTAACACTAACCCGCGCCCTCACACGCACGCTCCCCCTAAAGCGTTGCCGTACCCTCACTTGGACCCTAAACCGTCCCCGTCCCCTAACCCTAACCCTAGCCCGAACCCTAACCCTAACCCTTCCCCGAAGCCTGACCCTCACCCGTCCCCTAATCCTAAGCCGTACGCTAACACTAACGCGCGCCCTCACACGCACGCTCCACCTAAAGCGTTGCCGTACCCTCTCCTGGACACTAAGCCGTCCCCGTACCCTAACCCTAACCCTAGCCCGAACCCTAACCCTAACCCTTCCCCGAAGCCTGACCCTCACCCGTCCCCTAATCCTAACCCGTACGCTAACACTAACCCACGCCCTCACACGCACGCTCCCCCTAAAGCGTTGCCGTACCCTCACCTGGACCCGAAACCGTCCCCGTACCCTAACCCTAACCCTAGCCCGAACCCTAACCCTAACCCTTCCCCGAAGCCTGACCCTCACCCGTCCCCTAATCCTAAGCCGTACGCTAACACTAACTCGCGCCCTCACACGCATGCTCCCCCTAAAGCGTTGCCGTACCCTCACATGGACCCTAAACCGTCCCCGTCCCCTAACCCTAACCCTAGCCCGAACCCTAACCCTAACCCTTCCCCGAAGCCTGACCCTCACCCGTCCCCTAATCCTAACCCGTACGCTAACACTAACCCGCGCCCTCACACGCACGCTCCCCCTAAAGCGTTGCCGTACCCTCACCTGGACCCTAAACCTTCCCCGTCCCCTAACCCTAATCGTAGCCCGAACCCTAACCCTAACCCTTCCCCGAAGCCTGACCCTCACCCGTCCCCTAATCCTAAGCCGTACGCTAACACTAACCCGCGCCCTCACACGCACGCTCCCCCTAAAGCGTTGCCGTACCCTCACCTGGACCCTAAACCGTCCCCGTCCCCTAACCCTGACCCTAGCCCGAACCCTAACCGTAACCCTTCCCCGAAGCCTGACCCTCACCCGTCCCCTAATCCTAACCCGTACGCTAACACTAACACGCGCCCTCACACGCACGCTCCCCCTAAAGCGTTGCCGTACCCTCACCTGGACCGGAAACCGTCCCCGTCCCCTAACACTAACCCTAGCCCGAACCCTAACCCTAACCCTTCCCCGAAGCCTGACCCTCACCCGTCCCCTAATCCTAACCCGTACGCTAACACTAACCCGCGCCCTCACACGCACGCTCCCACTAAAGCGTTGCCGTACCCTCACCTGGACCCTAAACCGTCCCCGTCCCCTAACCCTAACCCTAGCCCGAACCCTAACCCTAACCCTTCCCCGAAGCCTGACCCTCGCCCGTCCCCTAATCCTAACCCGTACGCTACCACTAACCCGTGCCCTCACACGCACGCTCCCCCTAAAGCGTTGCCGTACCCTCATCTGGACCCTAAACCGTCCCCGTCCCCTAACTCTAACCCTAGCCCGAACCCTAACCCTAACCCTTCCCCGAAGCCTGACCCTCACCCGTCCCCTAATCCTAACCCATACGCTAACACTAACCCGCGCCCTCACACGCACGGTCCCCCTAAAGCGTTGCCGTACCCTCACCTGGACCCTAAACCGTCCCCGTCCCCTAACCCTAACCCTAGCCCGAACCCTAACCCTAACCCTTCCCCGAAGCCTGAACCTCACCCGTCCCCTAATCCTAACCTGTACGCTAACACTAACCCGCGCCCTCACACGCACGCTCCACCTAAAGCGTTGCCGTACCCTCACCTGGACCCGAAACCGTCCCCGTCACCTAAACCTAACCCTAGCCTGAACCCTAACCCTAACCCTTCCCCGAAGTCTGACCCTCACCCGTCCCCTAATCCTAACCCGTACGCTAACACTAACCCGCGCCCTCACACGCATGCTCCCCCTAAAGCGTTGCCGTACCCTCACCTGGACCCTTAAACCTTCCCCGTCCCCTAACACTAACCGTGGTCCGAACCCTAACCCTAACCCTTCCCCGAAGCCTGACCCTCACCCGTACCCTAATCCTAAGCCGTACGCTAACACTAACCCGCGCCCTCACACGCACGCTCCCCCTAAAGCGTTGCCGTACCCTCACCTGAACCCTAAACCGTCCCCGTCCCCTAAACCTAACCCTAGCCCGAACCCTAACCCTAACCCTTCCCCGAAGCCTGACCCTCACCCGTCCCCTAATCCTAACCCGTACGCTAACACTAACCCGCGCCCTCACACGCACGCTCCCCCTAAAGCGTTGCCGTACCCTCACCTGGACCCTAAACCGTCCCCGTCCCCTACCCCTAACCCTAGCCCGAACCCTAATCCTAACCCTTCCCCGAAGCCTGACCCTCACCCGTCCCCTAATCCTAACCCGTACGCTAACACTAACCCGCGCCCTCACACGCACGCTCCCCCTAAAGCGTTGCCGTACCCTCACCTGGACCCTAAACCGTCCCCGTCCCCTAACCCTAACCCTAGCCCGAACCCTAACCCTAACCCTTCCCCGAAGCCTGACCCTCACCCGTCCCCTAATCCTAAGCCGTACGCTACCACTAACCCGCGCCCTCACACGCACGCTCCCCCTAAAGCGTTGCCGTACCCTCACCTGGACCCTAAACCGTCCCCGTCCCCTAACCCTAAACCTAGCCTGAACCCTAACCCTAACCCTTCCCCGAAGCCTGACCCTCACCCGTCCCCTAATCCTAAGCCGTACGCTAACACTAACCCGCGCCCTCACACGCACGCTCCCCCTAAAGCGTTGCCGTACCCTCACCTGGACCCTAAACCGTCCCCGTCCCCTAACCCTAACCCTAGCCCGAACCCTAACCCTAACCCTTCCCCGAAGCCTGACCCTCACCCGTCCCCTAATCCTAAGCCGTACGCTAACACTAACCCGCGCCCTCACACGCACGCTCCCCCTAAAGCGTTGCCGTACCCTCACCTGGACCCTAAACCGTCCCCGTCCCCTAACCCTAACCCTAGCCCGAACCCTAACCCTAACCCTTCCCCGAAGCCTGACCCTCACCCGTCCCCTAATCCTAAGCCGCACGCTAACACTAACCCGCGCCCTCACACGCACGCTCCCCCTAAAGCGTTGCCGTACCCTCACTTGGACCCTAAACCGTCCCCGTCCCCTAACCCTAACCCTAGCCCGAACCCTAACCCTAACCCTTCCCCGAAGCCTGACCCTCACCCGTCCCCTAATCCTAAGCCGTACGCTGACACTAACGCGCGCCCTCACACGCACGCTCCACCTAAAGCGTTGCCGTACCCTCTCCTGGACCCTAAGCCGTCCCCGTACCCTAACCCTAACCCTAGCCCGAACCCTAACCCTAACACTTCCCCGAAGCCTGACCCTCACCCGTCCCCTAATCCTAACCCGTACGCTAACACTAACCCACGCCCTCACACGCACGCTCCCCCTAAAGCGTTGCCATACCCTCACCTGGACCCGAAACCGTCCCCGTCCCCTAACCCTAACCCTAGCCCGAACCCTAACCCTAACCCTTCCCCGAAGCCTGACCCTCACCCGTCCCCTAATCCTAAGCCGTACGCTAACACTAACCCGCGCCCTCACACGCACGCTCCCCCTAAAGCGTTGCCATACCCTCACCTGAACCCTAAACCGTAACCGTCCCCTAACCCTAACCCTAGCCCGAACCCTAACCCTAACCCTTCCCCGAAGCCTGACCCTCACCCGTCCCCTAATCCTAACCCATACGCTAACACTAACCCGTGCCCTCACACGCACGCTCCCCCTAAAGCGTTGCCGTACCCTCACCTGGACCCGAAACCGTCCCCGTCCCCTAACCCTAACCCTAGCCCGAACCCTAACCCTAACCCTTCCCCGAAGCCTGACCCTCACCCGTCCCCTAATCCTAACCCGTACGCTAACACTAACCCGCGCCCTCACACGCACGCTCCCCCTAAAGCGTTGCCGTACCCTCACCTGGACCCTAAACCTTCCCCGTCCCCTAACCCTAACCGTAGCCCGAACCCTAACCCTAACCCTTCCCCGAAGCCTGACCCTCACCCGTCCCCTAATCCTAAGCCGTACGCTAACACTAACCCGCGCTCTCACACGCACGCTACACCTAAAGCATTGCCGTACCCTCACCTGAACCCTAAACCGTCCCCGTCCCCTAACCCTAGCCCGAACCCTAACCCTAACCCTTCCCCGAAGCCTGACCCTCACCCGTCCCCTAATCCTAACCCGTACGCTAACACTAACCCGCGCCCTCACACGCACGCTCCCCCTAAAGCGTTGCCGTACCCTCACCTGGACCCTAAACCGTCCCCGTCCCCTAACCCTAACCCTAGCCCGAACCCTAACCCTAACCCTTCCCCGAAGCCTGACCCTCACCCGTCCCCTAATCCTAACCCGTACGCTAACACTAACCCGCGCCCTCACATGCACGCTCCCCCTAAAGCGTTACCGTACCCTCACCTGGACCCTAAACCGTCCCCGTCCCCTAACCCTAACCCTAGCCCGAACCCTAACCCTAACCCTTCCCAGAAGCCTGACCCTCACCCGTCCCCTAATCCTAACCCGTACGCTAACACTAACCCGCGCCCTCACACGCACGCTCCCCCTAAAGCGTTGCCGTACCCTCACCTTGACCCGAAACCGTCCCCATCCCCTAACCCTAACCCTAGCCCGAACCCTAACCATAACCCTTCCCCGAAGCCTAACCCTCACCCGTCCCCTAATCCTAACCCGTACGCTAACACTAACCCGTGCCCTCACACGCACGCTCCCCCTAAAGCGTTGCCGTACCCTCACCTGGACCCGAAACCGTCCCCGTCCCCTAACCCTAACCCTAGCCCGAACCCTAACCCTAACCCTTCCCCGAAGCCGGACCCTCACCCGTCCCCAATCTTAACCCGTACGCTAACACTAACCCGCGCCCTCACACGCACGCTCCCCCTAAAGCGTTGCCGTACCCTCACCTGGACCCTAAACCGTCCCCGTCCCCTAACCCTAACCCTAGCCCGAACCCTAACCCTAACCCATCCCCGAAGCCTGACCCTCACCCGTCCCCTAATCCTAACCCGTACGCTAACACTAACCCGCGCCCTCACACGCACGCTCCCCCTAAAGCGTTGCCGTACCCTCACCTGGACCCTAAACCGTCCCCGTCCCCTAACCCTAACCCTAGCCCGAACCCTAACCCTAACCCTTCCCCGAAGCCTGACCCTCACCCGTCCCCTAATCCTAACCCGTACGCTAACACTAACCCGCGCCCTCACACGCACGCTCCCCCTAAAGCGTTGCCGTACCCTCACCTGGACCCTAAACCGTCCCCGTCCCCTAACCCTAACCCTAGCCCGAACCCTAACCCTAACCCTTCCCCGAAGCCTGACCCTCACCCGTCCCCTAATCCTAAGCCGTATGCTAACTCTAACCCGCGCCCTCACACGCACGCTCCCCCTAAAGCGTTGCCGTACCCTCACCTGGACCCTAAACCGTCCCCGTCCCCTAACCCTAACCCTAGCCCGAACCCTAACACTAACCCTTCCCCGAAGCCTGACACTCACCCGTCCCCTAATCCTAACCCGTACGCTAACACTAACCCGCGCCCTCACACGCACGCTCCCCCTAAAGCATTGCCGTACCCTCACCTGGACCCTAAACCATCCCCGTCCCCTAACCCTAACCCTAGCCCGAACCCTAACCCTAAACCTTCCCCGAAGCCTGACCCTCACCCGTCCCCTAATCCAAACCCGTACGCTAACGCTATCGCGTGCCCTCACACGCACGCTCCCCCTAAAGCGTTGCCGTACCCTCACCTGGACCCTAAACTGTCCCCGTCCCCTAACCCTAACCCTAGCCCGAACCCTAACCCTAACCCTTCCCCGAAGCCTGACCCTCACCCGTCCCCTAATCCTAACCCGTACGCTAACACTAACACGCGCCCTCACACGCACGCTCCCCCTAAAGCATTGCCGTACCCTCACCTGGACCCTAAACCGTCCCCGTCCCCTAACCCTAACCCTAGCCCGAACCCTAACCCTAACCCTTCCCCGAAGCCTGACCCTCACCCGTCCCCTCATCCTAACCCGTACGCTAACACTAACCCGCGCCCTCACATGCACGCTCCCCCTAAAGCGTTGCCGTACCCTCACCTGGACCCTAAACCGTCCCCGTCCCCTAACCCTAACCCTAGCCCGAACCCTAACCCTAACCCTTCCCCGAAGCCTGACCCTCACCCGTCCCCTAATCCTAACCCGTACGCTAACACTAACCCGCGCCCTCACACGCACGTTCCCCCTAAAGCGTTGCCGTACCCTCACCTGGACCCGAAACCGTCCCCGTCCCCTAACCCTAACCCTAGCCCGAACCCTAACCCTAACCCTTCCCCGAAGCCTGACCCTCACCCGTCCCCTAATCCTAACCCGTACGCTAACACTAATCCGCGCCCTCACACGCACGCTCCCCCTAAAGCATTGCCGTACCCTCACCTGGACCCTAAACCGTCCCCGTCCCCTAACCCTAACCCTAGCCCGAACCCTAAACCTAACCCTTCCCCGAAGCCTGACCCTCACCCGTCCCCTAATCCTAACCCGTACGCTAACACTAACCCGCGCCCTCACACGCACGCTCCCCCTAAAGCGTTGCCGTACCCTCACCTGGACCCTAAACCGTCCCCGTCCCCTAACCCTAACCCTAGCCCGAACCCTAACCCTAACCCTTCCCCGAAGCCTGACACTCACTCGTCCCCTAATCCTAACCCGTACGCTAACACTAACCCAGGCCCTCACACGCACGCTCCCCCTAAAGCGTTGCCGTACCCTCACCTGGACCCTAAACCGTCCCCGTCCCCTAAACCTAACCCTAGCCCGAACCCTAACCCTAACACTTCCCCGAAGCCTGACCCTCACCCGTACCATAACCCTAACCCGTACGCTAACACTAACCCGCGCCCTCACACGCACGCTCCCCCTAAAGCGTTGCCGTACCCTCACCTGGACCCGAAACCGTCCCCGTCCCTTAACCCTTACCCTAGCCCGAACCCTAACCCTAACCCTTCCCCGAAGCCTGACCCTCACCCGTCCCCTAATCCTAACCCGTACGCTAATACTAACCCGCGCCCTCACACGCACGCTCCCCCTAAAGCGTTGCCGTACCCTCACCTGGACCCTAAACCGGCCCCATCCCCTAACCCTAACCCTAGCCCGAACCCTAACCCTAACCCTTCCCCGAAGCCTGACCCTCACCCGTCCCCTAATCCTAACCTGTACGCTAACACTAACTCGCGCCCTCACACGCACGCTCCCCCTAAAGCGTTGCCGTACCCTCACCTGGACCCTAAACCGTCCCCGTCCCCTAACCCTAACCCTAGCCCGAACCCTAACCCTAACCCTTCCCCGAAGCCTGACCCTCACCCGTCCCCTAATCCTAAACCGTACGCTAACACTAACCCGCGCCCTCACACGCACGCGCCCCCTAAAGCGTTGCCATACCCTCACCTGGACCCTAAACCGTCCCCGTCCCCTAACCCTAACCGTAGGCCGAACCCTAACCCTAACACTTCCCCGAAGCCTGACCCTCACCCATCCCCTAATCCTAACCCGTACGCTAACACTAAACCGCGCCCTCACACGCACGCTCCCCCTAAAGCGTTGCCGTACCCTCACCTGGACCCTAAACCGTCCCCGTCCCCTAACCCTAACCCTAGCCCGAACCCTAACCCTAACCCTTCCCCGAAGCCTGACCCTCACCCGTCCCCTAATCCTAACCCGTACGCTAACACTAACCCGCGCCCTCACACGCACGCTCCCCCTAAAGCGTTGCCGTACCCTCACCTGGACCCTAAACCGTCCCCGTCCCCTACCCCTAACCCTAGCCCGAACCCTAACCCTAACCCTTCCCCGAAGCCTGAACCTCACCCGTCCCCTAATCCTAACCCGTACGCTAACACTAACCCGCGCCCTCACACGCACGCTCCCCCTAAAGCGTTGCCGTACCCTCACCTGGACTCTAAACCGTCCCCATCCCCTAACCCTAACCCTAGCCCGAACCCTAACCCTAACCCTTCCCCGAAGCCTGACCCTCACCCGTCCCCTAATCCTAACCCGTACGGTAACACTAAGCCGCGCCCTCACACGCACGCTACCCCTAAAGCGTTGCCGTACCCTCACCTGAACCCTAAACCGTCCCCGTCCCCTAACCCTAACCCTAGCCCGAACCCTAACCCTAACCCTTCCCCGAAGCCTGACCCTCACCCGTCCCCTAATCCTAACCCGTACGCTAACACTAACCCGCGCCCTCACATGCACGCTCCCCCTAAAGCGTTGCCGTACCCTCACCTGGACCCGAAACGGTCCCCGTCCCCTAACCCTAACCCTAGCCCGAACCCTAACCCTAACCCTTCCCCGAAGCCTGACCCTCACCCGTCCCCTAATCCTAACCCGTACGCTAACACTAACCCGTGCCCTCACACGCACGCTCCCCCTAAAGCGTTGCCGTACCCTCACCTGGACCCTAAACCGTCCCCGTCCCCTAACCCTAACCCTAGCCCGAACCCTAAACCTAACCCTTCCCCGAAGCCTGACCCTCACCCGTCCCCTAATCCTAACCTGTACGCTAACACTAACCCGCGCCCTCACACGCACGCTCCCCCTAAAGCGTTGCCGTACCCTCACCTGGACCCTAAACCGTCCCCGTCCCCTAACCCTAACCCTAGCCCGAACCCTAACCCTAACCCTTCCCCGAAGCCTGACCCTCACCCATCCCCTAATCCTAACCCGTACGCTAACACTAACCCGCGCCCTCACACGCACGCTCCCCCTAAAGCGTTGCCATACCCTCACCTGGACCCTAAATCGTCCCCGTCCCCTAACCCTAACCCTAGCCCGAACCCTAACCCTAACCCTTCCCCGAAGCCTGACCCTCACCCGTCCCCTAATCCTAACCCGTACGCTAACACTAACCCGCGCCCTCACACGCACGCTCTCCCTAAAGCGTTGCCGTACCCTCACCTGGACCCTAAACCGTCCCCGTCCCCTAACCCTAACCCTAGCCCGAACCCTAACCCTAACCCTAACCCTACCCCGAAGCCTGAACCTCACCCGTCCCCTAATCCTAACCCGTACGCTAACACTAACCCGCGCCCTCACACACACGTTCCCCCTAAAGCATTGCCGTACCCTCACCTGGACCCTAAACCGTCCCCGTCCCCTAACCCTAACCCTAGCCCGAACCCTAACCCTAACCCTTCCCCGAAGCCTGACCCTCACCCGTCCCCTAATCCTAACCCGTACGCTAACACTAACACGCGCCCTCACACGCACGCTCCCCCTAAACCGTTGCCGTACCCTCACCTGGACCCTAAACCGTCCCCGTCCCCTAACCCTAACCCTAGACTGAACCCTAACCCTAACCCTTCCCCGAAGCCTGAACCTCACCCGTCCCCTAATCCTAACCCGTACGCTAACACTAACCCGCGCCCTCACACGCACGCTCCCCCTAAAGCGTTGCCGTACCCTCACCTGGACCCTAAACCGTCCCCGTCCCCTAACCCTAACCCTAGCCCGAACCCTAACCCTAACCCTTCCCCAAAGCCTGACCCTCACCCGTCCCCTAATCCTAACCCGTACGCTAACACTAACCCGCGCCCTCACACGCACGCTCCCCCTAAAGCGTTGCCGTACCCTCACCTGGACCCTAAACCGTCCCCGTCCCCTAACCCTAACCCTAGCCCGAACCCTAACCCTAACCCTTCCCCGAAGCCTGACACTCATCCGTCCCCTAATCCTATCCCGTACGCTAACACTAACCCGCGCCCTCACACGCACGCTCCCCCTAAAGCGTTGCCGTACCCTCACCTGGACCCTAAACCGTCCCCGTCCCCTAACCCTAACCCTAGCCCGAACCCTAACCCTAACCCTTCCCCGAAGCCTGACCCTCACCCATCCCCTAATCCTAACCCGTACGCTAACACTAACCCGCGCCCTCACACGCACGCTCCCCCTAAAGCGTTGCCGTACCCTCACCTGGACCCTAAACCGTCCCCGTCCCCTAACCCTAACCTTAGCCCGAACCCTAACCCTAACCCTAACCCTTCCCCGAAGCCTGAACCTCACCCGTCCCCTAATCCTAACCCGTACGCTAACACTAACCCGCGCCCTCACACACACGCTCCCCCTAAAGCGTTGCCGTACCCTCACCTGGACCCTAAACCGTCCCCGTCCCCTAACCCTAACCCTAGCCCGAACCCTAACCCTAACCCTTCCCCGAAGCCTGACCCTCACCCGTCCCCTAATCCTAACCCGTACGCTAACACTAACCCGCGCCCTCACACGCACGCTCCCCCTAAAGCGTTGCCGTACCCTCACCTGGACCCTAAACCGTCCCCGTCCCCTAACCCTAACCCTAGCCCGAACCCTAACCCTAACCCTAACCCTTCCCCGAAGCCTGACCCTCACCCGTCCCCTAATCCTAAGCCGTAGGCTAACACTAACCCGCGCCCTCACACGCACGCTCCCCCTAAAGCGTTGCCGTACCCTCACCTGGACTCTAAACCGTCCCCGTCCCCTAACCCTAACCCTAGCCCGAACCCTAACCCTAACCCTTCCCCGAAGCCTGACCCTCACCCGTCCCCTAATCCTAACCCGTACGCTAACACTAACCCGCGCCCTCACACGCACGCTCCCCCTAAAGCGTTGCCATACCCTCACCTGGACCCTAAACCGTCCCCGTACCCTAACCCTAACCCTAGCCCGAACCCTAACCCTAACCCTTCCCAGAAGCCTGACCCTCACCCGTCCCCTAATTCTAACCCGTACGCTAACACTAACCCGCGCCCTCACACGCACGCTCCCCCTAAAGCGTTGCCGTACCCTCACCTGGACCCTAAACCGTCCCCGTCCCCTAACCCTAACCCTAGCCCAAACCCTAACCCTAACCCTTCCCCGAAGCCTGACCCTCACCCGTCCCCTAATCCTAACCCGTACGCTAACACTAACCCGCGCCCTCACACGCACGCTCCCCCTAAAGCGTTGCCGTACCCTCACCTGGACCCTAAACCGTCCCCGTCCCCTAACCCTAACCCTAGCCCGAACCCTAACCCTAACCCTTCCCCGAAGCCTGACCCTCACCCGTCCCCTAATCCTAAGCCGTATGCTAACTCTAACCCGCGCCCTCACACGCACGCTCCCCCTAAAGCGTTGCCGTACACTCACCTGGACCCGAAACCGTCCCCGTCCCCTAACCCTAACCCTAGCCCGAACCCTAACCCTAACCCTTCCCCGAAGCCTGACCCTCACCCGTCCCCTAATCCTAACCCGTACGCTAACACTAACCCGCGCCCTCACACGCACGCTCCCCCTAAATCGTTGCCGTTCCCTCACCTGGACCCTAAACCTTCCCCATCCCCTAACCCTAACCCTAGCCCGAACCCTAACCCTAACCATTCCCCGAAGCCTGACTCTCACCCGTCCCCTAAACCTAACCCGTACGCTAACACTAACCCGCGCCCTCACACGCACGCTCCCCCTAAAGCGTTGCCGTACCCTCACCTGGACCCTAAACCGCCCCCGTCCCCTAACCCTAACCCTAGCCCGAACCCTAACCCTAACCCTTCCCCGAAGCCTGACCCTCACCCGTCCCCTAATCCTAACCCGTACGCTAACACTAACCCGCGCCCTCACACGCACGCTCCCCCTAAAGCGTTGCCGTACCCTCACCTGGACCCTAAACCGTCCCCGTCCCCTAACCCTAACCCTAGCCCGAACCCTAACCCTAACCCTTCCCCGAAGCCTGACCCTCACCCGTCCCCTAATCCTAAGCCGTAGGCTAACACTAACCCGCGCCCTCACACGCACGCTCCCCCTAAAGCGTTGCCGTACCCTCACCTGGACTCTAAACCGTCCCCGTCCCCTAACCCTAACCCTAGCCCGAATCCTAACCCTAACCCTTCCCCGAAGCCTGACCCTCACCCGTCCCCTAATCCAAACCCGTACGCTAACGCTGTCGTGTGCCCTCACACGCACGCTCCCCCTAAAGCGTTGCCGTACCCTCACCTGGACCCTAAACTGTCCCCGTCCCCTAACCCTAACCCTAGCCCGAACCCTAACCCTAACCCTTCCCCGAAGCCTGACCCTCACCCGTCCCCTAATCCTAACCCGTACGCTAACACTAACCCGCGCCCTCACACGCATGCTCCCCCTAAAGCATTGCCGTACCCTCACCTGGACCCTAAACCGTCCCCGTCCCCTAACCCTAACCCTAGCCCGAACCCTAACCCTAACCCTTCCCCGAAGCCTGACCCTCACCCGTCCCCTCATCCTAACCCGTACGCTAACACTAACCCGCGCCCTCACACGCACGCTCCCCCTAAAGCGTTGCCGTACCCTCACCTGGACCCTAAACCGTCCCCGTCCCCTAACCCTAACCCTAGCCCGAACCCTAACCCTAACCCTTCCCCGAAGCCTGACCCTCACCCGTCCCCTAATCCTAACCCGTACGCTAACACTAACCCGCGCCCTCACACGCACGTTCCCCCTAAAGCGTTGCCGTACCCTCACCTGGACCCGAAACCGTCCCCGTCCCCTAACCCTAACCCTAGCCCGAACCCTAACCCTAACCCTTCCCCGAAGCCTGACCCTCACCCGTCCCCTAATCCTAACCCGTACGCTAACACTAACCCGCGCCCTCACACGCACGCTCCCCCTAAAGCGTTGCCGTACCCTCACCTGGACCCTAAACCGTCCCCGTCCCCTAACCCTAACCCTAGCCCGAACCCTAACCCTAACCCTTCCCCGAAGCCTGACCCTCACCCGTCCCCTAATCCTAACCCGTACGCTAACACTAAACCGCGCCCTCACACGCACGCTCCTCCTAAAGCGTTGCCGTACCCTCACCTGGACCCTAAACCGTCCCCGTCCACTAACCCTAACCCTAGCCCGAACCCTAACCCTAACCCTTCCCCGAAGCCTGACCCTCACCCATCCCCTAATCCTAACCCGTACGCTAACACTAACCCGCGCCCTCACACGCACGCTCCCCCTAAAGCGTTGCCGTACCCTCACCTGGACCCGAAACCGTCCCCGTCCCCTAACCCTAACACTAGCCCGAACCCTAACCCTAACCCTTCCCCGAAGCCTGACCCTCACCCGTCCCCTAATCCTAACCCGTACGCTAACACTAACCCACGCCCTCACACGCACGCTCCCCCTAAAGCGTTGCCGTACCCTCACCTGGACCCTAAACCGTCCCCGTCCCCTAACCCTAACCCTAGCCCGAACCCTAACCCTAACCCTTCCCCGAAGCCTGACCCTCACCCGTCCCCTAATCCTAACCCGTACGCTAACACTAACCCGCGCCCTCACACGCACGCTCCCCCTAAAGCGTTGCCGTACCCTCACCTGGACCCTAAACCGTCCCCGTCCCCTAACCCTAACCCTAGCCCGAACCCTAACCCTAACCCTTCCCCGAAGCCTGACCCTCACCCGTCCCCTAATCCTAACCCGTACGCTAACACTAACCCGCGCCCTCACACGCACGCTCCCCCTAAAGCGTTGCCGTACCCTCACCTGGACCCTAAACCGTCCCCGTCCCCTAACCCTAACCCTAGCCCGAACCCTAACCCTAACCCTTCCCCGAAGCCTGACCCTCACCCGTCCCCTAATCCAAACCCGTACGCTAACGCTGTCGCGTGCCCTCACACGCACGCTCCCCCTAAAGCGTTGCCGTACCCTCACCTGGACCCTAAACCGTCCCCGTCCCCTAAACCTAACCCTAGCCCGAACCCTAACCCTAACACTTCCCCGAAGCCTGACCCTCACCCGTACCATAATCCTAACCTGTACGCTAACACTAACCCGCGCCCTCACACGCACGCTCCCCCTAAAGCGTTGCCGTACCCTCACCTGGACCCGAAACCGTCCCCTTCCCTTAACCCTTACCCTAGCCCGAACCCTAACACTAACCCTTCCCCGAAGCCTGACCCTCACCCGTCCCCTAATCCTAACCCGTACGCTAATACTAACCCGCGCCCTCACACGCACGCTCCCCCTAAAGCGTTGCCGTACCCTCACCTGGAACCTAAACCGTCCCCGTCCCCTAACCCTAACCCTAGCCCGAACCCTAACCCTAACCCTTCCCCGAAGCCTGACCCTCACCCGTCCCCTAATCCTAACCCGTACGCTAACACTAACTCGCGCCCTCACACGCACGCTCCCCCTAAAGCGTTGCCGTACCCTCACCTGGACCCTAAACCGTCCCCGTCCCCTAACCCTAACCCTAGCCCGAACCCTAACCCTAACCCTTCCCCGAAGCCTGACCCTCACCCGTCCCCTAATCCTAAACCGTACGCTAACACTAACCCGCGCCCTCACACGCACGCTCCCCCTAAAGCGTTGCCATACCCTCACCTGGACCCTAAACCGTCCCCGTCCCCTAACCCTAACCGTAGGCCGAACCCTAACCCTAACCCTTCCCCGAAGCCTGACCCTCACCCATCCCCTAATCCTAACCCGTACGCTAACACTAACCCGCGCCCTCACACGCACGCTCCCCCTAAAGCGTTGCCGTACCCTCACCTGGACCCTAAACCGTCCCCGTCCCCTAACCCTAACCCTAGCCCGAACCCTAACCCTAACCCTTCCCCGAAGCCTGACCCTCACCCGTCCCCTAATCCTAACCCGTACGCTAACACTAACCCGCGCCCTCACACGCACGCTCCCCCTAAAGCGTTGCCGTACCCTCACCTGGACCCTAAACCGTCCCCGTCCCCTAACCCTAACCCTAGCCCGAACCCTAACCCTAACCCTTCCCCGAAGCCTGAACCTCACCCGTCCCCTAATCCTAACCCGTACGCTAACACTAACCCGCGCCCTCACACGCACGCTCCCCCTAAAGCGTTGCCGTACCCTCACCTGGACTCTAAACCGTCCCCATCCCCTAACCCTAACCCTAGCCCGAACCCTAACCCTAACCCTTCCCCGAAGCCTGACCCTCACCCGTCCCCTAATCCTAACCCGTACGCTAACACTAAGCCGCGCCCTCACACGCACGCTCCCCCTAAAGCGTTGCCGTACCCTCACCTGAACCCTAAACCGTCCCCGTCCCCTAACTCTAACCCTAGCCCGAACCCTAACCCTAACCCTTCCCCGAAGCCTGACCCTCACCCGTCCCCTAATCCTAACCCGTACGCTAACACTAACCCGCGCCCTCACATGCACGCTCCCCCTAAAGCGTTGCCGTACCCTCACCTGGACCCGAAACCGTCCCCGTCCCCTAACCCTAACCCTAGCCCGAACCCTAACCCTAACCCTTCCCCAAAGCCTGACCCTCACCCGTCCCCTAATCCTAACCCGTACGCTAACACTAACCCGTGCCCTCACACGCACGCTCCCCCTAAAGCGTTGCCGTACCCTCACCTGGACCCTAAACCGTCCCCGTCCCCTAACCCTAACCCTAGCCCGAACCCTAACCCTAACCCTTCCCCGAAGCCTGACCCTCACCCGTCCCCTAATCCTAACCCGTACGCTAACACTAACCCGCGCCCTCACACGCACGCTCCCCCTAAAGCGTTGCCGTACCCTCACCTGGACCCTAAACCGTCCCCGTCCCCTAACCCTAACCCTAGCCCGAACCCTAACCCTAACCCTTCCCCGAAGCCTGACCCTCACCCATCCCCTAATCCTAACCCGTACGCTAACACTAACCCGCGCCCTCACACGCACGCTCCCCCTAAAGCGTTGCCATACCCTCACCTGGACCCTAAACCGTCCCCGTCCCCTAACCCTAACCCTAGCCCGAACCCTAACCCTAACCCTTCCCCGAAGCCTGAACCTCACCCGTCCCCTAATCCTAACCCGTACGCTAACACTAACCCACGCCCTCACACACACGCTCCCCCTAAAGCGTTGCCGTACCCTCACCCGGACCCTAAACCGTCCCCGTCCCCTAACCCTAACCCTAGCCCGAACCCTAACCCTAACCCTTCCCCGAAGCCTGACCCTCACCCGTCCCCTAATCCTAACCCGTACGATAACACTAACCCGCGCCCTCACACACACGTTCCCCCTAAAGCGTTGCCGTACCCTCACCTGGACCCTAAACCGTCCCCGTCCTCTAACCCTAACCCTAGCCCGAACCCTAACCCTAGCCCTTCCCCGAAGCCTGACCCTCACCCGTCCCCTAATCCTAACCCGTACGCTAACACTAACCCGCGCCCTCACATGCACGCTCCCCCTAAACCGTTGCCGTACCCTCACCTGGACCCTAAACAGTCCACGTCCCCTTACCCTAACCCTAGCCTGAACCCTAACCCTAACCCTTCCCCGAAGCCTGACCCTCACCCGTCCCCTAATCCTAACCCGTACGCTAACACTAACCCGCGCCCTCACACGCACGCTCCCCCTAAAGCGTTGCCGTACCCTCACCTGGACCCTAAACCGTCCCCGTCCCCTAACCCTAACCCTAGCCCGAACCCTAACCCTAACCCTTCCCCAAAGCCTGACCCTCACCCGTCCCCTAATCCTAACCCGTACGCTAACACTAACCCGCGCCCTCACACGCACGCTCCCCCTAAAGCGTTGCCGTACCCTCACCTGGACCCTAAACCGTCCCCGTCCCCTAACCCTAACCCTAGCCCGAACCCTAACCCTAACCCTTCCCCGAAGCCTGACCCTCACCCGTCCCCTAATCCTAAACCGTACGCTAACACTAACCCGTGCCCTCACACGCACGCTCCCCCTAAAGCGTTGCCGTACCCTCACCTGGACCCTAAACCGTCCCCGTCCCCTAACCCTAACCTTAGCCCGAACCCTAACCCTAACCCTAACCCTTCCCCGAAGCCTGAACCTCACCCGTCCCCTAATCCTAACCCGTACGCTAACACTAACCCGCGCCCTCACACACACGCTCCCCCTAAAGCGTTGCCGTACCCTCACCTGGACCCTAAACCGTCCCCGTCCCCTAACCCTAACCCTAGCCCGAACCCTAACCCTAACCCTTCCCCGAAGCCTGACCCTCACCCGTCCCCTAATCCTAACCCGTACGCTAACACTAACCCGCGCCCTCACACGCACGCTCCCCCTAAAGCGTTGCCGTACCCTCACCTGGACCCTAAACCGTCCCCGTCCCCTAACCCTAACCCTAGCCCGAACCCTAACCCTAACCCTAACCCTTCCCCGAAGCCTAAAACTCACCAGTCCCCTAATCCTAACCTGTACGCTAACACTAACCCGCGCCCTCACACACACGCTCCCCCTAAAGCGTTGCCGTACCCTCACCTGGACCCTAAACCGTCCCCGTCCCCTAACCCTAACCCTAGCCCGAACCCTAACCCTAACCCTTCCCCGAAGCCTGACCCTCACCCGTCCCCTAATCCTAACCCGTACGCTAACACTAACCCGCGCCCTCACACGCACGCTCCCCCTAAACCGTTGCCGTACCCTCACCTGGACCCTAAACCGTCCCCGTCCCCTAACCCTAACCCTAGCCTGAACCCTAACCCTAACCCTTCCCCGAAGCCTGACCCTCACCCGTCCCCTAATCCTAACCCGTACGCTAACACTAACCCGCGCCCTCACACGCACGCTCCCCCTAAAGCGTTGCCGTACCCTCACCTGGACCCTAAACCGTCCCCGTCCCCTAACCCTAACCCTAGCCCGAACCCTAACCCTAACCCTTCCCCGAAGCCTGACACTCACCCGGCCCCTAATCCTAACCCGTACGCTAACACTAACCCGCGCCCTCACATGCACGCTCCCCCTAAAGCGTTACCGTACCCTCACCTGGACCCTAAACCGTCCCCGTCCCCTAACCCTAACCCTAGCCCGAACCCTAACCCTAACCCTTCCGCGAAGCCTGACACTCACCCGTCCCCTAATCCTAACCCGTACGCTAACACTAACCCGCGCCCTCACACGCACGCTCCCCCTAAAGCGTTGCCGTACCCTCACCTGGACCCTAAACCGTCCCCGTCCCCTAAACCTAACCCTAGCCCGAACCCTAACCCTAACCCTTCCCCGAAGCCTGACCCTCACCCGTCACCTAATCCTAACCCGTACGCTAACACTAACCCCCGCCCTCACACGCACGCTCCCCCTAAAGCGTTGCCGTACCCTCACCTGGACCCGAAACCGTCCCCGTCCCCTAACACTAACCCTAGCCCGTACCCTAACCCTAACCCTTCCCCGAAGCCTGACCCTCACCCGTCCCCTAATCCTAAGCCGTACGCTAACACTAACCCGCGCCCTCACACGCACGCTCCCCCTAAAGCGTTGCCGTACCCTCACCTGGACCCTAAACCGTCCCCGTCCCCTAACCCTAACCCTAGCCCGAACCCTAACCCTAACCTTTCCCCGAAGCCAGACCCTCACCCATCCCCTAATCCTAACCCGTACGCTAACACTAACCCGCGCCCTCACACGCACGCTCCCCCTAAAGCGTTGCCGTACCCTCACCTGGACCCTAAACCGTCCCCGTCCCCTAACCCTAACCCTAGCCCGAACCCTAACCCTAACACTTCCCCGAAGCCTGACCCTCACCCGTCCCCTAATCCTAACCCGTACGCTAACACTAACCCGCGCCCTCACACGCACGCTCCCCCTAAAGCGTTGCCGTACCCTCACCTGGACCCTAAACCGTCCCCGTCCCCTAACCCTAACCCTAGCCCGAACCCTAACCCTAACCCTTCCCCGAAGCCTGACCCTCACCCATCCCCTAATCCTAACCCGTACGCTAACACTAATCCGCGCCCTCACACGCACGCTCCCCCTAAAGCGTTGCCGTACCCTCACCTGGACCCTAAACCGTCCCCGTCCCCTAACCGTAACCCTAGCCCGAACCCTAACCCTAACCCTTCCCCGAAGCCTGACCCTCACCCGTCCCCTAATCCTAACCCGTACCCTAACACTAACCCGCGCCCTCACACGCACGCTCCCCCTAAAGCGTTGCCGTACCCTCACCTGGACTCTAAACCGTCCCCGTCCCCTAACCCTAACCCTAGCCCGAACCCTAACCCTAACCCTTCCCCGAAGCCTGACCCTCACCCGTCCCCTAATCCTAACACGTACGCTAACACTAACCCGCGCCCTCACACGCACGCTCCCCCTAAAGCTTTGCCGTACCCTCACCTGGACCCTAAACCGTCCCCGTCCCCTAACCCTAACCCTAGCCCGAACCCTAACCCTAACCCTTCCCCGAAGCCTGACACTCATCCGTCCCCTAATCCTATCCCGTACGCTAACACTAACCCGCGCCCTCACACGCACGCTCCCCCTAAAGCGTTGCCGTACCCTCACCTGGACCCTAAACCGTCCCCGTCCCCTAACCCTAACCCTAGCCCGAACACTAACCCTAACCCTTCCCCGAAGCCTGACCCTCACCCATCCCCTAATCCTAACCCGTACGCTAACACTAACCCGCGCCCTCACACGCACGCTCCCCCTAAAGCGTTGCCGTACCCTCACCTGGACCCTAAACCGTCCCCGTCCCCTAACCCTAACCTTAGCCCGAACCCTAACCCTAACCCTAACCCTTCCCCGAAGCCTGAACCTCACCCGTCCCCTAATCCTAACCCGTACGCTAACACTAACCCGCGCCCTCACACACACGCTCCCCCTAAAGCGTTGCCGTACCCTCACCTGGACCCTAAACCGTCCCCGTCCCCTAACCCTAACCCTAGCCCGAACCCTAACCCTAACCCTTCCCCGAAGCCTGACCCTCACCCGTCCCCTAATCCTAACCCGTACGCTAACACTAACCCGCGCCCTCACACGCACGCTCCCCCTAAAGCGTTGCCGTACCCTCACCTGGACCCTAAACCGTCCCCGTCCCCTAACCCTTACCCTAGCCCGAACCCTAACCCTAACCCTAACCCTTCCCCGAAGCCTAAAACTCACCAGTCCCCTAATCCTAACCTGTACGCTAACACTAACCCGCGCCCTCACACACACGCTCCCCCTAAAGCGTTGCCGTACCCTCACCTGGACCCTAAACCGTCCCCGTCCCCTAACCCTAACCCTAGCCCGAACCCTAACCCTAACCCTTCCCCGAAGCCTGACCCTCACCCGTCCCCTAATCCTAACCCGTACGCTAACACTAACCCGCGCCCTCACACGCACGCTCCCCCTAAACCGTTGCCGTACCCTCACCTGGACCCTAAACCGTCCCCGTCCCCTAACCCTAACCCTAGCCTGAACCCTAACCCTAACCCTTCCCCGAAGCCTGACCCTCACCCGTCCCCTAATCCTAACCCGTACGCTAACACTAACCCGTTTCCTCACACGCACGCTCCCCCTAAAGCGTTGCCGTACCCTCACCTGGACCCTAAACCGTCCCCGTCCCCTAACCCTAACCCTAGCCCGAACCCTAACCCTAACCCTTCCCCGAAGCCTGACCCTCACCCGTGCCCTAATCCTAACCCGTACGCTAACACTAACCCGCGCCCTCACACGCACGCTCCCCCTAAAGCGTTACCGTACCCTCACCTGGACCCTAAACCGTCCCCGTCCCCTAACCCTAACCCTAGCCCGAACCCTAACCCTAACCCTTCCGCGAAGCCTGACACTCACCCGTCCCCTAATCCTAACCCGTACGCTAACACTAACCCGCGCCCTCACACGCACGCTCCCCCTAAAGCGTTGCCGTACCCTCACCTGGACCCTAAACCGTCCCCGTCCCCTAAACCTAACCCTAGCCCGAACCCTAACCCTAACCCTTCCCCGAAGCCTGACCCTCACCCGTCACCTAATCCTAACCCGTACGCTAACACTAACCCGCGCCCTCACACGCACGCTCCCCCTAAAGCGTTGCCGTACCCTCACCTGGACCCGAAACCGTCCCCGTCCCCTAACCCTAACCCTAGCCCGAACCCTAACCCTAACCCTTCCCCGAAGCCTGACCCTCACCCGTCCCCTAATCCTAAGCCGTACGCTAACACTAACCCGCGCCCTCACACGCACGCTCCCCCTAAAGCGTTGCCGTACCCTCACCTGGACCCTAAACCGTCCCCGTCCCCTAACCCTAACCCTAGCCCGAACCCTAACCCTAACCTTTCCCCGAAGCCAGACCCTCACCCATCCCCTAATCCTAACCCGTACGCTAACACTAACTCGCGCCCTCACACGCACGCTCCCCCTAAAGCGTTGCCGTACCCTCACCTGGACCCTAAACCGTCCCCGTCCCCTAACCCTAACCCTAGCCCGAACCCTAACCCTAACCCTTCCCCGAAGCCTGACCCTCACCCGTCCCCTAATCCTAACCCGTACGCTAACACTAACCCGCGCCCTCACACGCACGCTCCCCCTAAAGCGTTGCCGTACCCTCACCTGGACCCTAAACCGTCCCCGTCCCCTAACCCTAACCCTAGCCCGAACCCTAACCCTAACCCTTCCCCGAAGCCTGACCCTCACCCGTCCCCTAATCCTAACCCGTACGCTAACACTAATCCGCGCCCTCACACGCACGTTCCCCCTAAAGCGTTGCCGTACCCTCACCTGGACCCTAAACCGTCCCCGTCCCCTAACCCTAACCCTAGCCCGAACCCTAACCCTAACCCTTCCCCGAAGCCTGACCCTCACCCGTCCCCTAATCCTAAGCCGTAGGCTAACACTAACCCGCGCCCTCACACGCACGCTCCCCCTAAAGCGTTGCCGTACCCTCACCTGGACTCTAAACCGTCCCCGTCCCCTAACCCTAACCCTAGCCCGAACCCTAACCCTAACCCTTCCCCGAAGCCTGACCCTCACCCGTCCCCTAATCCTAACCCGTACGCTAACACTAACCCGCGCCCTCACACGCACGCTCCCTCTAAAGCTTTGCCGTACCCTCACCTGGACCCTAAACCGTCCCTGTCCCCTAACCCTAACCCTAGCCCGAACCCTAACCCTAACCCTTCCCCGAAGCCTGACCCTCACCCGTCCCCTAATCCTAACCCGTACGCTAACACTAACCCGCGCCCTCACATGCACGCTCCCCGTAAAGCGTTGCCGTACCCTCAGCTGGACCCGAAACCGTCCCCGTCCCCTAACCCTAATCCTAGCCCGAACCCTAACCCTAACCCTTCCCCGAAGCCTGACCCTCACCCGTCCCCTAATCCTAACCCGTACGCTAATACTAACCCGCGCCCTCACACGCACGCTCCCCCTAAAGCGTTGCTGTACCCTCACCTGGACCCTAAACCGTCCCTGTCCCCTAACCCTAACCCTAGCCCGAACCCTAACCCTAACCCTTCCCCGAAGCCTGACCCTCACCCGTCCCTTAATCCTAACCCGTACGCTAACACTAACACGCGCCCTCACACGCACGCTCCCCCTAAAGCGTTGCCGTACCCTCACCTGGACCCTAAACCGTCCCCGTCCCCTAACCCTAACCCTAGCCCGAACCCTAACCCTAACCCTTCCCCGAAGCCTGACCCTCACCCATCCCCTAATCCTAACCCGTACGCTAACACTAACCCGCGCCCTCACATGCACGCTCCCCCTAAAATGTTGCCGTACCCTCACCTGGACCCGAAACCGTCCCGTCCCCTAACCCTAACCCTAGCCCGTACCCTAACCCTAACCCTTCCCCGAAGCCTGACCCTCACCCGTCCACTAATCCTAAGCGTACGCTAACACTAACCCGCGCCCTCACACGCACGCTCCCCCTAAAGCGTTGCCGTACCCTCACCTGGACCCTAAACCGTCCCCGTCCCCTAACCCTAACCCTAGCCCGAACCCTAACCCTAACCCTTCCCCGAAGCCTGACCCTCACCCGTCCCCTAATCCTAACCCGTACGCTAACACTAACCCACGCCCTCACACGCACGCTCCCCCTAAAGCGTTGCCGTACCCTCACCTGGACCCTAAACCGTCCCCGTCCCCTAACCCTAACCCTAGCCCAAACCCTAACCCTAACCGTTCCCCGAAGCCTGACCCTCACCCGTCCCCTAATCCTAAGCCGTACGCTAACACTAACCCGCGCCCTCACACGCACGCTCCCCCTAAAGCGTTGCCGTACCCTCACCTGGACCCTAAACCGTCCCCGTCCCCTAACCCTAACCCTAGACCGAACCCTAACCCTAACCCTTCCCCGAAGCCTGACCCTCACCCGTCCCCTAATCCTAAGCCGCACGCTAACACTAACGCGCGCCCTCATACGCACGCTCCCCCTAAAGCGTTGCCGTACCCTCACTTGGACCCTAAACCGTCCCCGACCCCTAACCCTAACCCTAGCCCGAACCCTAACCCTAACCCTTCCCCGAAGCCTGACCCTCACCCGTCCCCTAATCCTAAGCCGTACGATAACACTAACGCGCGCCCTCACACGCACGCTCCCCCTAAAGCGTTGCCGTACCCTCTCCTGGACCCTAAACCGTCCCCGTACCCTAACCCTAACCCTAGCCCGAACCCTAACCCTATCCCTTCCCCGAAGCCTGACCCTCACCCGTCCCCTAATCCTAACCCGTACGCTAACACTAACGCGTGCCCTCACACGCACGCTCCCCCTAAAGCGTTGCCGTACCCTCACCTGGACCCGAAACCGTCCCCGTCCCCTAACCCTAACCCTAGCCCGAACCCTAACCCTAACCCTTCCCCGAAGCCTGACCCTCACCCGTCCCCTAATCCTAACCCGTACGCTAACACTAACCTGCGCCCTCACACGCACGCTCCCCCTAAAGCGTTGCCATACCCTCACCTGGACCCTAAACCGTCCCCGTCCCCTAACACTACCCCTAGCCCGAACGCTAACCCTAACCCTTCCCAGAAGCCTGACCCTCACCCGTCCCCTAATCCTAACCCGTACGCTAACACTAACCCGCGCCCTCACACGCACGCTCCCCCTAAAGCGTTGCCGTACCCTCACCTGGACCCTAAACCTTCCCCGTCCCCTAACCCTAACCGTAGCCCGAACCCTAACCCTAACCCTTCCCCGAAGCCTGACCCTCACCCGTCCCCTAATCCTAAGCCGTACGCTAACACTAACCCGCGCCCTCACACGCACGCTCCCCCTAAAGCGTTGCCGTACCCCCACCTGAACCCTAAACCGTAACCGTCCCCTAACCCTAACCCTAGCCCGAACCCTAACCCTAACCCTTCCCCGAAGCCTGACCCTCACCCATCCCCTAATCCTAACCCGTACTCTAACACTAATCTGCGCCCTCACACGCACGCTCCCCCTAAAGCGTTGCCGTACCTTCACCTGAACCCGAAACCGTCCCCGTCCCCTAACCCTAACCCTAGCCCGAACCCTAACCCTAACCCTTCCCCGAAGCCTGACCCTCACCCGTCCCCTAATCCTAACCCGTACGCTAACAGTAACCCGCGCCCTCACACGTACGCTCCCCCTAAAGCGTTGCCGTACCCTCACCTGGACCCTAAACAGGTCCCCGTCCCCTAACCCTAACCCTAGCCCGAACCCTAACCCTAACCCTTCCCCGATGCCTGACCCTCACCCGTTCCCTAATCCTAACCCGTACGCTAACACTAACCCGCGTCCTCACACGCACGCTCCCCCTAAAACGTTGCCGTACCCTCACCTGGACCCTAAACCGTCCCCGTCCCCTAACCCTAACCCTAGCCCGAACCCTAACCCTAACCCTTCCCCGAAGCCTGACCCTCACCCATCCCCTAATCCTAACCCGTACGCTAACACTAACCCGCGCCCTCACACGCACGCTCCCCCTAAAGCGTTGCCGTACCCTCACCTGGACCCTAAACCGTCCCCGTCCCCTAACCCTAACCCTAGCCCGAACGCTAACCCTAACCCTTCCCAGAAGCCTGACCCTCACCCGTCCCCTAATCCTAACTCATACGCTAACACTAACCCGCGCCCTCACACGCACGCTCCCCCTAAAGCGTTGCCGTACCCTCACCTGGACCCTAAACCTTCCCCGTCCCCTAACCCTAACCGTAGCCCGAACCCTAACCCTAAACCTTCCCCGAAGCCTGACCCTCACCCGTCCCCTAATCCTAAGCCGTACGCTAACACTAACCCGCGCCCTCACACGCACGCTCCCCCTAAAGCGTTGCCGTACCCTCACCTGAACCCTAAACCGTAACCGTCCCCTAACACTAAACCTAGCCCGAACCCTAACCCTAACCCTTCCCCGAAGCCTGACCCTCACCCATCCCCTAATCCTAACCCGTACTCTAACACTAACCCGCGCCCTCACACGCACGCTCCCCCTAAAGCGTTGCCGTACCTTCACCTGGACCCGAAACCGTCCCCGTCCCCTAACCCTAACCCTAGCCCGAACCCTAACCCTAACCCTTCCCCGAAGCCTGACCCTCACCCGTCCCCTAATCCTAACCCGTACGCTAACAGTAACCCGCGCCCTCACACGTACGCTCCCCCTAAAGCGTTGCCGTACCCTCACCTGGACCCTAAACTGTCCCCGTCCCCTAACCCTAACCCTAGCCCGAACCCTAACCCTAACCCTTCCCCGATGCCTGACCCTCACCCGTTCCCTAATCCTAACCCGTACGCTAACACTAACCCGCGTCCTCACACGCACGCTCCCCCTAAAGCGTTGCCGTACCCTCACCTGGACCCGAAACCGTCCCCGTCCCCTAACCCTAACCCTAGCCCGAACCCTAACCCTAACCCTTCCCCGAAGCCTGACCCTCACCCATCCCCTAATCCTAACCCGTACGCTAACATTAACCCGCGCCCTCACACGCACGCTCCCCCTAAAGCGTTGCCGTACCCTCACCTGGACCCTAAACCGTCCCCGTCCCCTAACCCTAACCCTAGCCCGAACCCTAACCCTAACCCTTCCCCGAAGCCTGACCCTCACCCGTCCCCTAATCCTAAACCGTACGCTGACACTAACCCGTGCCCTCACACGCACGCTCCCCCTAAAGCGTTGCCGTACCCTCACCTGGACCCTAAACCGTCCCCGTCCCCTAACCCTAACCTTAGCCCGAACCCTAACCCTAACCCTAACCCTTCCCCGAAGCCTGAACCTCACCCGTCCCCTAATCCTAACCCGTACGCTAACACTAACCCGCGCCCTCACACACACGCTCCCCCTAAAGCGTTGCCATACCCTCACCTGGACCCTAAACCGTCCCCGTCCCCTAACCCTAACCCTAGCCTGAAACCTAACCCTAACCCTAACCCTTCCCCGAAGCCTGAACCTCACCCATCCCCTAATCCTAACCCGTACGCTAACACTAACCCGCGCCCTCACACGCACGCTCCCCCTAAAGCGTTGCCGTACCCTCACCTGGACCCTAAACCGTCCCCGTCCCCTAACCCTAACCCTAGCCCGAACCCTAACCCTAACCCTTCCCCGAAGCCTGACCCTCACCCGTCCCCTAATCCTAACCCGTACGCTAACACTAACACGCGCCCTCACACGTACACTCCCCCTAAAGCGTTGCCGTACCCTCACCTGGACCCTAAACCGTCCCCGTCCCCTAACCCTAACCCTAGCCCGAACCCTAACCCTAACCCTTCCCTGAAGCCTGACCCTCACCCGTCCCCTAATCCTAACCCGTACGCTAACACTAACCCGCGCCCTCACACGCACGCTCCCCCTAAAGCGTTGCCGTACCCTCACCTGGACCCTAAACCGTCCCCGTCCCCTAACCCTAACCCTAGCCCGAACCCTAACCCTAACCCTTCCCCGAAGCCTGACCCTCACCCGTCCCCTAATCCTAACCCGTACGCTAACACTAACCCGCGCCCTCACACGCACGCTCCCCCTAAAGCGTTGCCGTACCCTCACCTGGACCCTAAACCGTCCCCGTCCCCTAACCCTAACCCTAGCCCGAACCCTAACCCTAACTCTTCCCCGAAGCCTGACCCTCACCCGTCCCCTAATCCTAAACCGTACGCTAACACTAACCCGTGCCCTCACACGCACGCTCCCCCTAAAGCGTTGCCGTACCCTCACCTGGACCCTAAACCCTCCCCGTCCCCTAACCCTAACCTTAGCCCGAACCCTAACCCTAACCCTAACCCTTCCCCGAAGCCTGAACCTCACCCGTCCCCTAATCCTAACCCGTACGCTAACACTAACCCGCGCCCTCACACACACGCTCCCCCTAAAGCGTTGCCATACCCTCACCTGGACCCTAAACCGTCCCCGTCCCCTAACCCTAACCGTAGCCCGAACCCTAACCCTAACCCTTCCCCGAAGCCTGACCCTCACCCGTCCCCTAATCCTAACCCGTACGCTAACACTAACCCGCGCCCTCACACGCACGCTCCCCCTAAAGCGTTGCTGTACCCTCACCTGGACCCTAAACCGTCCCCGTCCCCTAACCCTAACCCTAGCCCGAACCCTAACCCTAACCCTAACCCTTCCCCGAAGCCTGAACCTCACCCGTCCCCTAATCCTAACCCGTACGCTAACACTAACCCGCACCCTCACACACACGCTCCCCTAAAGCGTTGCCGTACCCTCACCTGGACCCTAAACCGTCCCCGTCCCCTAACCCTAACCCTAGCCCGAACCCTAACCCTAACCCTTCCCCGAAGCCTGACCCTCACCCGTCCCCTAATCCTAACCCGTACGCTAACACTAACCCGCGCCCTCACACGCACGCTCCCCCTAAACCGTTGCCGTACCCTCACCTGGACCCTAAACCGTCCCCGTCCCCTAACCCTAACCCTAGTGTGAACCCTAACCCTAACCCTTCCCCGAAGCCTGACCCTCACCCGTCCCCTAATCCTAACCCGTACGCTAACACTAACCCGCGCCCTCACACGCACGCTCCCCCTAAAGCGTTGCCGTACCCTCACCTGGACCCTAAACCGTCCCCGTCCCCTAACCCTAACCCTAGCCCGAACCCTAACCCTAACCCTTCCCCGAAGCCTGACCCTCACCCGTCCCCTAATCCTAACCCGTACGCTAACACTAACCCGCGCCCTCACACGCACGCTCCCCCTAAAGCGTTGCCGTACCCTCACCTGGACCCTAAACCGTCCCCGTCCCCTAACCATAACCCTAGCCCGAACCCTAACCCTAACACTTCCCAGAAGCCTGACACTCACCCGTCCCCTAAACCTAACCCGTACGCTAACACTAACCCGCGCCCTCACACGCACGCTCCCCCTAAAGCGTTGCCGTACCCTCACCTGGACCCTAAACCGTCCCCGTCCCCTAACCCTAACCCTAGCCCGAACCCTAACCCTAACCCTTCCCCGAAGCCTGACCCTCACCCATCCCCTAATCCTAACCCGTACGCTAACACTAACCCGCGCCCTCACACGCATGCTCCCCCTAAAGCGTTGCCGTACCCTCACCTGGACCCTAAACCGTCCCCGTCCCCTAACCCTAACCCTAGCCCGAACCCTAACCCTAACCCTTCCCAGAAGCCTGACCCTCACCCGTCCCCTAATCCTAAACCGTACGCTAACACTAACCCGTGCCCTCACACGCACGCTCCCCCTAAAGCGTTGCCGTACCCTCACCTGGACCCTAAACCGTCCCCGTCCCCTAACCCTAACCTTAGCCCGAACCCTAACCCTAACCCTAACCCTTCCCCGAAGCCTGAACCTCACCCGTCCCCTAATCCTAACCCGTACGCTAACACTAACCCGCGCCCTCACACACACGCTCCCCCTAAAGCGTTGCCGTACCCTCACCTGGACCCTAAACCGTCCCCGTCCCCTAACCCTACCCTAGCCCGAACCCTAACCCTAACCCTTCCCCGAAGCCTGACCCTCACCCGTCCCCTAATCCTAACCCGTACGCTAACACTAACCCGCGCCCTCACACGCACGCTCCCCCTAAAGCGTTGCCGTACCCTCACCTGGACCCTAAACCGTCCCCGTCCCCTAACCCTAACCCTAGCCCGAACCCTAACCCTAACCCTTCCCCGAAGCCTGAACCTCACCCGTCCCCTAATCCTAACCCGTACGCTAACACTAACACGCGCCTCACACACACGCTCCCCGTAAAGCGTTGCCGTACCCTCACCTGGACCCTAAACCGTCCCCGTCCCCTAACCCTAACCCTAGCCCGAACCCTAACCCTAACCCTTCCCCGAAGCCTGACCCTCACCCGTCCCCTAATCCTAACCCGTACGCTAACACTAACACGCGCCTCACACACACGCTCCCCGTAAAGCGTTGCCGTACCCTCACCTGGACCCTAAACCGTCCCCGTCCCCTAACCCTAACCCTAGCCCGAACCCTAACCCTAACCCTTCCCCGAAGCCTGACCCTCACCCGTCCCCTAATCCTAACCCATACGCTAACACTAACCCGCGCCCTCACACACACGCTCCCCCTAAACCGTTGCCGTACCCTCACCTGGACCCTAAACCGTCCCCGTCCCCTAACCCTAACCCTAGCCTGAACCCTAACCCTAACCCTTCCCCGAAGCCTGACCCTCACCCGTCCCCTAATCCTAACCCGTACGCTAACACTAACCCGCGCCCTCACACGCACGCTCCCCCTAAAGCGTTGCCGTACCCTCACCTGGACCCTAAACCGTCCCCATCCCCTAACCCTAACCCTAGCCCGAACCCTAACCCTAACCCTTCCCCGAAGCCTGACACTCACCCGTCCCCTAATCCTAACCCGTACGCTAACACTAACCCGCGCCCTCACACGCACGCTCCCCCTAAAGCGTTGCCGTACCCTCACCTGGACCCTAAACCGTCCCCGTCCCCTAACCCTAACCCTAGCCCGAACCCTAACCCTAACCCTTCCGCGAAGCCTGACACTCACCCGTCCCCTAATCCTAACCCGTACGCTAACACTAACCCGCGCCCTCACACGCACGCTCCCCCTAAAGCGTTGCCGTACCCTCACCTGGACCCTAAACCGTCCCCGTCCCCTAAACCTAACCCTAGCCCGAACCCTAACCCTAACCCTTCCCCGAAGCCTGACCCTCACCCGTACCCTAATCCTAACCCGTACGCTAACACTAACCCGCGCCCTCACACGCACGCTCCCCCTAAAGCGTTGCCGTACCCTCACCTGGACCCGAAACCGTCCCCGTCCCTTAACCCTTACCCTAGCCCGAACCCTAACCCTAACCCTTCCCCGAAGCCTGACCCTCACCCGTCCCCTAATCCTAACCCGTACGCTAACACTAACCCGCGCCCTCACACGCACGCTCCCCCTAAAGCGTTGCCGTACCCTCACCTGGACCCTAAACCGTCCCCGTCCCCTAACCCTAACCCTAGCCCGAACCCTAACCCTAACCTTTCCCCGAAGCCAGACCCTCACCCATCCCCTAATCCTAACCCGTACGCTAACACTAACCCGCGCCCTCACACGCACGCTCCCCCTAAACCGTTGCCGTACCCTCACCTGGACCCTAAACCGTCCCCGTCCCCTAACCCTAACCCTAGCCCGAACCCTAACCCTAACCCTTCCCCGAAGCCTGACCCTCACCCGTCCCCTAATCCTAACCCGTACGCTAACACTAACCCGCGCCCTCACACGCACGCTCCCCCTAAAGCGTTGCCGTACCCTCACCTGGACCCTAAACCGTCCCCGTCCCCTAACCCTAACCCTAGCCCGAACCCTAACCCTAACCCTTCCCCGAAGCCTGACCCTCACCCGTCCCCTAATCCTAAGCCGGAGGCTAACACTAACCCGCGCCCTCACACGCACGCTCCCCCTAAAGCGTTGCCGTACCCTCACCTGGACTCTAAACCGTCCCTGTCCCCTAACCCTAACCCTAGCCCGAACCCTAACCCTAACCCTTCCCCGAAGCCTGACCCTCACCCGTCCCCTAATCCTAACCCGTACGCTAACACTAACCCGCGCCCTCACACGCACGCTCCCCCTAAAGCGTTGCCGTACCCTCACCTGGACCCTAAACCGTCCCCGTCCCCTAACCCTAACCCTAGCCCGAACCCTAACCCTAACCCTTCCCCGAAGCCTGACCCTCACCCGTCCCCTAATCCTAACCCGTACGCTAACACTAACCCGCGCCCTCACATGCACGCTCCCCGTAAAGCGTTGCCGTACCCTCAGCTGGACCCGAAACCGTCCCCGTCCCCTAACCCTAACCCTAGCCCGAACCCTAACCCTAACCCTTCCCCGAAGCCTGACCCTCACCCGTCCCCTAATCCTAACCCGTACGCTAACACTAACCCGCGCCCTCACACGCACGCTCCCCCTAAAGCGTTGCTGTACCCTCACCTGGACCCTAAACCGTCCCCGTCCCCTAACCCTAACCCTAGCCCGAACCCTAACCCTAACCCTTCCCCGAAGCCTGACCCTCACCCGTCCCCTAATCCTAACCCGTACGCTAACACTAACGCGCGCCCTCACACGCACGCTCCCCCTAAAGCGTTGCCGTACCCTCACCTGGACCCTAAACCGTCCCCGTCCCCTAACCCTAACCCTAGCCCGAACCCTAACCCTAACCCTTCCCCGAAGCCTGACCCTCACCCGTCCCCTAATCCTAACCCGTACGCTAACACTAACCCGCGCCCTCACATGCACGCTCCCCCTAAAACGTTGCCGTACCCTCACCTGGACCCGAAACCGTCCCCGTCCCCTAACCCTAACCCTAGCCCGAACCCTAACCCTAACCCTTCCCCGAAGCCTGACCCTCACCCGTCCCCTAATCCTAAGCGTACGCTAACACTAACCCGCGCCCTCACACGCACGCTCCCCCTAAAGCGTTGCCGTACCCTCACCTGGACCCTAAACCGTCCCCGTCCCCTAACCCTAACCCTAGCCCGAACCCTAACCCTAACCCTTCCCCAAAGCCTGACCCTCACCCGTCCCCTAATCCTAACCCGTACGCTAACACTAACACGCGCCCTCACACGCACGCTCCCCCTAAAGCGTTGCCGTACCCTCACCTGGACCCTAAACCGTCCCCGTCCCCTAACCCTAACCCTAGCCCAAACCCTAACCCTAACCCTTCCCCGAAGCCTGACCCTCACCCGTCCCCTAATCCTAAGCCGTACGCTAACAATAACCCGCGCCCTCACACGCACGCTCCCCCTAAAGCGTTGCCGTACCCTCACCTGGACCCTAAACCGTCCCCGTCCCCTAACCCTAACCCTAGCCCGAACCCTAACCCTAACCCTTCCCCAAAGCCTGACCCTCACCCGTCCCCTAATCCTAAGCTGCACGCTAACACTAACGCGCGCGCTCATACGCACGCTCCCCCTAAAGCGTTGCCGTACCCTCACTTGGACCCTAAACCGTCCCCGACCCCTAACCCTAACCCTAGCCCGAACCCTAACCCTAACCCTTCCCCGAAGCCTGACCCTCACCCGTCCCCTAATCCTAAGCCGTACGATAACACTAACGCGCGCCCTCACACGCACGCTCCCCCTAAAGCGTTGCCGTACCCTCACCTGGACCCTAAACCGTCCCCGTCCCCTAACCCTAACCCTAGCCCGAACCCTAACCCTAACCCTTCCCCGAAGCCTGACCCTCACCCGTCCCCTAATCCTAACCCGTACGCTAACACTAACCCGCGCCCTCACACGCACGCTCCCCCTAAAGCGTTGCCGTACCCTCACCTGGACCCTAAACCGTCCCCGTCCCCTAACCCTAACCCTAGCCCGAACCCTAACCCTAACCCTTCCCCGAAGCCTGACCCTCACCCGTCCCCTAATCCTAAGCCGGAGGCTAACACTAACCCGCGCCCTCACACGCACGCTCCCCCTAAAGCGTTGCCGTACCCTCACCTGGACTCTAAACCGTCCCTGTCCCCTAACCCTAACCCTAGCCCGAACCCTAACCCTAACCCTTCCCCGAAGCCTGACCCTCACCCGTCCCCTAATCCTAACCCGTACGCTAACACTAACCCGCGCCCTCACACGCACGCTCCCCCTAAAGCGTTGCCGTACCCTCACCTGGACCCTAAACCGTCCCCGTCCCCTAACCCTAACCCTAGCCCGAACCCTAACCCTAACCCTTCCCCGAAGCCTGACCCTCACCCGTCCCCTAATCCTAACCCGTACGCTAACACTAACCCGCGCCCTCACATGCACGCTCCCCGTAAAGCGTTGCCGTACCCTCAGCTGGACCCGAAACCGTCCCCGTCCCCTAACCCTAACCCTAGCCCGAACCCTAACCCTAACCCTTCCCCGAAGCCTGACCCTCACCCGTCCCCTAATCCTAACCCGTACGCTAACACTAACCCGCGCCCTCACACGCACGCTCCCCCTAAAGCGTTGCTGTACCCTCACCTGGACCCTAAACCGTCCCCGTCCCCTAACCCTAACCCTAGCCCGAACCCTAACCCTAACCCTTCCCCGAAGCCTGACCCTCACCCGTCCCCTAATCCTAACCCGTACGCTAACACTAACGCGCGCCCTCACACGCACGCTCCCCCTAAAGCGTTGCCGTACCCTCACCTGGACCCTAAACCGTCCCCGTCCCCTAACCCTAACCCTAGCCCGAACCCTAACCCTAACCCTTCCCCGAAGCCTGACCCTCACCCGTCCCCTAATCCTAACCCGTACGCTAACACTAACCCGCGCCCTCACATGCACGCTCCCCCTAAAACGTTGCCGTACCCTCACCTGGACCCGAAACCGTCCCCGTCCCCTAACCCTAACCCTAGCCCGAACCCTAACCCTAACCCTTCCCCGAAGCCTGACCCTCACCCGTCCCCTAATCCTAAGCGTACGCTAACACTAACCCGCGCCCTCACACGCACGCTCCCCCTAAAGCGTTGCCGTACCCTCACCTGGACCCTAAACCGTCCCCGTCCCCTAACCCTAACCCTAGCCCGAACCCTAACCCTAACCCTTCCCCAAAGCCTGACCCTCACCCGTCCCCTAATCCTAACCCGTACGCTAACACTAACACGCGCCCTCACACGCACGCTCCCCCTAAAGCGTTGCCGTACCCTCACCTGGACCCTAAACCGTCCCCGTCCCCTAACCCTAACCCTAGCCCAAACCCTAACCCTAACCCTTCCCCGAAGCCTGACCCTCACCCGTCCCCTAATCCTAAGCCGTACGCTAACAATAACCCGCGCCCTCACACGCACGCTCCCCCTAAAGCGTTGCCGTACCCTCACCTGGACCCTAAACCGTCCCCGTCCCCTAACCCTAACCCTAGCCCGAACCCTAACCCTAACCCTTCCCCGAAGCCTGACCCTCACCCGTCCCCTAATCCTAAGCTGCACGCTAACACTAACGCGCGCGCTCATACGCACGCTCCCCCTAAAGCGTTGCCGTACCCTCACTTGGACCCTAAACCGTCCCCGACCCCTAACCCTAACCCTAGCCCGAACCCTAACCCTAACCCTTCCCCGAAGCCTGACCCTCACCCGTCCCCTAATCCTAAGCCGTACGATAACACTAACGCGCGCCCTCACACGCACGCTCCCCCTAAAGCGTTGCCGTACCCTCACCTGGACCCTAAACCGTCCCCGTACCCTAACCCTAACCCTAGCCCGAACCCTAACCCTATCCCTTTCCCGAAGCCTGACCCTCACCCGTCACCTAATCCTAACCCGTACGCTAACACTAACGCGTGCCCTCACACGCACGCTCCCCCTAAAGCGTTGCCGTACCCTCACCTGGACCCGAAACCGTCCCCGTCCCCTAACCCTAACCCTAGCCCGAACCCTAAACCTAACCCTTCCCCGAAGCCTGAACCTCACCCGTCCCCTAATCCTAACCCGTACGCTAACACTAACCTGCGCCCTCACACGCACGCTCCCCCTAAAGCGTTGCCGTACCCTCACCTGGACCCGAAACCGTCCCCGTCCCCTAACCCTAACCCTAGCCCGAACCCTAACCCTAACCCTTCCCCGAAGCCTGACCCTCACCCGTCCCCTAATCCTAAACCGTACGCTAACAGTAACACGCGCCCTCACACGTACGCTCCCCCTAAAGCGTTGCCGTACCCTCACCTGGACCCTGAACCGTCCCCGTCCCCTAACCCTAACCCTAGCCCGAACCCTAACCCTAACCCTTCCCCGATGCCTGACCCTCACCCGTTCCCTAATCCTAACCCGTACGCTAAGACTAACCCGCGTCCTCACACGCACGCTCCCCCTAAAGCGTTGCCGTACCCTCACCTGGACCCTAAACCATCCCCGTCCCTTAACCCCTACCCTAGCCCGAACCCTAACCCTAAACCTTCCCCGAAGCCTGACCCTCACCCGTCCCCTAATCCTAACCCGTACGCTAACACTAACCCGCGCCCTCACACGCACGCTCCCCCTAAAGCGTTGCCGTACCCTCACCTGGACCCCAAACCTTCCCCATCCCCTAACCCTAACCCTAGCCCGAACCCTAACCCTAACCCTTCCCCGAAGCCTGACCCTCACCCGTCCCCTAATCCTAACCCGTACGCTAACACTAACACGCGCCCTCACACGCACGCTCCCCCTAAAGCGTTGCCGTACCCTCACCTGGACCCTAAACCGTCCCCGTCCCCTAACCCTAACCTTAGCCCGAACCCTAACCCTAACCCTAAACCTTCCCCGAAGCCTGAACCTCACCCGTCCCCTAATCCTAACCCGTACGCTAACACTAACCCGCGCCCTCACACACACGCTCCCCCTAAAGCGTTGCCGTACCCTCACCTGGACCCTAAACCGTCCCCGTCCCCTAACCCTACCCTAGCCCGAACCCTAACCCTAACCCATCCCCGAAGCCTGACCCTCACCCGTCCCCTAATCCTAACCCGTACGCTAACACTAACCCGCGCCCTCACACGCACGCTCCCCCTAAAGCGTTGCCGTACCCTCACCTGGACCCTAAACCGTCCCCGTCCCCTAACCCTAACCCTAGCCCGAACCCTAACCCTAACCCTTCCCCGAAGCCTGAACCTCACCCGTCCCCTAATCCTAACCCGTACGCTAACACTAACACGCGCCCTCACACACACGCTCCCCCTAAAGCGTTGCAACCCTCACCTGGACCCTAAACCGTCCCCGTCCCCTAACCCTAACCCTAGCCCGAACCCTAACCCTAACCCTTCCCCGAAGCCTGACCCTCACCCGTCCCCTAATCCTAACCCGTACGCTAACACTAACCCGCGCCCTCACACACACGCTCCCCCTAAACCGTTGCCGTACCCTAACCTGGACCCTAAACCGTCCCCGTCCCCTAACCCTAACCCTAGCCCGAACCCTAACCCTAACCCTTCCCCGAAGCCTGACCCTCACCCGTACCCTAATCCTAACCCGTACGCTAACACTAACCCGCGCCCTCACACGTACGCTCCCCCTAAAGCGTTGCCGTACCCTCACCTGGACCCTAAACCGTCCCCGTCCCCTAACCCTAACCCTAGCCCGAACCCTAACCCTAACCCTTCCCCGATGCCTGACCCTCACCCGTTCCCTAATCCTAACCCGTACGCTAAGACTAACCCGCGTCCTCACACGCATGCTCCCCCTAAAGCGTTGCCGTACCCTCACCTGGACCCTAAACCGTCCCCGTCCCTTAACCCCTACCCTAGCCCGAACCCTAACCCTAAACCTTCCCCGAAGCCTGACCCTCACCCGTCCCCTAATCCTAACCCGTACGCTAACACTAACCCGCGCCCTCACACGCACGCTCCCCCTAAAGCGTTGCCGTACCCTCACCTGGACCCCAAACCTTCCCCATCCCCTAACCCTAACCCTAGCCCGAACCCTAACCCTAACCCTTCCCCGAAGCCTGACCCTCACCCGTCCCCTAATCCTAACCCGTACGCTAACACTAACACGCGCCCTCACACGCACGCTCCCCCTAAAGCGTTGCCGTACCCTCACCTGGACCCTAAACCGTCCCCGTCCCCTAACCCTAACCCTAGCCCGAACCCTAACCCTAACCCTTCCCCGAAGCCTGACCCTCACCCGTCCCCTAATCCTAACCCGTACGCTAACACTAACACGCGCCCTCACACGCACGCTCCCCCTAAAGCATTGCCGTACCCTCACCTGGACCCGAAACCGTCCCCATCCCTTAACCCTAACCCTAGCCCGAACCCTAACCCTAACCCTTCCCCGAAGCCTGACCCTCACCCGTCCCCTAATCCTAACCCGTACGCTAACACTAACCCGCGCCCTCACACGCACGCTCCCCCTAAAACATTGCCGTACCCTCACCTGGACCCTAAACCGTCCCCGTCCCCTAACCCTAACCCTAGCCCGAACCCTAACCCTAACCCTTCCCAGAAGCCTGACCCTCACCCGTCCCCTAATCCTAACCCGTACGCTAACACTAACCCGCGCCCTCACACGCACGCTCCCCCTAAAGCGTTGCCGTACCCTCACCTGGACCCTAAACCGTCCCCGTCCCCTAACCCTAACCCTAGCCCGAACCCTAACCCTAACCCTTCCCCGAAGCCTGACCCTCACCCGTCCCCTAATCCTAACCCGTACGCTATCATTAACCCGCGCCCTCACATGCACGCTCCCCCTAAAACGTTGCCGTACCCTCACCTGGACCCGAAACCGTCCCCGTCCCCTAAACCTAACCCTAGCCCGAACCCTAACCCTAACCCTTCCCCGAAGCCTGACCCTCACCCGTCCCCTAATCCTAAGCCGTACGCTAACACTAACCCGCGCCCTCACACGCACGCTCCCCCTAAAGCGTTGCCGTACCCTCACCTGGACCCTAAACCGTCCCCGTCCCCTAACCCTAACCCTAGCCCGAACCCTAACCCTAACCCTTCCCCGAAGCCTGACCCTCACCCGTCCCCTAATCCTAAGCCGCACGCTAACACTAACGCACGCCCTCACACGCACGCTCCCCCTAAAGCGTTGCCGTACCCTCACTTGGACCCTAAACCGTCCCCGTCCCCTAACCCTAACCCTAGCCCGAACCCTAACCCTAACCCTTCCCCGAAGCCTGACCCTCACCCGTCCCCTAATCCTAACCCGTACGCTAACACTAACCCGCGCCCTCACACGCACGCTCCCCCTAAAGCGTTGCCGTACCCTCACCTGGACCCTAAACCGTCCCCGTCCCCTAACCCTAACCCTAGCCCAAACCCTAACCCTAACCCTTCCCCGAAGCCTGACCCTCACCCGTCCCCTAATCCTAACCCGTACGCTATCATTAACCCGCACCCTCACACGCACGCTCCCCCTATAACGTTGCCGTACCCTCACCTGGACCCGAAACCGTCCCCGTCCCCTAACCCTAACCCTAGCCCGAACCCTAACCCTAACCCTTCCCCGAAGCCTGACCCTCACCCGTCCCCTAATCCTAACCCGTACGCTAACACTAACCCGCGCCCTCACACGCACGCTCCCCCTAAAGCGTTGCCGTACCCTCACCTGGACCCTAAACCGTCCCCGTCCCCTAACCCTAACCCTAGCCCGAACCCTAACCCTAACCCTTCCCCGAAGCCTGACCCTCACCCGTCCCCTAATCCTAACCCGTACGCTAACACTAACCCGCGCCCTCACACGCACGCTCCCCCTAAAGCGTTGCCGTACCCTCACCTGGACCCTAAACCGTCCCCGTCCCCTAACCCTAACCTTAGCCCGAACCCTAACCCTAACCCTAAACCTTCCCCGAAGCCTGAACCTCACCCGTCCCCTAATCCTAACCCGTACGCTAACACTAACCCGCGCCCTCACACACACGCTCCCCCTAAAGCGTTGCCGTACCCTCACCTGGACCCTAAACCGTCCCCGTCCCCTAACCCTACCCTAGCCCGAACCCTAACCCTAACCCTTCCCCGAAGCCTGACCCTCACCCGTCCCCTAATCCTAACCCGTACGCTAACACTAACCCGCGCCCTCACACGCACGCTCCCCCTAAAGCGTTGCCGTACCCTCACCTGGACCCTAAACCGTCCCCGTCCCCTAACCCTAACCCTAGCCCGAACCCTAACCCTAACCCTTCCCCGAAGCCTGACCCTCACCCGTCCCCTAATCCTAACCCGTACGCTATCATTAACCCGCACCCTCACACGCACGCTCCCCCTATAACGTTGCCGTACCCTCACCTGGACCCGAAACCGTCCCCGTCCCCTAACCCTAACCCTAGCCCGAACCCTAACCCTAACCCTTCCCCGAAGCCTGACCCTCACCCGTTCCCTAATCCTAACCCGTACGCTAACACTAACCCGCGCCCTCACACGCACGCTCCCCCTAAAGCGTTGCCGTACCCTCACCTGGACCCTAAACCGTCCCCGTCCCCTAACCCTAACCCTAGCCCGAACCCTAACCCTAACCCTTCCCCGAAGCCTGACCCTCACCCGTCCCCTAATCCTAACCCGTACGCTAACACTAACCCGCGCCCTCACACGCACGCTCCCCCTAAAGCGTTGCCGTACCTTCACCTGGACCCTAAACCGTCCCCGTCCCCTAACCCTAACCTTAGCCCGAACCCTAACCCTAACCCTAAACCTTCCCCGAAGCCTGAACCTCACCCGTCCCCTAATCCTAACCCGTACGCTAACACTAACCCGCGACCTCACACACACGCTCCCCCTAAAGCGTTGCCGTACCCTCACCTGGACCCTAAACCGTCCCCGTCCCCTAACCCTACCCTAGCCCGAACCCTAACCCTAACCCTTCCCCGAAGCCTGACCCTCACCCGTCCCCTAATCCTAACCCGTACGCTAACACTAACCCGCGCCCTCACACGCACGCTCCCCCTAAAGCGTTGCCGTACCCTCACCTGGACCCTAAACCGTCCCCGTCCCCTAACCCTAACCCTAGCCCGAACCCTAACCCTAACCCTTCCACGAAGCCTGAACCTCACCCGTCCCCTAATCCTAACCCGTACGCTAACACTAACACGCGCCCTCACACACACGCTCCCCCTAAAGCGTTGCCGTACCCTCACCTGGACCCTAAACCGTCCCCGTCCCCTAACCCTAACCCTAGCCCGAACCCTAACCCTAACCCTTCCCCGAAGCCTGACCCTCACCCGTCCCCTAATCCTAACCCGTACGCTAACACTAACCCGCGCCCTCACACACACGCTCCCCCTAAACCGTTGCCGTACCCTCACCTGGACCCTAAACCGTCCCCGTCCCCTAACCCTAACCCTAGCCTGAACCCTAACCCTAACCCTTCCCCGAAGCCTGACCCTCACCCGTCCCCTAATCCTAACCCGTACGCTAACACTAACCCGCGCCCTCACACGCACGCTCCCCCTAAAGCGTTGCCGTACCCTCACCTGGACCCTAAACCGTCCCCGTCCCCTAACCCTAACCCTAGCCCGAACCCTAACCCTAACCCTTCCCCAAAGCCTGACCCTCACCCGTCCCCTAATCCTAACCCGTACGCTAACACTAACCCGCGCCCTCACACGCACGCTCCCCCTAAAGCGTTGCCGTACCCTCACCTGGACCCTAAACCGTCCCCGTCCCCTAACCCTAACCCTAGCCCGAACCCTAACCCTAACCCTTCCCCGAAGCCTGACCCTCACCCGTCCCCTAATCCTAACCCGTACGCTAACACTAACACGCGCCCTCACACGCACGCTCCCCCTAAAGCGTTGCCGTACCCTCACCTGGACCCTAAACCGTCCCCGTCCCCTAACCCTAACCCTAGCCCGAACCCTAACCCTAACCCTTCCCCGAAGCCTGACCCTCACCCGTCCCCTAATCCTAACCCGTACGCTAACACTAACCCGCGCCCTCACATGCACGCTCCCCCTAAAACGTTGCCGTACCCTCACCTGGACCCGAAACCGTCCCCGTCCCCTAACCCTAACTCTAGCCCGAACCCTAACCCTAACCCTTCCCCGAAGCCTGACCCTCACCCGTCCCCTAATCCTAAGCGTACGCTAACACTAACCCGCGCCCTCACACGCACGCTCCCCCTAAAGCGTTGCCGTACCCTCACCTGGACCCTAAACCGTCCCCGTCCCCTAACCCTAACCCTAGCCCGAACCCTAACCCTAACCCTTCCCCAAAGCCTGACCCTCACCCGTCCCCTAATCCTAACCCGTACGCTAACACTAACACGCGCCCTCACACGCACGCTCCCCCTAAAGCGTTGCCGTACCCTCACCTGGACCCTAAACCGTCCCCGTCCCCTAACCCTAACCCTAGCCAGACCCCTAACCCTATCCCTTTCCCGAAGCCTGACCCTCACCCGTCCCCTAATCCTAACCCGTACGCTAACACTAACGCGTGCCCTCACACGCACGCTCCCCCTAAAGCGTTCCCGTACCCTCACCTGGACCCGAAACCGTCCCCGTCCCCTAACCCTAACCCTAGCCCGAACCCTAACCCTAACCCTTCCCCGAAGCCTGACCCTCACCCGTCCCCTAATCCTAACCCGTACGCTAACACTAACCTGCGCCCTCACACGCACGCTCCCCCTAAAGCGTTGCCGTACCCTCACCTGGACCTTAACCGTCCCCGTCCCCTAACCCTAACCCTAGCCCGAACCCTAACCCTAACCCTTCCCAGAAGCCTGACCCTCACCCGTCCCCTAATCCTAACCCGTACGCTAACACTAACCCGCGCCCTCACACGCACGCTCCCCCTAAAGCGTTGCCGTACCCTCACCTGGACCCTAAACCTTCCCCGTCCCCTAACCCTAACCGTAGCCCGAACCCTAACCCTAACCCTTCCCCGAAGCCTGACCCTCACCCGTCCCCTAATCCTAAGCCGTACGCTAACACTAACCCGCGCCCTCACACGCACGCTCCCCCTAAAGCGTTGCCGTACCCTCACCTGAACCCTAAACCGTAACCGTCCCCTAACCCTAACCCTAGCCCGAACCCTAACCCTAACCCTTCCCCGAAGCCTGACCCTCACCCATCCCCTAATCCTAACCCGTACTCTAACACTAACCCGCGCCCTCACACGCACGCTCCCCCTAAAGCGTTGCCGTACCCTCACCTGGACCCTAAACCGTCCCCGTCCCCTAACCCTAACCCTAGCCCGAACCCTAACCCTAACCCTTCCCCGAAGCCTGACCCTCACCCGTCCCCTAATCGTAACCCGTACGCTAACAGTAACCCGCGCCCTCACACGTACGCTCCCCCTAAAGCGTTGCCGTACCCTCACCTGGACCCTAAACCGTCCCCGTCCCCTAACCCTAACCCTAGCCCGAACCCTAACCCTAACCCTTCCCCGATGCCTGAACCTCACCCGTTCCCTAATCCTAACCCGTACGCTAAGACTAACCCGCGTCCTCACACGCACGCTCCCCCTAAAGCGTTGCTGTACCCTCACCTGGACCCTAAACCGTCCCCGTCCCTTAACCCCTACCCTAGCCCGAACCCTAACCCTAAACCTTCCCCGAAGCCTGACCCTCACCCGTCCCCTAATCCTAACCCGTACGCTAACACTAACCCGCGCCCTCACACGCACGCTCCCCCTAAAGCGTTGCCGTACCCTCACCTGGACCCCAAACCTTCCCCATCCCCTAACCCTAACCCTAGCCCGAACCCTAACCCTAACCCTTCCCCGAAGCCTGACCCTCACCCGTCCCCTAATCCTAACCCGTACGCTAACACTAACCCGCGCCCTCACACGCACGCTCCCCCTAAAGCGTTGCCGTACCCTCACCTGGACCCTAAACCGTCCCCGTCCCCTAACCCTAACCCTAGCCCGAACCCTAACCCTAACCCTTCCCCGAAGCCTGACCCTCACCCGTCCCCTAATCCTAACCCGTACGCTAACACTAACACGCGCCCTCACACGCACGCTCCCCCTAAAGCGTTGCCGTACCCTCACCTGGACCCTAAACCGTCCCCATCCCTTAACCCTAACCCTAGCCCGAACCCTAACCCTAACCCTTCCCGGAAGCCTGACCCTCACCCGTCCCCTAATCCTAACCCGTACGCTAACACTAACCCGCGCCCTCACACGCACGCTCCCCCTAAAACATTGCCGTACCCTACCTGGACCCTAAACCGTCCCCGTCCCCTAACCCTAACCCTAGCCCGAACCCTAACCCTAACCCTTCCCAGAAGCCTGACCCTCACCCGTCCCCTAATCCTAACCCGTACGCTAACACTAACCCGCGCCCTCACACGCACGCTCCCCCTAAAGCGTTGCCGTACCCTCACCTGGACCCTAAACCGTCCCCGTCCCCTAACCCTAACCCTAGCCCGAACCCTAACCCTAACCCTTCCCCGAAGCCTGACCCTCACCCGTCCCCTAATCCTAACCCGTACGCTATCATTAACCCGCGCCCTCACACGCACGCTCCCCCTAAAACGTTGCCGTACCCTCACCTGGACCCGAAACCGTCCCCGTCCCCTAAACCTAACCCTAGCCCGAACCCTAACCCTAACCCTTCCCCGAAGCCTGACCCTCACCCGTCCCCTAATCCTAAGCCGTACGCTAACACTAACCCGCGCCCTCACACGCACGCTCCCCCTAAAGCGTTGCCGTACCCTCACCTGGACCCTAAACCGTCCCCGTCCCCTAACCCTAACCCTAGCCCGAACCCTAACCCTAACCCTTCCCCGAAGCCTGACCCTCACCCGTCCCCTAATCCTAAGCCGCACGCTAACACTAACGCACGCCCTCACACGCACGCTCCCCCTAAAGCGTTGCCGTACCCTCACTTGGACCCTAAACCGTCCCCGTCCCCTAACCCTAACCCTAGCCCGAACCCTAACCCTAACCCTTCCCCGAAGCCTGACCCTCACCCGTCCCCTAATCCTAACCCGTACGCTAACACTAACCCGCGCCCTCACACGCACGCTCCCCCTAAAGCGTTGCCGTACCCTCACCTGGACCCTAAACCGTCCCCGTCCCCTAACCCTAACCCTAGCCCAAACCCTAACCCTAACCCTTCCCCGAAGCCTGACCCTCACCCGTCCCCTAATCCTAACCCGTACGCTATCATTAACCCGCACCCTCACACGCACGCTCCCCCTATAACGTTGCCGTACCCTCACCTGGACCCGAAACCGTCCCCGTCCCCTAACCCTAACCCTAGCCCGAACCCTAACCCTAACCCTTCCCCGAAGCCTGACCCTCACCCGTCCCCTAATCCTAACCCGTACGCTAACACTAACCCGCGCCCTCACACGCACGCTCCCCCTAAAGCGTTGCCGTACCCTCACCTGGACCCTAAACCGTCCCCGTCCCCTAACCCTAACCCTAGCCCGAACCCTAACCCTAACCCTTCCCCGAAGCCTGACCCTCACCCGTCCCCTAATCCTAACCCGTACGCTAACACTAACCCGCGCCCTCACACGCACGCTCCCCCTAAAGCGTTGCCGTACCCTCACCTGGACCCTAAACCGTCCCCGTCCCCTAACCCTAACCTTAGCCCGAACCCTAACCCTAACCCTAAACCTTCCCCGAAGCCTGAACCTCACCCGTCCCCTAATCCTAACCCGTACGCTAACACTAACCCGCGCCCTCACACACACGCTCCCCCTAAAGCGTTGCCGTACCCTCACCTGGACCCTAAACCGTCCCCGTCCCCTAACCCTACCCTAGCCCGAACCCTAACCCTAACCCTTCCCCGAAGCCTGACCCTCACCCGTCCCCTAATCCTAACCCGTACGCTAACACTAACCCGCGCCCTCACACGCACGCTCCCCCTAAAGCGTTGCCGTACCCTCACCTGGACCCTAAACCGTCCCCGTCCCCTAACCCTAACCCTAGCCCGAACCCTAACCCTAACCCTTCCCCGAAGCCTGAACCTCACCCGTCCCCTAATCCTAACCCGTACGCTAACACTAACACGCGCCCTCACACACACGCTCCCCCTAAAGCGTTGCCGTACCCTCACCTGGACCCTAAACCGTCCCCGTCCCCTAACCCTAACCCTAGCCCGAACCCTAACCCTAACCCTTCCCCGAAGCCTGACCCTCACCCGTCCCCTAATCCTAACCCGTACGCTAACACTAACCCGCGCCCTCACACACACGCTCCCCCTAAACCGTTGCCGTACCCTCACCTGGACCCTAAACCGTCCCCGTCCCCTAACCCTAACCCTAGCCCGAACCCTAACCCTAACCCTTCCCCGAAGCCTGACCCTCACCCGTACCCTAATCCTAACCCGTACGCTAACACTAACCCGCGCCCTCACACGCACGCTCCCCCTAAAGCGTTGCCGTACCCTCACCTGGACCCGAAACCGTCCCCGTCCCTTAACCCTTACCCTAGCCCGAACCCTAACCCTAACCCTTCCCCAAAGCCTGACCCTCACCCGTCCCCTAATCCTAACCCGTACGCTAACACTAACCCGCGCCCTCACACGCACGCTCCCCCTAAAGCGTTGCCGTACCCTCACCTGGACCCTAAACCGTCCCCATCCCTTAACCCTAACCCTAGCCCGAACCCTAACCCTAACCCTTCCCCGAAGCCTGACCCTCACCCGTCCCCTAATCCTAAGCCGCACGCTAACACTAACGCACGCCCTCACACGCACGCTCCCCCTAAAGCGTTGCCGTACCCTCACTTGGACCCTAAACCGTCCCCGTCCCCTAACCCTAACCCTAGCCCGAACCCTAACCCTAACCCTTCCCCGAAGCCTGACCCTCACCCGTCCCCTAATCCTAACCCGTACGCTAACACTAACCCGTGCCCTCACACGCACGCTCCCCCTAAAGCGTTGCCGTACCCTCACCTGGACCCTAAACCGTCCCCGTCCCCTAACCCTAACCCTAGCCCAAACCCTAACCCTAACCCTTCCCCGAAGCCTGACCCTCACCCGTCCCCTAATCCTAACCCGTACGCTATCATTAACCCGCACCCTCACACGCACGCTCCCCCTATAACGTTGCCGTACCCTCACCTGGACCCGAAACCGTCCCCGTCCCCTAACCCTAACCCTAGCCCGAACCCTAACCCTAACCCTTCCCCGAAGCCTGACCCTCACCCGTCCCCTAATCCTAACCCGTACGCTAACACTAACCCGCGCCCTCACACGCACGCTCCCCCTAAAGCGTTGCCGTACCCTCACCTGGACCCTAAACCGTCCCCGTCCCCTAACCCTAACCCTAGCCCGAACCCTAACCCTAACCCTTCCCCGAAGCCTGACCCTCACCCGTCCCCTAATCCTAACCCGTACGCTAACACTAACCCGCGCCCTCACACGCACGCTCCCCCTAAAGCGTTGCCGTACCCTCACCTGGACCCTAAACCGTCCCCGTCCCCTAACCCTAACCTTAGCCCGAACCCTAACCCTAACCCTAAACCTTCCCCGAAGCCTGAACCTCACCCGTCCCCTAATCCTAACCCGTACGCTAACACTAACCCGCGCCCTCACACACACGCTCCCCCTAAAGCGTTGCCGTACCCTCACCTGGACCCTAAACCGTCCCCGTCCCCTAACCCTACCCTAGCCCGAACCCTAACCCTAACCCTTCCCCGAAGCCTGACCCTCACCCGTCCCCTAATCCTAACCCGTACGCTAACACTAACCCGCGCCCTCACACGCACGCTCCCCCTAAAGCGTTGCCGTACCCTCACCTGGACCCTAAACCGTCCCCGTCCCCTAACCCTAACCCTAGCCCGAACCCTAACCCTAACCCTTCCCCGAAGCCTGAACCTCACCCGTCCCCTAATCCTAACCCGTACGCTAACACTAACACGCGCCCTCACACACACGCTCCCCCTAAAGCGTTGCCGTACCCTCACCTGGACCCTAAACCGTCCCCGTCCCCTAACCCTAACCCTAGCCCGAACCCTAACCCTAACCCTTCCCCGAAGCCTGACCCTCACCCGTCCCCTAATCCTAACCCGTACGCTAACACTAACCCGCGCCCTCACACGCACGCTCCCCCTAAACCGTTGCCGTACCCTCACCTGGACCCTAAACCGTCCCCGTCCCCTAACCCTAACCCTAGCCCGAACCCTAACCCTAACCCTTCCCTGAAGCCTGACCCTCACCCGTAACCTAATCCTAACCCGTACGCTAACACTAACCCGCGCCCTCACACGCACGCTCCCCCTAAAGCGTTGCCGTACCCTCACCTGGACCCGAAACCGTCCCCGTCCCTTAACCCTTACCCTAGCCCGAACCCTAACCCTAACCCTTCCCCAAAGCCTGACCCTCACCCGTCCCCTAATCCTAACCCGTACGCTAACACTAACCCGCGCCCTCACACGCACGCTCCCCCTAAAGCGTTGCCGTACCCTCACCTGGACCCTAAACCGTCCCCATCCCTTAACCCTAACCCTAGCCCGAACCCTAACCCTAACCCTTCCCCGAAGCCTGACCCTCACCCGTCCCCTAATCCTAACCCGTACGCTAACACTAACCCGCGCCCTCACACGCACGCTCCCCCTAAAACATTGCCGTACCCTCACCTGGACCCTAAACCGTCCCCGTCCCCTAACCCTAACCCTAGCCCGAACCCTAACCCTAACCCTTCCCAGAAGCCTGACCCTCACCCGTCCCCTAATCCTAACCCGTACGCTAACACTAACCCGCGCCCTCACACGCACGCTCCCCCTAAACCGTTGCCGTACCCTCACCTGGACCCTAAACCGTCCCCGTCCCCTAACCCTAACCCTAGCCCGAACCCTAACCCTAACCCTTCCCCGAAGCCTGACCCTCACCCGTCCCCTAATCCTAACCCGTACGCTATCATTAACCCGCGCCCTCACACGCACGCTCCCCCTAAAACGTTGCCGTACCCTCACCTGGACCCGAAACCGTCCCCGTCCCCTAAACCTAACCCTAGCCCGAACCCTAACCCTAACCCTTCCCCGAAGCCTGACCCTCACCCGTCCCCTAATCCTAAGCCGTACGCTAACACTAACCCGCGCCCTCACACGCACGCTCCCCCTAAAGCGTTGCCGTACCCTCACCTGGACCCTAAACCGTCCCCGTCCCCTAACCCTAACCCTAGCCCGAACCCTAACCCTAACCCTTCCCCGAAGCCTGACCCTCACCCGTCCCCTAATCCTAAGCCGCACGCTAACACTAACGCACGCCCTCACACGCACGCTCCCCCTAAAGCGTTGCCGTACCCTCACTTGGACCCTAAACCGTCCCCGTCCCCTAACCCTAACCCTAGCCCGAACCCTAACCCTAACCCTTCCCCGAAGCCTGACCCTCACCCGTCCCCTAATCCTAACCCGTACGCTAACACTAACCCGCGCCCTCACACGCACGCTCCCCCTAAAGCGTTGCCGTACCCTCACCTGGACCCTAAACCGTCCCCGTCCCCTAACCCTAACCCTAGCCCGAACCCTAACCCTAACCGTTCCCCGAAGCCTGACCCTCACCCGTCCCCTAATCCTAACCCGTACGCTATCATTAACCCGCACCCTCACACGCACGCTCCCCCTATAACGTTGCCGTACCCTCACCTGGACCCGAAACCGTCCCCGTCCCCTAACCCTAACCCTAGCCCGAACCCTAACCCTAACCCTTCCCCGAAGCCTGACCCTCACCCGTCCCCTAATCCTAACCCGTACGCTAACACTAACCCGCGCCCTCACACGCACGCTCCCCCTAAAGCGTTGCCGTACCCTCACCTGGACCCTAAACCGTCCCCGTCCCCTAACCCTAACCCTAGCCCGAACCCTAACCCTAACCCTTCCCCGAAGCCTGACCCTCACCCGTCCCCTAATCCTAACCCGTACGCTAACACTAACCCGCGCCCTCACACGCACGCTCCCCCTAAAGCGTTGCCGTACCTTCACCTGGACCCTAAACCGTCCCCGTCCCCTAACCCTAACCTTAGCCCGAACCCTAACCCTAACCCTAAACCTTCCCTGAAGCCTGAACCTCACCCGTCCCCTAATCCTAACCCGTAAGCTAACACTAACCCGCGCCCTCACACACACGCTCCCCCTAAAGCGTTGCCGTACCCTCACCTGGACCCTAAACCGTCCCCGTCCCCTAACCCTACCCTAGCCCGAACCCTAACCCTAACCCTTCCCCGAAGCCTGACCCTCACCCGTCCCCTAATCCTAACCCGTACGCTAACACTAACCCGCGCCCTCACACGCACGCTCCCCCTAAAGCGTTGCCGTACCCTCACCTGGACCCTAAACCGTCCCCGTCCCCTAACCCTAACCCTAGCCCGAACCCTAACCCTAACCCTTCCCCGAAGCCTGAACCTCACCCGTCCCCTAATCCTAACCCGTACGCTAACACTAACACGCGCCCTCACACACACGCTCCCCCTAAAGCGTTGCCGTACCCTCACCTGGACCCTAAACCGTCCCCGTCCCCTAACCCTAACCCTAGCCCGAACCCTAACCCTAACCCTTCCCCGAAGCCTGACCCTCACCCGTCCCCTAATCCTAACCCGTACGCTAACACTAACCCGCGCCCTCACACGTACGCTCCCCCTAAAGCGTTGCCGTACCCTCACCTGGACCCTAAACCGTCCCCGTCCCCTAAACCTAACCCTAGCCCGAACCCTAACCCTAACCCTTCCCCGAAGCCTGACCCTCACCCGTACCCTAATCCTAACCCGTACGCTAACACTAACCCGCGCCCTCACACGCACGCTCCCCCTAAAGCGTTGCCGTACCCTCACCTGGACCCGAAACCGTCCCCGTCCCTTAACCCTTACCCTAGCCCGAACCCTAACCCTAACCCTTCCCCAAAGCCTGACCCTCACCCGTCCCCTAATCCTAACCCGTACGCTAACACTAACCCGCGCCCTCACACGCACGCTCCCCCTAAAGCGTTGCCGTACCCTCACCTGGACCCTAAACCGTCCCCGTCCCCTAACCCTAACCCTAGCCCGAACCCTAACCCTAACCCTTCCCCGAAGCCTGACCCTCACCCGTCCCCTAATCCTAAGCCGTACGCGAACACTAACCCGCGCCCTCACACGCACGCTCCCCCTAAAGCGTTGCCGTACCCTCACCTGGACCCTAAACCGTCCCCGTCCCCTAACCCTAACCCTAGCCCGAACCCTAACCCTAACCTTTCCCCGAAGCCAGACCCTCACCCATCCCCTAATCCTAACCCGTACGCTAACACTAACCCGCGCCCTCACACGCACGCTCCCCCTAAAGCGTTGCCGTACCCTCACCTGGACCCTAAACCGTCCCCGTCCCCTAACCCTAACCCTAGCCCGAACCCTAACCCTAACCCTTCCCCGAAGCCTGACCCTCACCCGTCCCCTAATCCTAACCCGTACGCTAACACTAACCCGCACCCTCACACGCACGCTCCCCCTAAACCGTTGCCGTACCCTCACCTGGACCCTAAACCGTCCCTGTCCCCTAACCCTAACCCTAGCCCGAACCCTAACCCTAACCCTTCCCCGAAGCCTGACCCTCACCCGTCCCCTAATCCTAACCCGTACGCTAACACTAACCCGCGCCCTCACACGCACGCTCCCCCTAAAGCATTGCCGTACCCTCACCTGGACCCTAAACCGTCCCCGTCCCCTAACCCTAACCCTAGCCCGAACCCTAACCCTAACCCTTCCCCGAAGCCTGACCCTCACCCGTCCCCTAATCCTAAGCCGGAGGCTAACACTAACCCGCGCCCTCACACGCACGCTCCCCCTAAAGCGTTGCCGTACCCTCACCTGGACTCTAAACCGTCCCCGTCCCCTAACCCTAACCCTAGCCCGAACCCTAACCCTAACCCTTCCCCGAAGCCTGACCCTCACCCGTCCCCTAATCCTAACCCGTACGCTAACACTAACCCGCGCCCTCACACGCACGCTCCCCCTAAAGCGTTGCCGTACCCTCACCTGGACCCTAAACCGTCCCCGTCCCCTAACCCTAACCCTAGCCCGAACCCTAACCCTAACCCTTCCCCGAAGCCTGACCCTCACCCGTCCCCTAATCCTAACCCGTACGCTAACACTAACCCGCGCCCTCACATGCACGCTCCCCGTAAAGCGTTGCCGTACCCTCAGCTGGACCCGAAACCGTCCCCGTCCCCTAACCCTAACCCTAGCCCGAACCCTAACCCTAACCCTTCCCCGAAGCCTGACCCTCACCCGTCCCCTAATCCTAACCCGTACGCTAACACTAACCCGCGCCCTCACACGCACGCTCCCCCTAAAGCGTTGCTGTACCCTCACCTGGACCCTAAACCGTCCCCGTCCCCTAACCCTAACCCTAGCCCGAACCCTAACCCTAACCCTTCCCCGAAGCCTGACCCTCACCCGTCCCCTAATCCTAACCCGTACGCTAACACTAACACGCGCCCTCACACGCACGCTCCCCCTAAAGCGTTGCCGTACCCTCACCTGGACCCTAAACCGTCCCCGTCCCCTAACCCTAACCCTAGCCCGAACCCTAACCCTAACACTTCCCCGAAGCCTGACCCTCACCCGTCCCCTAATCCTAACCCGTACGCTAACACTAACCCGCGCCCTCACATGCACGCTCCCCCTAAAACGTTGCCGTACCCTCACCTGGACCCGAAACCGTCCCCGTCCCCTAACCCTAACCCTAGCCCGAACCCTAACCCTAACCCTTCCCCGAAGCCTGACCCTCACCCGTCCCCTAATCCTAAGCGTACGCTAACACTAACCCGCGCCCTCACACGCACGCTCCCCCTAAAGCGTTGCCGTACCCTCACCTGGACCCTAAACCGTCCCCGTCCCCTAACCCTAACCCTAGCCCGAACCCTAACCCTAACCCTTCCCCGAAGCCTGACCCTCACCCGTCCCCTAATCCTAACCCGTACGCTAACACTAACCCGCGCCCTCACACGCACGCTCCCCCTAAAGCGTTGCCGTACCTTCACCTGGACCCTAAACCGTCCCCGTCCCCTAACCCTAACCTTAGCCCGAACCCTAACCCTAACCCTAAACCTTCCCCGAAGCCTGAACCTCACCCGTCCCCTAATCCTAACCCGTACGCTAACACTAACCCGCGCCCTCACACACACGCTCCCCCTAAAGCGTTGCCGTACCCTCACCTGGACCCTAAACCGTCCCCGTCCCCTAACCCTACCCTAGCCCGAACCCTAACCCTAACCCTTCCCCGAAGCCTGACCCTCACCCGTCCCCTAATCCTAACCCGTACGCTAACACTAACCCGCGCCCTCACACGCACGCTCCCCCTAAAGCGTTGCCGTACCCTCACCTGGACCCTAAACCGTCCCCGTCCCCTAACCCTAACCCTAGCCCGAACCCTAACCCTAACCCTTCCCCGAAGCCTGAACCTCACCCGTCCCCTAATCCTAACCCGTACGCTAACACTAACACGCGCCCTCACACACACGCTCCCCCTAAAGCGTTGCCGTACCCTCACCTGGACCCTAAACCGTCCCCGTCCCCTAACCCTAACCCTAGCCCGAACCCTAACCCTAACCCTTCCCCGAAGCCTGACCCTCACCCGTCCCCTAATCCTAACCCGTACGCTAACACTAACCCGCGCCCTCACACACACGCTCCCCCTAAACCGTTGCCGTACCCTCACCTGGACCCTAAACCGTCCCCGTCCCCTAACCCTAACCCTAGCCTGAACCCTAAACCTAACCCTTCCCCGAAGCCTGACCCTCACCCGTCCCCTAATCCTAACCCGTACGCTAACACTAACCCGCGCCCTCACACGCACGCTCCCCCTAAAGCGTTGCCGTACCCTCACCTGGACCCTAAACCGTCCCCGTCCCCTAACCCTAACCCTAGCCCGAACCCTAACCCTAACCCTTCCCCAAAGCCTGACCCTCACCCGTCCCCTAATCCTAACCCGTACGCTAACACTAACCCGCGCCCTCACACGCACGCTCCCCCTAAAGCGTTGCCGTACCCTCACCTGGACCCTAAACCGTCCCCGTCCCCTAACCCTAACCCTAGCCCGAACCCTAACCCTAACCCTTCCCCGAAGCCTGACACTCACCCGTCCCCTAATCCTAACCCGTACGCTAACACTAACCCGCGCCCTCACATGCACGATCCCCCTAAAGCGTTGCAGTACCCTCACCTGGACCCTAAACCGTCCCCGTCCCCTAACCCTAACCCTAGCCCGAACCCTAACCCTAACCCTTCCGCGAAGCCTGACACTCACCCGTCCCCTAATCCTAACCCGTACGCTAACACTAACCCGCGCCCTCACACGTACGCTCCCCCTAAAGCGTTGCCGTACCCTCACCTGGACCCTAAACCGTCCCCGTCCCCTAAACCTAACCCTAGCCCGAACCCTAACCCTAACCCTTCCCCGAAGCCTGACCCTCACCCGTACCCTAATCCTAACCCGTACGCTAACACTAACCCGCGCCCTCACACGCACGCTCCCCCTAAAGCGTTGCCGTACCCTCACCTGGACCCGAAACCGTCCCCGTCCCTTAACCCTTACCCTAGCCCGAACCCTAACCCTAACCCTTCCCCAAAGCCTGACCCTCACCCGTCCCCTAATCCTAACCCGTACGCTAACACTAACCCGCGCCCTCACACGCACGCTCCCCCTAAAGCGTTGCCGTACCCTCACCTGGACCCGAAACCGTCCCCGTCCCCTAACCCTAACCCTAGCCCGAACCCTAACCCTAACCCTTCCCCGAAGCCTGACCCTCACCCGTCCCCTAATCCTAAGCCGTACGCGAACACTAACCCGCGCCCTCACACGCACGCTCCCCCTAAAGCGTTGCCGTACCCTCACCTGGACCCTAAACCGTCCCCGTCCCCTAACCCTAACCCTAGCCCGAACCCTAACCCTAACCTTTCCCCGAAGCCAGACCCTCACCCATCCCCTAATCCTAACCCGTACGCTAACACTAACCCGCGCCCTCACACGCACGCTCCCCCTAAAGCGTTGCCGTACCCTCACCTGGACCCTAAACCGTCCCCGTCCCCTAACCCTAACCCTAGCCCGAACCCTAACCCTAACCCTTCCCCGAAGCCTGACCCTCACCCGTCCCCTAATCCTAACCCGTACGCTAACACTAACCCGCGCCCTCACACGCACGCTCCCCCTAAACCGTTGCCGTACCCTCACCTGGACCCTAAACCGTCCCCGTCCCCTAACCCTAACCCTAGCCCGAACCCTAACCCTAACCCTTCCCCGAAGCCTGACCCTCACCCGTCCCCTAATCCTAACCCGTACGCTAACACTAACCCGCGCCCTCACACGCACGCTCCCCCTAAAGCATTGCCGTACCCTCACCTGGACCCTAAACCGTCCCCGTCCCCTAACCCTAACCCTAGCCCGAACCCTAACCCTAACCCTTCCCCGAAGCCTGACCCTCACCCGTCCCCTAATCCTAAGCCGGAGGCTAACACTAACCCGCGCCCTCACACGCACGCTCCCCCTAAAGCGTTGCCGTACCCTCACCTGGACTCTAAACCGTCCCTGTCCCCTAACCCTAACCCTAGCCCGAACCCTAACCCTAACCCTTCCCCGAAGCCTGACCCTCACCCGTCCCCTAATCCTAACCCGTACGCTAACACTAACCCGCGCCCTCACACGCACGCTCCCCCTAAAGCGTTGCCGTACCCTCACCTGGACCCTAAACCGTCCCCGTCCCCTAACCCTAACCCTAGCCCGAACCCTAACCCTAACCCTTCCCCGAAGCCTGACCCTCACCCGTCCCCTAATCCTAACCCGTACGCTAACACTAACCCGCGCCCTCACATGCACGCTCCCCGTAAAGCGTTGCCGTACCCTCAGCTGGACCCGAAACCGTCCCCGTCCCCTAACCCTAACCGTAGCCCGAACCCTAACCCTAACCCTTCCCCGAAGCCTGACCCTCACCCGTCCCCTAATCCTAACCCGTACGCTAACACTAACCCGCGCCCTCACACGCACGCTCCCCCTAAAGCGTTGCTGTACCCTCACCTGGACCCTAAACCGTCCCCGTCCCCTAACCCTAACCCTAGCCCGAACCCTAACCCTAACCCTTCCCCGAAGCCTGACCCTCACCCGTCCCCTAATCCTAACCCGTACGCTAACACTAACACGCGCCCTCACACGCACGCTCCCCCTAAAGCGTTGCCGTACCCTCACCTGGACCCTAAACCGTCCCCGTCCCCTAACCCTAACCCTAGCCCGAACCCTAACCCTAACCCTTCCCCGAAGCCTGACCCTCACCCGTCCCCTAATCCTAACCCGTACGCTAACACTAACCCGCGCCCTTACATGCACGCTCCCCCTAAAACGTTGCCGTACCCTCACCTGGACCCGAAACCGTCCCCGTCCCCTAACCCTAACCCTAGCCCGAACCCTAACCCTAACCCTTCCCCGAAGCCTGACCCTCACCCGTCCCCTAATCCTAAGCGTACGCTAACACTAACCCGCGCCCTCACACGCACGCTCCCCCTAAAGCGTTGCCGTACCCTCACCTGGACCCTAAACCGTCCCCGTCCCCTAACCCTAACCCTAGCCCGAACCCTAACCCTAACCCTTCCCCAAAGCCTGACCCTCACCCGTCCCCTAATCCTAACCCGTACGCTAACACTAACACGCGCCCTCACACGCACGCTCCCCCTAAAGCGTTGCCGTACCCTCACCTGGACCCTAAACCGTCCCCGTCCCCTAACCCTAACCCTAGCCAGAACCCTAACCCTATCCCTTTCCCGAAGCCTGACCCTCACCCGTCCCCTAATCCTAACCCGTACGCTAACACTAACGCGTGCCCTCACACGCACGCTCCCCCTAAAGCGTTGCCGTACCCTCACCTGGACCCGAAACCGTCCCCGTCCCCTAACCCTAACCCTAGCCCGAACCCTAACCCTAACCCTTCCCCGAAGCCTGACCCTCACCCGTCCCCTAATCCTAACCCGTACGCTAACACTAACCTGCGCCCTCACACGCACGCTCCCCCTAAAGCGTTGCCGTACCCTCACCTGGACCCTAAACCGTCCCCGTCCCCTAACCCTAACCCTAGCCCGAACCCTAACCCTAACCCTTCCCAGAAGCCTGACCCTCACCCGTCCCCTAATCCTAACCCGTACGCTAACACTAACCCGCGCCCTCACACGCACGCTCCCCCTAAAGCGTTGCCGTACCCTCACCTGGACCCTAAACCTTCCCCGTCCCCTAACCCTAACCGTAGCCCGAACCCTAACCCTAACCCTTCCCCGAAGCCTGACCCTCACCCGTCCCCTAATCCTAACCCGTACGCTAACACTAACCCGCGCCCTCACACGCACGCTCCCCCTAAAGCGTTGCCGTACCCTCACCTGAACCCTAAACCGTAACCGTCCCCTAACCCTAACCCTAGCCCGAACCCTAACCCTAACCCTTCCCCGAAGCCTGACCCTCACCCATCCCCTAATCCTAACCCGTACTCTAAGACTAACCCGCGCCCTCACACGCACGCTCCCCCTAAAGCGTTGCCGTACCCTCACCTGGACCCGAAACCGTCCCCGTCCCCTAAACCTAACCCTAGCCCGAACCCTAACCCTAACCCTTCCCCGAAGCCTGACCCTCACCCGTCCCCTAATCCTAAACCGTACGCTAACAGTAACCCGCGCCCTCACACGTACGCTCCCCCTAAAGCGTTGCCGTACCCTCACCTGGACCCTAAACCGTCCCCGTCCCCTAACCCTAACCCTAGCCCGAACCCTAACCCTAACCCTTCCCCGATGCCTGACCCTCACCCGTTCCCTAATCCTAACCCGTACGCTAAGACTAACCCGCGTCCTCACACGCACGCTCCCCCTAAAGCGTTGCTGTACCCTCACCTGGACCCTAAACCGTCCCCGTCCCTTAACCCCTACCCTAGCCCGAACCCTAACCCTAACCCTTCCCCGAAGCCTGACCCTCACCCGTCACCTAATCCTAACCCGTACGCTATCATTAACCCGCGCCCTCACACGCACGCTCCCCCTAAAACGTTGCCGTACCCTCACCTGGACCCGAAACCGTCCCCGTCCCCTAAACCTAACCCTAGCCCGAACCCTAACCCTAACCCTTCCCCGAAGCCTGACCCTCACCCGTCCCCTAATCCTAAGCCGTACGCTAACACTAACCCGCGCCCTCACACGCACGCTCCCCCTAAAGCGTTGCCGTACCCTCACCTGGACCCTAAACCGTCCCCGTCCCCTAACCCTAACCCTAGCCCGAACCCTAACCCTAACCCTTCCCCGAAGCCTGACCCTCACCCGTCCCCTAATCCTAAGCCGCACGCTAACACTAACGCACGCCCTCACACGCACGCTCCCCCTAAAGCGTTGCCGTACCCTCACTTGGACCCTAAACCGTCCCCGTCCCCTAACCCTAACCCTAGCCCGAACCCTAACCCTAACCCTTCCCCGAAGCCTGACCCTCACCCGTCCCCTAATCCTAACCCGTACGCTAACACTAACCCGCGCCCTCACACGCACGCTCCCCCTAAAGCGTTGCCGTACCCTCACCTGGACCCTAAACCGTCCCCGTCCCCTAACCCTAACCCTAGCCCGAACCCTAACCCTAACCCTTCCCCGAAGCCTGACCCTCACCCGTCCCCTAATCCTAACCCGTACGCTATCATTAACCCGCACCCTCACACGCACGCTCCCCCTATAACGTTGCCGTACCCTCACCTGGACCCGAAACCGTCCCCGTCCCCTAACCCTAACCCTAGCCCGAACCCTAACCCTAACCCTTCCCCGAAGCCTGACCCTCACCCGTCCCCTAATCCTAACCCGTACGCTAACACTAACCCGCGCCCTCACACGCACGCTCCCCCTAAAGCGTTGCCGTACCCTCACCTGGACCCTAAACCGTCCCCGTCCCCTAACCCTAACCCTAGCCCGAACCCTAACCCTAACCCTTCCCCGAAGCCTGACCCTCACCCGTCCCCTAATCCTAACCCGTACGCTAACACTAACCCGCGCCCTCACACGCACGCTCCCCCTAAAGCGTTGCCGTACCTCACCTGGACCCTAAACCGTCCCCGTCCCCTAACCCTAACCCTAGCCCGAACCCTAACCCTAACCCTTCCCCGAAGCCTGACCCTCACCCGTCCCCTAATCCTAACCCGTACGCTAACACTAACCCGCGCCCTCACACGCACGCTCCCCCTAAAGCGTTGCTGTACCCTCACCTGGACCCTAAACCGTCCCCGTCCCCTAACCCTAACCCTAGCCCGAACCCTAACCCTAACCCTTCCCCGAAGCCTGACCCTCACCCGTCCCCTAATCCTAACCCGTACGCTAACACTAACACGCGCCCTCACACGCACGCTCCCCCTAAAGCGTTGCCGTACCCTCACCTGGACCCTAAACCGTCCCCGTCCCCTAACCCTAACCGTAGCCCGAACCCTAACCCTAACCCTTCCCCGAAGCCTGACCCTCACCCGTCCCCTAATCCTAAGCCGTACGCTAACACTAACCCGCGCCCTCACATGCACGCTCCCCGTAAAGCGTTGCCGTACCCTCAGCTGGACCCGAAACCGTCCCCGTCCCCTAACCCTAACCCTAGCCCGAACCCTAACCCTAACCCTTCCCCGAAGCCTGACCCTCACCCGTCCCCTAATCCTAACCCGTACGCTAACACTAACCCGCGCCCTCACACGCACGCTCCCCCTAAAGCGTTGCTGTACCCTCACCTGGACCCTAAACCGTCCCCGTCCCCTAACCCTAACCCTAGCCCGAACCCTAACCCTAACCCTTCCCCGAAGCCTGACCCTCACCCGTCCCCTAATCCTAACCCGTACGCTAACAATAACACGCGCCCTCACACGCACGCTCCCCCTAAAGTGTTGCCGTACCCTCACCTGGACCCTAAACCGTCCCCGTCCCCTAACCCTAACCCTAGCCCGAACCCTAACCCTAACCCTTCCCCGAAGCCTGACCCTCACCCGTCCCCTAATCCTAACCCGTACGCTAACACTAACCCGCGCCCTCACATGCACGCTCCCCCTAAAACGTTGCCGTACCCTCACCTGGACCCGAAACCGTCCCCGTCCCCTAACCCTAACCCTAGCCCGAACCCTAACCCTAACCCTTCCCCGAAGCCTGACCCTCACCCGTCCCCTAATCCTAAGCGTACGCTAACACTAACCCGCGCCCTCACACGCACGCTCCCCCTAAAGCGTTGCCGTACCCTCACCTGGACCCTAAACCGTCCCCGTCCCCTAACCCTAACCCTAGCCCGAACCCTAACCCTAACCCTTCCCCAAAGCCTGACCCTCACCCGTCCCCTAATCCTAACCCGTACGCTAACACTAACACGCGCCCTCACACGCACGCTCCCCCTAAAGCGTTGCCGTACCCTCACCTGGACCCTAAACCGTCCCCGTCCCCTAACCCTAACCCTAGCCAGAACCCTAACCCTATCCCTTTCCCGAAGCCTGACCCTCACCCGTCCCCTAATCCTAACCCGTACGCTAACACTAACGCGTGCCCTCACACGCACGCTCCCCCTAAAGCGTTGCCGTACCCTCACCTGGACCCGAAACCGTCCCCGTCCCCTAACCCTAACCCTAGCCCGAACCCTAACCCTAACCCTTCCCCGAAGCATGACCCTCACCCGTCCCCTAATCCTAACCCGTACGCTAACACTAACCTGCGCCCTCACACGCACGCTCCCCCTAAAGCGTTGCCGTACCCTCACCTGGACCCTAAACCGTCCCCGTCCCCTAACCCTAACCCTAGCCCGAACCCTAACCCTAACACTTCCCAGAAGCCTGACCCTCACCCGTCCCCTAATCCTAACCCGTACGCTAACACTAACCCGCGCCCTCACACGCACGCTCCCCCTAAAGCGTTGCTGTACCCTCACCTGGACCCTAAACCTTCCCCGTCCCCTAACCCTAACCGTAGCCCGAACCCTAACCCTAACCCTTCCCCGAAGCCTGACCCTCACCCGTCCCCTAATCCTAAGCCGTACGCTAACACTAACCCGCGCCCTCACACGCACGCTCCCCCTAAAGCGTTGCCGTACCCTCACCTGAACCCTAAACCGTAACCGTCCCCTAACCCTAACCCTAGCCCGAACCCTAACCCTAACCCTTCCCCGAAGCCTGACCCTCACCCATCCCCTAATCCTAACCCGTACTCTAAGACTAACCCACGCCCTCACACACACGCTCCCCCTAAAGCGTTGCCGTACCCTCACCTGGACCCGAAACCGTCCCCGTCCCCTAACCCTAACCCTAGCCCGAACCCTAACCCTAACCCTTCCCCGAAGCCTGACCCTCACCCGTCCCCTAATCCTAACCCGTACGCTAACAGTAACCCGCGCCCTCACACGTACGCTCCCCCTAAAGCGTTGCCGTACCCTCACCTGGACCCTAAACCGTCCCCGTCCCCTAACCCTAACCCTAGCCCGAACCCTAACCCTAACCCTTCCCCGATGCCTGACCCTCACCCGTTCCCTAATCCTAACCCGTACGCTAAGACTAACCCGCGTCCTCACACGCACGCTCCCCCTAAAGCGTTGCTGTACCCTCACCTGGACCCTAAACCGTCCCCGTCCCTTAACCCCTACCCTAGCCCGAACCCTAACCCTAAAACTTCCCCGAAGCCTGACCCTCACCCGTCCCCTAATCCTAACCCGTACGCTAACACTAACCCGCGCCCTCACACGCACGCTCCCCCTAAAGCGTTGCCGTACCCTCACCTGGACCCCAAACCTTCCCCATCCCCTAACCCTAACCCTAGCCCGAACCCTAACCCTAACCCTTCCCCGAAGCCTGACCCTCACCCGTCCCCTAATCCTAACCCGTATGCTAACACTAACCCGCGCCCTCACACGCACGCTCCCCCTAAAGCGTTGCCGTACCCTCACCTGGACCCTAAACCGTCCCCGTCCCCTAACCCTAACCCTAGCCCGAACCCTAACCCTAACCCTTCCCCGAAGCCTGACCCTCACCCGTCCCCTAATCCTAACCCGTACGCTAACACTAACACGCGCTCTCACACGCACGCTCCCCCTAAAGCGTTGCCGTACCCTCACCTGGACCCTAAACCGTCCCCATCCCTTAACCCTAACCCTAGCCCGAACCCTAACCCTAACCCTTCCCCGAAGCCTGACCCTCACCCGTCCTCTAATCCTAACCCGTACGCTAACACTAACCCGCGCCCTCACACGCACGCTCCCCCTAAAACATTGCCGTACCCTCACCTGGACCCTAAACCGTCCCCGTCCCCTAACCCTAACCCTAGCCCGAACCCTAACCCTAACCCTTCCCAGAAGCCTGACCCTCACCCGTCCCCTAATCCTAACCCGTACGCTAACACTAACCCGCGCCCTCACACGCACGCTCCCCCTAAAGCGTTGCCGTACCCTCACCTGGACCCTAAACCGTCCCCGTCCCCTAACCCTAACCCTAGCCCGAACCCTAACCCTAACCCTTCCCCGAAGCCTGACCCTCACCCGTCCCCTAATCCTAACCCGTACGCTATCATTAACCCGCGCCCTCACACGCACGCTCCCCCTAAAGCGTTGCCGTACCCTCACCTGGACCCTAAACCGTCCCCGTCCCCTAACCCTAACCCTAGCCCGAACCCTAACCCTAACCCTTCCCCGAAGCCTGACCCTCACCCGTCCCCTAATCCTAAGCCGCACGCTAACACTAACGCACGCCCTCACACGCACGCTCCCCCTAAAGCGTTGCCGTACCCTCACTTGGACCCTAAACCGTCCCCGTCCCCTAACCCTAACCCTAGCCCGAACCCTAACCCTAACCCTTCCCAGAAGCCTGACCCTCACCCGTCCCCTAATCCTAACCCGTACGCTAACACTAACCCGCGCCCTCACACGCACGCTCCCCCTAAAGCGTTGCCGTACCCTCACCTGGACCCTAAACCGTCCCCGTTCCCTAACCCTAACCCTAGCCCGAACCCTAACCCTAACCCTTCCCCGAAGCCTGACCCTCACCCGTCCCCTAATCCTAACCCGTACGCTATCATTAACCCGCACCCTCACACGCACGCTCCCCCTATAACGTTGCCGTACCCTCACCTGGACCCGAAACCGTCCCCGTCCCCAACCCTAACCCTAGCCCGAACCCTAACCCTAACCCTTCCCCGAAGCCTGACCCTCACCCGTCCCCTAATCCTAACCCGTACGCTAACACTAACCGGCGCCCTCACACGCACGCTCCCCCTAAAGCGTTGCCGTACCCTCACCTGGACCCTAAACCGTCCCCGTCCCCTAACCCTAACCCTAGCCCGAACCCTAACCCTAACCCTTCCCCGAAGCCTGAACCTCACCCGTCCCCTAATCCTAACCCGTACGCTAACACTAACCCGCGCCCTCACATGCACGCTCCCCGTAAAGCGTTGCCGTACCCTCAGCTGGACCCGAAACCGTCCCCGTCCCCTAACCCTAACCCTAGCCCGAACCCTAACCCTAACCCTTCCCCGAAGCCTGACCCTCACCCGTCCCCTAATCCTAACCCGTACGCTAACACTAACCCGCGCCCTCACACGCACGCTCCCCCTAAAGCGTTGCTGTACCCTCACCTGGACCCTAAACCGTCCCCGTCCCCTAACCCTAACCCTAGCCCGAACCCTAACCCTAACCCTTCCCCGAAGCCTGACCCTCACCCGTCCCCTAATCCTAACCCGTACGCTAACACTAACACGCGCCCTCACACGCACGCTCCCCCTAAAGCGTTGCCGTACCCTCACCTGGACCCTAAACCGTCCCCGTCCCCTAACCCTAACCCTAGCCCGAACCCTAACCCTAACCCTTCCCCGAAGCCTGACCCTCACCCGTCCCCTAATCCTAACCCGTACGCTAACACTAACCCGCGCCCTCACATGCACGCTCCCCCTAAAACGTTGCCGTACCCTCACCTGGACCCGAAACCGTCCCCGTCCCCTAACCCTAACCCTAGCCCGAACCCTAACCCTAACCCTTCCCCGAAGCCTGACCCTCACCCGTCCCCTAATCCTAAGCGTACGCTAACACTAACCCGCGCCCTCACACGCACGCTCCCCCTAAAGCGTTGCCGTACCCTCACCTGGACCCTAAACCGTCCCCGTCCCCTAACCCTAACCCTAGCCCGAACCCTAACCCTAACCCTTCCCCAAAGCCTGACCCTCACCCGTCCCCTAATCCTAACCCGTACCCTAACACTAACACGCGCCCTCACACGCACGCTCCCCCTAAAGCGTTGCCGTACCCTCACCTGGACCCTAAACCGTCCCCGTCCCCTAACCCTAACCCTAGCCAGAACCCTAACCCTATCCCTTTCCCGAAGCCTGACCCTCACCCGTCCCCTAATCCTAACCCGTACGCTAACACTAACGCGTGCCCTCACACGCACGCTCCCCCTAAAGCGTTGCCGTACCCTCCCCTGGACCCGAAACCGTCCCCGTCCCCTAACCCTAACCCTAGCCCGAACCCTAACCCTAACCTTTCCCCGAAGCCTGACCCTCACCCGTCCCCTAATCCTAACCCGTACGCTAACACTAACCTGCGCCCTCACACGCACGCTCCCCCTAAAGCGTTGCCGTACCCTCACCTGGACCCTAAACCGTCCCCGTCCCCTAACCCTAACCCTAGCCCGAACCCTAACCCTAACCCTTCCCAGAAGCCTGACCCTCACCCGTCCCCTAATCCTAACCCGTACGCTAACACTAACCCGCGCCCTCACACGCACGCTCCCCCTAAAGCGTTGCCGTACCCTCACCTGGACCCTAAACCTTCCCCGTCCCCTAACCCTAACCGTAGCCCGAACCCTAACCCTAACCCTTCCCCGAAGCCTGACCCTCACCCCTCCCCTAATCCTAAGCCGTACGCTAACACTAACCCGCGCCCTCACACGCACGCTCCCCCTAAAGCGTTGCCGTACCCTCACCTGAACCCTAAACCGTAACCGTCCCCTAACCCTAACCCTAGCCCGAACCCTAACCCTAACCCTTCCCCGAAGCCTGACCCTCACCCGTCCCCTAATCCTAACCCGTACGCTAACAGTAACCCGCGCCCTCACACGTACGCTCCCCCTAAAGCGTTGCCGTACCCTCACCTGGACCCTAAACCGTCCCCGTCCCCTAACCCTAACCCTAGCCCGAACCCTAACCCTAACCCTTCCCCGATGCCTGACCCTCACCCGTTCCCTAATCCTAACCCGTACGCTAAGACTAACCCGCGTCCTCACACGCACGCTCCCCCTAAAGCGTTGCTGTACCCTCACCTGGACCCTAAACCGTCCCCGTCCCTTAACCCCTACCCTAGCCCGAACCCTAACCCTAAACCTTCCCCGAAGCCTGACCCTCACCCGTCCCCTAATCCTAACCCGTACGCTAACACTAACCCGCGCCCTCACACGCACGCTCCCCCTAAAGCGTTGCCGTACCCTCACCTGGACCCCAAACCTTCCCCATCCCCTAACCCTAACCCTAGCCCGAACCCTAACCCTAACCCTTCCCCGAAGCCTGACCCTCACCCGTCCCCTAATCCTAACCCGTACGCTAACACTAACCCGCGCCCTCACACGCACGCTCCCCCTAAAGCGTTGCCGTACCCTCACCTGGACCCTAAACCGTCCCCGTCCCCTAACCCTAACCCTAGCCCGAACCCTAACCCTAACCCTTCCCCGAAGCCTGACCCTCACCCGTCCCCTAATCCTAACCCGTACGCTAACACTAACACGCGCCCTCACACGCACGCTCCCCCTAAAGCGTTGCCGTACCCTCACCTGGACCCTAAACCGTCCCCATCCCTTAACCCTAACCCTAGCCCGAACCCTAACCCTAACCCTTCCCCGAAGCCTGACCCTCACCCGTCCCCTAATCCTAACCCGTACGCTAACACTAACCCGCGCCCTCACACGCACGCTCCCCCTAAAACATTGCCGTACCCTCACCTGGACCCTAAACCGTCCCCGTCCCCTAACCCTAACCCTAGCCCGAACCCTAACCCTAACCCTTCCCAGAAGCCTGACCCTCACCCGTCCCCTAATCCTAACCCGTACGCTAACACTAACCCGCGCCCTCACACGCACGCTCCCCCTAAAGCGTTGCCGTACCCTCACCTGGACCCTAAACCGTCCCCGTCCCCTAACCCTAACCCTAGCCCGAACCCTAACCCTAACCCTTCCCCGAAGCCTGACCCTCACCCGTCCCCTAATCCTAACCCGTACGCTATCATTAACCCGCGCCCTCACACGCACGCTCCCCCTAAAACGTTGCCGTACCCTCACCTGGACCCGAAACCGTCCCCGTCCCCTAAACCTAACCCTAGCCCGAACCCTAACCCTAACCCTTCCCCGAAGCCTGACCCTCACCCGTCCCCTAATCCTAAGCCGTACGCTAACACTAACCCGCGCCCTCACACGCACGCTCCCCCTAAAGCGTTGCCGTACCCTCACCTGGACCCTAAACCGTCCCCGTCCCCTAACCCTAACCCTAGCCCGAACCCTAACCCTAACCCTTCCCCGAAGCCTGACCCTCACCCGTCCCCTAATCCTAACCCGTACGCTAACACTAATGCGTGCCCTCACACGCACGCTCCCCCTAAAGCGTTGCCGTACCCTCACCTGGACCCGAAACCGTCCCCGTCCCCTAACCCTAACCCTAGCCCGAACCCTAACCCTAACCCTTCCCCGAAGCCTGACCCTCACCCGTCCCCTAATCCTAACCCGTACGCTACCACTAACCCGCGCCCTCACACGCACGCTCCCCCTAAAGCGTTGCCGTACCCTCACCTGGACCCTAAACCGTCCCCGTCCCCTAACCCTAACCCTAGCCCGAACCCTAACCCTAACCCTTCCCCGAAGCCTGACCCTCACCCGTCCCCTAATCCTAACCCGTACGCTAACACTAACCCGTGCCCTCACACGCACGCTCCCCCTAAAGTGTTGCCGTACCCTCACCTGGACCCTAAACCGTCCCCGTCCCCTAACCCTAACCGTAGCCCGAACCCTAACCCTAACCCTTCCCCGAAGCCTGACCCTCACCCGTCCCCTAATCCTAAGCCGTACGCTAACACTAACCCGCGCCCTCACACGCACGCTCCCCCTAAAGCGTTGCCGTACCCTCACCTGAACCCTAAACCGTAACCGTCCCCTAACCTTAACCCTAGCCCGAACCCTAACCCTAACCCTTCCCCGAAGCCTGACCCTCACCCGTCCCCTAATTCTAACCCGTATGCTAACACTAACCCGCGCCCTCACACGCACGCTCCCCCTAAAGCGTTGCCGTACCCTCACTTGGACCCGAAACCGTCCCCGTCCCCTAACCCTAACCCTAGCCCGAACCCTAACCCTAACCCTTCCCCGAAGCCTGAACCTCACCCGTCCCCTAATCCTAACCCGTACGCTAACACTAACCCGCGCCCTCACACGCACGCTCCCCCTAAATCGTTGCCGTACCCTCACCTGGACCCTAAACCGTCCCCGTCCCCTAACCCTAACCCTAGCCCGAACCCTAACCCTAACCCTTCCCCGAAGCCTGACCCTCACTCGTCCCCTAATCCTAACCCGTACGCTAACACTAACCCGCGCCCTCACACGCACGCTCCCCCTAAAGCGTTGCCGTACCCTCACCTGGACCCTAAACCGTCCCCGTCCCCTAACCCTAACCCTAGCCCAAACCCTAACCCTAACCCTTCCCCGAAGCCTGACCCTCACCCGTCCCCTAATCCTAAGCCGTACGCTAACAATAACCCGCGCCCTCACACGCACGCTCCCCCTAAAGCGTTGCCGTACACTCACCTGGACCCTAAACCGTCCCCGTCCCCTAACCCTAACCCTAGCCCGAACCCTAACCCTAACCCTTCCCCGAAGCCTGACCCTCACCCTTCCCCTAATCCTAAGCCGCACGCTAACACTAACGCGCGCCCTCACACGCACGCTCCCCCTAAAGCGTTGCCGTACCCTCACTTGGACCCTAAACCGTCCCCGTCCCCTAACCGTAACCCTAGCCCGAACCCTAACCCTAACCCTTCCCCGAAGCCTGACCCTCACCCGTTCCCTAATCCTAAGCCGTACGCTAACACTAACGCGCGCCCTCACACGCACGCTCCCCCTAAAGCGTTGCCGTACCCTCTCCTGGACCCTAAACCGTCCCCGTCCCTTAACCCTAACCCTAGCCCGAACCCTAACCCTAACCCTTCCCCGAAGCCTGACCCTCACCCGTCCCCTAATCCTAACCCGTACGCTAACACTAACGCGTGCCCTCACACGCACGCTCCCCCTAAAGCGTTGCCGTACCCTCACCTGGACCCGAAACCGTCCCCGTCCCCTAACCCTAACCCTAGCCCGAACCCTAACCCTAACCCTTCCCCGAAGCCTGACCCTCACCCGTCCCCTAATCCTAACCCGTACGCTAACACTAACCCGCGCCCTCACACGCACGCTCCCCCTAAAGCGTTGCCGTACCCTCACCTGGACCCTAAACCGTCCCCGTCCCCTAACCCTAACCCTAGCCCGAACCCTAACCCTAACCCTTCCCCGAAGCCTGACCCTCACCCGTCCCCTAATCCTAACCCGTACGCTAACACTAACCCGTGCCCTCACACGCACGCTCCCCCTAAAGTGTTGCCGTACCCTCACCTGGACCCTAAACCGTCCCCGTCCCCTAACCCTAACCGTAGCCCGAACCCTAACCCTAACCCTTCCCCGAAGCCTGACCCTCACCCGTCCCCTAATCCTAAGCCGTACGCTAACACTAACCCGCGCCCTCACACGCACGCTCCCCCTAAAGCGTTGCCGTACCCTCACCTGAACCCTAAACCGTAACCGTCCCCTAACCTTAACCCTAGCCCGAACCCTAACCCTAACCCTTCCCCGAAGCCTGACCCTCACCCGTCCCCTAATTCTAACCCGTACGCTAACACTAACCCGCGCCCTCACACGCACGCTCCCCCTAAAGCGTTGCCGTACCCTCACTTGGACCCGAAACCGTCCCCGTCCCCTAACCCTAACCCTAGCCCGAACCCTAACCCTAACCCTTCCCCGAAGCCTGACCCTCACCCGTCCCCTAATCCTAACCCGTACGCTAACACTAACCCGCGCCCTCACATGCACGCTCCCCCTAAAGCGTTGCCGTACCCTCACCTGGACCCTAAACCGTCCCCGTCCCCTAACCCTAAACCTAGCCCGAACCCTAACCCTAACCCTTCCCAGAAGCCTGACCCTCACCCGTCCCCTAATCCTAACCCGTACGCTAACACTAACCCGCGCCCTCACACGCACGCTCCCCCTAAAGCGTTGCCGTACCCTCACCTGGACCCTAAACCGTCCCCGTCCCCTAACCCTAACCCTAGCCCAAACCCTAACCCTAACCCTTCCCCGAAGACTGACCCTCACCCGTCCCCTAATCCTAAGCCGTACGCTAACACTAACCCGCGCCCTCACACGCACGCTCCCCCTAAAGCGTTGCCGTACCCTCACCTGGACCCTAAACCGTCCCCGTCCCCTAACCCTAACCCTAGCCCGAACCCTAACCCTATCCCTTCCCCGAAGCCTGACCCTCACCCGTCCCCTAATCCTAAGCTGCACGCTAACACTAATGCGCGCGCTCATACGCACGCTCCCCCTAAAGCGTTGCCGTACCCTCACTTGGACCCTAAACCGTCCCCGACCCCTAACCCTAACCCTAGCCCGAACCCTAACCCTAACCCTTCCCCGAAGCCTGACCCTCACCCGTCCCCTAATCCTAAGCCGTACGATAACACTAACGCGCGCCCTCACACGCACGCTCCCCCTAAAGCGTTGCCGTACCCTCTCCTGGACCCTAAACCGTCCCCGTACCCTAACCCTAACCCTAGCCCGAACCCTAACCCTATCCCTTTCCCGAAGCCTGACCCTCACCCGTCCCCTAATCCTAACCCGTACGCTAACACTAACGCGTGCCCTCACACGCACGCTCCCCCTAAAGCGTTGCCGTACCCTCACCTGGACCCGAAACCGTCCCTGTCCCCTAACCCTAACCCTAGCCCGAACCCTAACCCTAACCCTTCCCCGAAGCCTGACCCTCACCCGTCCCCTAATCCTAACCCGTACGCTAACACTAACCTGCGCCCTCACACGCACGCTCCCCCTAAAGCGTTGCCGTACCCTCACCTGGACCCTAAACCGTCCCCGTCCCCTAACCCTAACCCTAGCCCGAACCCTAACCCTAACCCTTCCCAGAAGCCTGACCCTCACCCGTCCCCTAATCCTAACCCGTACGCTAACACTAACCCGCGCCCTCACACGCACGCTCCCCCTAAAGCGTTGCCGTACCCTCACCTGGACCCTAAACCTTCCCCGTCCCCTAACCCTAACCGTAGCCCGAACCCTAACCCTAACCCTTCCCCGAAGCCTGACCCTCACCCGTCCCCTAATCCTAAGCCGTACGCTAACACTAACCCGCGCCCTCACACGCACGCTCCCCCTAAAGCGTTGCCGTACCCTCACCTGAACCCTAAACCGTAACCGTCCCCTAACCCTAACCCTAGCCCGAACCCTAACCCTAACCCTTCCCCGAAGCCTGACCCTCACCCATCCCCTAATCCTAACCCGTACTCTAACACTAACCCGCGCCCTCACACGCACGCTCCCCCTAAAGCGTTGCCGTACCCTCACCTGGACCCGAAACCGTCCCCGTCCCCTAACCCTAACCCTAGCCCGAACCCTAACCCTAACACTTCCCCGAAGCCTGACCCTCACCCGTCCCCTAATCCTAACCCGTACGCTAACAGTAACCCGCGCCCTCACACGTACGCTCCCCCTAAAGCGTTGCCGTACCCTCACCTGGACCCTAAACCGTCCCCGTCCCCTAACCCTAACCCTAGCCCGAACCCTAACCCTAACCCTTCCCCGATGCCTGACCCTCACCCGTTCCCTAATCCTAACCCGTACGCTAAGACTAACCCGCGTCCTCACACGCACGCTCCCCCTAAAGCGTTGCCGTACCCTCACCTGGACCCGAAACCGTCCCCGTCCCTTAACCCCTACCCTAGCCCGAACCCTAACCCTAAACCTTCCCCGAAGCCTGACCCTCACCCGTCCCCTAATCCTAAGCCGCACGCTAACACTAACGCACGCCCTCACACGCACGCTCCCCCTAAAGCGTTGCCGTACCCTCACTTGGACCCTAAACCGTCCCCGTCCCCTAACCCTAACCCTAGCCCGAACCCTAACCCTAACCCTTCCCCGAAACCTGACCCTCACCCGTCCCCTAATCCTAACCCGTACGCTAACACTAACCCGCGCCCTCACACGCACGCTCCCCCTAAAGCGTTGCCGTACCCTCACCTGGACCCTAAACCGTCCCCGTCCCCTAACCCTAACCCTAGCCCGAACCCTAACCCTAACCCTTCCCCGAAGCCTGACCCTCACCCGTCCCCTAATCCTAACCCGTACGCTATCATTAACCCGCACCCTCACACGCACGCTCCCCCTATAACGTTGCCGTACCCTCACCTGGACCCGAAACCGTCCCCGTCCCCTAACCCTAACCCTAGCCCGAACCCTAACCCTAACCCTTCCCCGAAGCCTGACCCTCACCCGTCCCCTAATCCTAAGCCGTACGCTAACAATAACCCGCGCCCTCACACGCACGCTCCCCCTAAAGCGTTGCCGTACACTCACCTGGACCCTAAACCGTCCCCGTCCCCTAACCCTAACCCTAGCCCGAACCCTAACCCTAACCCTTCCCCGAAGCCTGACCCTCACCCTTCCCATAATCCTAAGCCGCACGCTAACACTAATGCGCGCCCTCACACGCACGCTCCCCCTAAAGCGTTGCCGTACCCTCCCTTGGACCCTAAACCGTCCCCGTCCCCTAACCGTAACCCTAGCCCGAACCCTAACCCTAACCCTTCCCCGAAGCCTGACCCTCACCCGTTGCCTAATCCTAAGCCGTACGGTAACACTAACGCGCGCCCTCACACGCACGCTCCCCCTAAAGCGTTGCCGTACCCTCTCCTGGATCCTAAACCGTCCCCGTCCCCTAACCCTAACCCTAGCCCGAACCCTAACCCTAACCCTTTCCCGAAGCCTGACCCTCACCCGTCCCCTAATCCTAACCCGTACGCTAACACTAACGCGTGCCCTCACACGCACGCTCCCCCTAAAGCGTTGCCGTACCCTCACCTGGACCCGAAACCGTCCCCGTCCCCTAACCCTAACCCTAGCCCGAACCCTAACCCTAACCCTTCCCCGAAGCCTGACCCTCACCCGTCCCCTAATCCTAACCCGTACGCTAACACTAACCCGCGCCCTCACACGCACGCTCCCCCTAAAGCGTTGCCGTACCCTCACCTGGACCCTAAACCGTCCCCGTCCCCTAACCCTAACCCTAGCCCGAACCCTAACCCTAACCCTTCCCCGAAGCCTGACACTCACCCGTCCCCTAATCCTAAGCCGTACGCTAACACTAACCCACGCCCTCACACGCACGCTCCCCCTAAAGCGTTGCCGTACCCTCACCTGAACCCTAAACCGTAACCGTCCCCTAACCTTAACCCTAGCCCGAACCCTAACCCTAACCCTTCCCCGAAGCCTGACCCTCACCCGTCCCCTAATTCTAACCCGTACGCTAACACTAACCCGCGCCCTCACACGCACGCTCCCCCTAAAGCGTTGCCGTACCCTCACCTGGACCCTAAACCGTCCCCGTCCCCTAACCCTAACCCTAGCCCGAACCCTAACCCTAACCCTTCCCCGAAGCCTGACCCTCACCCGTCCCCTAATCCTAACCCGTACGCTAACACTAACCCGCGCCCTCACATGCACGCTCCCCCTAAAGCGTTGCCGTACCCTCACCTGGACCCTAAACCGTCCCCGTCCCCTAACCCTAACCCTAGCCCGAACCCTAACCCTAACCCTTCCCAGAAGCCTGACCCTCACCCGTCCCCTAATCCTAACCCGTACGCTAACACTAACCCGCGCCCTCACACGCACGCTCCCCCTAAAGCGTTGCCGTACCCTCACCTGGACCCTAAACCGTCCCCGTCCCCTAACCCTAACCCTAGCCCGAACCCTGACCCTAACCCTTCCCAGAAGCCTGACCCTCACCCGTCCCCTAATCCTAAGCCATACGCTAACATTAACGCGCGCCCTCACACGCACGCTCCCCCTAAAGCGTTGCCGTACCCTCACCTGGACCCTAAACCGTCCCCGTCCCCTAACCCTAACCCTAGCCCGAACCCTAACCCTAACCCTTCCCCGAAGCCTGACCCTCACCCGTCCCCTAATCCTAACCCGTACGCTAACACTAACCCGCGCCCTCACACGCACGCTCCCCCTAAAACATTGCCGTACCCTCACCTGGACCCTAAACCGTCCCCGTCCCCTAACCCTAACCCTAGCCCGAACCCTAACCCTAACCCTTCCCAGAAGCCTGACCCTCACCCGTCCCCTAATCCTAAGCCGTACGCTAACACTAACCCGCGCCCTCACACGCACGCTCCCCCTAAAGCGTTGCCGTACCCTCACCTGGACCCTAAACCGTCCCCGTCCCCTAACCCTAACCCTAGCCCGAACCCTAACCCTAACCCTTCCCCGAAGCCTGACCCTCACCCGTCCCCTAATCCTAAGCCGCACGCTAACACTAACGCACGCCCTCACACGCACGCTCCCCCTAAAGCGTTGCCGTACCCTCACTTGGACCCTAAACCGTCCCCGTCCCCTAACACTAACCCTAGCCCGAACCCTAACCCTAACCCTTCCCCGAAGCCTGACCCTCACCCGTCCCCTAATCCTAACCCGTACGCTAACACTAACCCGCGCCCTCACACGCACGCTCCCCCTAAAGCGTTGCCGTACCCTCACCTGGACCCTAAACCGTCCCCGTCCCCTAACCCTAACCCTAGCCCGAACCCTAACCCTAACCCTTCCCCGATGCCTGACCCTCACCCGTTCCCTAATCCTAACCCGTACGCTAAGACTAACCCGCGTCCTCACACGCACGCTCCCCCTAAAGCGTTGCCGTACCCTCACCTGGACCCTAAACCGTCCCCGTCCCTTAACCCCTACCCTAGCCCGAACCCTAACCCTAAACCTTCCCCGAAGCCTGACCCTCACCCGTCCCCTAATCCTAAGCCGCACGCTAACACTAACGCACGCCCTCACACGCACGCTCCCCCTAAAGCGTTGCCGTACCCTCACTTGGACCCTAAACCGTCCCCGTCCCCTAACCCTAACCCTAGCCCGAACCCTAACCCTAACCCTTCCCCGAAACCTGACCCTCACCCGTCCCCTAATCCTAACCCGTACGCTAACACTAACCCGCGCCCTCACACGCACGCTCCCCCTAAAGCGTTGCCGTACCCTCACCTGGACCCTAAACCGTCCCCGTCCCCTAACCCTAACCCTAGCCCGAACCCTAACCCTAACCCTTCCCCGAAGCCTGACCCTCACCCGTCCCCTAATCCTAACCCGTACGCTATCATTAACCCGCACCCTCACACGCACGCTCCCCCTATAACGTTGCCGTACCCTCACCTGGACCCGAAACCGTCCCCGTCCCCTAACCCTAACCCTAGCCCGAACCCTAACCCTAACCCTTCCCCGAAGCCTGACCCTCACCCGTCCCCTAATCCTAAGCCGTACGCTAACACTAACCCGCGCCCTCACACGCACGCTCCCCCTAAAGCGTTGCCGTACACTCACCTGGACCCTAAACCGTCCCCGTCCCCTAACCCTAACCCTAGCCCGAACCCTAACCCTAACCCTTCCCCGAAGCCTGACCCTCACCCTTCCCATAATCCTAAGCCGCACGCTAACACTAATGCGCGCCCTCACACGCACGCTCCCCCTAAAGCGTTGCCGTACCCTCCCTTGGACCCTAAACCGTCCCCGTCCCCTAACCGTAACCCTAGCCCGAACCCTAACCCTAACCCTTCCCCGAAGCCTGACCCTCACCCGTTGCCTAATCCTAAGCCGTACGGTAACACTAACGCGCGCCCTCACACGCACGCTCCCCCTAAAGCGTTGCCGTACCCTCTCCTGGATCCTAAACCGTCCCCGTCCCCTAACCCTAACCCTAGCCCGAACCCTAACCCTAACCCTTTCCCGAAGCCTGACCCTCACCCGTCCCCTAATCCTAACCCGTACGCTAACACTAACGCGTGCCCTCACACGCACGCTCCCCCTAAAGCGTTGCCGTACCCTCACCTGGACCCGAAACCGTCCCCGTCCCCTAACCCTAACCCTAGCCCGAACCCTAACCCTAACCCTTCCCCGAAGCCTGACCCTCACCCGTCCCCTAATCCTAACCCGTACGCTAACACTAACCCGCGCCCTCACACGCACGCTCCCCCTAAAGCGTTACCGTACCCTCACCTGGACCCTAAACCGTCCCCGTCCCCTAACCCTAACCCTAGCCCGAACCCTAACCCTAACCCTTCCCCGAAGCCTGACCCTCACCCGTCCCCTAATCCTAACCCGTACGCTAACACTAACCCGTGCCCTCACACGCACGCTCCCCCTAAAGTGTTGCCGTACCCTCACCTGGACCCTAAACCGTCCCCGTCCCCTAACCCTAACCGTAGCCCGAACCCTAACCCTAACCCTTCCCCGAAGCCTGACACTCACCCGTCCCCTAATCCTAAGCCGTACGCTAACACTAACCCGCGCCCTCACACGCACGCTCCCCCTAAAGCGTTGCCGTACCCTCACCTGAACCCTAAACCGTAACCGTCCCCTAACCTTAACCCTAGCCCGAACCCTAACCCTAACCCTTCCCCGAAGCCTGACCCTCACCCGTCCCCTAATTCTAACCCGTACGCTAACACTAACCCGCGCCCTCACACGCACGCTCCCCCTAAAGCGTTGCCGTACCCTCACCTGGACCCTAAACCGTCCCCGTCCCCTAACCCTAACCCTAGCCCGAACCCTAACCCTAACCCTTCCCCGAAGCCTGACCCTCACCCGTCCCCTAATCCTAACCCGTACGCTAACACTAACCCGCGCCCTCACATGCACGCTCCCCCTAAAGCGTTGCCGTACCCTCACCTGGACCCTAAACCGTCCCCGTCCCCTAACCCTAACCCTAGCCCGAACCCTAACCCTAACCCTTCCCAGAAGCCTGACCCTCACCCGTCCCCTAATCCTAACCCGTACGCTAACACTAACCCGCGCCCTCACACGCACGCTCCCCCTAAAGCGTTGCCGTACCCTCACCTGGACCCTAAACCGTTCCCGTCCCCTAACCCTAACCCTAGCCCGAACCCTGACCCTAACCCTTCCCAGAAGCCTGACCCTCACCCGTCCCCTAATCCTAAGCCATACGCTAACATTAACGCGCGCCCTCACACGCACGCTCCCCCTAAAGCGTTGCCGTACCCTCACCTGGACCCTAAACCGTCCCCGTCCCCTAACCCTAACCCTAGCCCGAACCCTAACCCTAACCCTTCCCCGAAGCCTGACCCTCACCCGTCCCCTAATCCTAACCCGTACGCTAACACTAACCCGCGCCCTCACACGCACGCTCCCCCTAAAACATTGCCGTACCCTCACCTGGACCCTAAACCGTCCCCGTCCCCTAACCCTAACCCTAGCCCGAACCCTAACCCTAACCCTTCCCAGAAGCCTGACCCTCACCCGTCCCCTAATCCTAAGCCGTACGCTAACACTAACCCGCGCCCTCACACGCACGCTCCCCCTAAAGCGTTGCCGTACCCTCACCTGGACCCTAAACCGTCCCCGTCCCCTAACCCTAACCCTAGCCCGAACCCTAACCCTAACCCTTCCCCGAAGCCTGACCCTCACCCGTCCCCTAATCCTAAGCCGCACGCTAACACTAACGCACGCCCTCACACGCACGCTCCCCCTAAAGCGTTGCCGTACCCTCACTTGGACCCTAAACCGTCCCCGTCCCCTAACCCTAACCCTAGCCCGAACCCTAACCCTAACCCTTCCCCGAAGCCTGACCCTCACCCGTCCCCTAATCCTAACCCGTACGCTAACACTAACCCGCGCCCTCACACGCACGCTCCCCCTAAAGCGTTGCCGTACCCTCACCTGGACCCTAAACCGTCCCCGTCCCCTAACACTAACCCTAGCCCGAACCCTAACCCTAACCCTTCCCCGAAGCCTGACCCTCACCCGTCCCCTAATCCTAACCCGTACGCTATCATTAAACCGCACCCTCACACGCACGCTCCCCCTATAACGTTGCCGTACCCTCACCTGGACCCGAAACCGTCCCCGTCCCCTAACCCTAACCCTAGCCCGAACCCTAACCCTAACCCTTCCCCGAAGCCTGACCCTCACCCGTCCCCTAATCCTAACCCGTACGCTAACACTAACCCGCGCCCTCACACGCACGCTCCCCCTAAAGCGTTGCCGTACCCTCACTTGGACCCTAAACCGTCCCCGTCCCCTAACCCTAACCCTAGCCCGAACCCTAACCCTAACCCTTCCCCGAAGCCTGACCCTCACCCGTCCCCTAATCCTAACCCGTACGCTAACACTAACCCGCGCCCTCACACGCACGCTCCCCCTAAAGCGTTGCCGTACCCTCACCTGGACCCTAAACCGTCCCCGTCCCCTAACCCTAACCCTAGCCCGAACCCTAACCCTAACCCTTCCCCGAAGCCTGAACCTCACCCGTCCCCTAATCCTAACCCGTACGCTAACACTAACCCGCGCCCTCACACGCACGCTCCCCCTAAAGCGTTGCCGTACCCTCACCTGGACCCTAAACCGTCCCCGTCCCCTAACCCTAACCCTAGCCCGAACCCTAACCCTAACCCTTCCCCGAAGCCTGACCCTCACTCGTCCCCTAATCCTAACCCGTACGCTAACACTAACCCGCGCCCTCACACGCACGCTCCCCCTAAAGCGTTGCCGTACCCTCACCTGGACCCTAAACCGTCCCCGTCCCCTAACCCTAACCCTAGCCCAAACCCTAACCCTAACCCTTCCCCGAAGCCTGACCCTCACCCGTCCCCTAATCCTAAGCCGTACGCTAACAATAACCCGCGCCCTCACACGCACGCTCCCCCTAAAGCGTTGCCGTACACTCACCTGGACCCTAAACCGTCCCCGTCCCCTAACCCTAACCCTAGCCCGAACCCTAACCCTAACCCTTCCCCGAAGCCTGACCCTCATCCGTCCCCTAATCCTAACCCGTACGCTAACACTAACCCGCGCCCTCACACGCACGCTCCCCCTAAAGCGTTGCCGTACCCTCACTTGGACCCTAAACCGTCCCCGTCCCCTAACCCTAACCCTAGCCCGAACCCTAACCCTAACCCTTCCCCGAAGCCTGACCCTCACCCGTCCCCTAATCCTAACCCGTACGCTAACACTAACCCGCGCCCTCACACGCACGCTCCCCCTAAAGCGTTGCCGTACCCTCACCTGGACCCTAAACCGTCCCCGTCCCCTAACCCTAACCCTAGCCCGAACCCTAACCCTAACCCTTCCCCGAAGCCTGAACCTCACCCGTCCCCTAATCCTAACCCGTACGCTAACACTAACCCGCGCCCTCACACGCACGCTCCCCCTAAAGCGTTGCCGTACCCTCACCTGGACCCTAAACCGTCCCCGTCCCCTAACCCTAACCCTAGCCCGAACCCTAACCCTAACCCTTCCCCGAAGCCTGACCCTCACTCGTCCCCTAATCCTAACCCGTACGCTAACACTAACCCGCGCCCTCACACGCACGCTCCCCCTAAAGCGTTGCCGTACCCTCACCTGGACCCTAAACCGTCCCCGTCCCCTAACCCTAACCCTAGCCCAAACCCTAACCCTAACCCTTCCCCGAAGCCTGACCCTCACCCGTCCCCTAATCCTAAGCCGTACGCTAACAATAACCCGCGCCCTCACACGCACGCTCCCCCTAAAGCGTTGCCGTACACTCACCTGGACCCTAAACCGTCCCCGTCCCCTAACCCTAACCCTAGCCCGAACCCTAACCCTAACCCTTCCCCGAAGCCTGACCCTCACCCTTCCCCTAATCCTAAGCCGCACGCTAACACTAACGCGCGCCCTCACACGCACGCTCCCCCTAAAGCGTTGCCGTACCCTCACTTGGACCCTAAACCGTCCCCGTCCCCTAACCGTAACCCTAGCCCGAACCCTAACCCTAACCCTTCCCCGAAGCCTGACCCTCACCCGTTCCCTAATCCTAAGCCGTACGCTAACACTAACGCGCGCCCTCACACGCACGCTCCCCCTAAAGCGTTGCCGTACCCTCTCCTGGACCCTAAACCGTCCCCGTCCCCTAACCCTAACCCTAGCCCGAACCCTAACCCTAACCCTTCCCCGAAGCCTGACCCTCACCCGTCCCCTAATCCTAACCCGTACGCTAACACTAATGCGTGCCCTCACACGCACGCTCCCCCTAAAGCGTTGCCGTACCCTCACCTGGACCCGAAACCGTCCCCGTCCCCTAACCCTAACCCTAGCCCGAACCCTAACCCTAACCCTTCCCCGAAGCCTGACCCTCACCCGTCCCCTAATCCTAACCCGTACGCTAACACTAACCCGCGCCCTCACACGCACGCTCCCCCTAAAGCGTTGCCGTACCCTCACCTGGACCCAAAACCGTCCCCGTCCCCTAACCCTAACCCTAGCCCGAACCCTAACCCTAACCCTTCCCCGAAGCCTGACCCTCACCCGTCCCCTAATCCTAACCCGTACGCTAACACTAACCCGTGCCCTCACACGCACGCTCCCCCTAAAGTGTTGCCGTACCCTCACCTGGACCCTAAACCGTCCCCGTCCCCTAACCCTAACCGTAGCCCGAACCCTAACCCTAACCCTTCCCCGAAGCCTGACCCTCACCCGTCCCCTAATCCTAAGCCGTACGCTAACACTAACCCGCGCCCTCACACGCACGCTCCCCCTAAAGCGTTGCCGTACCCTCACCTGAACCCTAAACCGTAACCGTCCCCTAACCTTAACCCTAGCCCGAACCCTAACCCTAACCCTTCCCCGAAGCCTGACCCTCACCCGTCCCCTAATTCTAACCCGTATGCTAACACTAACCCGCGCCCTCACACGCACGCTCCCCCTAAAGCGTTGCCGTACCCTCACTTGGACCCGAAACCGTCCCCGTCCCCTAACCCTAACCCTAGCCCGAACCCTAACCCTAACCCTTCCCCGAAGCCTGACCCTCACCCGTCCCCTAATCCTAACCCGTACGCTAACACTAACCCGCGCCCTCACATGCACGCTCCCCCTAAAGCGTTGCCGTACCCTCACCTGGACCCTAAACCGTCCCCGTCCCCTAACCCTAAACCTAGCCCGAACCCTAACCCTAACCCTTCCCAGAAGCCTGACCCTCACCCGTCCCCTAATCCTAACCCGTACGCTAACACTAACCCGCGCCCTCACACGCACGCTCCCCCTAAAGCGTTGCCGTACCCTCACCTGGACCCTAAACCGTCCCCGTCCCCTAACCCTAACCCTAGCCCAAACCCTAACCCTAACCCTTCCCCGAAGCCTGACCCTCACCCGTCCCCTAATCCTAAGCCGTACGCTAACACTAACCCACGCCCTCACACGCACGCTCCCCCTAAAGCGTTGCCGTACACTCACCTGGACCCTAAACCGTCCCCGTCCCCTAACCCTAACCCTAGCCCGAACCCTAACCCTAACCCTTCCCCGAAGCCTGACCCTCACCCGTCCCCTAATCTTAAGGCGCACGCTAACACTAACGCGCGCCCTCACACGCACGCTCCCCCTAAAGCGTTGCCGTACCCTCACTTGGACCCTAAACCGTCCCCGTCCCCTAACCGTAACCCTAGCCCGAACCCTAACCCTAACCCTTCCCCGAAGCCTGACCCTCACCCGTCCCCTAATCCTAAGCCGTACGCTAACACTAACGCGCGCCCTCACACGCACGCTCCCCCTAAAGCGTTGCCGTACCCTCTCCTGGACCCTAAACCGTCCCCGTCCCCTAACCCTAACCCTAGCCCGAACCCTAACCCTAACCCTTCCCCGAAGCCTGACCCTCACCCGTCCCCTAATCCTAACCCGTACGCTAACACTAACGCGTGCCCTCACACGCACGCTCCCCCTAAAGCGTTGCCGTACCCTCACCTGGACCCGAAACCGTCCCCGTCCCCTAACCCTAACCCTAGCCCGAACCCTAACCCTAACCCTTCCCCGAAGCCTGACCCTCACCCGTCCCCTAATCCTAACCCGTACGCTAACACTAACCCGCGCCCTCACACGCACGCTCCCCCTAAAGCGTTGCCGTACCCTCACCTGGACCCTAAACCGTCCCCGTCCCCTAACCCTAACCCTAGCCCGAACCCTAACCCTAACCCTTCCCCGAAGCCTGACCCTCACCCGTCCCCTAATCCTAACCCGTACGCTAACACTAACCCGTGCCCTCACACGCACGCTCCCCCTAAAGTGTTGTCGTACCCTCACCTGGACCCTAAACCGTCCCCGTCCCCTAACCCTAACCGTAGCCCGAACCCTAACCCTAACCCTTCCCCGAAGCCTGACCCTCACCCGTCCCCTAATCCTAAGCCGTACGCTAACACTAACCCGCGCCCTCACATGCACGCTCCCCCTAAAGCGTTGCCGTACCCTCACCTGAACCCTAAACCGTAACCGTCCCCTAACCTTAACCCTAGCCCGAACCCTAACCCTAACCCTTCCCCGAAGCCTGACCCTCACCCGTCCCCTAATTCTAACCCGTACGCTAACACTAACCCGCGCCCTCACACGCACGCTCCCCCTAAAGCGTTGCCGTACCCTCACCTGGACCCTAAACCGTCCCCGTCCCCTAACCCTAACCCTAGCCCGAACCCTAACCCTAACCCTTCCCCGAAGCCTGACCCTCACCCATCCCCTAATCCTAACCCGTACGCTAACACTAACCCGGGCCCTCACACGCACGCTCCCCCTAAAGCGTTGCCGTACCCTCACCTGGACCCTAAACCGTCCCCGTCCCCTAACCCTAACCCTAGCCCGAACCCTAAACCTAACCCTTCCCCGAAGCCTGACCCTCACCCGTCCCCTAATCCTAACCCGTACGCTAACACTAACCCGCGCCCTCACACGCACGCTCCCCCTAAAGCGTTGCCGTACCCTCACCTGGACCCTAAACCTTCCCCGTCCCCTAACCCTAACCGTAGCCCGAACCCTAACCCTAAACCTTCCCCGAAGCCTGACCCTCACCCGTCCCCTAATCCTAAGCCGTACGCTAACACTAACCCACGCCCTCACACGCACGCTCCCCCTAAAGCGTTGCCGTACCCTCACCTGGACCCGAAACCGTCCCCGTCCCCTAACCCTAACCCTAGCCCGAACCCTAACCCTAACCCTTCCCCGAAGCCTGACCCTCACCCGTCCCCTAATCCTAACCCGTACGCTAACACTAACCCGCGCCCTCACACGCACGCTCCCCCTAAAGCGTTGCCGTACCCTCACCTGGACCCTAAACCGTCCCCGTCCCCTAACCCTAACCCTAGCCCGAACCCTAACCCTAACCCTTCCCCGAAGCCTGACCCTCACCCGTCCCCTAATCCTTACCCGTACGCTAACACTAAATCTTACCCTACATGTACGCTATCCATAAACTGTTGTCGTACCCTAACCTGTACCCTAAACCGTCCCCGTTCCCTAACTGTAACCCTAACCCGAAGCATTACCCTAACACTTACCCTAATCCTAAACGGTACACTAACACTGACCTGTACCCTAACACTTTCGCTCACCCTAAACCATTGTCGCATCCTAAACCATACCCGTTCCCTAATGCTAACCTTAACCCTACCCTAAACCCACTTATTGCACTATAGCTCAGGAAAATTAAAATAACAAGAAACAACCACCGCAAAGTTTAGGGCTGCTCTGTTTACAAGAGCCTCGACTACGGTACAAATTAAATATCCTTGACAGAGAGAAATGGATAAAGAAGTTTTCGTACTTACGTACAATGGAATATCACTCAATAATGAAATCAATGTCGTCAGGCCCGTACAAGCATAATGAATGGATTTAGGTACGATGATTCAAAGGAAATAAGTCACACAGAAAAAGAAACTTATCATAAGATATCACTTATAGAGGGAATGTAAACTTGGCTACACATGAACTGAATTACAAAACAGAACAGAGTCTCACATTTAGAAAACAAACTTATGCTTTCTTAAGGGGAATGGTGAGTTGGGGTGCTGCGTAAAACCAGAGATTGAAATGAGCACAGATACTATTCCATAAGCCAAATATATAATAGACAAGATATACTCCTTGCTCAACGAATTAGACTCAACACCACCTATTCACCGCAGAGGAATATATCTGACAATAAGAATATTAAAACATATGTATCTATATGTCTCTGTAAGAGAATCAAGTGTGTGTAGAGCAGTATACACAGCCGTGAAAAATCAACTAAACCCCATTATTAAAATAAATTTCAAAAACAAAGACAGTGAAGGAGAGAAAGTTCTTAAATAATTCGTTCAGGGCTTGTGATGAAACTTGGATTTACCACATCTACACCCACAGCTGGGTGAGACATAAGGCAGGACATTTGGGGCTGAGAGGATTGGTGAGGTTCGGTGAGCAAATGCAGACCCTTTGAAGTAATACTGTATGCTACCCATTCCCTGGGTCCCAACTCTCCTGGTTTAAGGGATTCTTCCTACAGCTAAAACATGCATGGGAAACCCAGAGGATTGTACACCATGTGATCGGGCAACGTTTCTAAAACCCATCTCATTTTTTGTCCCCTGGTACACGGGTTCGCCATTCCAGACGCTTTACTAAACATCTCCCCACGTGGAGAGTCAGTGCCTTAAAACTCCTGTTTGGCACAGTTAGCAATTTCTGCGGAGGTTGAACGGGAATCGGGAGAACCAATGAGAGACTAGCTGTAGGTGTTTGGACGGTCACATTTCACTCTAATTTCCCACCAGGAAGAGGAATTAACAAAAGGCTCAGCGTGCCGTGATGAAACAAGATTAGGGCCTGAAGCAATCCTGCAGTTCTGCGGCCAGCGCACAAGAAAGCGAGTTGAAGAAAGGACCTCAGGGGCACTGTAATTCATAAACCTGCAGAGTTATAAATGACAGCTATCGTCCAAAAATATATTGAGGTAAGCCTGCGAAGAGGACTTGAAAGCATGGCACAATTGCAGGAAATATATTTCAGGAGGTAGATGGAAACTGCATTTAAAGCATATGAAAAGCGGCAGAACTTTGACAATGATGCACTTGGCCAAAAAGGGCGTATGCGTTTTTTTCCTGAATACATGCAGGAAAAAACACATATGCTCTTTTTGTCCAAATAAGCAAGCCTGCAACGGAGATCTGCACTACAATGAAGTCTCACTTCCCACCGGTCAAAAGGGCCATCTGAAAAAAGTGTAAAAACCAGAAAGGCAGGACAGGCCATGGAGAACTGGGAGCCTTGTTATGCTGATGGGCGGGATGTAAATTGCCAACAGCCACTCTGGAGAAGTGTATGGTGTTTCCTGAAACCTCTAAAAAACAAAGCTACAGAGCCTAGGTTGCTTCCACTTATGGTCCTATAGCTTAGGAAAATTAAAATCAACAAGACAGAGCCACCCCAAAGTTTAGGGCTGCTGTGTTTACAAGAACCTCAACTATGGTACAATTTAAATATCCCAGAAAGAGGAAAAGGGATAAAGAAGTTGTGGTACTTATGTACAATGAAATATCACTCAGCAATGAAATCAATATCCTCAGGCCCGTAGGAGCATAATGAGTGAATTTAGGTACGATGATTCTAAGGAAATAAGTCACACAGATAAAGAAACTTATCATAAGATATCACTTATAGAGGGAATGTAAACTTGGCTACACATGAACTGAATTACAAAACAGAACAGAGTCTCACATTTAGAAAACAAACATGTTTGCTTAAGGGGAAAGGTGAGTTGGGGTGCTGCATAAATCCAGAGATTGAAATGAGCACAGATACCGTTCCATAAGCCAAATATGTAATAGACAAGACCTACTCCTTGCTCAGCGAAGTGGACTCAACACCCCCTATTCACCGCAGAGGAATATATCTGACTAGTAAGAATCTTAAAATCTATGTATTTATATGTCTCCGTAAGAGAATCAAGTGTGTGTACAGACGCATAAACACAGCAGTGAAAATTAGCTCAACCCCATTATAAAAATAAACTTCAAAAACAAAACAGAAAGACAGTGAAAGAGAGAGAAATTCTTAAATAATTCGTTCAGGCTTGTGATGAAACCTGGATTTACCACATCTACACCCACAGCTGGGTGAGACATAAGGCTGGACACTTGGGGCTGAGAGAATTGGTGAGATTCGGTGAGCAAATGCAGGCTCTTTGAAGTAGTACTGCGTGCTACCCATTCCATGGGTCCCAACTCTCCAGGTTTAAGGGATTCTTCCTACACCTAAAACATGCGTGGGAAACCCAGAGGATGGTCCACAGTGTGATCGGGCAAGGTTTCTAAAACGCATCTCATTATTCGTCCTCTGGTACTCGGGTTCGCCATTCCAGACGCTTTAGTAACAATCTCCCCACTTGGAGAGTCAGTGCTTGTAACCTCCTGTTTGGCACACTCTGCAATTTCTGCGGAGGATGAACGGGAATAGGGAGAACCAATGAGAGACTAGCTGTAGTTGTTTGGACGGGCACATTTCACTCTAATTTCCCACCAAGAAGAAGAATTAACCGAAGGCTCAGCGTGCCACGCTGGAACCAGATTAGGGCCTGAAGCAATCCTGCCGTTTTGCGTCCAGCTCACAAAAAAGCGAGTTGGAAAAAGGAGCTCAGGGTCACTGCAATTCACAAACTTGCAGAGTTATAAAGGACAACTATCGTCCAAAAATATATTGAGGTAAGGCTGTGAAGAGGACTTGAAAGCAAGGCACAATTGCAGGAAACAGATTTCAGGAGGTAGATTGGAATTGCATTTAAAGCACATGAAAAGCGGCAGAACTTCGACAATGATGCACTTGGCCAAAAAATGCATATGCGTTTTTTCCTGAATATATCCAGGAAAAAACGCATACGGCCATTTTCGCCAACCAAGGAAGCGTGCAATGGAAATCCGCACTACAATGAAGTCTCACTTCCCACCGGTTAAATGGGCCATCTGAAAAAAGTGTAAAATCCAGAAAGGCAGGACAGGCCATGGAGAACTGGGAGCCTTGTTATGCTGATGGGCGGGATGTAAATGGCCAACAGCCACTCTGGAGAAGTGTATGGTGTTTCCTGAAACATCTAAAAAACAAAGCTACAGAGACTCGGGCACTTCCACTTATGGTCCTATAGCTTAGGGAAATTAAAATAAAAAAGACACAGCCACCCCAAAGTTTAGGGCTGCTGTGTTTACAAGAACCTCGACAACGGAACAACTTAAATATCCCAGAAAGAGAAAAATGGATAAAGAAGTTGTGGTACTTACATACAATGGAATATCACTCCGCAATGAAATCAATGTCATCAGGCCCGTAGCAGCATAATGAGTGGATTTAGGTTCGATGATTCTGAGTGAAATAAGTCACACAGAAAAAGAAACTAGTCATAAGATAACACTTATAGAGGGAATGTAAACTTGGCTACACATGAACTGAATTACAAAACAGAACAGAGTCTCACATTTAGAAAACCAACTTATGCTTGCTTAAGGGGAAAGGTGAGTTGGGGTGCTGCATAAATCCAGAGATTGAAATGAGCACAGATACCGTTCCATAAGCCAGTAATAGACAAGATATACTCCTTGTTCAACGAAGTGGACTCAACACCCCCTATTCACCGCAGAGGAATATATCTGAGTAGTAAGAATCTTAAAACCTATGTATTTATATGTCTCCGTAAGAGAATCAAGTGTGCATCGAGCGGCATAAACACAGCAGTGCAAATCAGCTAAACCCCATTATAAAAATAAATTTCAAAATCAAAACACAAAGACAGTGAAAGAGAGAGAAATTCTTAAATAACTCGTTCAGGCTTGTGATGAAACCTGGATTTACCACATCTACACCCACAGCTGAGTGAGGCATAAGGCTGGACACTTGGGGCTGTGAGGATTGGTGAGGTTCGGTGAGCAAATGCAGACCCTTTGAAGTAGTACTGCGTGCTACCCATTCCATGGGTCCCAACCCTCCAGGTTTAAGGGATTCTTCCTACAGCTAAAACATGCGTGGGAAACCCAGAGGATGGTCCACAGTGTGATCGGGCAAGGTTTCTAAAACGCATCTCATTATTCGTCCTCTGGTACTCGGGTTCGCCATTCCAGACGCTTTACTAACAACCTCCCCACTTGGAGAGTCAGTGCTTGTAACCTCCTGTTTGGCACATCGTTTGGCAGCGATGCACTTGGCCAAAAAGGGCGTATACGTTTTTTCCTGAGTATATTCAGGATAAAATGCATACACACTTTTTGGCCCACCAAGCAAGCGGGAAATTCAAATCTGCACTACAAAGAAGTCTCATCCTAACACGTACACTATCCCTATCCCGCTACCATACCCTAACCTGTACCTGAGACCGTACCCGTTCCCTAACCCTAACCCTTACCCTAAGCTGTACACGAACACTAACCCGTACGCTAACATGTACCCTAACAGTAACACATAGCCATACACTAAACTTTATCCTAACCCTACCCCGTATCCTAACCCTTTCCCTAAACCGTACCATAACCCGTATCCTAATCCTAATCCATCCCCTAACACTAACCCATAACCTAACCCGTACCCTAATCCTAACCCATACACTAACACGTACCCTAACCTTAACCCGTTGTCATACCCTAACCTGCAACCTAATCTGTACCCATTCCCTAACCCTAACCCTTACACTATCCCGTACCATAATCCTAACCTGTACACTAACACTAAACCGTACCCTAACACTTACCCTACTCCTAACCCGTGGTCATACCCTAAACTGTACCCCAAACCATACCCGTCCCCTAACCCTAACTCTAAACCTTACCCTAAACCGTACCCTAATCCTAACCCGTACACTAACACTAAACTGTACCCTAACACGTACCCTAACCCTAACCCTTTGTTGTTCCCTATCCTGTACCCTAAACTCTACCCCTTCCTTAACACTAAACCTAACCCTAACCCGTACCTAACACTAACCCATACACTAAACCTAACCATAACCCTGAACATAAACCGTACCTGAATCCTAACCCATACCCTAACACTAACCCATACCTTAACCCGTACCCTAACACTAAACCATAGCCATACCCTAAACTGTACCCTAACACTAACCCGTACCATAACCATAACCCTAAACCATACTCTAAGCCATACAATAATCCTAACCCGTACCCTAACCCTAAATCTTACCCTAAACCCTAATCCTTACCCTTAGCTTAATTTTGTTTTTTTGTATTTAAAAAAATATTTTCTTGGGTTAAAACAAACTAGCAGAACAACAAAATAGAGGGCTTCGCTGGTGGTGCGGTGGTTAGAATCTGCCTGCTAATGCAGGGGACACAGGTTCGAGCCCTGGTCTGGGAGGATCCCACATGCCATGGAGCAACTAGGCCCATAAGCCACAACCAGTGAGCCCTCGCATCTGGAGCCTGTGCTCTGCAACAAGAGAGGCCGCAATAGTGAGAGGCCTGTGCACCGAGATCAAGAGTGGCCCCCCACTTGCCACAACTAGAGAAAGCCCTCACACGGAAACTCAGACCCAACACAACAAAAATAAATAAATAAATAATAAACTCCTACCCCCCCCCAAAAAAAGAACAACAAAATAAAACAGAAAGTAACCTGAGTGTCCCTCAAAAAGCTAAGTCTGAAATAGTTGGTACTTCTGTTCTATGGAATGTTATGTAGCCTATAAAAAGTGTGAGAGCTAAATCTGTTTTTCTACAGTGAGAAGCATGATATTCCAGATGTATAGAACACCTGGATAAAATGAGAAATCTACACATTATGCTGGTCGTTTCAGTAAATGGGAAAGGATGGCAAGTGGTAAAATATTATCTTTTCCTTTAATTTTTTAAATTTCACTTGTTACAAAGAACTTCAATTATAATTGTACTTTAAAAAAGTAACAATGGAAATTTAAAAGAAAAAATATATATTGTGTGTTCAGTTACGTTTCATAGAATTATGAAATGCTCCACCCTCTGGCCATTACCTGAAAAAACAGCTTTAAAACCTATGCTAATTGTCACTTCATATGAACAAGTCCTGCAGGGCTGTAAAGGAAACCTGCCTTCATCATGTCTTGCGGGAGGTAAAGGCCAAAGTATTTCAAAATGTGGCACATATTTCAAGAAAACCATTTGAAGAACTAAGCTGTAATAACCGTTTGAAAAATAAAAGGACATGCCTGAAAGCTCAGTTTCAAAGGATTATGAGACACATGCAAATCCAACCACACAGAGGTATCAGCTCACACCATTCAGAATAACCATCAGGAAAGAAACTACAAACGATCAATGCTGAAGAGGTTGTGGAGAAATGCATACCCTTAATTTGAAGTGGGACGTAACCTGGTAAGAGTCACTAATGGGAACAGGGTGGAGGTGCCTTTAAAAGGTAAATATTGAGCTATTATATGATCCAGCAGGCCCACTCCTGGGCCTATAACATAAGAAGACAGAATTGGAAAGACACAGGCAGGCAAATCTGCACTGCAGCAGTATTACAATAGCCAAGACATGGAAGCAACCAAAAGTCCATCAACAGATGAGTGGACAAAGAGGAACTGTTACATGTAGAGATGGAATATTAGCTCGGGAAAAAAGTGAAACAATGCCATTTGCAGCACCATAGATGAGTCTAGAGGTAACCATGCAACTTGTAGTAAGTGAGAAAGCGAAAGACACCTAACGTATATCATTTATAGGTGTTACCTGAAAATTGATAACAATGAAGATATTTCCACAGAGAAAGGCAATCACAGATTCATTGAACAAACTTATGGTTCCCCAAATCGAAAGGTGTGAGGATTGGATACATTACGATATTGGGGTTAACATAGATATAGAAACACATGTGAAATATATAATCACCAAAGACCTACGGAATACCAAGAGAAGACTACTCAACATTGTGTCATAACCTACCTGGGAAAAGGTTCTGAAGAAGAATAGATATATGTATGTGTGTGAAAGAACCACATCTTGCACACCTAGAACAAAAAAAAAACATTGTAATCAAATTTGCTGCGATAAAAAATAAAAATTAAATTAAAAATATGAACAAGAAATAATGAGACATAAACTGAAAGGAATTTTTCCTGGCACATCCCATTCTAATTTTCAACCTAGAACAGGACTTCCATTAAGGCTCTGTTGCCCTGGTAACCAGATTTGGTAAAGGAGAAATGCTGCCGCCTTGTGACTGTTTCACACAACAGCAGCTTTAAACCAAGAGGTAATGGTCACTTAATATTCAAAATATGTGCAGCACTGTAAAGGACACCGGGCCTCAAAAATGTCCTGGGGTCGTAATCGACCAGAAAATTCAAAAGACGTCAACATTTCAAGAAGACAATGTCAAGAGGCATATTTTACGCACATTTTGTCTTTTCTTTTTTTTCTCTTTAAAATAAAAGGGAATTGAAAAATGCGCAACATCAGCAATGAATAAAGCCATGCAAATCCAATTACAGAAATGTTCACCTCACAGCCGTCAGAATGTTCTTCAGCAAAAAGTCTACAAAGAATAAATGCTGAAGGGGTTTCAGAGAACTGTGTACCCTCCAGCTGCTGGGGGGGATGTAAACTGGTAACAGCCAGTAGTGAGAACATAATGGAGGTGCGTTTAAGGGTAAAAATTGAGCTACCATGTGATCTGGTAGGTCCTTTGATGTGCCTATCACCTGAGCAGAGCAGAATGGAAAAGACACAGACTGGCAATCCTGCACTGCAGGAATATTTAACATAGCCAAGACTTGGAAGAAACCAAAATGTCCATCAACAGAAAAATGCACAAAGAGGAAGTGGTCCATGTAAACAATGGAATATAAGCCATGGAAAACAATGAAACAGTGCCGTTTGCACCACCATATAAGGACCTAGAGATAATCACTCAAATTAAAGAAAGAAAGTGAAAGACAGATATCCTATGACATCACTTCTAGGTGTTACCTAAAAGTTGATACTCATGAACTTATTTCCAAGAGAAGGAAAAGCATGGATTAAGAAAAAAAATTATGTTTAACCAATGGAAAAGTGTAAGGAATGTGTGAATTAGGATATGAGGGTTAACAGACATGTACTAATACATATGAAATATATAATCACAAAATACCTATGGAATACCAAGAGAGGTCTAGGCAACACTCTGTAATAACCTACATGGTAAAGAATGCAAAGATAAATGACAGATACATTGATATAATGAACGAGATTCTGTACACCTAGGAGAAACAAAATATTTTTATCAAGTTTGCTCTGATAATTAATAAAAATTAAATTTATAAAACAAACAAGAAGTAAGGAGATATAAGCTCTTGGGGATGTGCTCTGGCACATTCCACTCTAATTTGCAGCCTACTAACACGATTTCCAGGAAGGCTCTGCTGCCCAAAAACCCAGAGTTGGAAATGTAGAAATTCTGCTGCCTTGTGGCCGTTTTCCGCAAGAGCGGCGTTAAGCCCACAGCTAATGTTCTCTTAACATTCACAAGGACTCAGGGCTGCAAAGGACACCTGCCCTAAACAACTGTGCTGAGGTAGGGAATGGACAATAAAATTCAAAACTGGCAAATTTTTCAAGACGATAGTATGAAGAGGTAAGTTTGACTCACTCTCTTGTTTAAAAAAAGGAAAATGGGTGAAAGCTCAACCTCAGGAATTATTAGACTCATGCAAATCTAATGTACAAAAAGGTTTCAACTCACACCAGTCGACTGACCATCAGCAAAAGGTCTACAAACAATAAATTCTGAAGGGGTTTTAGAGAACTGTGTACCCTCTAGCTGCTGGTGAGATGTAACGTGGTAAGAGCCAATAATGAGAACAGAAAGGAGCTACGATTAAAAGTAAAAGTTGAGGTACCATTCGATGCAGCAGTCACACCACTGGGCCTCTCACCTGAGAAGACCAGAATCGAGAAGACGCGGGCTGCAAAAGCTGCACTGCAGCCTTATTCACAATAGCCAAGACAGTGAAGCCACCAAAATGTCCATCAACAGATGTATGGATGAAGAAGAAGTGGTCCACGTTCACAATAGAATATTAGCCATGGAAAACAATGAAACACTGCTATTTGAGGTGCCATAGATGAGCTTGGAGATAATCACAGAATATGAGGTAAGTCAGAAAGCAAAAGACCTATATCCTATGATATCACTTATAGGCGTTATCTAATAACTAACACAAATGAACATATTTCCACAGAGAAAGACACTCACAGACTTAGAAATTAAGTATGCTTATCTAAAAGGAAAGGTGGGCAGAATGGATAAATTAAGATTAACGTTACCATACGTATACAAATACATATAATAAACATATATCAAAAAGACGGACCATATAGCAAGGGAGGTCTATGGAACACTGTAATATTTTACATGGGAAGAGGATCTGAACATGAATAGACATATATATTGTACAAATGAACTAGATTGTGTACATCTGGACAAACAATATCTAATCATTACCCCGATTAAATAAATTTTAAAAACCAAGATGTAATGAGACATAAACTTATGGGCGTTCCTCCTGGCACATTCCATTCTAACTTAAAACCTAGGACCACGACTTCCAGAAAGGCTCTGCTGCCCTAGTACCCAGATTTGGGAAAGGACAAATGCTGCCTCCTTGTGGCCGTTTCCCACTACAGCAGCTTTAAACCCAGTGCTAATGGTCACTAAATATTCACCAAACTTGCAGTTCTGTAATGACATCTGCCCTCCAAAAAAATCCTGGGGTCGAATATCCACCAAAAATTCAAAAGAGGGCAACCTTCCAAGAAGACAGCTTCAAGAGATAGATTGTACTCACACTTGATTTTTAACAGAAAGGAAAAAGGCGTGGAAAATGATGAATTTTAGGAATTTTTAAAGTCATGCAAACCCAAATTACAAAAACCTATCAGGTCACAACAGTCAGATTGGCCATTAGCAAAAATGCTGCAAACTATAAATGCTGAAGGGATTGTGGAGAAGTTCGTACCCTCGGCTCTAAGGGAGACATGGTAAGAGCCACTAATGAAAACACAATGGAGGTGCTTTGAAAAGGTAAACATTGAGCTACTAGTCAATCAGTCATACCCACTGCTGGGACTATCACCTGAGAAAATGAGAATCAAAAAGTCACAAGCTGGCAATCTTGCACTCCAGCAATATTTAATATAGCCAACACTTGGAAGCAACGAAAATGTCCCTCAACAGAGCAATGCACCAAGAAGTGGTCCATATACAAAATGGAATATTATTCCGATAAAAATATAAATTAAATTTAAAAAACAAACAAAAGTAAGGAGACATCAGCCTTTGGGGGTTTATCCGGGCACATTCCACTCTAATTTATAACCGAGGAAGACCACCGGCCGGAAGCTCTGTTTCCCTAGTACCAGCATGGGGAACAAAGAAAGGCTGCCGCAATCTGGCCGTTACCTGCAAAAGCAGCTTTAAAGCCTGTGCTAATGGTCACTTCATGTGAACAAGTACTGCAGGGCTGTAAATGAAACCTGCCCTCAAAATGTTTTGAGGGAGGTAATGGCCAATAAATTTCAAAATGTAACACATACTTTAGAAAACACTTTGAAGAGCTAAGCTGTAATCACAGTTTGAAAAATAAAAAGGACATGACTTAAAGCTCAATTTCAAAGGATTATGAGTCATATGCAAATTCAACCACAAAGAGGTATCAGCTCACACCAGTCAGAATATCCATCAGCAAGAAAACTACAAACAATAAATGCTGAAGCCATAAAAAGAAACGAAATTGAGCTATTTGTAATGAGGTGGATAGACCTAGAGTCTGTCATACACAGTGAAGTAAGTCAGAAAGAGAGAGACAAATACCGTATGCTAACACATATACCTGGAATTTAAGGGAAAAAAATGTCATGAAGAACCTAGGGGTAAAACAGGAATAAAGACAGAGATCTACTAGAGAATGGACTTGAGGATATGGGGAGGGGGAAGGGTAAGCTGTGACAAAGGGAGAGAGAGGCATGGACATATATACACTACCAAACGTAAGGTAGATAGCTAGTGGGAAGCAGCAGCATGGCACAGGGAGATCAGCTCGGTGCTTTGTGACCGCCTGGAGGGGAGGGAGGGTGGGAGGGAGGGAGACGCAAGAGGGAAGTGATATGGGAACATATGTATATGTATAACTGATTCATTTTGTTGTAAAGCACAAGCTAGCACACCATTGTAAAGCAATTATACTTCAATAAAGATATTAAAAATAAATAAATAAATAAATGCTGAAGGTGTTGTGGAGAAATGCATACCCTCAACTTTAAGTGGGATGTAACCTGGAAAGAGCCAATAATGAGCACAGAATCGTGGTGCATTTAAACGGTAAACCCCGAGATACCATATGATACAGGATGCCCACTCCTGGGCCTATAACATAAGAAGACAGAATTGTAAAGACACAGGCAGGCAAATGTGCAGTGCAGCAGTATTACAATAGCCAAGACATGGAGGCAACCAAAAAGTCCATCAACAGGTGAGTGGACAAAGAAGAACTGGTACATGTACAGATGGAATATTATCTAGGGAAAAAAATGAAACAATGCCATTTGCAGCACCGTAGATGATTCTAGAGGTAATCAGGCAAATTGTACTAAGTCAGACAGCAAAAGACACATATCCTATAATATCACTTATAGGTGTTAGCTAAAAATTGATACCAATGAAGATATTTCCACAGAGAAAGGCAATCACAGATTCATTAAACAAAGTTATGGTTCACCAAATGGAAAGGTGTGAGGACTGGATACATTAGGATATTGGGGTTAACATAGATATAGAAACACATGTGAAATATATAATCACCAAAGACCTATGGAATACCAAGAGAAGACTACTCAACATTGTGTCACAAGCTACATGAGAAAACGATCTGAAGAAGTATAGATACATGTATATGTGTAAAAGAACAACATCTTACACACCTAGAACAAACAAAACATTTTAATCAAATTTGCTCTGATAAAAAATAAACATTAAAAAAAGAACAAGAAAAAAAAGAGAGAAAAAAAGGGGAAAAAAAGAACGAGAAGTAATGAGACATACACTTAAGGGGCTTTTTGCTGGCACATTGCATTCTAATTTACAACCAGAACACGACTTCCATTAAAGCTCTGTCATCACTAATAAAGCAGCTTTATAAGCAATGTTGAAGGTAGCTTAAAAGAATTCTCACTAATTATTGACAGTAACAAGAAAACAAACAAAAGTAAAAATCTCACGGCAAAAAGTATACATAGAGTAAGGGTAGTAGATCAAACACTTATTAAACTTCTGTAAAGAATAAAAGACAACAGTAGTATTTTTTTTAAAGAGAGGGGCCAAATAAATCAGAACTGAAAGAGATGATGTTACAAGAGCCACCACAGAAATACAAAGTATCCTAAGATACACACAGGGTAACTCAGGGCTCAGACTGGACAGAGCCCACTCTCCATTCCCCTGTACATGACTTACAGGAGCCTCAGGAACTGAGGAGGGGGTCCTTGAGGAGAGGCACAAGATAGAAGATGTTAGGCATTAACATGACTGCATTCATTTTAAACGTGCCTGAACTACATTCACATGAGATGATTTTGTCCTGTTTGTACATCAGCACCTCTAGTCGGAACTGCAGATCTTTGGTTTCACCACCTCTATGACAGCATTAGCTTCACCTGCTGTGGACTGTCTCCTATAGGATTTCTAGAACCACAAAACATCGAAGCTTCACAGGACCCAGAGTCTGTGCGACTCCACTCAGAGTCTCAACTGCATTCAGAGACTCAGAGTCTCAACAGAGACTCCACTCTTGGAGGACACACACAAAGTAGTGTGCACATCAGGACCCAAGGGAAGGAGCAGTCACCCCGTAGGTGAATGATCATACCTAGCTGCTAGTTTTAGAGGGTCTCCTGCAGAGGTGGGGTGTGGCTGCAGCTCACCATGGGGACAACGACACTGACAGCAGAAGTTCTGGGAAATACTCCTTGGCGTGAACTCTCCCAGAGTCCACCATTAGCCCCACCAAGAGCAAGGTAGGCTCCAGTGCTGGGTCGCCTCAGTCCAAACAACCAACAGGGAGGGAACCCAGCCCCATGCATTAGCAGACAAGTGGATTAAACTTTTTATTAAACTTTTATTTAATCCACAGACAAGCAGATTAAAGCTCTGCCCACCAGAACAACACCCAGCTCTACCCACCACCAGTCCCTCGCATAAGGAAGCTTGCACAAGCCTCTCAGATAGACTCAATCACTGGAGAGCAGACAGCAGAAGCAAGAAGAACTACAATTCTGCAGCCTGTGGAAGGAAAACCACATTCACAGAAAGATAGAGAAAATGAAAAGGCAGAGGACTTTATACCAGATCAAGGAACAAGATAAATCCTCAGAAAAACAACGAAATGAAGTGGGGATAGGTAACCTTCCAGTAAAAGAATTCAGAATAATGATAGTGAAGATGATCCAAAACCTTAGAAAAATAATGGAGGCAAAGATCGAGAAGATGCAAGAAATGCTTAACAAAGACCTAGAAGAATTAAGGAACAAACACCTAGAAGAATTAAAGAACAAACAAACAGAGATGAACAATACAATAACTGAAATGAAAAATACACTAGAAGGAATCAGTAGCAGAATAACTGTGACAGAAGAACGGATAAGTGACCTGGAAGACAGAAAGGTGGAAATCACTGCCATGGAACAAAATAAAGAAAAAGAATGAAAATAAATGAAGACAACCTAAGAGACTTCTGGGACAACATTAAATGCAACAACATTCGCATTATAGGGGTCCCAGATGGAGAACAGAGAGAGAAAGGACTCGAGAAAATATCTGAAGAGATTATAGTTGAAAACTTCCCTAGCATGGGAAAAGAAATAGCCACCGAAGTCCACGAAGCGCAGAGAGTCCCAGGCAGGATAAACCAAAGGAGAAAAATGCCGAGACACACAGTAATCAAATTGAAAAAATTAAAGACAAAGAAAAATTATTGAAAGCAACAAGGGAAAAATGACAACATACAACGGAATTCCCATAAGGTTAACAGCTGATTTCTCAGCAGAAAATCTACAAGCCAGAAGGGAGTGGCATGATAAATTTAACGTGATGAAAGGGAAGAACCTACCACCAAGAGTACTCCACCCAGCAAGTATCTCATTCAGATTTGATGGAGAAATCAAAAGCTTTACAGACAAGCAAAAGCTAAGAGAATTCAGCACCACGAAACCAGCTCTACAACAAATGCTAAAGGAACTTCTCTAAGTGGGAAACACAAGAGAAGAAAAGGACCCACTAAGACAAACCCATAACAATTAAGAAAATAATAATAGGAACATACATATTGATAATTACCTTAAACGTGAATGGATTAAATGCTCCAACCAAATGACACAGGCTCACTGAATGGATACAAAAACAAGATCCATATATATGCTGTCTACAAGAGACCCATTTCAGACCTAGGGACACATACAGACTGAAAGTGAGAGGATGGAAAAATATATTCCATGCAAATGAAAATCAAAAGAAAGCTGGAGTAGCAATACTCATATCAGATAAAATAGATTTTAAAATAAAGAATGTTACAAGAGACAAGGAAGGACACTACATAATGATCAAGGGATCAATCCAAGATATAACAATTATAAATATATATGTACCCAACACAGGAACACCTCAATACATAAGGCAACTGCTAACAGCTATAAAAGAGGAAATCAACAGTAACACAATAATAGCAAGGGACTTTAACACCTCACTTACACCAATGGAGATCATCCAGACAGAAAATTAATAAGGAAACACAAGCTTTAAATGACACAATAGACCAGATAGATTTAATGGATATTTATAGGACATTCCATCCAAAAACAGCAGACTACAAGTTCTTCTCAATGGCACACGGAACATTCTCCGGGATAGATCACATCTTGGGTCACAAATAAAGCCTCAGTAAATTTAAGAAAACTGAAATCATATCAAGCAGCTGTTCCGACCACAATGCTATGAGATTAGAAATCAATTACAGGGAAAGTAACGTAAAAAACAAACACATGGAGGCTAAACAATACATTTCTAAATAACCAAGAGATCACTGAGGAAATCAAAGAGGAAATCAAAAAATACCTAGAGACAAATGACAACAAAAACACGATGATCCAAAACCTATGGGATGCAGCAAAAACAGTTCTAAGAGGGAAGTTTATAGCAATAAAAGCCTACCTCAAGAAACCAGAAAAATCTCAAATAAACAATCTAACCCTACACCTAAAGGAACTAGAGAATGAAGAACAAAACCCAAAGTTAATAGAAGGAAAGAAATCATAAAGATCAGAGCAGAAATAAATGAAATAAAAACAATAGCAAAGATCAATAAAACTAAAAGCTGGTTCTTTGAGAAGATAAACAAAAATGATAAACCTTTAGCCAGACTCAAGTAAAAGAGGGAGAGGACTCAAATCAATAAAATTAGAAATGAAACAGGAGAAGTTGTAACAGACACCACAGAAATACAAAGCATCCTAAGAGACCTCTACAAGCAACTCTATGCCAATAAAATGGACAACCTGGAAGAAATGGACAAATTCTTAGAAAGGTATAACCTTCCAAGACTGAACCGGGAAGAAATAGAAAATATGAACAGACCAATCACAAGTAATGAAATTGAAAGTGTGATTAAAAATCTTCCAACAAACAAAAGTCCAGAACGAGATGGCATCAGAAGTGAATTCTATCAAACATTTAGACAAGAGCTAACACCCAATCTTCTCAAACTCTTCAGAACTTTTCAGGGGAAGGAACACTCCCAAACTCATTATATGAGGCCACAATCACCCTGATACCAAAACCAGACAAAGATACTACAGAAAAAGAAAATTAAAGACCAATATCACTGATTAATATAGATGTAAAAATCCTCAACAAAATACTAGGAAACAGAATTAAACAACACATTAAAAGGATCATGCACCATGATCAGGTGGGGTTTATCCCAGGGATGCAAGAATTCTTCAATATACACAAATCAATCAATGTGATACACCATATTAACAAATTGTAGAATAAAAATATGATCATCCCAATAGATGCAGGAAAAGCTTTTGACAAAATTCAACACCAATTTATGATTAAAAGTCTCCAAAAAGTGGGCATAGAGGGAATCTACCTCAACATAATAAAGGCAGTATATGACAAACCCACAGCAAACATCATTCTCAATAGTGAAAAACTAAAAGCATTTCCTCTAAGATCAGGAACAAGACAAGGATGTCCACTCTCACCACTATTACTCAACATAGTTTTTGGAAGTCCTAGACACAGTAATCAGAGAAGAAAAAGAAATAAAAGGAATACAAATTGGAAAAGAAGAAGTAAAATTGTCACTGTTTGCAAATGACACGATACTACACATAGTGAATCCTAAAGATGCCACCAGAAAACTACCAGAGCTAATCAATGAATTTGGTAAAGTTGCAGGATACAAAATTAATGCACAGAAATCTCTTGCATTCCTATACACTAACAATGAAAGATCAGAAAGAGAAATTAAGGAAACAATCTCATTCACCATTGCAACAAAAAGAATAAAATACGGAGGAATGACCCTACATAAGGAGGTAAAAGACCTGTACTCAGAAAACTATAAGACACTGCTGAAAGAAATCAAAGATGATATAAACATATGGAGGTATAAACCATGTTCTTGGATTAGAAGAATCAATATTGTGAAAATGACTATAGTACCCAAAGCAAGCTACAGATTCAATGCAATCCCTATCAAATACCACTGGCATTTTCTACAGAACTAGAACAAAAAAATCTTAAAATTTGTATGGAGACACAAAAGACCCCGAATAGCCAAAGCAGTCTTGAGGGAAATTAAAAGAGCTGGAGGAATCAGACTTCCTAACTTCAGACTATACTACAAAGCTACATTAATCAAGACTATATGGTACTGGCACAAAAACAGAAATATAGATCAATTGAACAAGATAGAAAGCCCAGAGATAAACCTACGTACCTATGGCTAACTCATCTATGACAAAGGAGGCAAAGATATACAATGAAGAAAAGACAGTCTCTTCAGTAAGTGGTGCTGGGAAAACTGGACAACTACACGTGAAAGAATGAAATTAGAACACTCCATAACACCATACACAAAAATAAACTCAAAATGAATTAGAGATCTAAATGTTAGACCAGACACTATAAAATTATTAGAGGAAAACATAGGCAGAACACTCTATGACATAAATCACAGCAAGATCCTTTTTGACCCACCTCCTAGAGAAGTGGAAATAAAAACAAAAATAAACAAATGGGACCTAATGAAACTTCAAAGCTTTTGCGCAGCAAAGGAAAACATAAACAAGACGAAAATACAACCCTCAGAATGGGAGAAAATGTTTTCAAATGAAGCAAATGACAAAAGATTAATCTCCAAAATTTACAAGCAGCTCGTGTAGCTCAATATCACAAAAACAAACAACACAATCCAAAAATGGGCAGAAGACCTAAATAGACATTTCTCCAAAGGAGATATACAGATTGCCAATAAACACGTGAAAGGATGCTGAACATCACTAATCATTAGAGAAATGCAAATCAAAACTACAGTGAGGTATCAACTCCCAGCAGTCAGAATGGCAATCATCAAAAAATCTACAAACAATAAATGCTGGAGAGGCATTTACTGGAGAAAAGGGAACGTTCTTGCACTGTTGCTGGGAATGTAAATTGCTATACCCACTAGGGATAACAGTATAGAGGTTCCTGAAAAAACTAAAAATAGAAGTACCATACGACCCAGCAATCCAACTACTGGGCATTTGCCCTGAGAAAACCATAATTCAAAAAGAGTTATATACAACAATGTTCATTGCAGTTCTACTTACAATAGCCAGGACATGGAAGCAACCTAAGTGTCCATCGACAGATAAATGGATAAAGAATATCTGGCACATATATAAATGGAATATTACTCAGCCATAAAAAGAAACAAAACTGAGTTATTTGTAGTGAGGGGGATGGACTTAGAGTCTGTCCTACACAGTGAAGTAAGTCAGAAAGAGAAAAATAAATACCGTGTACTAACAGAGATATATGGAATCTAAAGAAAAAAGTTTATGAAGAACCTAGGGGCAGGACAGGATTAAGGACACAGACATAGAGAAAGGACTTGAGGACACGGGGAGGGGGAAGGGTAAGCTGGGACGAAGTGAGAGAGTGCCATGGACATATATACATTACCAAATGTAACATCGATAGCTACTGGGAAGCAGCCACATAGCACAGGGAGATCAGCTCGGTGCTTTGCGACCACCTAAAGGGGTGGGATGTGGAGGGTGGGAGGGAGATGTAAGAGGGAGGGGATATGGTGATATATGTATATGTATAATTGACTCACTTTGTTATACAGCAGAAACTAACACTCCATTGTAAAGCAATTATACTCCAATAAAGGTGTAAAAGGAAAATAAAAAAGAAAGAAGCCCAGAGATAAACCTACACACCTATGGTCAACTAATCTATGACAAAGTAGGCAAGACTATACAATGGAGAAAAGACAGTGTCTTCAATCAGTGGTGCTGGGAAAAATGGACAGCTACATGTAAAAGAATGAAATTAGAACACCCCCTAACACCATACACAAAAATAAATTCAAAATGGATTAGAGACCTTAATGTAAGACTGGACAGTATAAAACTCTTAGAGGAAAACATAGGAAGAATACTCTAACATAAATCACAGCAAGATCTTTTTTGATCCACCTCCTAGAGTAATGACATAAAAAAGAAAACTAAACAAATGGGACCTAATGAAACGTAAAAGCTTTTGCAAAGCAATGGAAACTACAAACACAAAAAGACAACCCTCAGAATGGGAGAATATATTTGCAACTGAATCAATGGACAAAGGATTAATCTCCAATATATATAAACAGCTGATGCAGCTCAATATTAAAAAAACAAACAACCCAATACAAAAATGGGCAGAAGATCTAAATAGACATTTCTTCCAAAAAGATGTAGAGATGGCCAAGGGGCACATGAAAAGCTGCTCTACATCACTAATTATTAGAGAAATGCAAATCAAAACTACAATGAGGTATCACCTCACACCTGTTAGAATGGGCATCATCAGAAAATCTACAAACAACAAATGCTGGAGAGGGTGTGGAGAAAAGGAACCCTCTTCCACGATTGGTGGGAATGTAAATTGATAGTCACTATGGAGAACAGTATGGAGGTTCCTTAAAAAACTAAAAATAGAATTACCATATGATCCAGCAACCCACTACTGGGCATATACCCAGAGAAAACCATAAATCAAAAAGACACATTCACCACAATGTTCATTGCAGCACTATTTACAATAGCCAGGTAATGGAAGCAACCTAAATGCCCACAGACAGACGAATGGATAAAGATGTGGTACATATATAAAATGGACTATTAGCCATAAAAAGGAATGAAATTGTGTCATTTGTAGAGACGTCGATGGATCTAGAGACTGTCATACAGAGTGGAGTAAGTCAGAGAGAGAAAAACAAATATTGTATATTAACGCATATATGTGGAACCTAGAAAAATGGTACAGATGAACCAGTTTGAAGGGCAGAAATAGAGACACAGATGTAGAGAACAAATGTATGGACACAAAGAGGGGAAAACCATGGGGGGGGTGGCGGTGGGAGGAGTTGGGAGATTGGGATTGACATGTATACATTTATATGTATAAAATAGATAACCAATAAGAACCTGCTGTATAAAAATAAATAAAATAAAATGAAAAATAAAATTTTTTAAAAAACGGAAAAAAGTTATTCCCTTCACATACATGTATTTATATGAATGAATTATTTCCATGCTTACATCCATAAGTACAAAAAAGAGGAATAAAACCTACCTTGAAACAAAAAAGAAAAAACAAAACAGAACCCACCAGTTATACAGATGAAAACCCTATCAGGGCACTTGCTTCAGTGGTAGACAATTCTGAAGTTGGTCAGAGGTGGGGAATCATCTCGCATGCAGCCAGCAGCCCCCCCGCAAGGAGTGTCCTCATTACAAGCCTGGGGGACTGTGCCGAGGCATCTGTGAGTAAACGTGAGATGAGCCCCAGGCCAGCTGCTGCTGAACTGTTCCCAACCTTCCCAGGTAAAACACCTGAATATGTACAAGGACTTGAAAGCCTAGAGGAAGGGCCATGGAGCCACACGAGTGACAGCATGCCAGCCGACTTGGTGCCTGCAGGCCAGCCAGGATGGTACTGGCCCTGGGTGCTCTTCTGGAAGATTTCCATTTCCCTGCCTGAGATACCCGTCCTGTCCCTGCCCCCACTGCTTTTTTCCTTCCTCACCTCTGCCCAGGGAGAAATTCCAGCAGCAGGTATGGGTGACACATCCTCTTCCTTAGCAGGTGGCAGCCTGGCAACTGCTGCAGAAAGTCCAACAGAGCCCCACTCACACTGGGCCACCCACAAAGCTGTGGCCTCTCACTCCCTCCCACCAGCCCAGCCCCGAGACTGCTGACAGGGCAGAGAAAATGGCGTCAGGCACGGCTGCAGGGGCTCTTGCTGCCTGGAGTGGTATTTATATTGATCTCAACCCAGGCACACCTGGGGAGGGCTGGCCGGCACGGTAAGGCTGCCCAGCTCAGCCAATCATCACCCCTCAGGGGCTCACAGTTGCAGAAAATGGAACTTGCTGAACCGGCCAGGTCCAAGGAACAGGTGTGGGCTCCTGAGAGTCAAGATAGACAAGGGGCTGCAGCTTTGGCTTGTTTTCTAATCATTTTATCTGGCCCATGAGTGGGAGACAACTTCAAGAAAACCCTCTCCTAATGAGAGGAACCCAGGAGTCAGGGAGGGGAGGGGTGGGTGGTGGTTGGAGACAGAGGCCTGGTGCCCCGGGTGCAGTGGAAGTCTCTGGAAGACCAGGTGGAGGGAGGCCGTACAGAGTGATGACCAGGGTCACAGACCTGTCGCAGCTGCTGTTTGTTAGTTCAAGTCCTGCTCTGAGGTGCTCTGTGTCAGCTCTGAGTGACAGGTGAGCTGGGGGTGCTCTGCAATGAGGGCTATGTGCATGGTTCCTGTGTGCCCAGCCCTGCCACGGTACCTGCAAGGGTAGCTCTGTATCCGGGGATTGGTCTGACCACGAGAGCCCCATGGGCTGCTGGGGACCTGGTAAAGAATGTCAGGACAGTCAGTGAAGCCACCGAGGATATACCTCCAGCTGCTCCTAATTCCTACACCCTGCTGGTCATTCTACCAACCACCAGGACATGGTATTCTGTATTAGTCTTCAATGATGCCTTCTTTTGTATTCCATTAGTCCCAGAGTCACAAGAAATTTTGGCTTGTGAGTGGCAGGACTCCACATACAACTAAAACAATACTTCCGGGCCGTCTTGCCCCAAGGGTGCAAAAATTCCCACACCGTCTTTGGGGAAAGCTTAGGTAAAGACCTAAAAGTTCTACCTCTGGAAAAGGAAACCCTCCTTCAATACGCAGATGACATTCTGATCGCCAGCCCTACTAAGGAGGCCTCTGAACTACCAAGCCAATAAAGGATAGAAGTCGTCCAAAAAGAAGCTCAAATATCACAGACTGCGGTGACCTGCCTGGGCTTCATTCTCACAGAAGGTCAGAGAAGCCCATCCCAGGAAAGGGAAGAAACCATTTTCAGCCTTACCCCTTTCTAAAACTAGAAGACAGCTTAGGGGTTCCTGGGGAGGCCAGGGTTTGCTGCTTCTGGATCCCTAACTACAGTCTACTAGCTGGGCCTCTATATGAAACACTGAAAGGAAAAGATGATGATCCTTTTGAATAGAATCCAGAAGTGGCCTTTCAAGAATGGAAAGAGCAGTCAATTCAGACCCTTGCCCTGGAACTCCCTAATTTAGCTAAACCCTTTGACCTTTACATTCCCGGTGAAAGGTGAATCGCCATTGGAGAATTAGTGCAAAAACTGGGACCACTTGAAATGGAACAATGCAAGAATGCCATCCAGGTAGGATAAACTATGGTCACCAAGGGGCTTGACCCACTGCCACATCTGGCCAAGATACTGGCGGTATCTAAAAACCCGGAAATCAGCAGCCCAAAAGGCCACCTCCCTCCTAAGGGAAAAGGACCCCACGTGGTGATCCTAACCACCAACCATGCCCTGAAGTTGCAGGGTTCGTTCCGTTGGCACACCGACCTCGAGTGAGGAGGCCTTCCAACTCCAACATCCAGAGAGATAACCGGGGGCAACAGGGCACCATGACGACTCGTGTGAACATCACTTGACCTGGAGTTTTTCTCATAAAACAACAAGAGTGTGTCCCAAAACAGTAGACTACTGCTTGCAGGACTTACTGCACCCAGAGGGGAGCTAATAATCTTGGCGGGGGAACCGTATATCACACTGTCACTATAGAAAAGCCTACAGACACCGTGATGATGGTGGCCAATAAGACCGGCTGGACTCCTGTTTACTTCAAAAGGCTGTTGACTCAGTGGCCATCATGGTCCTTGATCACCACTGACCCTGGACTGTCTGGGAGTTGAGTGGGCAGGGCTCTGACACCTGGTGCTGTTTGTACGTTAATTCAGGGGCCTAATTGAAGAAAGCACAGACTACTGGTCAGAGCATCTAGGCTGGCAGAAACGGTCAGCCTAAGGTGGCCGAACAAATGTGGGGCGGGGTGAAACCGGCCCCCACAACGTCTCTGCACATCTCTTTCCTGGACCCTTAAAGGTCATTAGAATCTATAACACTTCCAATGCTGGTGTTCAGGTGGACGAGCAAGGAGGCAGGGGGCCTGGGGAAAATCAACGTCACCTGGAGGCTGCTGGGGAGAAGTTCTGACCCTCGCCCCTGGGTATGAGGGCTCCCAACTCAGCACTCAGCAGTTACAGAAGAAGGGTCTGCACCCTCAGAACACCAAGAATGAGGAACGGGACAAAAGGCAGAGGAGGGGTTTGTCCCCAGCAAAGCCCATTAAAAATCCCTGGGAGATAAAAATAGAATCTGTTCAATAAAGTCAAGTCTAACTTTTTTATCCTTTGTGCTTTGTCTAATTTCACGTACTCCTAGGGTCTCGCATGCAGAGGCTCCACACCCGCCACTTCAGACCAGATTTCCTAGTGCAGAATGGCTGGGTCGACACCTCAGCTCCTGGGGCCCAGTGCAGACTCCACGATATAGAGCCTGAGCTGCAGCCAACCCAGCCCTTGAAAGCTCTGTCCCCTCCCTCCCAATGACTCTGACAGGATCTCTACACAGCAGCCCAGCCCACAGCCCACGGGGTAGTGCATGCTCTCACCTCTCCATTCTCTGATCAAAATATAAAGTTTCCTTTGCTTGTGAACCAAACTCAGTCTCGATCTGTTGGCCCCAATGACACTGGGCAGGGGAACACTTGTTGGGGTCCACTCTGGAGGATCAGTAACAGAAATTGAGACTATTGTAACCTCAATGAACAGATGTGTGAGCCAAACTGTAGTTAACATAGAACAGTGTATAAGGCTCGGGTAAAATAAGATGTTTCTAACACTTCCATTTGATATTTCCATCACTTTTTATAAGCAAGTTCAGTGAAAGGGTTTGTCTTATTTGTCAGGTCAATATTAGAGAAACGAAGTGATTTCTTTCCAAGGATGTACAGCTAATAATCTTGGTTAAACCTTCAATCTTGTTTTAAATGCTTTTCCATTGAAAATGATACCTCTCTTTCAGCTCCCCCATTTCTGAGAAGTATAAAATCTTATAATTTATTATTACCAAAGGGGAAAGGTGGGAGGAGGGATAAATTAACAGTTTGGAATGAACACATACACACTGCTATGTATAAAATAGATCATCAACAAGGAACTACTGTATAGCACAGGGAACTACACTCAACATTTTGCAATAACCTATAAGGGGAAATAATCTGAAAAAGAATAGATATTTTTATTGACATCATCTATCAATGACAGTTAAAGTGTAGCCTAAGGGAAGCTGGTGGTGAGTGCTTCTGACCCTGAAGACTTCAATCATCTAAAGTTTGGACTCTGCCTACTTCCCAAGGCCCTTAATGAACATATGTGTAGCCGTAGCTTAAAAACTTCCCCAGTTTGGGTTTCGGGGAGACACTGATTTTGAAAAAGCCCTGGTGTTCTCCTTACATGAATGGGACTCTTCCTACTGCTAAAACATGTCTGTCACACCCAGAGGATAGTATACCGTCTGATCGGGAAGAGTTTGGAAAAGGCATCTCATCTCCTCATCTCCTGGTGCTCGGGTTCACCCCTCCAGCGTCTTTACTAACAGTCTCCCCACTTGGAGATGTCAGCACTGTCAACATCCTGTTGCGTACAGTTTGGAATTTGTCCAGAGGATGAAGCGGAAGGATGAGGAACAATGAGAGACAAGTCCTAGGTGTTCAGACAGGCACATGTCACTCTAATTTCCAATCAGGAAGACGAATTGACCAAAGGCTAGGGTTGCCCATGGAAACAGTATAGGGCTTGAGGAAATCCTGCTGCTTTGTGGCCAGTTCCCATAAACACAAGTTGAACAATGGAACTCAGGGGCAGTAAAATTCACGAAACTGCAGAGTTGAAAATATCCATCACTGAAAAATGTCTTGAGGAAAGTCAGAGAAAAGGACTTGTAAGCAAGGGAGAATGGCAGGAAAGGGATTTGAGGAGGTAGAAAGGACTCGCCATTAAGCACAAGAAAAGGAGCTGAACATTGCCAACATTGCAGTTGGCCAAAAAGGGTGTATGCGTTTTTTTCTGTATATATTCAAGAAAAGGGCATACACTTTTTTAGCCAACCAAACAGGTGGGCACTGGAAATCAATACTACAAAAGATATCACTTCGCATCAGTCACAAGAGCCATCCTCATAAAGCGTAAACAACAGAAATGCAGGACAGGGCAATGAGAAGAGGGAGCCCTGTGAGACTTATAGTGGAAATGTATATTGCCAACGGCCATTCTGGAGAAGTATATTGTGTTTACTAAAGCATCTAAAAAATGAGCTACAGAGCATAGGGCACTTGCACTCATGGGCGTATATCTTGGGAAAAACAAAAATCGAGAGGACACAGGCACCCCAATGTTTACCCCCTCTCTGTTTAAAAGATCCTCGACTAGGATATAACTTAAATGTCTCTGGAGGGAAAAAATGGATAGAGATGAGGTACTTATGTAGAGTGGAATATTACTCAGCCTGGAAATCAATGAAATATGGCCAGTTGTAACAACTCTGGAGGAGTTACGTATGATCATTCTAAGTGACAGAATTCAAAAAGAAAAAGACACATATCATAAGATATCACTTAAAGGTGGAATCCAAAATAGCTACACATGAAATAAATTACAAAACAAAAACATAGTCAAATATGTAGAAAACACGCATAAGGCTGCTAAACGGGAAAGGTGGGGAGGGGTGAGGCATCATCCAGGAGGTTGAAATTAGCAAAGATACCATTCCAAATACCAAACTGATAATCAACAAGGCCTACACGGTAGCTAAAAGAACTGCACTCAGCACACTCAAGTCACCGGAAAAGAATATATACGACTGGTAAGAATCTGAAAAAGAATTTACTGATGTCTCTCTGTACGTGAATCAAGTGGATGTACAGCAGCAAGAAACAGAGCTTTGAAAATCAGCTGTAACCAATATAGTAATAAATTGAAAAAAATAAACGACAGAGAGACAGAGAAAACCTCTTACAACTTTTCCTCAGGGACGGTGATGCAACATGGATTGAACACGTCTAGACCCACAGCAGGATGAGACATAAGGCTGGAAACTGTTCGCGCTAAGAGAAATGTGAGGTTGGGTGAGGAAATGCACACCCTTTAAAGTAATACTACCTGGTGCCCATTCAATGGGTCCCAAATCTGCAGGTTCAAGGGATCTTCCTACAGCTAAAACATGCATGGAAAACCCAGAGGACTGTACACCATGTGATCGGGAGATGTGTCTAAAATGCAGCTCATTTATCCTCTCCTGGTGCTCCTGTTCACCATTCCAGCCACGTTACTTAGAATCTCCCCACTTGGAGAATCAGCACATTTCAACTTCTGTTTCACACATTTTGCAAATTGTGAGGAGGATGAACGGGAAGAGGGGGAACCAATGAGAGAATAGTTGTAGGGGTTTGGACGGGCACATATCACTCTAATTTCCCATTAAGAATAAGAATTAAAAAAAGGCTCAGCCCACCTCGCTGGAGCCAAAATAGGGCCTGAAGCAATCCTGCGGGTTTGAGGCCAGCTCACAAAAGAGCAACTTAAAAAATGGAGCTCAGGGTCACTGCAATTCACAAACCTGCAGAGTTATAAATGAAAACTAACGTCCAAAATTATGTTGAGGTAAGGCAAAGAAGAGGATCTGAATGCAAGACAGAATTGCAAGAAACAGATTTCAAGAGATAGATTGGACTCGTCTTTAAAGCACATGAAAAGCGGCAGAATTTCGACAATGATGCAGTTGGCCCAAAAGGGCGTATGCGTTTTTTCCTGATTATATCCAGGAAAAAACGCATATGCACCTTATGGGCAAGGAACCAAGCAAGCAATGCAAATGTGCACAACAAAGAAGTCTCACTTCCCACCGGTCAAAAGGGCCATCCTAAAAAATTGTAAAAACCAGAAATGCAGGACAGGCCATGGAGAACAGGGAGCCTTTATACGCTGATGGGCAGTGTGTGAACTGCCGAGAGCCACTCTGGAGAAGTGTATGGTGGTTCCTAAATCATCTAAAAAACAGAGCTACAGAGCATAGGACACTTCCAATCATGGGAGTATATCTAGGGAAGTCTAAAAATCAACAAGACACAAGCACACCACAGTTTAGGGCTACTCTGTTTACAAGAACCTCAACTTCAGTACACCTTAAATATCCCAGGAAAGAGAACAATGGATAAAGAAGATGTGGTACTTATGTACAATGGAATATCTCTTCACCATGAAATCAATGTAATAAGGCTAGTAGAAGGATAAAGAGTGGATTTAGGTCCGATAATACTACTTGAAATAAGTCAAACAGAAAAAGAAACATATCATAAGATATCACTTATAGAGGGAGGGTAAATATGGCTGCACAAGAAATGAATTACAGAACAGACCAGTGTCTCACATTTAGAAAACACACTTATGTCAGCTTAAGGGGAAAGGAGAGGTGGGGTGATGCATAAAACCAGAGTTTGAAATTAGCACAGATACCGTTCAATAAACCAAATAGGTATTAGACAAGATCTACACCTTGCTCAATGAACTGGCCTCAACACACCCTATACACCGCAGAGAAATATATCTGAGTAATAAGAATCTTAAAACCCATGTATTGATATATCTCCATAAGGGAATCAAGTGTGTGCAGAGCGGCACAAACACAGCAGTGAAGATGAGCTAAACCCCATTATAGAAATAAATTTTAAAAACAAAACGCAGAAACAATGAAAGAGAGAAAAATTCTTACAAAATTCGCTCAGGGGCTGTGATGCAACCTGGATTGACCACATATAAACCCACAGCTGGATAAGACATAAGGCTGGACACTTGGGGCTGAGAGGATTGGTGAGCTTTGGTGAGCAACTGCCAAAAGTTTAATGCAATACTTCATGCTACTCATTCCAAGGGTTCCAACACTCCAGGTTGAAGGGAATCTTCCTACAGCTAAACCATGCTTGGGAAACCCAGCGACTGGTATACCATATGATCAGGAAAGGTTTCTAAAACACACCTCATTGTTCCTCTCCTGGGGCTCCGGATCGACATTCCAGCCGCTTTACTAACAACAACCTCACATGGAGAGTCAATGCCTTTAAGTCCCAGTATCGCACAGTCTGCAGATAGTGCGGAGGATGAATGGGTTAGGGGGAACCAGTGAGAAACTAATGTAGTGGTTTCAATGGGCACATGTCACTCTAATTTCACATCAGTAAGAAGAATTAACCAAAGGCACAGCAAGGTGTCCCACAAGAACAATAGGGCCTGAAGGAATCCTGCGGTTATGAGGCAAGATCACAAAAATAAGAGCTGAAAAATGGAGCTCAGGGCCACTGCAATTCAAAAACGTGCAGAGTTATAAAGGCCAACAATTTTCAAAAAGGATATTGAGGAAAGGCTATGAAGAGGCATTGAAAGAAAGGCAGAATTGCAGGAAACCGATTTCAGGAGGTAGACTGGAATTGCATTTAAAGCATAGGAAATGAGGCAGAACGTCGACAATGATGCACTTGGCCAAAAAGGGCGTATGCGTTTTTTCCTGAATATATTCAGGAAAAAACGCATACGCCCTTTTTGTACAACCAAGCAAGCTTGCAAAGGAAATCTGCACTACAATGAAGTCTCACTTCCCACTGGTTAAAAGGGCCATCTGAGAAAAGTGTAAAATCCAGAAAGGCAGGACAGGCCATGGAGAACTGGGAGCCTTGTTATGCTGATGGGCGGGATGTAAATTGCCAACAGCCACTCGGGGAGAACTGTATGGTGTTTCCTGAAACATCTAAAAAACAAAGCAACAGAGCCTAGGGCACTTCCACTTATGGTCCTATAGCTTAGGGAAATTAAAATAAAAAATACACAGCCACCCCAAAGTTTGGGACAGCTCTGTTTACAAGAACCTCATTTACGGTAAAAGTTCAACATCGCAGAAAGTGAAAAATGGATAAAGAAGTTGTGGTACTTACGTAGAATGCAATATCACTCAACAATGAAATCTATGTCATCAGGCCCGTAGCAGCATAATGAGTGGATTCAGGTATGATAATTCTAACTGAAATAAGTCACACAGAAAAAGAAACATCATAAGATATCACTAATACACGGAATGGAAACTTGGCTACACAGGAACTGGATTGCAAAACAGAACAGGGTCTCAAATTTAGAAAACCAACTTATGCTTGCTTAAGAGGAAAGGTGAGTTGGGGTGCTGCATAAAACCAGGGATTGAAATGAGCACAGATAAATTTCCTTAAGCCAAATATGGAATGGACAAGAGCTACTCCTTGCTCAACGAAATAGACTCAACACCCCATATTAAACGCCTAAGAATGTACCTGACTAGTAAGTATCTGAAAACCTATGGATTGCTATGTCTCCGAAAGAGAATCAAGCGTGTGTACAGGGGCATAAACGCAGCAGTGATAGGATTGGAGAGGTTCGGTGAGCAAATGAAGACCCTTTGAAGTCATATTGCATGGTACCCATTCCACGGGTCTCAACTCTCCAGGTTTAAGGGATTCTTCCTTCAGCAAAAACATGCATGTGGAACCCAGAGTATCATCAACCGTGTGATCGGGAGACGTGTTCAAATATGTCACAGTTTTCGTACCCTGGTAATCGGGTGCAACATTCCAGACGCTTTACTAACACTCTCCCATCTTGGAGAGTCAGTGCCTTTAACCTCCTGTTTGGCCCAGTTTGCAATTTCTGCGGAAGATGAACAGGAATAGGGAGACCCAATGAGAGACTAGCTGGAGGTGTCTGGACGGGCAAATTTAACTCTCATTTCCCACCAGGAAGAGGAAATAAACAAAGGCTCAGTGTGCCGTGCCGGAACCAGATTAGGGCCTGAAGCCATCCTGCAGTGTTGCGGCCAGCTCAAAAGAAAGCGAGTTGAAGAAAGGAGCTCAGGGGCACTGTAATTCACAAACCTTCAGAGTTATAAATGACAGCTATCGTCCAAAAATATACTGAAGTAAGGCTGCCAAGAGGACTTGAAAGCGGGGCAGAATTGCAGGAAACCGATTTCAGGAGGTAGACTGGAATTGCATTGAAAGCATAGGAAAAGAGGCAGAACGTCCACAATGATGCACTTGGCCAAAAAGGGCGTATGCGTTTTTTCCTGAATATATTCAGGAAAAAACGCATACGCCCTTTTTGGCCAACCAAGCAAGCTTGCAAAGGAAATCTGCACTACAATGAAATCTGACTTCGCCCCAGTCAAAAGGGCCATCTGAAAAAAGTGTAAAATCCAGAAAGGCAGGTAAGGCCATGGAGAACTGGGAGCCTTGTTGTGTTGATGGGCGGGATGTAAATTGCCAACAGACACTCGGGAGAAGTGTATGGTGTTTCCTGAAACATCTAAAAAACAAAGCAACAGACCCTAGAGCACTTCCACTTATGGTCCTATAGCTTAGGGAAATTAAAATCAAAAAGACACAGCCACCCCAAAGTTTAGGACGCCTATGTTTACAAGAACCTCATTTACAGTACAAGTTCAACATCACAGAAAGTGAAAAATGGATAAAGAAGTTGTGGTATTTACTTACGAAGCAATATCACTCAGCAATGAAGTCTATGTCATCAGGCCCTTAGCAGCACAATGAGTGGATTCAGGTATGATGATTCTAACTGAAATAAGTCACACAGAAAAAGAAACATCATAAGATATCAGTAATACATGGAATGTAAACTTGGCTACACAGGAACTGAATTACAGAACAGAACAGGGTCTCAAATTTAGAAAACCAACTTATGCTTGCTTAAGGGGAAAGGTGAGTTGGGGTGCTGCATAAAACCAGAGATTGAAATGAGCACAGATGAAGTTCCTTAAGCCAAATATGGAATAGACAAGAGCTACTCCTTGCTCAACGAAATGGACTCAACACCGCATATTAAACGCCTATGAATGTACCTGACTAGTGAGTATCTTAAAACCTATGGATTGCTATGTCTCTGAAAGAGAATCAAGCATGTGTACAGGGGCATAAACGCAGCAGTGATAGGATTGGAGAGGTTCAGTGAGCAAATGAATACCCTTTGAAGTCATATTGCATGGTACCCATTCCACGGGTTTCAACTACCCAGGTTTAAGGTATTCTTCCTTCAGCTAAAACATGCATGTGGAACCTAGAGTATGATCAACCATGTGATCGGGAGACGTGTTCAAATATGTCTCAGTTTTCGTACCCTGGTACTCGGGTGCAACATTCCAGACGCTTTACTAACACTCTCCCGACTTGGAGAGTCAGTCCCTTTAACCTCCTGTTTGGCCCAGTTTGCAATTTCTGCGGAAGATGAACAGGAATAGCGAGAACCAATGAGAGACTAGCTGGAGGTGTCTGGACTGACAAATTTAACTCTCATTTCCCACCAGGAAGAGGAATTAACCAAAGGCTTAGCATGCCGTGCCGGAACCAGATTAGGGCCTGAAGCCATCCTGCGGTGTTGCGGCAAGGTCACAAGAAAGCAAGTTGAAGAAAGGAGCTCAGGGGCACTGTAATTCACAAACCTGCAGAGTTATAAATGACAGCTATGGTCCAAAAATATACTGAAGTAAGGCTGCCAAGAGGACTTGAAAGTGGGGCAGAATTGCAGGAAACCGATTTCAGGAGGTAGACTGGAATTGCATTGAAAGCATAGGAAAAGAGGCAGAACGTCCACAATGATGCACTTGGCCAAAAAGGGCGTATGCGTTTTTTTCAGGAAAAAATGCATACGCCCTTTTTGGCCAACCAAGCAAGCTTGCAAAGGAAATCTGCACTACAATGAAGTCTCACTTCCCCCCAGTCAAAAGGGCCATCTGAAAAAAGTGTAAAATCCAGAAAGGCAGGACAGGCCATGGAGAACTGGGAGCCTTGTTATGCTGATGGGCGGGATGTAAATTGCCAACAGACACTTGGTAGAAGTGTATGGTGTTTCCTGAAACTTCTAAAAAACAAAGCAACAGACCCAAGGGCACTTCCACTTATGGTCCTATAGCTTAGGGAAATTAAAATCAAAAAGACACAGCCACCCCAAAGTTTGGGACGCCTTGGTTTACAAGAACCTCGTTTACAGTACAAGTTCAACATCGCATAAAGTGAAAAATGAATAAAGAAGTTGTGGTATTTACTTACAAAGCAATATCACTCAGCAATGAAATCTATGTCATCAGGCCCTTAACAACAGAGTGAGTGGATTCAGGTATGATGATTCTAACTGAAATAAGTCACACAGAAAAAGAAACATCATAAGATATCACTAATACACGGAATGTAAACTTGGCTACACAGGAACTGAATTCCAAAACAGAACAGGGTCTCAAATTTAGAAAACCAACTTATGCTTGCTTAAGGGGAAAGGTGAGTTGGGGTGCTGCATAAAACCAGAGATTGAAATGAGCACAGATAAAGTTCCTTAAGCCAAATATGGAATAGACAAGAGCTACTCCTTGCTCAACGAAATGGACTCAACACCCCATATTAAACGCCTAAGAATGTACCTGACTAGTAAGTATCTTAAAACCTATGGATTGCTATGTCTCCAAAAGAGAATCAAGCGTGCGTACAGGGGCATAAACGCAGCAGTGATAGGATTGGAGAGGTTCGGTGAGCAAATGAAGACCCTGTGAAGTCATATTGCATGGTACCCATTCCACGGGTTTCAACTACCCAGGTTTAAGGTATTCTTCCTTCAGCTAAAACATGCATGTGGAACCCAGAGTATGATCAACCGTGTGAACGGGAGACGTGTTCAAATATGTCTCAGTTTTCCTCCCCTGGCACTCGGGTGCAACATTCCACATGCTTTACTAACACTCTCCCCACTTGGAGAGTCAGCGCCTTTAACCTCCTGCTTGGCCCAGTTTGCAATTTCTGCGGAAGATGAACAGGAATAGGGAGAACCAATGAGAGACTAGCTGGAGGTGTCTGGACGGGCAAATATAACTCTCATTTCCCACCAGGAAGAGGACATAACCAAAGGCTCAGCGTGCCGTGCCGGAACCAGATTAGGGCCTGAAGCCATCCTGCGGTGTTGCGGCCAGCTCAAAAGAAAGCGAGTTGAAGAAAGGAGCTCAGGGGCACTGTAATTCACAAACCTGCAGAGTTATAAATGACAGCTATCGTCCAAAAATAGACTGAAGTAAGGCTGCCAAGAGGACTTGAAAGCGGGGCAGAATTGCAGGAAACCGATTTCAGGAGGTAGACTGGAATTGCATTGAAAGCATAGGAAAAGAGGCAGAACGTCCACAATGATGCACTTGGCCAAAAAGGGCGTATGCGTTTTTTCCTGAATATATTCAGGAAAAAACGCATACGCCCTTTTTGGCCAACCAAGCAAGCTTGCAATGGAAATCTGCACTACAATGAAGTCTCACTTCTTCCTGGTCAAAAGGGCCATCTGAAAAAAGTGTAAAATCAAGAAAGGCAGGACAGACCATGGAGAACTGGGAGCCTTGTTATGCTGATGGGCGGGATGTAAATTGCCAACAGACACTCGGGAGAAGTGTATGGTGTTTACTGAAACATCGAAAAAACAAAGCAACAGAGCCTAGGGCACTTCCACTTATGGTCCTATAGCTTAGGGAAATTAAAATCAAAAAGACACATCCACCCCAAAGTTTGGGACGCCTCTGTTTACAAGAACCTCATTTACAGTACAAGTTCAACATCGCAGAAAGTGAAAAATGGATAAAGAACTTGTGGTATTTACTTACAAAACAATATTACTCAGCAATGAAATCTATGTCATCAGGCCCTTAGCAGCACAATGAGTGGATTCAGGTATGATGATTCTAACTGAAATAAGTCACACAGAAAAAGAAACATCATAAGATATCAGTAATACACGGAATGTAAACTTGGCTACACAGATACTGAATTACAGAACAGAACAGGGTCTCAAATTTAGAAAACCAACTTATGCTTGCTTAAGGGGAAAGGTGAGTTGGGGTGCTGCATAAAACCAGAGATTGAAATGAGCACAGATAAAGTTCCTTAAGCCAAATATGGAATAGACAAGAGCTACTCCTTGCTCAACGAAATGGACTCAACACCGCATATTAAACGCCTAAGAATGTACCTGACTAGTAAGTATCTTAAAACCTATGGATTGCTATGTCTCCGAAAGAGAATCAAGCATGTGTACAGGGGCATAAACGCAGCAGTGATAGGATTGGAGAGGTTCGGTGAGCAAATGAAGACCCTTTGAAGTCATATTGCATGGTACCCATTCCACGGGTTTCAACTACCCAGGTTTAAGGTATTCTTCCTTCAGCTAAAACATGCATGTGGAACCTAGAGTATGATCAACCATGTGATCGGGAGACGTGTTCAAATATGTCTCAGTTTTCGTACCCTGGTACTCGGGTGCAACATTCCAGACGCTTTACTAACACTCTCCCGATTTGGAGAGTCAGTCCCTTTAACCTCCTGTTTGGCCCAGTTTGCAATTTCTGCGGAAGATGAACAGGAATAGTGAGAACCAATGAGAGACTAGCTGGAGGTGTCTGGACGGGCAAATTTAACTCTCATTTCCCACCAGGAAGAGGAAATAACCAAAGGCTCAGCGTGCCGTGCCGGAACCAGATTAGGGCCTGAAGCCATCCTGCGGTGTTGCGGACAGGTCACAAGAAAGCGAGTTGACGAAAGGAGCTCAGTGGCACTGTAATGCATAAACCTGCAGAGTTATAAATGACAGCTATCGTCCAAAAATAGACTGAAGTAAGGCTGCCAAGAGGACTTGAAAGCGGGGCAGAATTGCAGGAAACCGATTTCAGGAGGTAGACTGGAATTGCATTGAAAGCATAGGAAAAGAGGCAGAACGTCCACAATGATGCACTTGGCCAAAAAGGGCGTATGCGTTTTTTTTTGAATATATTCAGGAAAAAACGCATACGCACTTTTTGGCCAACAAAGCAAGCTTGCAAAGGAAATCTGCACTACAATGAAGTCTCACTTCCCCCTGGTCAAAAGGGCCATCTGAAAAAAGTGTAAAATCCAGAAAGGCAGGACAGGCCATGGAGAACTGGGAGCCTTGTTATGCTGATGGGCGGGATGTAAATTGCCAACAGACACTCCGGAGAAGTGTATGGTGTTTCCTGAAACATGTAAAAAACAAAGCAACAGAGCCTAGGGCACTTCCACTTATGGTCCTATAGCTTAGGGAAATTAAAATCAAACAGACACAGCCATCCCAAAATATGGAACGCCTCTGTTTACAAGAACCTCGTTTACAGTACAAGTTCAACATCGCAGAAAGTGAAAAATGGATAAAGAACTTCAGGTACTTATGTACAATGCAGTATCACTCAGCAATGAAATCTATGTCATCAGGCCCTTAGCAGCACAATGAGTGGATTCAGGTATGATGATTCTAACTGAAATAAGTCACACAAAAAAAGAAACATCATAAGATATCAGTAATACACGGAATGTAAACTTGGCTACACAGGAACTGAATTACAGAACAGAACAGTGTCTCAAATTTAGAAAACCAACTTATGCTTGCTTAAGGGGAAAGGTGAGTTGGGGTGCTGTATAAAACCAGAGATTGAAATGAGCACAGATAAAGTTCCTTAAGCCAAATATGGAATAGACAAGAGCTACTCCTTGCTCAACGAAATGGACTCAACACCCCATATTAAACGCCTAAGAATGTACCTGACTAGTAAGTATCTTAAAACCTATGGATTGCTATGTCTCCAAAAGAGAATCAAGCGTGTGTGCAGGGGCATAAACGCAGCAGTGATAGGATTGGAGAGGTTCGGTGAGCAAATGAAGACCCTTTGAAGTCATATTGCATGGTACCCATTCCACGGGTCTCAACTCTCCAGGTTTAAGGTATTCTTCCTTCAGCTAAAACATGCATGTGGAACCCAGAGTATGATCAACCATGTGGACGGGAGATGTGTTCAAGTATGTCTCAGTTTTCCTCCCCTGGCACTCGAGTGCAACATTCCACATGCTTTACTAACACTCTCCCCACTTGGAGAGTCAGCACCTTTAACCTCCTGTTTGGCCCAGTTTGCAATTTCTGCGGAAGATGAACAGGAATAGGGAGAACCAATGAGAGACTAGCTGGAGGTGTCTGGACGGGCAAATATAACTCTCATTTCCCACCGGGAAGAGGAAATAACCAAAGGCTCAGCGTGCCGTGCCGGAACCAGATTAGGGCCTGAAGCCATCCTGCGGTGTTGCGGCCAGCTCAAAAGAAAGCGAGTTGAAGAAAGGAGCTCAGGGGCACTGTAATTCACAAAACTGCAGAGTTATAAATGACAGCTATCGTCCAAAAATATACTGAAGTAAGGCTGCCAAGAGGACTTGAAAGCGGGGCAGAATTGCAGGAAACCGATTTCAGGAGGTAGACTGGAATTGCATTGAAAGCATAGGAAAAGAGGCAGAACGTCCACAATGATGCACTTGGCCAAAAAGGGCGTATGCGTTTTTTCCTGAATATATTCAGGAAAAAACGCATACGCCCTTTTTGGCCAACCAAGCAAGCTTGCAAAGGAAATCTGCACTACAATGAAGTCTCACTTCTCCCCGGTCAAAAGGGCCATCTGAAAAAAGTGTAAAATCCAGAAAGGCAGGACAGGCCATGGAGAACTGGGAGCCTTGTTATGCTGATGGGCGGGATGTAAATTGCCAAGAGACACTCGGGAGAAGTGTATGGTGTTTCCTGAAACATCTAAAAAACAAAGCAACAGAGCCTAGGGCACTTCCACTTATAGTTCTATAGCTTAGGGAAATTAAAATCAAAAAGACACAGCCACCCCAATGTTTGGGACGCCTCAGTTTACAAGAACCTAGTTTACCGTACAAGTTCAATATCACAGAAATTGAAAAATGGATAAAGAACTTGTGGTTCTTACGTACAATGCAGTATCACTCAGCAATGAAATCTATGTCATCAGGCCCTTAGGAGCATAATGAGTAGATTCAGGTACGATGATTCTAACTGAAATAAGTCACACAGAAAAAGAAACATCATAAGATATCACTAATACACGGAATGTAAACTTGGCTACACAGGAACTGAATTACAGAACAGAACAGGTTCTCAAATTTAGAAAACCAACTTATGCTTGCTTAAGGGGAAAGGTGAGTTGGGGTGCTGCATAAAACCAGAGATTGAAATGAGCACAGATAAAGTTCCTTAAGCCAAATATGGAATAGACAAGAGCTACTCCTTGCTCAATGAAATGGACTCAACACCGCATATTAAACGCCTAAGAATGTACCTGACTAGTAAGTATCTTAAAACCTATGGATTGCTATGTCTCCGAAAGAGAATGTAGCATGTGTACAGGGGCATAAACGCAGCAGTGATAGGATTGGAGATGTTCGGTGAGCAAATGAAGACCCTTTGAAGTCATATTGCATTGTACCCATTCCATGGTTTTCAACTACCCAGGTTTTAGGTATTCTTCCTTCAGCTAAAACACGCATGTGGTACCCAGAGTATGATCAACCATGTGATCGGGAGACGTGTTCAAATATGTCTCAGTTTTCGTACCCTGGTACACGGGTGCAACATTCCAGACGCTTTACTAACACTCTCCCGACTTGGAGAGTCAGTCCCTTTAACCTCCTGTTTGGCCCAGTTTGCAATTTCTGTGGAAGATGAACAGGAATAGCGAGAACCAATGAGAGACTAGCTGGAGGTGTCTGGATGGGCAAATTTAACTCTCATTTCCCACCAGGAAGAGAAATTAACCAAAGGCTCAGCGTGCCGTGCCAGAACCAGATTAGGGCCTGAAGACATCCTGCGGTGTTGCGGCCAGGTCACAAGAAAGCGAGTTGAAGAAAGGAGCTCAGGGGCACTGTAATTCACAAACCTGCAGAGTTATAAATGACAGCTATCGTCCAAAAATAGACTGAAGTAAGGCTGCCAAGAGGACTTGAAAGCGGGGCAGAATTACAGGAAACCGATTTCAGGAGGTAGACTGGAATTGCATTGAAAGCATAGGAAAAGAGGCAGAACGTCCACAATGATGCACTTGGCCAAAAAGGGCTTATGCGTTTTTTCCTGAATATATTCAGGAAAAAACGCATACGCCCTTTTTGGCCAACCAAGCAAACTTGCAAAGGAAATCTGCACTACAATGAAGTCTCACTTCCCCCCGGTCAAAAGGGCCATCTGAAAAAAGTGTAAAATCCAGAAAGGCAGGACAGGCCATGGAGAACTGGGAGCCTTGTTATGCTGATGGGCGGGATGTAAATTGCCAACAGACACTCAGGAGAAGTGTATGGTGTTTCCTGAAACATCTAAAAAACAAAGCAACAGAGCCTAGGGCACTTCCACTTATGGTCCTATAGCTTAGGGAAATTAAAATCAAAAAGACACAGCCACCCCAAAGTTTGGAACGGCTCTGTTTACAAGAACCTCGTTTACAGTACAAGTTCAACATCGCAGAAAGTGAAAAATGGATAAAGAAGTTGTGGTATTCACTTACAATGCAGTATCACTCAGCAATGAAATCTATGTCATCAGGCCCGTAGCAGCACAATGAGTGGATTCAGGTATGATGATTCTAACTGAAATAAGTCACACAGAAAAAGAAACATCATAAGATATCAGTAATACACGGAATGTAAACTTGGCTACACAGGAACTGAATTACAGAACAGAACAGGTTCTCAAATTTCGAAAACCAACTTATGCTTGCTTAAGGGGAAAGGTGAGTTGGGGTGCTGCATAAAACCAGAGATTGAAATGAGCACAGATAAAGTTCCTTAAGCCAAATATGGAATAGACAAGAGCTACTCCTTGCTCAACGAAAGGGACTCAAAACCCCATATTAAACGCCTAAGAATGTACCTGACTAGTAAGTATCTTAAAACCTATGGATTGCTATGTCTCCAAAAGAGAATCAAGCGTGTGTACAGGGGCATAAACGCAGCAGTGATAGGATTGGAGAGGTTCGGTGAACAAATGAAGACCCTTTGAAGTCATATTGCATGGTACCCATTACACGGGTCTCAACTCTCCAGGTTTAAGGTATTCTTCCTTCAGCTAAAACATGCATGTGGAACCCAGAGTATGATCAACCATGTGAACGGGAGACGTGTTCAAATATGTCTCAGTTTTCGTACCCTGGTACTCGGGTGCAACATTCCAGACGCTTTACTAACACTCTCCCGACTTGGAGAGTCAGTCCCTTTAAACTCCTGTTTGGCCCAGTTTGCAATTTCTGCGGAAGATGAACAGGAATAGTGAGAACCAATGAGAGGCTAGCTGGAGGTGTCTGGACGGGCAAATTTAACTCTCATTTCCCACCAGGAAGAGGAATTAACCAAAGGCTCAGAATGCCGGGCCAGAACCAGATTAGGGCCTGAAGCCATCCTGCGGTGTTGCGGCCAGGTCACAAGAAAGCGAGTTGAAGAAAGGAGCTCAGGGGCACTGTAATTCACAAACCTGCAGAGTTATAAATGACAGCTATCATCCAAAAATAGACTGAAGTAAGGCTGCCAAGAGGACTTGAAAGTGGGGCAGAATTGCAGGAAACCGATTTCAGGAGGTAGACTGGAATTGCATTGAAAGCATAGGAAAAGAGGCAGAACGTCCACAATGATGCACTTGGCCAAAAAGGGCTTATGCGTTTTTTCCTGAATATATTCAGGAAAAAACGCATACGCCCTTTTTGGCCAACCAAGCAAGCTTGCAAAGGAAATCTGCACTACAATGAAGTCTCACTTCCCCCCGGTCAAAAGGGCCATCTGAAAAAAGTGTAAAATCCAGAAAGGCAGGACAGGCCATGGAGAACTGGGAGCCTTGTTATGCTGATGGGCGGGATGTAAATTGCCAACAGACACTCCGGAGAAGTGTATGGTGTTTCCTGAAACATGTAAAAAACAAAGCAACAGAGCCTAGGGCACTTCCACTTATGGTCCTATAGCTTAGGGAAATTAAAATCAAAAAGACACAGCCACCCCAAAGTTTGGAACGGCTCTGTTTACAAGAACCTCGTTTACAGTACAAGTTCAACAACGCAGAAAGTGAAAAATGGATAAAGAAGTTGTGGTATTCACTTACAATGCACTATCACTCAGCAATGAAATCTATGTCCTCAGGCCCGTAGCAGCACAATGAGTGGATTCAAGTATGATGATTCTAACTGAAATAAGTCACACAGAAAAAGAAACATCATAAGATATCAGTAATACACGGAATGTAAACTTGGCTACACAGGAACTGAATTACAGAACAGAACAGGGTCTCAAATTCAGAAAACCAACTTATGCTTGCTTAAGGGGAAAGGTGAGTTGGGGTGCTGCATAAAACCAGAGATTGAAATGAGCACAGATAAAGTTCTTTAAGCCAAATATGGAATAGACAAGAGCTACTCCTTGCTCAACGAAATGGACTCAACACCGCATATTAAACGCCTAAGAATGTACCTGACTAGTAAGTATCTTAAAACCTATAGATTGCTATGTCTCCAAAAGAGAATCAAGCATGTGTACAGGGGCATAAACGCAGCAGTGATAGGATTGGAGAGGTTCGGTGAGCAAATGAAGACCCTTTGAAGTCATATTGCATGGTACCCATTCCACGGGTTTCAACTACCCAGGTTTTAGGTATTCTTCCTTCAGCTAAAACATGCATGTGGAACCCAGAGTATGATCAACCATGTGATCGGGAGACGTGTTCAAATATGTCTCAGTTTTCCTCCCCTGGTACTCGGGTGCAACATTCCAGACGCTTTACTAACACTCTCCCCACTTGGAGAGTCAGCGCCTTTAACCTCCTGTTTGGCCCAGTTTGCAATTTCTGCGGAAGATGAACAGGAATAGCGAGAACCAATGAGAGGCTAGCTGCAGGTGTCTGGACGGGCAAATTTAACACTCATTTCCCACCAGGAAGAGGAATTAACCAAAGGCTCAGCATGCCGGGCCGGAACCAGATTACGGCCTGAAGCCATCCTGCGGTGTTGCGGCCAGGTCACAAGAAAGCGAGTTGAAGAAAGGAGCTCAGGGACACTGTAATTCACAAACCTGCAGAGTTATAAATGACAGCTATCGTCCAAAAATAGACTGAAGTAAGGCTGCCAAGAGGACTTGAAAGTGGGGCAGAATTGCAGGAAACCGATTTCAGGAGGTAGACTGGAATTGCATTGAAAGCATAGGAAAAGAGGCAGAACGTCCACAATGATGCACTTGGCCAAAAAGGGCGTATGCGTTTTTTCCTGAATATATTCAGGAAAAAACGCATACGCCCTTTTTGGCCAACCAAGCAAGCTTGCAAAGGAAATCTGCACTACAATGAAGTCTCACTTCCCCCCGGTCAAAAGGGCCATCTGAAAAAAGGGTAAAATCCAGAAAGGCAGGACAGGCCATGGAGAACTGGGAGCCTTGTTATGCTGATGGGCGGGATGTAAATTGCCAACAACCACTCGGGAGAAGTGTATGGTGTTTCCTGAAACATCTAAAAAACAAAGCAACAGAGCCTAGGGCACTTCCACTTATGGTCCTATAGCTTAGGGAAATTAAAATCAAAAAGACACAGCCACCCCAAAGTTTGGAACGGCTCTGTTTACAAGCACCTCGTTTACAGTACAAGTTCAACATCGCAGAAAGTGAAAAATGGATAAAGAAGTTGTGGTATTCACTTACAAAGCAATATCACTCAGCAATGAAATCTATGTCATCAGGCCCTTAGCAGCACAATGAGTGGATTCAGGTATGATGATTCTAACTGAAATAAGTCACACAGAAAAAGAAACATCATAAGATATCAGTAATACACGGAATGGAAACTTGGCTACACAGGAACTGAATTACAGAACAGAACAGGGTCTCAAATTTAGAAAACCAACTTATGCTTGCTTAAGGGGAAAGGTGAATTGGGGTGCTGCATAAAACCAGAGATTGAAATGAGCACAGATAAAGTTCCTTAAGCCAAATATGGAATAGACAAGAGCTACTCCTTGCTCAACGAAATGGACTCAACACCGCATATTAAACGCCTAAGAATGTACCTGACTAGTAAGTATCTGAAAACCTATGGATTACCATGTCTCCGAAAGAGAATCAAGCATGTGTGCAGGTGCATAAACGCAGCAGTGATAGGATTGGAGAGGTTCGGTGAGCAAATGAAGACCCTTTGAAATCATATTGCATGGTACCCTTTACACGGGTTTCAACTACCCAGGTTTTAGGTATTCTTCCTTCAGCTAAAACATGCATGTGGAACCTAGAGTATGATCAACCATGTGATCGGGAGACGTGTTCAAATATGTCTCAGTTTTCGTACCCTGGTACTCGGGTGCAACATTCCAGACGCTTTACTAACACTCTCCCCACTTGGAGAGTCAGCGCCTTTAACCTCCTGTTTGGCACAGTTTCCAATTTCTGCGGAAGATGAACAGGAATAGCGAGAACCAATGAGAGGCTACCTGGAGATGTCTGGACGGGCAAATTTAACTCTCATTTCCCACCAGGAAGAGGAATTAACCAAAGGCTCAGCATGCCGGGCCGGAACCAGATTAGGGCCTGAAGACATCCTGCGGTGTTGCGGCCAGGTCACAAGAAAGCGAGTTGAAGAAAGGAGCTCAGGGGCACTGTAATTCACAAACCTGCAGAGTTATAAATGACAGCTATCGTCCAAAAATAGACTGAAGTAAGGCTGCCAAGAGGACTTGAAAGCGGGGCAGAATTGCAGGAAACCGATTTCAGGAGGTAGACTGGAATTGCATTGAAAGCATAGGAAAAGAGGCAGAACGTCCACAATGATGCACTTGGCCAAAAAGGGCGTATGCGTTTTTTCCTGAATATATTCAGGAAAAAACGCATACGCCCTTTTTGGCCAACCAAGCAAGCTTGCAAAGGAAATCTGCACTACAATGAAGTCTCACTTCCCCCCGGTCAAAAGGGCCATCTGAAAAAAGGGTAAAATCCAGAAAGGCAGGACAGGCCATGGAGAACTGGGAGCCTTGTTATGCTGATGGGCGGGATGTAAATTGCCAAGAACCACTTGGGAGAAGTGTATGGTGTTTCCTGAAACAACTAAAAAACAAAGCAACAGAGCCTAGGGCACTTCCACTTATGGTCCTATAGCTTAGGGAAATTAAAATCAAAAAGACACAGCCACCCCAGAGTTTGGAACGGCTCTGTTTACAAGAACCTCGTTTACAGTACAAGTTCAACATCGCAGAAAGTGAAAAATGGATAAAGAAGTTGTGGTATTCACTTACAAAGCAATATCACTCAGCAATGAAATCTATGTCATCAGGCCCTTAGCAGCACAATGAGTGGATTCAGGTACGATGATTCTAACTGAAATAAGTCACACAGAAAAAGAAACATCATAAGATATCACTAATACACGGAATGTAAACTTGGCTACACAGGAACTGCATTACAAAACAGAACAGGGTCTCAAATTTAGAAAACCAACTTATGCTTGCTTAAGGGGAAAGGTGAGTTGGGGTGCTGCATAAAACCAGAGATTGAAATGAGCACAGATAAAGTTCCTTAAGCCAAATATGGAATAGACAAGAGCTACTCCTTGCTCAACGAAATGGACTCAACACCGCATATTAAACGCCTAAGAATGTACCTGACTAGTAAGTATATTAAAACCTATGGATTGCTATGTCTCCGAAAGAGAATCAAGCATGTGTACAGGGGCATAAACGCAGCAGTGATAGGATTGGAGAGGTTCGGTGAGCAAATGAAGACCCTTTGAAGTCATATTGAATGGTACCCATTCCACGGGTTTCAACTACCCAGGTTTAAGGTATTCTTCCTTCAGCTAAAACATGCATGTGGAACCTAGAGTATGATCAACCATGTGAACGGGAGACATGTTCAAATATGTCTCAGTTTTCGTACCCTGGTACTCGGGTGCAATATTCCAGACGCTTTACTAACACTCTCCCGACTTGGAGAGTCAGTCCCTTTAACCTCCTGTTTGGCCCAGTTTGCAATTTCTGCGGAAGATGAACAGGAATAGCGAGAACCAATGAGAGACTAGCTGGAGGTGTCTGGACGGGCAAATTTAACTCTCATTTCCCACCAGGAAGAGGAATTAACCAAAGGCTCAGCGTTCCGTGCCGGAACCAGATTAGGGCCTGAAGCCATCATGCGGTGTTGCGGCCAGCTCACAAGAAAGCGAGTTGAAGAAAGGAGCTCAGGGGCACTGTAATTCACAAACCTGCAGAGTTATAAATGACAGCTATCGTCCAAAAATAGACTGAAGTAAGGCTGCCAAGAGGACTTGAAAACGGGGCAGAATTGCAGGAAACCGATTTCAGGAGGTAGACTGGAATTGCATTGAAAGCATAGGAAAAGAGGCAGAACGTCCACAATGATGCACTTGGCCAAAAAGGGCGTATGCGTTTTTTCCTGAATATATTCAGGAAAAAACGCATACGCCCTTTTTGGCCATCCAAGCAAGCTTGCAAAGGAAATCTGCACTACAATGAAGTCTCACTTCCCCCCGGTCAAAAGGGCCATCTGAAAAAAGTGTAAAATCCAGAAAGGCAGGACAGGCCATGGAGAACTGGGAGCCTTGTTATGCTGATGGGCGGGATGTAAATTGCCAACAACCACTCGGGAGAAGTGTATGGTGTTTCCTGAAACATCTAAAAAACAAAGCAACAGAGCCTAGGGCACTTCCACTTATGGTCCTATAGCTTAGGGAATTTAAAATCAAAAAGACACAGCCACCCCAAAGTTTGGAACAGCTCTGTTTACAAGAACCTCGTTTACAGTACAAGTTCAACATCGCAGAAAGTGAAAAATGGATAAAGAAGTTGTGGTATTTACTTAAAAAGCAATATCACTCAGCAATGAAATCTGTGTCATCAGGCCCTTAGCAGCACAATGAGTGGATTCAGGTATGATGATTCTAACTGAAATAAGTCACACAGAAAAAGAAACATCATAAGATATCAGTAATACACGGAATGTAAACTTGGCTACACAGGAACTGAATTACAGAACAGAACAGGGTCTCAAATTTCGAAAACCAACTTATGCTTGCTTAAGGGGAAAGGTGAGTTGGGGTGCTGCATAAAACCAGAGATTGAAATGAGCACAGATAAAGTTCCTTAAGCCAAATATGGAATAGACAAGAGCTACTCCTTGCTCAACGAAATGGACTCAACACCGCATATTAAACGCCTAAGAATGTACCTGACTAGTAAGTATCTTAAAACCTATGGATTGCTATGTCTCCGAAAGAGAATCAAGCATGTGTACAGGGGCATAAACGCAGCAGTGATAGGATTGGAGAGGTTCGGTGAGCAAATGAAGACCCTTTGAAGTCATATTGCATGGTACCCATTACACGGGTCTTAACTCTCCAGGTTTAAGGTATTCTTCCTTCAGCTAAAACATGCATGTGGAACCCAGAGTATGATCAACCATGTGAACGGGAGACGTGTTCAAATATGTCTCAGTTTTCCTCCCCTGGTACTCGGGTGCAACATTCCAGACGCTTTACTAACACTCTCCCGACTTGGAGAGTCAGTCCCTTTAACCTCCTGTTTGGCCCAGTTTGCAATTTCTGCGGAAGATGAACAGGAATAGCGAGAACCAATGAGAGATTACCTGTAGGAGTCTGGACGGGCAAATTTAACTCTCATTTCCCACCAGGAAGAGGAATTAACCAAAGGCTCAGCGTGCCGTGCCGGAACCAGATTAGGGCCTGAAGCCATCCTGCGGTGTTGCGGCCAGGTCACAAGAAAGCGAGTTGAAGAAAGGAGCTCAGGGGCACTGTAATTCACAAACCTGCAGAGTTATAAATGACAGCTATCGTCCAAAAATAGACTGAAGTAAGGCTGCCAAGAGGACTTGAAAGCGGGGCAGAATTGCAGGAAACCGATTTCAGGAGGTAGACTGGAATTGCATTGAAAGCATAGGAAAAGAGGCAGAACGTCCACAATGATGCACTTGGCCAAAAAGGGCGTATGCGTTTTTTCCTGAATATATTCAGGAAAAAACGCATACGCCCTTTTTGGCAAACCAAGCAAGCTTGCAAAGGAAATCTGCACTACAATGAAGTCTCACTTCCCCCCGGTCAAAAGGGCCATCTGAAAAAAGTGTAAACTCCAGAAAGGCAGGACAGGCCATTGAGAACTGGGAGTCTTGTTATGCTGATGGGCGGGATGTAATTTGCCAACAACCACTCGGGAGAAGTGTATGGTGTTTCCTGAAACATCTAAAAAACAAAGCAACAGAACCTAGGGCACTTCCACTTATGGTCCTATAGCTTAGGGAAATTAAAATGAAAAAGACACAGCCACCCCAAAGTTTGGAACGGCTCTGTTTACAAGAACCTCGTTTACAGTACAAGTTCAACATCGCAGAAAGTGAAAAATGGATAAAGAAGTTGTGGTATTTACTTACAAAGCAATATCACTCAGCAATGAAATCTGTGTCATCAGGCCCTTAGCAGCACAATGAGTGGATTCAGGTATGATGATTCTAACTGAAATAAGTCACACAGAAAAAGAAACATCATAAGATATCACTAATACATGGAATGTAAACTTGGCTACACAGGAACTGCATTCCAAAACAGAACAGGGTCTCAAATTTAGAAAACCAACTTATGCTTGCTTAAGGGGAAAAGTGAGTTGGGGTGCTGCATAAAACCAGAGATTGAAATGAGCACAGATAAAGTTCCTTAAGCCAAATATGGAATAGACAAGAGCTACTACTTGCTCAACGAAATGGACTCAAAACCCCATATTAAACGCCTAAGAATGTACCTGACTAGTAAGTATCTTAAAACCTATGGATTGCTATGTCTCCAAAAGAGAATCAAGCGTGTGTACAGGGGCATAAACGCAGCAGTGATAGGATTGGAGAGGTTCGGTGAGCAAATGAAGACCCTTTGAAGTCATATTGCATGGTACCCATTACACGGGTCTCAACTCTCCAGGTTTAAGGTATTCTTCCTTCAGCTAAAACATGCATGTGGAACCCAGAGTATGATCAACCATGTGAACGGGAGACGTGTTCAAATATGTCTCAGTTTACCTCCCCTGGTACTCGGGTGCAACATTCCAGACGCTTTACTAACACTCTCCCCACTTGGAGAGTCAGTCCCTTTAACCTCCTGTTTGGCCCAGTTTGCAATTTCTGCGAAAGATGAACAGGAATAGCGAGAACCAATGAGAGGCTAGCTGGAGGTGTCTGGACGGGCAAATTCAACTCTCATTTCCCACCAGGAAGAGGAATTAACCAAAGGCTCAGCGTTCCGTGCCGGAACCAGATTAGGGCCTGAAGCCATCATGCGGTGTTGCGGCCAGCTCACAAGAAAGCGAGTTGAAGAAAGGAGCTCAGGGGCACTGTAATTCACAAACCTGCAGAGTTATAAATGACAGCTATCGTCCAAAAATAGACTGAAGTAAGGCTGCCAAGAGGACTTGAAAACGGGGCAGAATTGCAGGAAACCGATTTCAGGAGGTAGACTGGAATTGCATTGAAAGCATAGGAAAAGAGGCAGAACGTCCACAATGATGCACTTGGCCAAAAAGGGCGTATGCGTTTTTTCCTGAATATATTCAGGAAAAAACGCATACGCCCTTTTTGGCCATCCAAGCAAGCTTGCAAAGGAAATCTGCACTACAATGAAGTCTCACTTCCCCCCGGTCAAAAGGGCCATCTGAAAAAAGTGTAAAATCCAGAAAGGCAGGACAGGCCATGGAGAACTGGGAGCCTTGTTATGCTGATGGGCGGGATGTAAATTGCCAACAACCACTCGGGAGAAGTGTATGGTGTTTCCTGAAACATCTAAAAAACAAAGCAACAGAGCCTAGGGCACTTCCACTTATGGTCCTATAGCTTAGGGAATTTAAAATCAAAAAGACACAGCCACCCCAAAGTTTGGAACAGCTCTGTTTACAAGAACCTCGTTTACAGTACAAGTTCAACATCGCAGAAAGTGAAAAATGGATAAAGAAGTTGTGGTATTTACTTAAAAAGCAATATCACTCAGCAATGAAATCTGTGTCATCAGGCCCTTAGCAGCACAATCAGTGGATTCAGGTATGATGATTCTAACTGAAATAAGTCACACAGAAAAAGAAACATCATAAGATATCAGTAATACACGGAATGTAAACTTGGCTACACAGGAACTGAATTACAGAACAGAACAGGGTCTCAAATTTCGAAAACCAACTTATGCTTGCTTAAGGGGAAAGGTGAGTTGGGGTGCTGCATAAAACCAGAGATTGAAATGAGCACAGATAAAGTTCCTTAAGCCAAATATGGAATAGACAAGAGCTACTCCTTGCTCAACGAAATGGACTCAACACCGCATATTAAACGCCTAAGAATGTACCTGACTAGTAAGTATCTTAAAACCTATGGATTGCTATGTCTCCGAAAGAGAATCAAGCATGTGTACAGGGGCATAAACGCAGCAGTGATAGGATTGGAGAGGTTCGGTGAGCAAATGAAGACCCTTTGAAGTCATATTGCATGGTACCCATTCCACAGGTTTCAACTACCCAGGTTTTAGGTATTCTTCATTCAGCTAAAACATGCATGTGGAACCCAAGTATTATCAACCATGTGAACGGGAGACGTGTTCAAATATGTCTCAGTTTTCCTCCCCTGGTACTCGGGTGCAACATTCCAGACGCTTTACTAACACTCTCCCCACATGGAGAGTCAGCGCCTTTAACCTCCTGTTTGGCCCAGTTTGCAATTTCTGCGGAAGATGAACAGGAATAGCGAGAACCAATGAGAGGCTAGCTGGAGGTGTCTGGACGGGCAAATTTAACTCTCATTTCCCACCAGGAAGAGGAATTAACCAAAGGCTCAGCGATCCGTGCCGGAAACAGATTAGGGCCTGAAGCCATCCTGCGGTGTTGCGGCCAGGTCACAAGAAAGCGAGTTGAAGAAAGGAGCTCAGGGGCACTGTAATTCACAAACCTGCAGAGTTATAAATGACAGCTATCGTCCAAAAATAGACTGAAGTAAGGCTGCCAAGAGGACTTGAAAGCGGGGCAGAATTGCAGGAAACCGATTTCAGGAGGTAGACTGGAATTGCATTGAAAGCATAGGAAAAGAGGCAGAACGTCCACAATGATGCACTTGGCCAAAAAGGGCGTATGCGTTTTTTCCTGAATATATTCAGGAAAAAACGCATACGCCCTTTTTGGCCAACCAAGCAAGCTTGCAAAGGAAATCTGCACTACAATGAAGTCTCACTTCCCCCCGGTCAAAAGGGCCATCTGAAAAAAGTGTAAAATCCAGAAAGGCAGGACAGGCCATGGAGAACTGGGAGCCTTGTTATGCTGATGGGCGGGATGTAAATTGTCAACAACCACTCGGGAGAAGTGTATGGTGTTTCCTGAAACATCTAAAAAACAAAGCAACAGAGCTTAGGGCACTTCCACTTATGGTCCTATAGCTTAGGGAATTTAAAATCAAAAAGACACAGCCACCCCAAAGTTTGGAACGGCTCTCTTTACAAGAACCTCATTTACAGTACAAGTTCAACATCGCAGAAAGTGAAAAATGGATAAAGAAGTTGTGGTATTTACTTAAAAAGCAATATCACTCAGCAATGAAATCTGTGTCATCAGGCCCTTAGCAGCACAATGAGTGGATTCAGGTATGATGATTCTAACTGAAATAAGTCACACAGAAAAAGAAACATCATAAGATATCACTAATACACGGAATGTAAACTTGGCTACACAGGAACTGCATTCCAACACAGAACAGGGTCTCAAATTTAGAAAACCAACTTATGCTTGCTTAAGGTGAAAGGTGAGTTGGGGTGCTGCATAAAACCAGAGATTGAAATGAGCACAGATAAAGTTCCTTAAGCCAAATATGGAATAGACAAGAGCTACTCCTTGCTCAACGAAATGGACACAAAACCCCATATTAAACGCCTAAGAATGCACCTGACTAGTAAGTATCTTAAAACCTATGGATTGCTATGTCTCCGAAAGAGAATCAAGCATGTGTACAGGGGCATAAACGCAGCAGTGATAGGATTGGAGAGGTTCGTGAGCAAATGAAGACCCTTTGAAGTCATATTGCATGGTACCCATTCCACGGGTTTAAACTCTCCAGGTTTAAGGTATTCTTCCTTCATCTAAAACATGCATGTGGAACCTAGAGTATGATCAACCATGTGATCGGGAGACGTGTTCAAATATGTCTCAGTTTTCGTACCCTGGTACTCGGGTGCAACATTCCAGACGCTTTACTAACACTCTCCCCACTTGGAGAGTCAGTCCCTTTAACTTCCTGTTTGGCCCAGTTTGCAATTTATGTGGAAGATGAACAGGAATAGCGAGAACCAATGAAAGACTAGCTGGAGGTGTCTGGATGGGCAAATATAACTCTCATTTCCCACCAGGAAGAGGAATTAACCAAAGGCTCAGCGTGCCGTGCCAGAACCAGATTAGGGCCTGAAGACATCCTGCGGTGTTGCGGCCAGCTCACAAGAAAGCGAGTTGAAGAAAGGAGCTCAGGGGCACTGTAATTCACAAACCTGCAGCGTTATAAATGACAGCTATCGTCCAAAAATAGACTGAAGTAAGGCTGCCAAGAGGACTTGAAAGCGGGGCAGAATTGCAGGAAACCGATTTCAGGAGGTAGACTGGAATTGTATTGAAAGCATAGGAAAAGAGGCAGAACGTCCACAATGATGCACTTGGCCAAAAAGGGCGTATGCGTTTTTTCCTGAATATATTCAGGAAAAAACGTATACGCCCTTTTTGGCCAACCAAGCAAGCTTGCGAAGGAAATCTGCACTACAATGAAGTCTCACTTCCCCCCGGTCAAAAGGGCCATCTGAAAAAAGTGTAAAATCCAGAAAGGCAGGACAGGCCATGGAGAACTGGGAGCCTTGTTATGCTGATGGGCGGGATGTAAATTGCCAACAGACACTTGGGAGAAGTGTATGGTGTTTCCTGAAACATCTAAAAAACAAAGCAACAGAGCCTAGGGCACTTCCACTTATGGTCCTATAGCTTAGGGAAATTAAAATCAAAAAGACACAGCCACCCCAAAGTTTGGAACGGCTCTGTTTACAAGCACCTCGTTTACAGTACAAGTTCAACATCGCAGAAAGTGAAAAATGGATAAAGAAGTTGTGGTACTTACGTACAATGCAGTATCACTCAGCAATGAAATCTATGTCATCAGGCCCGTAGCAGCATAATGAGTGGATTCAGGTATGATGATTCTAACTGAAATAAGTCACACAGAAAAAGAAACATCATAAGATATCACTAATACACGGAATGTAAACTTGGCTACACAGGAACTGCATTCCAAAACAGAACAGGGTCTCAAATTTAGAAAACCAACTTATGCTTGCTTAAGGTGAAAGGTGAGTTGGGGTGCTGCATAAAACCAGAGATTGAAATGAGCACAGATAAAGTTCCTTAAGCCACATATGGAATAGACAAGAGCTACTCCTTGCTCAACGAAATGGACACAAAACCCCATATTAAACGCCTAAGAATGCACCTGACTAGTAAGTATCTTAAAACCTATGGATTGCTATGTCTCCGAAAGAGAATCAAGCATGTGTACAGGGGCATAAACGCAGCAGTGATAGGATTGGAGAGGTTCGTGAGCAAATGAAGACCCTTTGAAGTCATATTGCATGGTACCCATTCCACGGGTTTCAACTACCCAGGTTTAAGGTATTCTTCCTTCATCTAAAACATGCATGTGGAACCTAGAGTATGATCAACCATGTGATCGGGAGACGTGTTCAAATATGTCTCAGTTTTCGTACCCTGGTACTCGGGTGCAACATTCCAGACGCTTTACTAACACTCTCCCCACTTGGAGAGTCAGTCCCTTTAACTTCCTGTTTGGCCCAGTTTGCAATTTATGTGGAAGAGGAACAGGAATAGCGAGAACCAATGAAAGACTAGCTGGAGGTGTCTGGATGGGCAAATATAACTCTCATTTCCCACCAGGAAGAGGAATTAACCAAAGGCTCAGCGTGCCGTGCCAGAACCAGATTAGGGCCTGAAGACATCCTGCGGTGTTGCGGCCAGGTCACAAGAAAGCGAGTTGAAGAAAGGAGCTCAGGGGCACTGTAATTCACAAACCTGCAGAGTTATAAATGACAGCTATCGTCCAAAAATAGACTGAAGTAAGGCTGCCAAGAGGACTTGAAAGCGGGGCAGAATTGCAGGAAACCGATTTCAGGAGGTAGACTGGAATTGCATTGAAAGCATAGGAAAAGAGGCAGAACGTCCACAATGATGCACTTGGCCGAAAAGGGCGTATGCGTTTTTTCCTGAATATATTCAGGAAAAAACGCATACGCCCTTTTCGGCCAACCAAGCAAGCTTGCAAAGGAAATCTGCACTACAATGAAGTCTCACTTCCCCCCGGTCAAAAGGGCCATCTGAAAAAAGTGTAAAATCCAGAAAGGCAGGACAGGCCATGGAGAACTGGGAGCCTTGTTATGCTGATGGGCGGGATGTAAATTGCCAACAACCACTCGGGAGAAGTGTATGGTGTTTCCTGAAACATCTAAAAAACAAAGCAACAGAGCCTAGGGCACTTCCACTTATGGTCCTATAGCTTAGGGAAATTAAAATCAAAAAGACACAGCCACCCCAAAGTTTGGAACGGCTCTGTTTACAAGAACCTCGTTTACAGTACAAGTTCAACATCGCAGAAAGTGAAAAATGGATAAAGAACTTGTGGTACTTACGTACAATGCAGTATCACTCAGCAATGAAATCTATGTCATCAGGCCCGTAGCAGCATAATGACTGGATTAAGGTACGATAATTCTAACTGAAATAAGTCACACAGAAAAAGAAACATCATAAGATATCACTAATACACGGAATGTAAACTTGGCTACACAAGAACTGCATTCCAAAACAGAACAGGGTCTCAAATTTAGAAAACCAACTTATGCTTGCTTAAGGGGAAAGGTGAGTTGGGGTGCTGCATAAAACCAGAGATTGAAATGAGCACAGATAAAGTTCCATAAGCCAAATATGGAATAGACAAGAGCTACTCCTTGCTCAACGAAATGGACTCAAAACCCCATATTAAACGCCTAAGAATGTACCTGACTAGTAAGTATCTTAAAACCTATGGATTGCTATGTCTCCAAAAGAGAATCAAGCGTGTGTACAGGGGCATAAACGCATCAGTGATAGGATTGGAGAGGTTCGGTGAGCAAATGAAGACCCTTTGAAGTCATATTGCATGGTACCCATTACACGGGTCTCAACTCTCCAGGTTTAAGGTATTCTTCCTTCAGCTAAAACATGCATGTGGAACCCAGAGTATGATCAACCATGTGAACGGGAGACGTGTTCAAATATGTCTCAGTTTTCCTCCCCTGGTACTCGGGTGCAACATTCCAGACGCTTTACTAACACTCTCCCCACTTGGAGAGTCAGCGCCTTTAACCTCCTGTTTGGCACAGTTTCCAATTTCTGCGGAAGATGAACAGGAATAGCGAGAACCAATGAGAGGCTAGCTGGAGATGTCTGGACGGGCAAATTTAACTCTCATTTCCCACCAGGAAGAGGAAATAACCAAAGGCTCAGCGTGCCGTACCGGAACCAGATTAGGGCCTGAAGCCATCCTGCGGTGTTGCGGCCAGCTCAAAAGAAAGCGAGTTGAAGAAAGGAGCTCAGGGGCACTGTAATTCACAAACCTGCAGAGTTATAAATGACAGCTATGGTCCAAAAATATACTGAAGTAAGGCTGCCAAGAGGACTTGAAAGCGGGGCAGAATTGCAGGAAACCGATTTCAGGAGGTAGACTGGAATTGCATTGAAAGCATAGGAAAAGAGGCAGAACGTCCACAATGACGCACTTGGCCAAAAAGGGCGTATGCGTTTTTTCCTGAATATATTCAGGAAAAAACGCATACGCTCTTTTCGGCCAACCAAGCAAGCTTGCAAAGGAAATCTGCACTACAATGAAGTCTCACTTCCCCCCGGTCAAAAGGGCCATCTGATAAAAGTGTAAAATCCAGAAAGGCAGGACAGGCCATGGAGAACTGGGAGCCTTGTTATGCTGATGGGCGGGATGTAAATTGCCAACAACCACTTGGGAGAAGTGTATGGTGTTTCCTGAAACATCTAAAAAACAAAGCAACAGAACCTAGGGCACTTCCACTTATGGTCCTATAGCTTAGGGAAATTAAAATCAAAAAGACACAGCCACCCCAAAGTTTGGAACGGCTCTGTTTACAAGAACCTCGTTTACAGTACAAGTTCAACATCACAGAAAGTGAAAAATGGATAAAGAAGTTGTGGTACTTACGTACAATGCAGTATCACTCAGCAATGAAATCTATGTCATCAGGCCCGTAGCAGCATAATGAGTGGATTCAGGTACGATGATTCTAACTGAAATAAGTCACACAGAAAAAGAAACATCATAAGATATCACTAATACACGGAATGTAAACTTGGCTACACAGGAACTGCATTCCAAAACAGAACAGGGTCTCAAATTTAGAAAACCAACTTATGCTTGCTTAAGGTGAAAGGTGAGTTGGGGTGCTGCATAAAACCAGAGATTGAAATGAGCACAGATAAAGTTCCTTAAGCCAAATATGGAATAGACAAGAGCTACTCCTTGCTCAACGAAATGGACACAAAACCCCATATTAAACGCCTAAGAATGCACCTGACTAGTAAGTATCTTAAAACCTATGGATTGCTATGTCTCCGAAAGAGAATCAAGCATGTGTACAGGGGCATAAACGCAGCAGTGATAGGATTGGAGAGGTTCGTGAGCAAATGAAGACCCTTTGAAGTCATATTGCATGGTACCCATTCCACGGGTTTCAACTACCCAGGTTTAAGGTATTCTTCCTTCATCTAAAACATGCATGTGGAACCTAGAGTATGATCAACCATGTGATCGGGAGACGTGTTCAAATATGTCTCAGTTTTCGTACCCTGGTACTCGGGTGCAACATTCCAGACGCTTTACTAACACTCTCCCCACTTGGAGAGTCAGTCCCTTTAACTTCCTGTTTGGCCCAGTTTGCAATTTATGTGGAAGATGAACAGGAATAGCGAGAACCAATGAAAGACTAGCTGGAGGTGTCTGGATGGGCAAATATAACTCTCATTTCCCACCAGGAAGAGGAATTAACCAAAGGCTCAGCGTGCCGTGCCAGAACCAGATTAGGGCCTGAAGACATCCTGCGGTGTTGCGGCCAGCTCACAAGAAAGCGAGTTGAAGAAAGGAGCTCAGGGGCACTGTAATTCACAAACCTGCAGCATTATAAATGACAGCTATCGTCCAAAAATAGACTGAAGTAAGGCTGCCAAGAGGACTTGAAAGCGGGGCAGAATTGCAGGAAACCGATTTCAGGAGGTAGACTGGAATTGTATTGAAAGCATAGGAAAAGAGGCAGAACGTCCACAATGATGCACTTGGCCAAAAAGGGCGTATGCGTTTTTTCCTGAATATATTCAGGAAAAAACGCATACGCCCTTTTTGGCCAACCAAGCAAGCTTGCGAAGGAAATCTGCACTACAATGAAGTCTCACTTCCCCCCGGTCAAAAGGGCCATCTGAAAAAAGTGTAAAATCCAGAAAGGCAGGACAGGCCATGGAGAACTGGGAGCCTTGTTATGCTGATGGGCGGGATGTAAATTGCCAACAGACACTTGGGAGAAGTGTATGGTGTTTCCTGAAACATCTAAAAAACAAAGCAACAGAGCCTAGGGCACTTCCACTTATGGTCCTATAGCTTAGGGAAATTAAAATCAAAAAGACACAGCCACCCCAAAGTTTGGAACGGCTCTGTTTACAAGAACCTCGTTTACAGTACAAGTTCAACATCGCAGAAAGTGAAAAATGGATAAAGAACTTGTGGTACTTACGTACAATGCAGTATCACTCAGCAATGAAATCTATGTCATCAGGCCCATAGCAGCATAATGAGTGGATTAAGGTACGATAATTCTAACTGAAATAAGTCACACAGAAAAAGAAACATCATAAGATATCACTAATACACGGAATGTAAACTTGGCTACACAAGAACTGCATTCCAAAACAGAACAGGGTCTCAAATTTAGAAAACCAACTTATGCTTGCTTAAGGGGAAAGGTGAGTTGGGGTGCTGCATAAAACCAGAGATTGAAATGAGCACAGATAAAGTTCCTTAAGCCAAATATGGAATAGACAAGAGCTACTCCTTGCTCAACGAAATGGACTCAAAACCCCATATTAAACGCCTAAGAATGTACCTGACTAGTAAGTATCTTAAAACCTATGGATTGCTATGTCTCCAAAAGAGAATCAAGCGTGTGTACAGGGGCATAAACGCAGCAGTGATAGGATTGGAGGGGTTCGTGAGCAAATGAAGACCCTTTGAAGTCATATTGCATGGTACCTATTCCACGGGTTTCAACTACCCAGGTGTAAGGTATTCTTCCTTCAGCTAAAACATGCATGTGGAACCTAGAGTATGATCAACCATGTGATCGGGAGACGTGTTCAAATATGTCTCAGTTTTCGTACCCTGGTACTCGGGTGCAAAATTCCAGACGCTTTACTAACACTCTCCCCACTTGGAGAGTCAGTCCCTTTAACCTCCTGTTTGGCCCAGTTTGCAATTTCTGTGGAAGATGAACAGGAATAGCGAGAACCAATGAGAGACTAGCTGGAGGTGTCTGGACGGGCAAATTTAACTCTCATTTCCCACCAGGAAGAGGAATTAACCAAAGGCTCAGCGTGCCGTGCCGGAACCAGATTAGGGCCTGAAGACATCCTGCGGTGTTGCGGCCAGGTCACAAGAAAGCGAGTTGAAGAAAGGAGCTCAGGGGCACTGTAATTCACAAACCTGCAGAGTTATAAATGACAGCTATCGTCCAAAAATAGACTGAAGTAAGGCTGCCAAGAGGACTTGAAAGTGGGGCAGAATTGCAGGAAACCGATTTCAGGAGGTAGACTGGAATTGCATTGAAAGCATAGGAAAAGAGGCAGAACGTCCACAATGATGCACTTGGCCAAAAAGGGCATATGCGTTTTTTCCTGAATATATTCAGGAAAAAACGCATACGCCCTTTTTGGCCAACCAAGCAAACTTGCAAAGGAAATCTGCACTACAATGAAGTCTCACTTCCCCCCGGTCAAAAGGGCCATCTGAAAAAAGTGTAAACTCCAGAAAGGCAGGACAGGCCATGGAGAACTGGGAGCCTTGTTATGCTGATGGGCGGGATGTAAATTGCCAACAGACACTCAGGAGAAGTGTATGGTGTTTCCTGAAACATCTAAAAAACAAAGCATCAGAGCCTAGGGCACTTCCACTTATGGTCCTATAGCTTAGGGAAATTAAAATCAAAAAGACACAGCCACCCCAAAGTTTGGGACGCCTCCGTTTAGAAGAACCTCGTTTACCGTACAAGTTCAACATCGCAGAAAGTGAAAAATGGATAAAGAAGTTGTGGTATTTACTTACAAAGCAATATTACTCAGCAATGAAATCTGTGCCATCAGGCCCTTAGCAGCACAATGAGTGGATTCAGGTATGATGATTCTAACTGAAATAAGTCACACAGAAAAAGAAACATCATAAGATATCAGTAATACACGGAATGTAAACTTGGCTACACAGGAACTGAATTACAGAACAGAACAGGGTCTCAAATTTAGAAAACCAACTTATGCTTGCGTAAGGGTAAAGGTGAGTTGGGGTGCTGCATAAAACCAGAGATTGAAATGAGCACAGATAAAGTTCCTTAAGCCAAATATGGAATAGACAAGAGCTACTCCTTGCTCAACGAAATGGACTCAAAACCCCATATTAAACGCCTAAGAATGTACCTGACTAGTAAGTATCTTAAAACCTATGGATTGCTATGTCTCCAAAAGAGAATCAAGCGTGTGTACAGGGACATGAACGCAGCAGTGATAGGATTGGAGAGGTTCGGTGAGCAAATGAAGACCCTTTGAAGTCATATTGCATGGTACCCATTCCACGGGTTTCAAATACCCAGGTTTAAGGTATTCTTCCTTCAGCTAAAACATGCATGTGGAACCTAGAGTATGATCAACCATGTGATTGGGAGACGTGTTCAAATATGTCTCAGTTTTCGTACCCTGGTACTCGGGTGCACATTCCAGACGCTTTACTAACACTCTCCCGACTTGGAGAGTCAGTCCCTTTAACCTCCTGTTTGGTCCAGTTTGCAATTTCTGCGGAAGATGAACAGGAATAGCGAGAACCAATGAGAGGCTAGCTGGAGGTGTCTGGACGGGCAAATTTAACTCTCATTTCCCACCAGGAAGAGGAAATAACCAAAGGCTCAGCGTGCCGTACCGGAACCAGATTAGGGCCTGAAGCCATCCTGCGGTGTTGCGGCCAGGTCACAAGAAAGCGAGTTGAAGAAAGGAGCTCAGGGGCACTGTAATTCACAAACCTGCAGAGTTATAAATGACAGCTATCGTCCAAAAACAGACTGAAGTAAGGCTGCCAAGAGGACTTGAAAGCGGGGCAGAATTGCAGGAAACCGATTTCAGGAGGTAGACTGGAATTGCATCGAAAGCATAGGAAAAGAGGCAGAACGTCCACAATGATGCACTTGGCCAAAAAGGGCGTATGCGTTTTTTCCTGAATATATTCAGGAAAAAAGGCATACGCACTTTTTGGCCAACCAAGCAAGCTTGCAAAGGAAATCTGCACTACAATGAAGTCTCACTTCCCCCCGGTCAAAAGGGTCATCTGAAAAAAGGGTAAAATCCAGAAAGGCAGGACAGGCCATGGAGAACTGGGAGCCTTGTTATGCTGATGGGCGGGATGTAAATTGCCAACAAACACTCAGGAGAACTGTATGGTGTTTCCAGAAATATCTAAAAAACAAAGCAACAGAGCCTAGGGCACTTCCACTTATGGTCCTATAGCTTAGGGAATTTAAAATCAAAAAGACACAGCCACCCCAAAGTTTCGAACGGCTCTGTTTACAAGAACCTCGTTTACAGTACAAGTTCAACATCGCAGAAAGTGAAAAATGGATAAAAAAGTTGTGGTATTTACTTACAAAGCAATATCACTCAGCAATGAAATCTGTGTCATCAGGTCCTTAACAGCACAATGAGTGGATTCAGGTATGATGATTCTAACTGAAATAAGTCACACAGAAAAAGAAACATCATAAGATATCAGTAATACACGAAATGTAAACTTGGCTACACAGGAACTGAATTACAGAACAGAACAGGGTCTCAAATTTAGAAAACCAACTTATGCTTGCTTAAGGGGAAAGGTGAGTTGGGGTGCTGCATAAAACTAGAGATTGAAATGAGCACAGATAAAGTTCCTTAAGCCAAATATGGAATAGACAAGAGCTACTCCTTGCTCAACGAAATGGACTCAACACCCCATATTAAACGCCTAAGAATGTACCTGACTAGTAAGTATCTTAAAACCTATGGATTGCTATGTCTCCGAAAGAGAATCAAGCATGTGTACAGGGGCATAAACGCAGCAGTGATAGGATTGGAGAGGTTCGGTGAGCAAATGAAGACCCTTTGAAGTCATATTGCATGGTACCCATTCCACGGGTTTCAACTACCCAGGTTTTAGGTATTCTTCCTTCAGCTAAAACATGCATGTGGAACCCAAGTATGATCAACCATGAGAATGGGAGACGTGTTCAAATATGTCTCAGTTTTCCTCCCCTGGTACTCGGGTGCAACATTCCAGACGCTTTACTAACACTCTGCCCACTTGGAAAGTCAGCGCCTTTAACCTCCTGTTTGGCCCAGTTTGCAATTTCTGCGGAAGATGAACAGGAATAGCGAGAACCAATGAGAGGCTAGCTGGAGGTGTCTGGACGGACAAATTTAACTCTCATTTCCCACCAGGAAGAGGAATTAACCAAAGGTTCAGCATGCCGGGCCGGAACCAGATTAGGGCCTGAAGCCATCCTGCGGTGTTGCTGCCAGTTCACAAGAAAGCGAGTTGAAGAAAGGAGCTCAGGGGCACTGCAATTGACAAACCAGCAGAGTTATAAATGACAGCTATCGTCCAAAAATAGACTGAAGTAAGGCTGCCAAGAGGACTTGAAAGCGGGGCAGAATTGCAGGAAACCAATTTCAGGAGGTAGACTGGAATTGCATTGAAAGCATAGGAAAAGAGGCAGAACGTCCACAATGATGCACTTGGCCAAAAAGGGCGTATGCGTTTTTTCCTGAATATATTCAGGAAAAAACGCATACGCCCTTTTTGGCCAACCAAGCAAGCTTTCAAAGGAAATCTGCACTACAATGAAGTCTCACTTCCCCCCGGTCAAAAGGGCCATCTGAAAAAAGTGTAAAATCCAGAAAGGCAACAGGCCATTGAAAACTGGGAGCCTTGTTATGCTGATGGGCGGGAGGTAAATTGCCAACAGACACTTGGGAGAAGTGTATGGTGTTTCCTGAAACATCTAAAAAACAAAGCAACAGAGCCTAGGGCACTTCCACTTATGGACCTATAGCTTAGGGAAATTAAAATCAAAAAGACACAGCCACCCCAAAGTTTGGAACGGCTCTGTTTACAAGAACCTCGTTTACAGTACAAGTTCAACATCGCAGAAAGTGAAAAATGGATAAAGAAGTTGTGGTATTCACTTACAAAGCAATATCACTCAGCAATGAAATCTATGTCATCAGGCCCTTAGCAGCACAATGAGTGGATTCAGGTATGATGATTCTAACTGAAATAAGTCACACAGAAAAAGAAACATCATAAGATATCAGTAATACACGGAATGGAAACTTGGCTACACAGGAACTGAATTACAGAACAGAACAGGGTCTCAAATTTAGAAAACCAACTTATGCTTGCTTAAGGGGAAAGGTGAGTTGGGGTGCTGCATAAAACCAGAGATTGAAATGAGCACAGATAAAGTTCCTTAAGCCAAATATGGAATAGACAAGAGCTACTCCTTGCTCAACGAAACGGACTCAACACCGCATATTAAATGCCTAAGAATGTACCTGACTAGTAAGTATCTTAAAACCTATGGATTGCTATGTCTCCGAAGGAGAATCAAGCATGTGTACAGGGGCATAAACGCAGCAGTGATAGGATTGGAGAGGTTCGTTGAGCAAATGAAGACCCTTTGAAGTCATATTGCATGGTACCCATTACACGGGTTTCAACTACCCAGATTTTAGGTATTATTCCTCAGCTAAAACATGCATGTGTAACTTAGAGTATGATCAACCATGTGATCGGGAGACATGTTCAAATATGTCTTAGTTTTCCTCCCCTGGTACTCGGGTGCAACATTCCAGACGCTTTACTAACACTCTCCCCACTTGGAGAGTCAGCGCCTTTAACCTCCTGTTTGGCACAGTTTGCAATTTCTGCGGAAGATGAACAGGAATAGCGAGAACCAATGAGAGGCTAGCTGGAGGTGTCTGGACGGGCAAATTTAACTCTCATTTCCCACCAGGAAGAGGAAATAACCAAAGGCTCAGAGTGCCGTACCGGAACCAGATTAGGGCCTGAAGCCATCCTGCGGTGTTGCGGCCAGCTCAAAATAAAGCAAGTTGAAGAAAGGAGCTCAGGGGCACTGTAATTCACAAACCTGCAGAGTTATAAATGACAGCTATCGTCCAAAAATATACTGAAGTAAGGCAGCCAAGAGGACTTGAAAGCGGAGCAGAATTGCAGGAAACCGATTTCAGGAGGTAGACTGGAATTGCATTGAAAGCATAGGAAAAGAGGCAGAACGTCCACAATGATGCACTTGGCCAAAAAGGGCATATGCGTTTTTTCCTGAATATATTCAGGAAAAAACGCATACGCCCTTTTTGGCCAACCAAGCAAGCTTGCAAAGGAAATCTGCACTACAATGAAGTCTCACTTCCCCCCGGTCAAAAGGGCCATCTGAAAAAAGTGTAAAATCCAGAAAGGCAGGACAGGCCATGGAGAACTGGCAGCCTTGTTATGCTGATGGGCGGGATGTAAATTGCCAACAGACACTTGGGAGAAGTGTATGGTGTTTCCTGAAACATCTAAAAAACAAAGCAACAGAACCTAGGGCACTTCCACTTATGGTCCTATAGCTTAGGGAAATTAAAATCAAAAAGACACAGCCACCCCAAAGTTTGGAACGGCTCTGTTTACAAGAACCTCTTTACAGTACAAGTTCAACATCGCAGAAAGTGAAAAATGGATAAAGAAGTTGTGGTATTTACTTACAAAGCAATATCACTCAGCAATGAAATCTGTGTCATCAGGCCCTTAGCAGCACAATGAGTGGATTCAGGTATGATGATTCTAACTGAAATAAGTCACACAGAAAAAGAAACATCATAAGATATCAGTAATACACGGAATGGAAACTTGGCTACACAGGAACTGAATTACAGAACAGAACAGGTTCTCAAATTTAGAAAACCAACTTATGCTTGCTTAAGGGTAAAGGTGAGTTGGGGTGCTGCATAAAACCAGAGATTGAAATGAGCACAGATAAAGTTCCTTAAGCCAAATATGGAATAGACAAGAGCTACTCCTTGCTCAACGAAATGGACTCAACAACCCATATTAAACGCCTAAGAATGTACCTGACTAGTAAGTATCTTAAAACCTATGGATTGCTATGTCTCCGAAAGAGAATCAAGCATGTGCACAGCGGCATAAACGCAGCAGTGATAGGATTGGAGAGGTTCGTGAGCAAATGAAGACCCTTTGAAGTCATATTGCATGGTACCCATTCCACGGGTTTCAACTACCCAGGTTTAAGGTATTCTTCCTTCAGCTAAAACATGCATGTGGAACCTAGAGTATGATCAACCATGTGATCGGGAAACGTGTTCAAATATGTCTCAGTTTTCGTAGGCTGGTACTCGGGTGCAACATTCCAGACGCTTTACTAACACTCTCCCCACTTGGAGAGTCAGCACCTTTAACCTCCTGTTTGGCCCAGTTTGCAATTTCTGTGGAAGATGAACAGGAATAGCGAGAACCATTGAAAGACTAGCTGGAGGTGTCTGGATGGGCAAATTTAACTCTCATTTCCCACCAGGAAGAGGAATTAACCAAAGGCTCAGCGTGCCATACCGGAACCACATTAGGGTCTGAAGACATCCTGCGGTGTTGCGGCCAGCTCACAAGAAAGCGAGTTGAAGAAAGGAGCTCAGGGGCACTGTAATTCACAAACCGAAGAGTTATAAATGACAGCTATCGTCCAAAAATAGACTGAAGTAAGGCTGCCAAGAGGACTTGAAAGCGGGGCAGAATTGCAGGAAACCGATTTCAGGAGGTAGACTGGAATTGCATTTCAAGCATAGGAAAAGAGGCAGAACGTCCACAGTGATGCACTTGGCCAAAAAGGGCGTATGCGTTTTTTCCTGAATATATTCAGGAAAAAACGCATACGCCCTTTTTGGCCAACCAAGCAAGCTTGCAAAGGAAATCTGCACTACAATGAAGTCTCACTTCCCCCCGGTCAAAAGGGCCATCTGAAAAAAGTGTAAAATCCAGAAAGGCAGGACAGGACATGGAGAACTGGGAGCCTTGTTATGCTGATGGGCGGGATGTAAATTGCCAACAGCCACTCCGGAGAAGTGTATGGTGTTTCCTGAAACATCTAAAAAACAAAGCAACAGAGCCTAGTGCACTTCCACTTATGGTCCTATAGCTTAGGGAAATTAAAATCAAAAAGACACAGCCACCCCAAAGTTTGGGACGCCTCTGTTTACAAGAACCTCGTTTACCGTACAAGTTCAATATCACAGAAAGTGAAAAATGGATAAAGAAGTTGTGGTACTCATGTACAAAGCAATATCACTCAGCAATGAAATCTATGTCACCAGGCCCGTAGCAGCATAATGAGTGTATTCGGGTATGGTGATTCTAACTGAAATAAGTCACACAGAAAAAGAAACATCAAAAAATATCACTAATACATGGAATTTAAACTTGGCTATAGAGGAACTGAATTACAAAACAGAACAGGGTCTCAAATTTAGAAAACCAACTTATGCTTGCTTAAGTGGAAAGGTGAGTTGGGGTGCTGCATAAAACCAGAGACTGAAATGAGCACAGATAAAGTTCCTTAAGCCAAATATGGAATAGACAAGAGCTACTCCTTGCTCAACGAAATGGACTCCACACCCCATATTAAACGCCTAAGAATATACCAGACTAGTAAGTATCTTAAAACCTATGGATTGCTATGTCTCCAAAAGAGAATCAAGCGTGTGTACAAGGGTCATTAACGCAGCAGTGATAGGATTGGAGAGATTCGGCGAGCAAATGAAGACCCTTTGAAGTCATATTGCACGGTACCCATTCCACGGGTCTTAACTCTCCAGGTTTAAGGTATTCTTCCTTCAGCTAAAACATGCATGTGGAACCCAAGTATGATCAACCATGTGAACGGGAGACGTGTTCAAATATGTCTCAGTTTTCCTCCCCTGGTACTCGCGTGCAACATTCCAGACTCTTTACTAACACTCTCCCCAATTGGAGAGTCAGTGCCTTTAACCTCCTGTTTGGCACAGTTTGCAATTTCTGTGGAAGATGAACAGGAATAGCGAGAACCAATTAGAGGCTAGCTGGAGGTGTCTGGACGGACAAATTTAACTCTCATTTCCCACCAGGAAGAGGAAATAACCAAAGGCTCAGTGTGCCGTACCGGAACCAGATTAGGGCCTGAAGCCATCCTGCGGTGTTGCGGCCAGCTCAAAAGAAAGCGAGTTGAAGAAAGGAGCTCAGTGGCACTGTAATTCACAAACCTGCAGAGTTATAAATGACAGCTATCGTCCGAAAATAGACTGAAGTAAGGCTGCCAAGAGGACTTGAAAGCGGGGCAGAATTGCAGGAAACCGATTTCAGGAGGTAGACTGGAATTGCATTGAAAGCATAGGAAAAGAGGCAGAACGTCCACAATGATGCACTTGGCCAAAAAGGGCGTATGCGTTTTTTCCTGAATATATTCAGGAAAAAACGCATACGCCCTTTGTGGCCAACCAAGCAAGCTTGCAAAGGAAATCTGCACTACAATGAAGTCTCACTTCCCCCCGGTCAAAAGGGCCATCTGAAAAAAGTGTAAAATCCAGAAAGGCAACAGGCCATTGAGAACTGGGAGCCTTGTTATGCTGATGGGCGGGAGGTAAATTGCCAACAGACACTCGGGTGAAGTGTATGGTGTTTCCTGAAACATCTAAAAAACAAAGCAACAGAGCCTAGGGCACTTCCACTTATGGTCCTATAGCTTAGGGAAATTAAAATCAAAAAGACACAGCAACCCCAAAATTTGGGACGGCTCTTTTTACAGGAATCTCTTCTACGGCACAAGTTAAATATCCCAGAGAGCAAATAATGGATAAAGAAGTTGCGGTACTTCTGTACAACAGAATACCACTCAGCAATGAAATCTATGTCACCAGGCCCGTACCAGCATAATGAGTGGATTGAGGCACGATGATTCTAAGTGAAATAAGTCACACAGAAAAAGAAACATCATAAGGTATCACTAATACACGGAATGTGAACTTGGCTACACATGAACTGAATTACAAAACAGAACAGGGTCTCAAGTTTAGAAAACCAACTTATGCCTGCTTAAGGGGGAAGGTGAGTTGGGGTGCTGCATAAAAGCAGAGTTTGAAATTAGCACAGATACCGTTCCATAAGCCAAATATGTAATAGACAAGAGCTACCCCTTGCTCAACGAAATGGATTCAACAATGAGGTATCACCTCACACCTGGTAGAATAGGCATCATTGAAAATCTACAAACAAAAATGCTGGAAAGGGTGTGGAGAAAAGGAACCCTCTTCCACTATTGTTGGGAATATAAATTGATACAGTCATTATGGAGAACAATATGGAATTTCTTAAGAAACTAACAATAGAATTACCATATGATACAGCAATCCCAGTACTGGACATATACCCAGACAAAACCATAAATCAAAAAGAGTCATTCACCGCAATGTTCAATGCATCACTATTTACAATATCGAGGTAATGGAAGCAACCTAAATGCCCACAGACAGACGAATGCATAAAGCTGTGGTACATATATAAAATGGAATATTACTCAGCCATGAAAAGGAATGAAATTGGGTCATTTGTAGAGACGTCGATGGATCTAGAGACTGTCATACAGAGTGAAGTAAGTCAGAAAGAGAAAAACAAATCTTGTATATTCATGCATATATGTGGAACCTAGAAAAACTGTACAGATTAACCATTTTGCAAGGCATAAATAGAGCAACAGATGTAGACAACAAACGTATGGACAACAAGGGGGGAAAGCTGTTGGGGGGGTGGTGGTGGGAGGAGTTGAGAGACTGGGATTGGCATGTATACATTTATATGTATAAAATAGATAACCAATAAGAACCTGCTGTATAAAAATATAAAATAAAATTCAAAATTAAAAAGAAGTAAAATTTAAAAAATAAAACAGAAAAAACAATTATTCCCTGCACATACATGTATTTATATGAATAAATTATTTCCATGCTTATATCTGTAAATACAAAAAAGAGGAATAAAATCTACCTTGAACCAAAAACGAAAAAGAGAAAAAAAACACAGAACCCACCAGTTCCACAGAGGAAAACCGTATCAGGGCACTTGCTCCAGTTGTAAACAATTCTGAAGTTGGTCAGTGGTGGGGAATCGTCTCCCATTCAGCCAGCAGCCCCCACGCAACAATCGTCCTCATTGCAAAGCTGGGGCACCGTGCCGAGGCATCTGTGAGTAAACGTGAGCTGAGCCCCAGGCCAGTTGCTGCTGAACTATTCCCACCCGTCCCAGGTAAAACACCTGAATATATACAAGGACTTGAAAGCCTAGAGGAAGGGCCATAGAGCCACACGAGTGACAGCATGCCGGCCGACTTGGTGCCTGCAGGCCAGCCAGGATGGTCCTGGCCCTGGGTGCTCTTCTGGAAGATTTCCATTTCCCTGCCTGAGATACCCGTCCTGTCCCTGCCCCCACTGCTTTTTTCCTTCCTCACCTCTGCCCAGGGAGAAATTCCAGCAGCAGGTATGGGTGACACATCCTCTTCTTTAGCAGGTGGCAGCCTGGCAACTGCTGCAGAAAGTCCAGCAGAGCCCCACTCACACTGGGCCACCCACAAAGCCGTGGCCTCTCACTCCCTCCCACCAGCCCAGCCCCGAGACTGCTGACAGGGCAGAGAAAATGGCGTCAGGCACGGCTGCAGGGGCTCTTGCTGCCTGGAGTGGTATTTATATTGATCTCAACCCAGGCACACCTGGGGAGGGCTGGCCGGCACGGTAAGGCTGCCCAGCTCAGCCAATCATCACCCCTCAGGGGCTCACAGTTGCAGAAAATGGAACTTGCTGAACCGGCCAGGTCCAAGGAACAGGTGTGGGCTCCTGAGAGTCAGGATAGACAAGGGGCTGCAGCTTTGGCTTGTTTTCTAATCATTTTATCTGGCCCATGAGTGGGAGACAACTTCAAGAAAACCCTCTCCTAATGAGAGGAACCCAGGAGTCAGGCAGAGGAGGGGTGGGTGGTGGTTGGAGACAGAGGCCTGGTGCCCCGGGTGCAGTGGAAGTCTCTGGAAGACCAGGTGGAGGGAGGCCTCACGGAGTGATGCCCAGGGTCACAGACCTGTCGCAGCTGCTGTTTGTTAGTTCAAGTCCTGCTCTGAGGTGCTCTGTGTCAGCTCTGAGCGACAGGTGAGCTGGGGGTGCTCTGCAATGAGGGCTATGTGCACGGTTCCTGTGTGCCCAGCCCTGCCACGGTACCTGCAAGGGTAGCTCTGTATCCTGGGAGGGGCCTGACCACGAGAGCCCCGTGGGCTGGGGTGGGGGTGGGGTACCTGCCCAGGTGAGCTCCATATTCTGGGATTGGTCTGACCACGAGAGCCCCATGGGCTGCTGGGGACCTGGTAAAGGATGTCAGGACAGTCAGTGAAGCCACCGAGGATATACCTCCAGTTGCTCCTAATTCCTACACCCTGCTGGTCATTCTACCAACCACCAGGACATGGTATTCTGTATTAGTCTTCAATGATGCCTTCTTTTGTATTCCATTAGTCCCAGAGTCACAAGAAATTTTGGCTTGTGAGTGGCAGGACTCAACATACAACTAAAACAATACTTCCGGGCCGTCTGGCCCCAAGGGTGCAAAAATTCCCACACCATCTTTGGGGAAAGCTTAGCTAAAGACCTAAAAGTTCTACCTCTGGAAAAGGAAACCCTCCTTCAATATGCAGACGACATTCTGATCACCAGCCCTACTAAGGAGGCCTCTGAACTACCAAGCCAATAAAGGATAGAAGTTGTCCAAGAAAAAGCTCAAATATCACAGACTGCGGTGACCTGCCTGGGCTTCATTCTCACAGAAGGTCAGAGAAGCCCATCCCAGGAAAGGGAAGAAACCATTTTCAGCCTTACCCCTTTCTAAAACTAGAAGACAGCTTAGGGGTTCCTGGGGAGGCCAGGGTTTGCTGCTTCTGGATCCCTAGCTACAGTCTACTAGCTGGGCCTCTATATGAAACACTGAAAGGAAAAGATGATGATCCTTTTGAATAGAATCCAGAAGTGGCCTTTCAAGAATGGAAAGAGCAGTCAATTCAGACCCTTGCCCTGGAACTCCCAATTTAGCTAAACCCTTTGACCTTTACATTCCCGGTGAAAGGTGAATCGCCATTGGAGAATTAGTGCAAAAACTGGGACCACTTGAAATGGAACAATGCAAGAATGCCATCCAGGTAGGATAAACTACGGTCACTAAGGGGCTTGGCCCACTGCCACATCTGGCCAAGATACTGGCGGTATCTAAAAACCTGGAAATCAGCAGCCCAAAAGGCCACCTCCCTCCTAAGGGAAAAGGACCCCACGTGGTGATCCTAACCACCAACCATGCCCTGAAGTTGCAGGGTTCGCTCCGTGGGCACACCGACCTCGAGTGAGGAGGCCCTCCAACTCCAACATCCAGAGAGATAACCGGGGGCAACAGGGCACCATGACGACTCATGTGAACATCACTTGACCTGGAGTTTCTCTCATAAAACAACAAGAGTGTGTCCCAAAAGAGTAGACTACTGCTTGCAGGACTTACTGCACCCAGAGGGGAGCTAATAATCTTGGCGGGGGAACAGTATACCACACTGTCACCATAGAAAAGCCTACAGACACCGTGATGATGGTGGCCAATAAGACCGGCTGGACTCCTGTTTACTTCAAAAGGCTGTTGACTCAGTAGCCATCATGGTCCTTGATCACCACTGACCCTGGACTGTCTGGGAGTTGAGCGGGCAGGGCTCTGACACCTGGTGCTGTTTGTACGTTAATTCAGGGGCCTAACTGAAGAAAGCGCAGACTACTGGTCAGAGCATCTAGGCTGGCAGAGACGGTCAGCCTAAGGTGGCCGAACAAATGTGGGGCGGGGTGAAACCGGCCCCCACAGCGTCTCTGCACATCTCTTTCCTGGACCCTTAAAGGTCATTAGAATCTATAACACTTCCAATGCTGGTGCTCAGGTGGACGAGCAGGGAGGCAGGGGTCCTGGGGACAATCAACGTCACCGGGAGGCTGCTGGGGAGAAGCTCTGACCCTCGCCCCAGGGTATGAGGGCTCCCAACTCAGCACTCAGCAGTTACAGAAGAAGGGTCTGCACCCTCAGCACTCCAAGAATGAGGAACGGGACAAAAGGCAGAGGAGGGGTTTGTCCCCAGCAAAGCCCATTAAAAATCCCTGGGAGATAAAAATAGAATCTGGGCAATAAAGTCAAGTCTAACCTTTTTTATCCTTTGTGCTTTGTCTAATTTCACGTGCTCCTAGGGTCCCGCATGCAGAGGTTCCACACCTGGCACTTCAGACCAGATTTCCTAGTGCAGAATGGCTGGGTCGACACCTCAGCTCCTGGGGCCCAGTGCAGACTCCACGATATAGAGCCTGAGCTACAGCCAACCCGGCCCTCGAGAGCTCCGCCGCCTCCCTCCCTCCCACTGACTCTGACAGGATCTCTACACAGCAGCCCAGCCCACAGCCCACGGGGTAGTGCATGCTCTCACCTCTCCATTCTCTGATCAAAATATAAAGTTTCCTTTGCTTGTGAACAAAACTCAGTCTCGATCTGTTGGCCCCAATGACACTGGGCAGGGGGACACTTGTTGGGGTCCACTCTGGAGGATCAGTAACAGAAATTGAGACTATTGTAACCTCAATGAACAGATGTGTGAGCCAAACTGTAGTTAACATAGAACAGTGTATAAGGCTCGGGTAAAATAAGATGTTTTTAACACTTCCATTTGATATTTCCATCACTTTTTATAAGCAAGTTCAGTGAAAAGGTTTGTCTTAATTGTCAGGTCAATATTAGAGAAACGAAGTGATTTCTTTCCAAGGATGTACAGCTAATAATCTTGGTTAAACCTTCAATCTTGTTTTAAATGCTTTTCCATTGAAAATGATACCTCTCTTTCAGCTCCCCCATTTCTGAGAAGTATAAAATCTTATAATTTATTATTACCAAAGGGGAAAGGTGGGAGGAGGGATAAATTAACAGTTTGGAATGAACACATACACACTGCTATGTATAAAATAGATCATCAACAAGGAACTACTGTATAGCACAGGGAACTACACTCAACATTTTGCAATAACCTATAAGGGGAAATAATCTGAAAAAGAATAGATATTTTTATTGACATCATCTATCAATGACAGTTAAAGTGTAGCCTAAGGGAAGCTGGTGGTGAGTGCTTCTGACCCTGAAGACTTCAATCATCTAAAGTTTGGACTCTGCCTACTTCCCAAGGCCCTTAATGAACATATGTGTAGCCGTAGCTTAAAAACTTCCCCAGTTTGGGTTTCGGGGAGACACTGATTTTGAAAAAGCCCTGGTGTTCTCCTTACATGAATGGGACTCTTCCTACTGCTAAAACATGTCTGTCACACCCAGAGGATGGTATACCGTCTGATCGGGAAGAGTTTGGAAAAGGCATCTCATCTCCTCATCTCCTGGTGCTCGGGTTCACCCCTCCAGCGTCTTTACTAACAGTCTCCCCACTTGGAGATGTCAGCACTGTCAACATCCTGTTGCGTACAGTTTGGAATTTGTCCAGAGGATGAAGCGGAAGGATGAGGAACAATGAGAGACAAGTCCTAGGTGTTCAGACAGGCACATGTCACTCTAATTTCCAATCAGGAAGACGAATTGACCAAAGGCTAGGGTTGCCCATGGAAACAGTATAGGGCTTGAGGAAATCCCGCTGCTTTGTGGCCAGTTCCCATAAACACGAGTTGAACAATGGAACTCAGGGGCAGTAAAATTCACAAAACTGCAGAGTTGAAAATATCCATCACTGAAAAATGTCTTGAGGAAAGTCAGAGAAAAGGACTTGTAAGCAAGGGAGAATGGCAGGAAAGGGATTTGAGGAGGTAGAAAGAACTCGCCATTAAGCACAAGAAAAGGAGCTGAACATTGCCAACATTGCAGTTGGCCAAAAAGGGTGTATGCGTTCTTTTCTGTATATATTCAAGAAAAGGGCATACACTTTTTTAGCCAACCAAACAGGTGGGCACTGGAAGTCAATACTACAAAAGATATCACTTCGCATCAGTCAGAAGAGCCATCCTCATAAAGCGTAAACAACAGAAATGCAGGACAGGGCAACGAGAAGAGGGAGCCCTGTGAGACTTATAGTGGAAATGTATATTGCCAACGGCCATTCTGGAGAAGTGTATTGTGTTTACTAAAGCATCTAAAAAATGAGCTACAGAGCATAGGGCACTTGCACTCATGGGCGTATATCTTGGGAAAAACAAAAATCGAGAGGACACAGGCACCCCAATGTTTACCCCCTCTCTGTTTAAAAGATCCTCGACTAGGATATAACTTAAATGTCTCTGGAGGGAAAAAATGGATAGAGATGTGGTACTTAGGTAGAGTGGAATATTATTCAGCCTGGAAATCAATGAAATATGGCCAGTTGTAACAACTCCAGAGGAGTTACGTATGATCATTCTAAGTGACAGAATTCAAAAAGAAAAAGACACATATCATAAGATATCACTTAAAGGTGGAATCCAAAATGGCTACACATGAAATAAATTACAAAACAAAAACATAGTCAAATATGTAGAAAACACGCATAAGGCTGCTAAACGGGAAAGGTGGGGAGGGGTGAGGCATCATCCAGGAGGTTGAAATTAGCAAAGATACCATTCCAAATACCAAACTGATAATCAACAAGGCCTACACGGTAGCTAAAAGAACTGCACTCAGCACACTCAAGTCACCGGAAAAGAATATATACGACTGGTAAGAATCTGAAAAAGAATTTATTGATGTCTCTCTGTACGCGAATCAAGTGGATGTACAGCAGCAAGAAACAGAGCTTTGAAAATCAGCTGTAACCAATATAGTAATAAATTGAAAAAAATAAACGACAGAGAGACAGAGAAAACCTCTTACAACTTTTCCTCAGGGACGGTGATGCAACATGGATTGAACACATCTAGACCCACAGCAGGATGAGACATAAGGCTGGAAACTGTTTGCACTAAGAGAAATGTGAGGTTGGGTGAGGAAATGCACACCCTTTAAAGTAATACTACCTGGTACCCATTCAATGGGTCCCAAATCTGCAGGTTCAAGGGATCTTCCTACAGCTAAAACATGCATGGAAAACCCAGAGGACTGTACACCATGTGATCGGGAGATGTGTCTAAAATGCACCTCATTTATCCTCTCCTGGTGCTCCTGTTCACCATTCCAGCCACGCTACTTAGAATCTCCCCACTTGGAGAATCAGCACATTTAAACTTCTGTTTCACACATTTTGCAAATTGTGAGGAGGATGAACGGGAAGAGGGGGAACCAATGAGAGAAGAGTTGTAGGGGTTTGGACGGGCACATATCACTCTAATTTCCCATTAAGAATAAGAATTAAAGAAAGGCTCAGCCTGCCTCGCCGGAGCCAAAATAGGGCCTGAAGCAATCCTGTGGGTTTGAGGCCAGCTCACAAAAGAGCAACTTAAAAAATGGAGCTCAGGGTCACTGCAATTCACAAACCTGCAGAGTTATAAATGAAAACTAACGTCCAAAAATATGTTGAGGTAAGGCAAAGAAGAGGATCTGAATGCAAGACAGAATTGCAAGAAACAGATTTCAAGAGATAGATTGGACTCGTCTTTAACGCACATGAAAAGCGGCAGAATTTCGACAATGATGCAGTTGGCCCAAAAGGGCGTATGCGTTTTTTCCTGATTATATCCAGGAAAAAACGCATACGCACTTTATGGGCAACGAAGCAAGCAAGCAATGCAAATGTGCACAACAAAGAAGTCTCACTTCCCACCGGTCAAAAGGGCCATCCTAAAAAATTGTAAAAACCAGAAATGCAGGACAGGCCATGGAGAACAGGGAGCCTTTATACGCTGATGGGCAGTGTGTGAACTGCCGAGAGCCACTCTGGAGAAGTGTATGGTGGTTCCTAAATCATCTAAAAAACAGAGCTACAGAGCATAGGACACTTCCAATCATGGGAGTATATCTAGGGAAGTCTAAAAATCAACAAGACACAAGCACACCACAGTTTAGGGCTACTCTGTTTACAAGAACCTCAACTTCAGTACACCTTAAATATCCCAGGAAAGAGAACAATGGATAAAGAAGATGTGGTACTTATGTACAATGGAATATCTCTTCACCATGAAATCAATGTAATAAGGCTAGTAGAAGGATAAAGAGTGGATTTAGGTCCGATAATACTACTTGAAATAAGTCAAACAGAAAAAGAAACATATCATAAGATATCACTTATAGAGGGAGGGTAAATATGGCTGCACAAGAAATGAATTACAGAACAGAACAGTGTCTCACATTTAGAAAACACACTTATGTCAGCTTAAGGGGAAAGGAGAGGTGGGGTGATGCATAAAACCAGAGTTTGAAATTAGCACAGATACCGTTCAATAAACCAAATAGGTATTAGACAAGATCTACACCTTGCTCAATGAACAGGCCTCAACACACCCTATACACCGCAGAGAAATATATCTGAGGAATAAGAATCTTAAAACCCATGTATTGATATATCTCCATAAGGGAATCAAGTGTGTGCAGAGCGGCACAAACACAGCAGTGAAAAGGAGCTAAACCCCATTATAGAAATAAATTTTAAAAACAAAACGCTGAAACAATGAAAGAGAGAAAAATTCTTACAAAATTCACTCAGGGGCTGTGATGCAACCTGGATTGACCACATATAAACCCACAGCTGGATAAGACATAAGGCTGGACACTTGGGGCTGACAGGATTGGTGAGCTTTGGTGAGCAACTGCCAAAAGTTTAATGCAATACTTCATGCTACTCATTCCAAGGGTCCCAACACTCCAGGTTGAAGGGAATCTTCCTACAGCTAAACCATGCTTGGGAAACCCAGCGACTGGTATACCATATGATCGGGAAAGGTTTCTAAAACGCACCTCATTTTTCCTCTCCTGGGGCTCCGGATCGACATTCCAGCCGCTTTACTAACAACATCCCCACATGGAGTCAATGCCTTTAAGTTCTGGTATCGCACAGTCTGCAGTTAGTGCAGAGGATGAATGGGAATAGGGGGAACCAGTGAGAAACTAGCTGTAGCGGTTTCAATGGGCACATGTCACTCTAATATCACATCAGTAAGAAGAATTAACCAAAGGCACAGCAAGGTGCCCCAGAAGAAAAATAGGGCTTCAAGGAATCCTGTGGTTACGGGGCAAGACCACAAAAATAAGAGCTAAAAAATGGAGCTAAGGGCCACTGCAATTCAAAAACCTGCAGAGTTATAAAGGCCAACTATTTTTAAAAAATATATTGAGGTAAGGCTATGAAGAGGCATTGAAAGCAAGGCAGAATTGCAGGAAACCGATTTCAGGAGGTAGACTGGAATTGCATTGAAAGCATATGAAGAGAGTCAGAAACTCGACAATGATGCACTTGGCCAAAAAGGGCGTATGCGTTTTTTCCTGAATATATTCAGGAAAAAACGCATACGCCCTTTTTGGCCAACCAAGCAAGCTTGCAAAGGAAATCTGCACTACAATGAAGTCTCACTTCCACCTGGTCAAAAGGGCCATCTGAAAAAAGTGTAAAATCCATAAAGGCACGACAGGCCATGGAGAACTGGGAGCCTTGTTATGCTGATGGGTGGGATGTAAATTGCCAACAGCCACTCTGGAGAAGTGTATGGTGTTTCCTGAAACATCAAAAAAACAAAGCAACAGAGCCTAGGGCACTTCCACTTATGGTCCTATAGCTTAGGGAAATTAAAATCAAAAAGACACAGCCACCCCAAAGTTTGGGACGCCTCTGTTTACAAGAACCTCGTTTACGGTACAAGTTCAATATCGCAGAAAGTGAAAAATGGATAAAGAACTTGTGGTACTTACGTACAATGCAATATCACTCAGCAATGAAATCTATGTAATCAGGCCCGAAGCAGCATAATGAGTGCATTCAGGTATGATGATTCGAACTAAAATAAGTCACACAGAAAAGAAACATCATAAGGTATCATTAATACACAGAATGTCGACTTGGCTACACATGAACTGAATTACAAAACAGAACAGTGTCTCATGTTTAGAAAACCAACTTATGCTTGCTTAAGGGGGAAGGTGAGTTGGGGTGCTGCATAAAACCAGAGATTGAAATGAGCACAGATAAAGTTCCTTAAGCCAAATATGGAATAGACAAGAGCTACTCCTTGCTCAACGAAATGGACTCAACACCCCATATTAAACGCCTAAGAATATACCTGACTAGTAAGTATCTTAAAACCTATGGATTGCTATGTCTCCAAAAGAGAATCAAGCGTGTGTACAGGGGCAAAAACGCAGCAGTGATAGGATTGGAGAGGTTCGGTGAGCAAATGAAGACCCTTTGAAGTCATATTGCATGGTACCCATTACACGGGTCTCAACTCTCCAGGTTTAAGGTATTCTTCCTTCAGCTAAAACATGCATGTGGAACCCAGAGTATGATCAACCGTGTGAACGGGAGACGTGTTCAAATATGTCTCAGTTTTCCTCCCCTGGTACTCGGGTGCAACATTCCAGACGCTTTACTAACACTCTCCCCACTTGGAGAGTCAGCACCTTTAACCTCCTGTTTGGCCCCGTTTGCAATTTCTGCGGAAGATGAACAGGAATAGGGAGAACCAATGAGAGACTAGCTGGAGGTGTCTGGACGGGCAAATTTAACTCTCATTTCCCACCAGAAAGAGGAAATAACCAAAGGCTCAGCATGCCGTGCCGGAACCAGATTAGGGCCTGAAGCCATCCAGCGGTTTTGCGGCCAGCTCACAAGAAAACGAGTTGGAGAAAGGAGCTCAGGGGCACTGTAATTCACAAACCTGCAGAGTTATAAATGACAGCTATCGTCCAAAAATAGACTGAAGTAAGGCTGCCAAGAGGACTTGAAAGCGGGGCAGAATTGCAGGAAACCGATTTCAGGAGGTAGACTGGAATTGCATTGAAAGCATAGGAAAAGAGGCAGAACGTCCACAATGATGCACTTGCCCAAAAAGGGCGTATGCGTTTTTTCCTGAATATATTCAGGAAAAAACGCATACGCCCTTTTTGGCCAACCAAGCAAGCTTGCAAAGGAAATCTGCACTACAATGAAGTCTCACTTCCCCCCGGTCAAAAGGGCCATCTGAAAAAAGTGTAAAATCCAGAAAGGCAGGACAGGCCATGGAGAACTGGGAGCCTTGTTATGCTGATGGGCGGGATGTAAATTGCCAACAGACACTCCGGAGAAATGTATGGTGTTTCCTGAAACATCGAAAAAACAAAGCAACAGAGCCTAGGGCACTTCCACTTATGGTCCTATAGCTTAGGGAAATTAAAATCAAAAAGACACAGCCACCCCAAAGTTTGGGACGCCTCTGTTTACAAGAACCTCGTTTACAGTACAAATTCAACATCGCAGAAAATGAAAAATGGATAAAAAAGCTGTGGTATTTACTTACAAAGCAGTATCACTCAGCAATGAAATCTATGTCATCAGGCCCTTAGCAGCACAATGAGTGGATTCAGGTATGATGATTCTAACTGAAATAAGTCACACAGAAAAACAAACATCATAAGATATCACTAATACACGGAATGGAAACTTGGCTACACAGGAACTGAATTACAGAACAGAACAGGGTCTCAAATTTAGAAAACCAACTTATGCTTGCTTAAGGGTAAAGGTGAGTTGGGGTGCTGCATAAAACCAGAGATTGAAATGAGCACAGATAAAGTTCCTTAAGCCAAATATGGAATAGACGAGCTACTCCTTGCTCAACGAAATGGACTCAACACCGCATATTAAACGCCTAAGAATGTACCTGACTAGTAAGTATCTTAAAACCTATGGATTGCTATGTCTCCGAAAGAGAATCAAGCATGTGTACAGGGGCATAAACGCAGCAGTGATAAGATTGGAGAGGTTCGGTGAGCAAATGAAGACCCTTTGAAGTCATATTGCATGGTACCCATTCCACGGGTTTCAACTACAGAGGTTTAAGGTATTCTTCCTTCAGCTAAAACATGCATGTGGAACCCAGAGTATGATCATCCGTGTGAACGGGAGACGTGTTCAAATATGTCTCAGTTTTCCTACCGTGGTACTCAGATGCAACATTCCAGATGCTTTACTAACACTCTCCCGACTTGGAGAGTCAGCGTCTTTAACCTCCTGTTTGGCCCACTTTGCAATTTCTGCGGTAGATGAACAGGAATAGCGAGAACCAATGAGAGACTAGCTGGAGGTGTCTGGACGGGCAAATTTAACTCTCATTTCCCAATAGGAAGAGGAAATAACCAAAGGCTCAGCGTGCCGTGCCGGAACCAGATTAGGGCCTGAAGCCATCATGCGGTGTTGCGGCCAGGTCACAAGAAAGCGAGTTGAAGAAAGAGCTCAGGGGCACTGTAATTCACAAACCTGCAGAGTTATAAATGACAGCTATCGTCCAAAAATAGACTGAAGTAAGGCTGCCAAGAGGACTTGAAAGCGGGGCAGAATTGCAGGAAACCGATTTCAGGAGGTAGACTGGAATTGCATTGAAAGCATAGGAAAAGAGGCAGAACGTCCACAATGATGCACTTGGCCAAAAAGGGCGTATGCGTTTTTTCCTGAATATATTCAGGAATAAAACGCATACGCACTTTTTGGCCAACCAAGCAAACTTGCAAAGGAAATCTGCACTACAATGAAGTCTCACTTCTCCCCGGTCAAAAGGGCCATCTGAAAAAAGTGTAAAATCCAGAAAGGCAGGAAAGGCCATGGAGAACTGGGAGCCTTGTTATGCTGATGGGCGGGATGTAAATTGCCAACAGACACTTGGGAGAACTGTATGGTGTTTCCTGAAACATCTAAAAAACAAAGCAACAGAGCCTAGGGCACTTCCACTTATGGTCCTATAGCTTAGGGAAATTAAAATCAAAAAGACACAGCCACCCCAAAGTATGGAACGGCTCTGTTTACAAGAACCTCGTTTACAGTACAAGTTCAACATCGCAGAAAGTGAAAAATGGATAAAGAAGTTGTGGTATTCACTTACAAAGCAATATCACTCAGCAATGAAATCTATGTCATCAGGCCCTTAGCAGCACAATGAGTGGATTAAGGTATGATGATTCTAACTGAAATAAGTCACACAGAAAAAGAAACATCATAAGATATCAGTAATACACGGAATGGAAACTTGGCTACACAGGAACTGAATTACAGAACAGAATAGGGTCTCAAATTAAGAAAACCAACTTATGCTTGCTTAAGGGTAAAGGTGAGTTGGGGTGCTGCATAAAACCAGAGATTGAAATGAGCACAGATAAAGTTCCTTAAGCCAAATATGGAATAGACAAGAGCTACTCCTTGCTCAACGAAATGGACTCAACACCGCATATTAAACGCCTAAGAATGTACCTGACTAGTAAGTATCTTAAAACCTATGGATTGCTATGTCTCCGAAAGAGAATCAAGCATGTGTACAGGGGCATAAACGCAGCAGTGATAGGATTGGAGAGGTTCGGTGAGCAAATGAAGACCCTTTGAAGTCATATTGCATGGTACCCATTCCACGGGTTTCAACTACCCAGGTTTTAGGTATTCTTCCTTCAGCTAAAACATGCATGTGGAACCTAGAGTATGATCAACCATGTGATCGGGAGACGTGTTCAAATATGTCTCAGTTTTTGTACCCTGGTACTCGGGTGCAACATTCCAGATGCTTTACTAACACTCTCCCGACTTGGAGAGTCAGTCCCTTTAACCTCCTGTTTGGCCCAGTTTGCAATTTCTGCGGAAGATGAACAGGAATAGTGAGAACCAATGAGAGACTAGCTGGAGGTGTCTGGACGGGCAAATTAAACTCTCATTTCCCACCAGGAAGAGGAAATAACCAAAGGCTCAGCATGCCGTGCCGGAAACAGATTAGGGCCTGAAGCCATCCAGCGGTGTTGCAGCCAGCTCACAAGAAAACGAGTTGAAGAAAGGAGCTCAGGGGCACTGTAATTCACAAACCTGCAGAGTTATAAATGACAGCTATCGTCCAAAAATAGACTGAAGTAAGGCTGCCAAGAGGCCTTGAAAGCGGGGCAGAATTGCAGGAAACCGATTTCAGGAGGTAGACTGGAATTGCATTGAAAGCATAGGAAAAGAGGCAGAACGTCCACAATGATGCACTTGGCCAAAAAGGGCGTATGCGTTTTTTCCTGAATATATTCAGGAAAAAATGCATACGCCCTTTTTGGCCAACCAAGCAAGCTTGCAAAGGAAATCTGCACTACAATGAAGTCTCATTTCCCCCGGTCAAAAGGGCCATCTGAAAAAAGTGTAAAATCCAGAAAGGCAGGACAGGCCATGGAGAACTGGGAGCCTTGTTATGCTGATGGGCGGGATGTAAATTGCCAACAACCACTCCGGAGAAGTGTATGGTGCTTCCTGAAACATCTAAAAAACAAAGCAACAGAGCCTAGGCACTTCCACTTATGGTCCTATAGCTTAGGGACATTAAAATCAGAAAGACACAGCCACCCCAAAGTTTGGGACGCCTCCGTTTACAAGAACCTCGTTTACCGTACAAGTTCAATATCACAGAAAGTGAAAAATGGATAAAGAACTTGTGGTACTTACGTACAATGCAGTATCACTCAGCAATGAAATCTATGTCATCAGGCCCGTAGCAGCATCATGAGTGGATTCAGGTATGATGATTCTAACTGAAATAAGTCACACAGAAAAAGAAACATCATAAGATATCACTAATACATGGAATGTAAACTTGGCTACACAGGAACTGCATTCCAAAACAGAACAGGGTCTCAAATTTAGAAAACCAACTTATGCTTGCTTAAGGGGAAAGGTGAGTTGGGGTGCTGCATAAAACCAGAGATTGAAATGAGCACAGATAAAGTTCCTTAAGCCAAATATGGAATAGACAAGAGCTACTCCTTGCTCAACGAAATGGACTCAACACCCCATATTAAACGCCTAAGAATGTACCTGACTAGTAAGTATCTTAAAACCTATGGATTGCTATGTCTCCAAAAGAGAATCAAGCATGTGTACAGGGGCATAAACGCAGCAGTGATAGGATTGGAGAGGTTCGGTGAGCAAATGAAGACCCTTTGAAGTCATATTGCATGGTACCCATTCCACGGGTCTCAACTCTCCAGGTATAAGGTATTCTTCCTTCAGCTAAAACATGCATGTGGAACCCAGAGTATGATCAACCATGTGAACGGGAGACGTGTTCAAATATGTCTCAGTTTTCCTACCCTGGTACTCGGGTGCAACATTCTAGACGCTTTACTAACACTCTCCCGACTTGGAGAGTCAGTCCCTTTAACCTCCTGTTTGGCCCAGTTTGCAATTTCTGCGGAAGATGAACAGGAATAGCAAGAACCAATAAGAGGCTAGCTGGAGGTGTCTGGACGGGCAAATTTAACTCTCATTTCCCACCAGGAAGAGGAATTAACCAAAGGCTCAGCATGCCGGGCCGGAACCAGATTAGGGCCTGAAGCCATCCTGCGGTGTTGCGGCCAGGTCACAAGAAAGCGAGTTGAAGAAAGGAGCTCATTGGCACTGTAATTCACAAACCTGCAGAGTTATAAATGACAGCTATCATCCAAAAATAGACTGAAGTAAGGCTGCCAAGAGGACTTGAAAGCGGGGCAGAATTGCAGGAAACCGATTTCAGGAGGTAGACTGGAATTGCATTGAAAGCATAGGAAAAGAGGCAGAACGTCCACAATGATGCACTTGGCCAAAAAGGGCGTATGCGTTTTTTCCTGAATATATTCAGGAAAAAACGCATACGCCCTTTTTGGCCAACCAAGCAAGCTTGCAAAGGAAATCTGCACTACAATGAAGTCTCACTTCCCCCCGGTCAAAAGGGCCATCTGAAAAAAGGGTAAAATCCAGAAAGGCAGGACAGGCCATGGAGAACTGGGAGCCTTGTTATGCTGATGGGCGGGATGTAAATTGCCAACAGACACTTGGGAGAAGTGTATGGTGTTTCCTGAAACATCTAAAAAACAAAGCAACAGAGCCTAGGGCACTTCCACTTATGGTCCTATAGCTTAGGGAAATTAAAATCAAAAAGACACAGCCACCCCAAAGTTTGGAACGGCTCTGTTTACAAGAACCTTGTTTACAGTACAAGTTCAACATCGCAGAAAGTGAAAAATGGATAAAGAAGTTGTGGTAATCACTTACAAAGCAATATCACTCAGCAATGAAATCTATGTCATCAGGCCCTTAGCAGCACAATGAGTGGATTCAGGTATGATGATTCTAACTGAAATAAGTCACACAGAAAAAGAAACATCATAAGATATCAGTAATACACGGAATGGAAACTTGGCTACACAGGAACTGAATTACAGAACAGAACAGGGTCTCAAATTTAGAAAACCAACTTATGCTTGCTTAAGGGTAAAGGTGAGTTGGGGTGCTGCATAAAACCAGAGATTGAAATGAGCACAGATAAAGTTCCTTAAGCCAAATATGGAATAGACAAGAGCTACTCCTTGCTCAACGAAATGGACTCAACACCGCATATTAAACGCCTAAGAATGTACCTGACTAGTAAGTATCTTAAAACCTATGGATTGCTATGTCTCCGAAAGAGAATCAAGCATGTGTACAGGGGCATAAACGCAGCAGTGATAGGATTGGAGAGGTTCGGTGAGCAAATGAAGACCCTTTGAAGTCATATTGCATGGTACCCATTCCACGGGTTTCACCTACCCAGGTTTAAGGTATTCTTCCTTCAACTAAAACATGCATGTGGAACCTAGAGTATGATCAACCATGTGATCGGGAGACGTGTTCAAATATTTCTCAGTCTTCGTACCCTGATACTCGGGTGCAACATTCCAGACGCTTTACTAACACTCTCCCGACTTGGAGAGTCAGTCCCTTTAACCTCCTGTTTGGCCCAGTTTGCAATTTCTGCGGAAGATGAACAGGAATAGCGAGAACCAATGAGAGACTAGCTGGAGGTGTCTGAACGGGCAAATTTAACTCTCATTTCCCACCAGGAAGAGGAATTAACCAAAGGCTCAGCGTGCCGTGCCGGAACCAGATTAGGGCCTGAAGCCATCCTGCGGTGCTGCGGCCAGGTAACAAGACAGCGAGTTGAAGAAAGGAGCTCAGGGGCACTGTAATTCACAAACCTGCACAGTTATAAATGACAGCTATCGTCCAAAAATAGACTGAAGTAAGGCTGCCAAGGCGACTTGAAAGCGGGGCAGAATTGCAGGAAACCGATTTCAGGAGGTAGACTGGAATTGCATTGAAAGCATAGGAAAAGAGGCAGAACGTCCACAATGATGCACTTGGCCAAAAAGGGCGTATGCGTTTTTTCCTGAATATATTCAGGAAAAAACGCATACGCCCTTTTTGGCCAACCAAGCAAACTTGCAAAGGAAATCTGCACTACAATGAAGTCTCATTTCCCCCGGTCAAAAGGGCCATCTGAAAAAAGTGTAAAATCCAGAAAGGCAGGACAGGCCATGGAGAACTGGGAGCCTTGTTATGCTGATGGGCGGGATGTAAATTGCCAACAGACACTCGGGAGAAGTGTATGGTGTTTCCTGAAACACCTAAAAAACAAAGCAACAGAGCCTAGGGCACTTCCACTTATGGTCCTATAGCTTAGGGAAATTAAAATCAAAAAGACACAGCCACCCCAAAGTTTGGGACGCCTCTGTTTACAAGAACCTCGTTTACCATACAAGTTCAATATCACAGAAAGTGAAAAATGGATAAAGAACTTGTGGTACTTACGTACAATGCAGTATCACTCAGCAATGAAATCTATGTCATCAGGCCCGTAGCAGCATAATGAGTGGATTCAGGTACGATGATTCTAACTGAAATAAGTCACACAGAAAAAGAAACATCATAAGATATCAGTAATACACGGAATGTAAACTTGGCTACACAGGAACTGCATTCCAAAACAGAACAGGGTCTCAAATTTAGAAAACCAACTTATGCTTGCTTAAGGGGAAAGGTGAGTTGGGGTGCTGCATAAAACCAGAGATTGAAATGAGCACAGATAAAGTTCCTTAAGCCAAATATGGAATAGACAAGAGCTACTCCTTGCTCAACGAAATGAACTCAAAACCCCATATTAAATGCCTAAGAATGTACCTGACTAGTAAGTATCTTAAAACCTATGGATTGCTATGTCTCCAAAAGAGAATCAAGCGTGTGTACAGGGGCATAAACGCAGCAGTGATAGGATTGGAGAGGTTCGGTGAGCAAATGAAGACCCTTTGAAGTCATATTGCACGGTACCCATTCCACGGGTCTCAACTCTCCAGGTTTAAGGTATTCTTCCTTCAGCTAAAACATGCATGTGGAACCCAGAGTATGATCAACCATGTGATCGGGAGACGTGTTCAAATATGTCTCAGTTTTCCTCCCCTGGTACTCGGGTGCAACATTCCAGATGCTTTACTAACACTCTCCCCAGTTGGAGAGTCAGCGCCTTTAAACTCCTGTTTGGCCCAGTTTGCAATTTCTGTGGAAGATGAACAGGAATAGCGAGAACCAATGAGAGGCTTGCTGGAGGTGTCTGGACGGGCAAATTTAACTCTCATTTCCCACCAGGAAGAGGAATTAACCAAAGGCTCAGCATGCCGGGCCGGAACCAGATTAGGGCCTGAAGCCATCCTGCGGTGTTGCGGCCAGGTCACAAGAAAGCGAGTTGAAGAAAGGAGCTCATTGGCACTGTAATTCACAAACCTGCAGAGTTATAAATGACAGCTATCATCCAAAAATAGACTGAAGTAAGGCTGCCAAGAGGACTTGAAAGCGGGGCAGAATTGCAGGAAACCGATTTCAGGAGGTAGACTGGAATTGCATTGAAAGCATAGGAAAAGAGGCAGAACGTCCACAATGATGCACTTGGCCAAAAAGGGCGTATGCGTTTTTTCCTGAATATATTCAGGAAAAAACGCATACGCCCTTTTTGGCCAACCAAGCAAGCTTGCAAAGGAAATCTGCACTACAATGAAGTCTCACTTCCCCCCGGTCAAAAGGGCCATCTGAAAAAAGGGTAAAATCCAGAAAGGCAGGACAGGCCATGGAGAACTGGGAGCCTTGTTATGCTGATGGGCGGGATGTAAATTGCCAACAGACACTTGGGAGAAGTGTATGGTGTTTCCTGAAACATCTAAAAAACAAAGCAACAGAGCCTAGGGCACTTCCACTTATGGTCCTATAGCTTAGGGAAATTAAAATCAAAAAGACACAGCCACCCCAAAGTTTGGAACGGCTCTGTTTACAAGAACCTTGTTTACAGTACAAGTTCAACATCGCAGAAAGTGAAAAATGGATAAAGAAGTTGTGGTAATCACTTACAAAGCAATATCACTCAGCAATGAAATCTATGTCATCAGGCCCTTAGCAGCACAATGAGTGGATTCAGGTATGATGATTCTAACTGAAATAAGTCACACAGAAAAAGAAACATCATAAGATATCAGTAATACACGGAATGGAAACTTGGCTACACAGGAACTGAATTACAGAACAGAACAGGGTCTCAAATTTAGAAAACCAACTTATGCTTGCTTAAGGGTAAAGGTGAGTTGGGGTGCTGCATAAAACCAGAGATTGAAATGAGCACAGATAAAGTTCCTTAAGCCAAATATGGAATAGACAAGAGCTACTCCTTGCTCAACGAAATGGACTCAACACCGCATATTAAACGCCTAAGAATGTACCTGACTAGTAAGTATCTTAAAACCTATGGATTGCTATGTCTCCGAAAGAGAATCAAGCATGTGTACAGGGGCATAAACGCAGCAGTGATAGGATTGGAGAGGTTCGGTGAGCAAATGAAGACCCTTTGAAGTCATATTGCATGGTACCCATTCCACGGGTTTCACCTACCCAGGTTTAAGGTATTCTTCCTTCAACTAAAACATGCATGTGGAACCTAGAGTATGATCAACCATGTGATCGGGAGACGTGTTCAAATATTTCTCAGTCTTCGTACCCTGATACTCGGGTGCAACATTCCAGACGCTTTACTAACACTCTCCCGACTTGGAGAGTCAGTCCCTTTAACCTCCTGTTTGGCCCAGTTTGCAATTTCTGCGGAAGATGAACAGGAATAGCGAGAACCAATGAGAGACTAGCTGGAGGTGTCTGAACGGGCAAATTTAACTCTCATTTCCCACCAGGAAGAGGAATTAACCAAAGGCTCAGCGTGCCGTGCCGGAACCAGATTAGGGCCTGAAGCCATCCTGCGGTGCTGCGGCCAGGTAACAAGACAGCGAGTTGAAGAAAGGAGCTCAGGGGCACTGTAATTCACAAACCTGCACAGTTATAAATGACAGCTATCGTCCAAAAATAGACTGAAGTAAGGCTGCCAAGGCGACTTGAAAGCGGGGCAGAATTGCAGGAAACCGATTTCAGGAGGTAGACTGGAATTGCATTGAAAGCATAGGAAAAGAGGCAGAACGTCCACAATGATGCACTTGGCCAAAAAGGGCGTATGCGTTTTTTCCTGAATATATTCAGGAAAAAACGCATACGCCCTTTTTGGCCAACCAAGCAAACTTGCAAAGGAAATCTGCACTACAATGAAGTCTCATTTCCCCCGGTCAAAAGGGCCATCTGAAAAAAGTGTAAAATCCAGAAAGGCAGGACAGGCCATGGAGAACTGGGAGCCTTGTTATGCTGATGGGCGGGATGTAAATTGCCAACAGACACTCGGGAGAAGTGTATGGTGTTTCCTGAAACACCTAAAAAACAAAGCAACAGAGCCTAGGGCACTTCCACTTATGGTCCTATAGCTTAGGGAAATTAAAATCAAAAAGACACAGCCACCCCAAAGTTTGGGACGCCTCTGTTTACAAGAACCTCGTTTACCATACAAGTTCAATATCACAGAAAGTGAAAAATGGATAAAGAACTTGTGGTACTTACGTACAATGCAGTATCACTCAGCAATGAAATCTATGTCATCAGGCCCGTAGCAGCATAATGAGTGGATTCAGGTACGATGATTCTAACTGAAATAAGTCACACAGAAAAAGAAACATCATAAGATATCAGTAATACACGGAATGTAAACTTGGCTACACAGGAACTGCATTCCAAAACAGAACAGGGTCTCAAATTTAGAAAACCAACTTATGCTTGCTTAAGGGGAAAGGTGAGTTGGGGTGCTGCATAAAACCAGAGATTGAAATGAGCACAGATAAAGTTCCTTAAGCCAAATATGGAATAGACAAGAGCTACTCCTTGCTCAACGAAATGAACTCAAAACCCCATATTAAATGCCTAAGAATGTACCTGACTAGTAAGTATCTTAAAACCTATGGATTGCTATGTCTCCAAAAGAGAATCAAGCGTGTGTACAGGGGCATAAACGCAGCAGTGATAGGATTGGAGAGGTTCGGTGAGCAAATGAAGACCCTTTGAAGTCATATTGCACGGTACCCATTCCACGGGTCTCAACTCTCCAGGTTTAAGGTATTCTTCCTTCAGCTAAAACATGCATGTGGAACCCAGAGTATGATCAACCATGTGATCGGGAGACGTGTTCAAATATGTCTCAGTTTTCCTCCCCTGGTACTCGGGTGCAACATTCCAGATGCTTTACTAACACTCTCCCCAGTTGGAGAGTCAGCGCCTTTAAACTCCTGTTTGGCCCAGTTTGCAATTTCTGTGGAAGATGAACAGGAATAGCGAGAACCAATGAGAGGCTTGCTGGAGGTGTCTGGACGGGCAAATTTAACTCTCATTTCCCACCAGGAAGAGGAATTAACCAAAGGCTCAGCATGCCGTACCGGAACCAGATTAGGGCCTGAAGCCATCCTGCGGTGTTGCGGCCAGCTCAAAAGAAAGCGAGTTGAAGAAAGGAGCTCAGGGGCACTGTAATTCACAAACCTGCAGAGTTATAAATGACAGCTATCGTCCAAAAATAGACTGAAGTAAGGCTGCCAAGAGGACTTGAAAACGGGGCAGAATTGCAGGAAACCGATTTCAGGAGGTAGACTGGAATTGCATTGAAAGCATAGGAAAAGAGGCAGAACGTCCACAATGATGCACTTGGCCAAAAAGGGCGTATGCGTTTTTTCCTGAATATATTCAGGAAAAAACGCATACGCCCTTCTTGGCCAACCAAGCAAGCTTGCAAAGGAAATCTGCACTACAATGAAGTCTCACTTCCCCCCGGTCAAAAGGGCCATCTGAAAAAAGTGTAAAATCCAGAAAGGCAGGACAGGCCATGGAGAACTGGGAGCCTTGTTATGCTGATGGGCGGGATGTAAATTGCCAACAGACACTCAGGAGAAGTGTATGGTGTTTCCTGAAACATCTAAAAAACAAAGCAACAGAGCCTAGGGCACTTCCACATATGGTCCTATAGCTTAGGGAAATTAAAATCAAAAAGACACAGCCACCCCAAAGTTTGGGATGCCTCTGTTTACAAGAACCTCGTGTACAGTACAAGGTCAACATCTCAGAAAGTGAAAAATGGATAAAGAAGTTGTGGTATTTACTTACAAAGCAATATCACTCAGCAATGAAATCTGTGTCATCAGGCCCTTAGCAGCACAATGAGTGGATTCAGGTATGATGATTCTAACTGAAATAAGTCACACAGAAAAAGAAACATCATAAGATATCAGTAATACACGGAATGGAAACTTGGCTACACAGGAACTGAATTACAGAACAGAACAGGGTCTCAAATTTAGAAAACCAACTTATGCTTGCTTAAGGGGAAAGGTGAGTTGGGGTGCTGCATAAAACCAGAGATTGAAATGAGCACAGATAAAGTTCCTTAAGCCAAATATGGAATAGACAAGAGCTACTCCTTGCTCAACGAAATGGACTCAACACCGCATATTAAACGCCTAAGAATGTACCTGACTAGTAAGTATCTTAAAACCTATGGATTGCTATGTCTCCGAAAGAGAATCAAGCATGTGTACAGGGGCATAAACGTAGCAGTGATAGGATTGCAGATGTTCGGTGAGCAAATGAAGACCCTTTAAAGTCATATTGCATGGTACCCATTCCACGGGTTTCAACTACCCAGGTTTTTGGTATTCTTCCTTCAGCTAAAACATGCATGTGGAACCCAGAGTATGATCAACCATGTGATCGGGAGACGTGTTCAAATATGTCTCAGTTTTCGTACCCTGGTACTCGGGTGCAACATTCCAGATGCTTTACTAACACTCTCCCGACTTGGAGAGTCAGTCCCTTTAACCTCCTGTTTGGCCCAGTTTGCAATTTCTGTGGAAGATGAACAGGAATAGCGAGAACCAATGAGAGACTAGCTGGAGGTGTCTGGATGGGCAAATTTAACTCTCATTTCCCACCAGGAAGAGGAATTAACCAAAGGCTCAGCGTGCCATGCCAGAACCAGATTAGGGCCTGAAGACATCCTGCAGTGTTGCGGCCAGCTCAAAAGAAAATGAGTTGAAGAAAGGAGCTCAGGGGCACTGTAATTCACAAACCTGCAGAGTTATAAATGACAGCTATCGTACAAAAATATACTGAAGTAAGGCTGCCAAGAGGACTTGAAAGCGGGGCAGAATTACAGGAAACTGATTTCAGGAGGTAGACTGGAATTGCATTGAAAGCATAGGAAAAGAGGCAGAACGTCCACAATGATGCACTTGGCCAAAAAGGGCGTATGCGTTTTTTCCTGAATATATTCAGGAAAAAACGCATACGCACTTTTTGGCCAAGCAAGCAAACTTGCAAAGGAAATCTGCACTACAATGAAGTCTCACTTCCCCCCGGTCAAAAGGGCCATCTGAAAAAAGTGTAAAATCCAGAAAGGCAGGACAGGCCATGGAGAACTGGGAGCCTTGTTATGCTGATGGGCGGGATGTAAATTGCCAACAGACACTCAGGAGAAGTGTATGGTGTTTCCTGAAACATCTAGAAAACAAAGCAACAGAGCCTAGGGCACTTCCACTTATGGTCCTATAGCTTAGGGAAATTAAAATCAAAAAGACACAGCCACCCCAAAGTTTGGGACGCCTCCGTTTACAAGAACCTCGTTTACCGTACAAGTGCAATATCACAGAAAGTGAAAAATGGATAAAGAACTTGTGGTACTTACGTACAATGCAGTACCACTCAGCAATGAAATCTATGTCATCAGGCCCGTAGCAGCATAATGAGTGGATTCAGGTACGATGATTCTAACTGAAATAATTCAAACAGAAAAAGAAACATCATAAGATATCACTAATACACGGAATGTAAACTTGGCTACACAGGAACTGAATTGCAGAACAGAACAGGGTCTCAAATTTAGAAAACCAACTTATGCTTGCTTAAGGGGAAAGGTGAGTTGGGGTGCTGCATAAAACCAGAGATTGAAATGAGCACAGATAAAGTTCCTTAAGCCAAATATGGAATAGACAAGAGCTACTCCTTGCTCAACGAAATGGACTCAACACCCCATATTAAACACCTAAGAATGTACCTGACTAGTAAGTATTTTAAAACCTATGGATTGCTATGTCTCCGAAAGAGAATCAAGCATGTGTACAGGGGCATAAACGCAGCAGTGATAGGATTGGAGAGGTTCTGTGAGCAAATGAAGACCCTTTGAAGTCATATTGCATGGTACCCTTTCCACAGGTTTCACCTACCCAGGTTTAAGGTATTCTTCCTTCAGCTAAAACATGCATGTGGAACCTAGAGTATGATCAACCATGTGATCGGGAGACGTGTTCAAATATGTCTCAGTTTTCGTACCCTGGTACTCGGGTGCAACCTTCCAGACGCTTTACTAACACTCTCCCCACTTGGAGAGTCAGCGCCTTTAACCTCCTGTTTGGCACAGTTTGCAATTTCTACGGAAGATGAACAGGAATAGCGAGAACCAATGAGAGACTATCTGGATGTGTCTGGACGGGCAAATTTAACTCTCATTTCCCACCAGGAAGAGGAAATAACCAGAGGCTCAGCGTGCCGTGTCGGAACCAGATTAGGGCCTGAAGCCATCCTGCGGTTTTGCGGCCAGGTCACAAGAAAGCGAGTTGAAGAAAGGAGCTCAGGGGCACTGTAATTCACAAACCTGCAGAGTTATAAATGACAGCTATCGTCCAAAAATAGACTGAAGTAAGGCTGCCAAGAGGACTTGAAAGTGGGGCAGAATTGCAGGAAACCGATTTCAGGAGGTAGACTGGAATTGCATTGAAAGCATAGGAAAAGAGGCAGAACGTCCACAATGATGCACTTGGCCAAAAAGGGCGTATGCGTTTTTTCCTGAATATATTCAGGAAAAAACGCATACGCCCTTTTTGGCCAACCAAGCAAGCTTGCAAAGGAAATCTGCACTACAATGAAGTCTCACTTCCCCCTTGTCAAAAGGGTCATCTGAAAAAAGTGTAAAATCCAGAAAGGCAGGACAGGCCATGGAGAACTGGGAGCCTTGTTATGCTGATGGGCGGGATGTAAATTGCCAACAACCACTCGAGAGAAGTGTATGGTGTTTCCTGAAACATCTAAAAACAAAGCAACAGAGCCTAGGGCACTTCCACTTATGGTCCTATAGCTTAGGGAAATTAAAATCAAAAAGACACAGCCACCCCAAAGTTTGGGACGCCTCAGTTTACAAGAACCTCGTTTACAGTACAAGTTCAACATCGCAGAAAGTGAAAAATGGATAAAGAACTTGTGGTACTTACGTACAATGCAGTATCACTCAGCAATGAAATCTATGTCATCAGGCCCATAGCAGCATAATGAGTGGATTCAGGTACGATGATTCTAACTGAAATAAGTCACACAGAAAAAGAAACATCATAAGATATCACTAATACACGGATTGTAAACTTGGCTACACAGGAACTGAATTACAGAACAGAACAGGGTCTCAAATTTAGAAAACCAACTTATGCTTGCTTAAGGGGAAAGGTGAGTTGGGGTGCTGCATAAAACCAGAGATTGAAATGAGCACAGATAAAGTTCCTTAAGCCAAATATGGAATAGACAAGAGCTACTCCTTGCTCAACGAAATGGACTCAACACCGCATATTAAACGCCTAAGAATGTACCTGACTAGTAAGTATCTTAAAACCTATGGATTGCTATGTCTCCGAAAGAGAATCAAGCATGTGTACAGGGGCATAAACGCAGCAGTGATAGGATTGGAGAGGTTCGGTGAGCAAATGAAGACCCTTTGAAGTCATATTGCATGGTACCCATTCCACGGGTTTCAACTACCCAGGTTTAAGGTATTCTTCCTTCAGCTAAAACATGCATGTGGAACCTAGAGTATGATCAACCATGTGATTGGGAGACGTGTTCCAATATGTTCCAGTTTTCGTACCCTGGTACTCGGGTGCACCATTCAAGACGCTTTACTAACACTCTCCCGACTTGGAGAGTCAGTCCCTTTAACCTCCTGTTTGGCCCAGTTTGCAATTTCTGCGGAAGATGAACAGGAATAGCGAGAACCAATGAGAGACTAGCTGGAGGTGTCTGGATGGGCAAATTTAACTCTCATTTCCCACCAGGAAGAGGAATTAACCAAAGGCTCAGCGTGCCGTACCGGAACCAGATTAGGGCCTGAAGACATCCTGCGGTGTTGCGGCCAGGTCACAAGAAAGCGAGTTGAAGAAAGGAGCTCAGGGGCACTGTAATTCACAAACCTGCAGCGTTATAAATGACAGCTATCGTCCAAAAATAGACTGAAGTAAGGCTGCCAAGAGGACTTGAAAGCGGGGCAGAATTGCAGGAAACCGATTTCAGGAGGTAGACTGGAATTGCATTGAAAGCATAGGAAAAGAGGCAGAACGTCCACAATGATGCACTTGGCCAAAAAGGGCGTATGCGTTTTTTCCTGAATATATTCAGGAAAAAACGCATACGCCCTTTTTGGCCAACCAAGCAAACTTGCAAAGGAAATCTGCACTACAATGAAGTCTCACTTCCCCCCGGTCAAAAGGGCCATCTGAAAAAAGTGTAAAATCCAGAAAGGCAGGACAGGCCATGGAGAACTGGGAGCCTTGTTATGCTGATGGGCGGGATGTAAATTGCCAACAGACACTCGGGAGAAGTGTATGGTGTTTCCTGAAACATCTAAAAAACAAAGCAACAGAGCCTAGGGCACTTCCACTTATGGTCCTATAGCTTAGGGAAATTAAAATCAAAAAGACACAGCCACCCCAGAGTTTGGAACGGCTCTGTTTACAAGAACCTCGTTTACAGTACAAGTTCAACATCGCAGAAAGTGAAAAATGGATAAAGAAGTTGTGGTATTCACTTACAAAGCAATATCACTCAGCAATGAAATCTCTGTCATCAGGCCCTTAGCAGCACAATGAGTGGATTCAGGTATGATGATTCTAACTGAAATAAGTCACACAGAAAAAGAAACATCATAAGATATCAATAATACACGGAATGTAAACTTGGCTACACAGGAACTGAATTACAGAACAGAACAGGGTCTCAAATTTAGAAAACTAACTTATGCTTGCTTAAGGGGAAAGGTGAGTTGGGATGCTGCATAAAACCAGAGATTGAAATGAGCACAGATAAAGTTCCTTAAGCCAAATATGGAATAGACAAGAGCTACTCCTTGCTCAACGAAATGGACTCAACACCGCATATTAAACGCCTAAGAATGTACCTGACTAGTAAGTATCTTAAAACCTATGGATTTCTATGTCTCCGAAAGAGAATCAAGCATGTGTACAGGGGCATAAATGCAGCAGTGATAGGATTGGAGAGGTTCGTGAGCAACTGAAGACCCTTTGAAGTCATATTGCATGGTACCCATTCCACGGGTTTCAACTACCCAGGTTTAAGGTATTCTTCCTTCAGCTAAAACATGCATGTGGAACGTAGAGTATGATGAACCATGTGATCGGGAGACGTGTTCAAATATGTCTCAGTTTTCGTACCCTGGTACTCAGGTGCAACATTCCAGACGCTTTACTAACACTCTCCCCACTTGGAGAGTCAGTCCCTTTAACCTCCTGTTTGGCCCAGTTTGCAATTTCTGCGGAAGATGAACAGGAATAGCGAGAACCAATGAGAGGCTAGCTGGAGGTGTCTGGACGGGCAAATTTAACTCTCATTTCCCACCAGGAAGAGGAATTAACCAAAGGCTCAGCATGCCATGCCGGAACCAGATTAGGGCCTGAAGCCATCCTGCGGTGTTGCGGCCAGGTCACAAGAAAGCGAGTTGAAGAAAGGAGCTCAGGGGCACTGTAATTCACAAACCTGCAGAGTTATAAATGACAGCTATCGTCCAAAAATAGACTGAAGTAAGGCTGCCAAGAGGACTTGAAAGTGGGGCAGAATTGCAGGAAACCGATTTCAGGAGGTAGACTGGAATTGCATTGAAAGCATAGGAAAAGAGGCAGAACGTCCACAATGATGCACTTGGCCAAAAAGGGCGTATGCGTTTTTTCCTGAATATATTCAGGATAAAACGCATACGCCCTTTTTGGCCAAGGAAGCAAACTTGCAAAGGAAATCTGCACTACAATGAAGTCTCACTTCTCCCCGGTCAAAAGGGCCATCTGAAAAAAGTGTAAAATCCAGAAAGGCAGGACAGGCCATGGAGAACTGGGAGCCTTGTTATGCTGATGGGCGGAATGTAAATTGCCAACAGACACTCAGGAGAAGTGTATGGTGTTTCCTGAAACATCTAAAAAACAAAGCAACAGAGCCTAGGGCACTTCCACTTATGGTCCTATAGCTTAGGGAAATTAAAATCAAAAAGACACAGCCACCCCAAAGTTTGGGACGCCTCCGTTTACAAGAACCTCGTTTACCGTACAAGTTCAATATCACAGAAAGTGAAAAATGGATAAAGAACTTGTGGTACTTACGTACAATGCAGTATCACTCAGCAATGAAATCTATGTCATCAGGCCCGTAGCAGCATAATGAGTGGATTCAGGTATGATGATTCTAACTGAAATAAGTCACACAGAAAAAGAAACATCATAAGATATCACTAATACACGGAATGTAAACTTGGCTACACAGGAACTGCATTCCAAAACAGAACAGGGTCTCAAATTTAGAAAACCAACATATGCTTGCTTAAGGGGAAAGGTGAGTTGGGGTGCTGCATAAAACCAGAGATTGAAATGAGCACAGATAAAGTTCCTTAAGCCAAATATGGAATAGACAAGAGCTACTCCTTGCTCAACGAAATGGACTCAAAACCCCATATTAAACGCCTAAGAATGTACCTGACTAGTAAGTATCTTAAAACCTATGGATTGCTATGTCTGCAAAAGAGAATCAAGCGTGTGTACAGGGGCATAAACGCAGCAGTGATAGGATTGGTGAGGTTCGGTGAGCAAATGAAGACCGTTTGAAGTCATATTGCATGGTACCCATTACACGGGTCTCAACTCTCCAGGTTTAAGGTATTCTTCCTTCAGCTAAAACATGCATGTGGAACCCAGAGTATGATCAACCATGTGAACGGGAGACGTGTTCAAATATGTCTCAGTTTTCCTCCCCTGGTACTCGGGTGCAACATTCCAGACGCTTTACTAACACTCTCCCGACTTGGAGAGTCAGTCCCTTTAACCTCCTGTTTGGCCCAGTTTGCAATTTCTGCGGAAGATGAACAGGAATAGCGAGAACCAATGAGAGGCTAGCTGGAGGTGTCTGGACGGGCAAATTTAACTCTCATTTCCCACCAGGAAGAGGAATTAACCAAAGGCTCAGCATGCCATGCCGGAACCAGATTAGGGCCTGAAGCCATCCTGCGGTGTTGCGGCCAGGTCACAAGAAAGCGAGTTGAAGAAAGGAGCTCAGGGGCACTGTAATTCACAAACCTGCAGAGTTATAAATGACAGCTATCGTCCAAAAATAGACTGAAGTAAGGCTGCCAAGAGGACTTGAAAGCGGGGCAGAATTGCAGGAAACCGATTTCAGGAGGTAGACTGGAATTGCATTGAAAGCATAGGAAAAGAGGCAGAACGTCCACAATGATGCACTTGGCCAAAAAGGGCGTATGCGTTTTTTCCTGAATATATTCAGGAAAAAACGCATACGCACTTTTTGGCCAACCAAGCAAGCTTGCAAAGGAAATCTGCACTACAATGAAGTCTCACTTCCCCCCGGTCAAAAGGGCCATCTGAAAAAAGTGTAAAATCCAGAAAGGCAGGACAGGCCATTGAGAACTGGGAGTCTTGTTATGCTGATGGGCGGGATGTAAATTGCCAACAGACACTTGGGAGAAGTGTATGGTGTTTCCTGAAACATCTAAAACACAAAGCAACAGAGCCTAGGGCACTTCCACTTATGGTCCTATAGCTTAGGGAAATTAAAATCAAAAACACAGCCACCCCAAAGTTTGAAACGGCTCTGTTTACAAGAACCTCGTTTACAGTACAAGTTCAACATCGCAGAAAGTGAAAAATGGATAAAGAAGTTGTGGTATTTACTTACAAAGCAATATCACTCAGCAATGAAATCTGTGTCATCAGGCCCTTAGCAGCACAATGAGTGGATTCAGGTATGATGATTCTAACTGAAATAAGTCACACAGAAAAAGAAACATCATAAGATATCAATAATACACGGAATTTAAACTTGGCTACACAGGAACTGAATTACAGAACAGAACAGGGTCTCAAATTTAGAAAACTAACTTATGCTTGCTTAAGGGGAAAGGTGAGTTGGGGTGCTGCATAAAACCAGAGATTGAAATGAGCACAGATAAAGTTCCTTAAGCCAAATATGGAATAGACAAGAGCTACTCCTTGCTCAACGAAATGGACTCAACACCGCATATTAAACGCCTAAGAATGTACCTGACTAGTAAGTATCTTAAAACCTATGGATTGCTATGTCTCCGAAAGAGAATCAAGCATGTGTACAGGGGCATAAATGCAGCAGTGATAGGATTGGAGAGTTTCGTGAGCAAATGAAGACCCTTTGAAGTCATATTGCATGGTACCCATTCCACGGGTTTCAACTACCCAGGTTTAAGGAATTCTTCCTTCAGCTAAAACATGCATGTGGATCCTAGAGTATGATCAACCATGTGATCGGGAGACGTGTTCAAATATGTCTCAGTTTTCGTACCCTGGTACTCGGGTGCAACATTCCAGACGCTTTACTAACACTCTCCCCACTTGGAGAGTCAGTCCCTTTAACCTCCTGTTTGGCCCAGTTTGCAATTTCTGTGGAAGATGAACAGGAATAGCGAGAACCAATGAGAGGCTAGCTGGAGGTGTCTGGATGGGCAAATTTAACTCTCATTTCCCACCAGGAAGAGGAATTAACCAAAGGCTCAGCGTGCCGTGCCAGAACCAGATTAGGGCCTGAAGCCATCCTGCGGTGTTGCGGCCAGCTCACAAGAAAGCGAGTTGAAGAAAGGAGCTCAGGGGCGCTGTAATTCACAAACCTGCAGAGTTATAAATGACAGCTATCGTCCAAAAATACACTGAAGTAAGGCTGCCAAGAGGACTTGAAAGTGGGGCAGAATTGCAGGAAACCGATTTCAGGAGGTAGACTGGAATTGCATTGAAAGCATAGGAAAAGAGGCAGAACGTCCACAATGATGCACTTGGCCAAAAAGGGCGTATGCGTTTTTTCCTGAATATATTCAGGAAAAAACGCATACGCCCTTTTTGGCCAAGGAAGCAAACTTGCAAAGGAAATCTGCACTACAATGAAGTCTCACTTCTCCCTGGTCAAAAGGGCCATCTGAAAAAAATGTAAAATCCAGAAAGGCAGGACAGGCCATGGAGAACTGGGAGCCTTGTTATGCTGATGGGCGGGATGTAAATTACCAACAGACACTCAGGAGAAGTGTATGGTGTTTCCTGAAACATCTAAAAAACAAAGCAACAGAGCCTAGGGCACTTCCACTTATGGTCCTATAGCTTAGGGAAATTAAAATCAAAAAGACACAGCCACCCCAAAGTTTGGGACGCCTCCGTTTACAAGAACCTCGTTTACCGTACAAGTTCAATATCACAGAAAGTGAAAAATGGATAAAGAACTTGTGGTACTTACGTACAATGCAGTATCACTCAGCAATGAAATCTATGTCATCAGGCCCGTAGCAGCATAATGAGTGGATTCAGGTATGATGATTCTAACTGAAATAAGTCACACAGAAAAAGAAACATCATAAGATATCACTAATACACGGAATGTAAACTTGGCTACACAGGAACTGCATTCCAAAACAGAACAGGGTCTCAAATTTAGAAAACCAACTTATGCTTACTTAAGGGGAAAGGTGAGTTGGGGTGCTGCATAAAACCAGAGATTGAAATGAGCACAGATAAAGTTCCTTAAGCCAAATATGGAATAGACAAGAGCTACTCCTTGCTCAACGAAATAGACTCAACACCCCATATTAAACGCCTAAGAATGTACCTGACTAGTAAGTATCTTAAAACCTATGGATTGCTATGTCTCCAAAAGAGAATCAAGCGTGTGTACAGGGGCATAAACGCAGCAGTGATAGGACTGGAGAGGTTCGGTGAGCAAATGAAGACCCTTTGAAGTCATATTGCATGGTACCCATTACACGGGTCTCAACTCTCCAGGTTTAAGGTATTCTTCCTTCAGCTAAAACATGCATGTGGAACCCAGAGTATGATCAACCATGTGAACGGGAGACGTGTTCAAATATGTCTCAGTTTTCGTACCCTGGTACTCTAGTGCAACATTCCAGACGCTTTACTAACACTCTCCCGACTTGGAGAGTCAGTCCCTTTAACCTCCTGTTTGGCCCAGTTTGCAATTTCTGCGGAAGACGAACAGGAATAGCGAGAACCAATGAGAGGCTAGCTGGAGGTGTCTGGACGGGCAAATTAACTCTCATTTCCCACCAGGAAGAGGAATTAACCAAAGGCTCAGCATGCCATGCCGGAACCAGATTAGGGCCTGAAGCCATCCTGCGGTGTTGCGGCCAGGTCACAAGAAAGCGAGTTGAAGAAAGGAGCTCAGGGGCACTGTAATTCACAAACCTGCAGAGTTATAAATGACAGCTATCGTCCAAAAATAGACTGAAGTAAGGCTGCCAAGAGGACTTGAAAGCGGGGCAGAATTGCAGGAAACCGATTTCAGGAGGTAGACTGGAATTGCATTGAAAGCATAGGAAAAGAGGCAGAACGTCCACAATGATGCACTTGGCCAAAAAGGGCGTATGCATTTTTTCCTGAATATATTCAGGAAAAAACGCATACGCACTTTTTGGCCAACCAAGCAAGCTTGCAAAGGAAATCTGCACTACAATGAAGTCTCACTTCCCCCCGGTCAAAAGGGCCATCTGAAAAAAGTTTAAAATCCAGAAAGGCAGGACAGGCCATGGAGAACTGGGAGTCTTGTTATGCTGATGGGCGGGATGTAAATTGCCAACAGACACTTGGGAGAAGTGTATGGTGTTTCCTGAAACATCTAAAACACAAAGCAACAGAGCCTAGGGCACTTCCACTTATGGTCCTATAGCTTAGGGAAATTAAAATCAAAAAGACACAGCCACCCCAAAGTTTGAAACGGCTCTGTTTACAAGAACCTCGTTTACAGTACAAGTTCAACATCGCAGAAAGTGAAAAATGGATAAAGAAGTTGTGGTATTTACTTACAAAGCAATATCACTCAGCAATGAAATCTGTGTCACAAGGCCCTTAGCAGCACAATGAGTGGATTCAGGTATGATGATTCTAACTGAAATAAGTCACACAGAAAAAGAAACATCATAAGATATCACTAATACATGGAATGTAAACTTGGCTACACAGGAACTGAATTACAGAACAGAACAGGGTCTCAAATTTAGAAAACCAACTTATGCTTGCTTAAGGGTAAAGGTGAGTTGGGGTGCTGCATAAAACCAGAGATTGAAATGAGCACAGATAAAGTTCCTTAAGCCAAATATGGAATAGACAAGAGCTACTCCTTGCTCAACGAAATGGACTCAACACCGCATATTAAACGCCTAAGAATGTACCTGACTAGTAAGTATCTTAAAACCTATGGATTGCTATGTCTCCGAAAGAGAATCAAGCATGTGTACAGGGGCATAAACGCAGCAGTGATAGGATTGGAGAGGTTCGGTGAGCAAATGAAGACCCTTTGAAGTCATATTGCACGGTACCCATTACACCGGTCTCAACTCTCCAGGTTTAAGGTATTCTTCCTTCAGCTAAAACATGCATGTGGAACCCAGAGTATGATCAACCATGTGAACGGGAGACGTGTTCAAATATGTCTCAGTTTTCCTCCCCTGGTACTCGGGTGCAACATTCCAGATGCTTTACTAACACTCTCCCCACTTGGAGAGTCAGTCCCTTTAACCTCCTGTTTGGCCCAGTTTGCAATTTCTGTGGAAGATGAACAGGAATAGCGAGAACCAATGAGAGACTAGCTGGAGGTGTCTGGATGGGCAAATTTAACTCTCATTTCCCACCAGGAAGAGGAATTAACCAAAGGCTCAGCGTGCCGTGCCAGAACCAGATTAGGGCCTGAAGCCATCCTGCGGTGTTGCGGCCAGGTCACAAGAAAGCGAGTTGAAGAAAGGAGCTCAGGGGCACTGTAATTCACAAACCTGCAGAGTTATAAATGACAGCTATCGTCCAAAAATACACTGAAGTAAGGCTGCCAAGAGGACTTGAAAGCGGGACAGAATTGCAGGAAACCGATTTCAGGAGGTAGACTGGAATTGCATTGAAAGCATAGGAAAAGAGGCAGAACGTCCACAATGATGCACTTGGCCAAAAAGGGCGTATGCGTTTTTTCCTGAATATATTCAGGAAAAAACGCATACGCCCTTTTTGGCCAACCAAGCAAACTTGCAAAGGAAATCTGCACTACAATGAACTCTCACTTCCCCCCGGTCAAAAGGGCCATCTGAAAAAAGTGTAAAATCCAGAAAGGCAGGACAGGCTATGGAGAACTGGAAGCCTTGTTATGCTGATGGGCGGGATGTAAATTGCCAACAGACACTCAGGAGAAGTGTATGGTGTTTCCTGAAACATCTAAAAAACAAAGCAACAGAACCTAGGGCACTTCCACTTATGGTCCTATAGCTTAGGGAAATTAAAATCAAAAAGACACAGCCACCCCAAAGTTTGGGACGCCTCTGTTTACAAGAACCTCGTTCACCGTACAAGTTCAATATCACAGAAAGTGAAAAATGGATAAAGTACTTGTGGTACTTACGTACAATGCAGTATCACTCAGCAATGAAATCTGTGTCATCAGGCCCGTAGCAGCATAATGAGTGGATTCAGGTACGATGATTCTAACTGAAATACGTCACACAGAAAAAGAAACATCATAAGATATCACTAATACACGGAATGTAAACTTGGCTACACAGGAACTGCATTTCAAAACAGAACAGGGTCTCAAATTTAGAAAACCAACTTATGCTTGCTTAAGGGGAAAGGTGAGTTGGGGTGCTGCATAAAACCAGAGATTGAAATGAGCACAGATAAAGTTCCTTAAGCCAAATATGGAATAGACAAGAGCTACTCCTTGCTCAACGAAATGGACTCAAAACCCCATATTAAACGCCTAAGAATGTACCTGACTAGTAAGTATCTTAAAACCTATGGATTGCTATGTCTCCAAAAGAGAATCAAGTGTGTGTACAGGGGCATAAACGCAGCAGTGATAGGATTGGAGAGGTTCGGTGAGCAAATGAAGACCCTTTGAAGTCATATTGCATGGTACCCATTACACCGGTCTCAACTCTCCAGGTTTAAGGTATTCTTCCTTCAGCTAAAACATGCATGTGGAACCCAGAGTATGATCAACCATGTGAACGGGAGACGTGTTCAAATATGTCTCAGTTTTCCTCCCCTGGTACTCGGGTGCAACATTCCAGACGCTTTACTAACACTCTCCCCACTTGGAGAGTCAGTCCCTTTAACCTCCTGTTTGGCCCAGTTTGCAATTTCTGCGGAAGATGAACAGGAATAGCGAGAACCAATGAGAGGCTAGCTGGAGGTGTCTGGACGGGCAAATTTAACTCTCATTTCCCACCAGGAAGAGGAATTAACCAAAGGCTCAGCATGCCAGGCCGGAACCAGATTAGGGCCTGAAGCCATCCTGCGGTGTTGCGGCCAGGTCACAAGAAAGCGAGTTGAAGAAAGGAGCTCAGGGGCACTGTAATTCACAAACCTGCAGAGTTATAAATGACAGCTATCGTCCAAAAATAGACTGAAGTAAGGCTGCCAAGAGGCCTTGAAAGCGGGGCAGAATTGCAGGAAACCGATTTCAGGAGGTAGACTGGAATTGCATTGAAAGCATAGGAAAAGAGGCAGAACGTCCACAATGATGCACTTGGCCAAAAAGGGCGTATGCGTTTTTTCCTGAATATATTCAGGAAAAAACGCATACGCACTTTTTGGCCAACCAAGCAAGCTTGCAAAGGAAATCTGCACTACAATGAAGTCTCACTTCCCCCCGGTCAAAAGGGCCATCTGAAAAAAGTGTAAAATCCAGAAATGCAACAGGCCATTGAGAACTGGGAGCCTTGATATGCTGATGGGCGGGATGTAAATTGCCAACAGACACTCAGAAGAAGTGTATGGTGTTTCCTGAAACATCTAAAAAACAAAGCAACAGAACCTAGGGCACTTCCACTTATGGTCCTATAGCTTAGGGAATTTAAAATCAAAAAGACACAGCCACCCCAAAGTTTTGAACGGCTCTGTTTACAAGAACCTCGTTTACAGTACAAGTTCAACATCGCAGAAAGTGAAAAATGGATAAAAAAGTTGTGGTATTTACTTACAAAGCAATATCACTCAGCAATGAAATCTGTGTCATCAGGCCCTTAGCAGCACAATGAGTGGATTCAGGTATGATGATTCTAACTGAAATAAGTCACACAGAAAAAGAAACATCATAAGATATCAGTAATACATGAAATGTAAACTTGGCTACACAGGAACTGAATTACAGAACAGAACAGGGTCTCAAATTTAGAAAACCCACTTATGCTTGCTTAAGGGGAAAGGTGAGTTGGGGTGCTGCATAAAACCAGAGATTGAAATGAGCACAGATAAAGTTCCTTAAGCCAAATATGGAATAGACAAGAGCTACTCCTTGCTCAACGAAATGGACTCAACACCGCATATTAAACGCCTAAGAATGTACCTGACTAGTAAGTATCTTAAAACCTATGGATTGCTATGTCTCCGAAAGAGAATCAAGCATGTGTACAGGGGCATAAACGCAGCAGTGATAGGATTGGAGAGGTTCGGTGAGCAAATGAAGACCCTTTGAAGTCATATTGCATGGTATCCATTCCACGGGTTTCAAATACCCAGGTTTAAGGTATTCTTCCTTCAGCTAAAAGATGCATGTGGAACCCAAGTATGATCAACCATGTGAACGGGAGACGTGTTCAAATATGTCTCAGTTTTCCTGCCCTGGTACTCGGGTGCAACATTCCGGACGCTTTACTAACACTCTCCCCACTTGGAGAGTCAGCGCCTTTAACCTCTTGTTTGGCCCAGTTTGCTATTTCTTGGAAGATGAACAGGAATAGCGAGAACCAATGAGAGACTCGCTGGAGGTGTCTGGACGGGCAAATTTAACTCTCATTTCCCACCAGGAAGAGGAAATAACCAAAGGCTCAGCGTGCCGTGCCGGAACCAGATTAGGGCCTGAAGCCATCCTGCGGTGTTGCGGCCAGGTCACAAGAAAGCGAGTTGAAGAAAGGAGCTCAGGGGCACTGTAATTCACAAACCTGCAGAGTTATAAATGACAGCTATCGTCCAAAAATAGACTGAAGTAAGGCTGCCAAGAGGACTTGAAAGCGGGGCAGAATTGCAGGAAACCGATTTCAGGAGGTAGACTGGAATTGCATTGAAAGCATAGGAAAAGAGGCAGAACGTCCACAATGATGCACTTGGCCAAAAAGGGCGTATGCGTTTTTTCCTGAATATATTCAGGAAAAAACGCATACGCCCTTTTTGGCCAACCAAGCAAGCTTGCAAAGGAAATCTGCACTACAATGAAGTCTCACTTCCCCCCGGTCAAAAGGGCCATCTGAAAAAAGTGTAAAATCCAGAAAGGCAGGACAGGCCATGGAGAACTGGGAGCCTTGTTATGCTGATGGGCGGGATGTAAATTGCCAACAACCACTCGGGAGAAGTGTATGGTGTTTCCTGAAACATCTAAAAAACAAAGCAACAGAACCTAGGGCACTTCCACTTATGGTCCTATAGCTTAGGGAAATTAAAATCAAAAAGACACAGCCACCCCAAAGTTTGGAACAGCTCTGTTTACAAGAACCTCGTTTACAGTACAAGTTCAACATCGCAGAAAGTGAAAAATGGATAAAGAAGTTGTGGTATTTACTTACAAAGCAATATCACTCAGCAATGAAATCTGTGTCATCAGGCCCTTAGCAGCACAATGAGTGGATTCAGGTATGATGATTCTAACTGAAATAAGTCACACAGAAAAAGAAACATCATAAGATATCAGTAATACACGGAATGTAAACTTGGCTACACAGGAACTGAATTACAGAACAGAACAGTGTCTCAAATTTAGAAAACCAACTTATGCTTGCTTAAGGGTAAAGGTGGGTTGGGGTGCTGCATAAAACCAGAGATTGAAATGAGCACAGATAAATTTCCTTAAGCCAAATATGGAATAGACTAGAGCTACTCCTTGCTCAATGAAATGGACTCAACACCGCATATTAAACGCCTAAGAATGTACCTGACTAGTAAGTATCTTAAAACCTATGGATTGCTATGTCTCCGAAAGAGAATCAAGCATGTGTACAGGGGCATAAACGCAGCAGTGATAGGATTGGAGAGGTTCTGTGAGCAAATGAAGACCCTTTGAAGTCATATTGCATGGTACCCATTCCACGGGTTTCAACTACCTAGGTTTAAGGTATTCTTCCTTCAGCTAAAACATGCATGTGGAACCTAGAGTATGATCAACCATGTGATCGGGAGACGTGTTCAAATATGTCTCAGTTTTCGTACCCTGGTACTCGGGTGCAACATTCCAGACGCTTTACTAACACTCTCCCCACTTGGAGAGTCAGTCCCTTTAACCTCCTGTTTGGCCCAGTTTGCAATTTCTGCGGAAGATGAACAGGAATAGCGAGAACCAATGAGAGGCTAGCTGGAGGTGTCTGGACGGGCAAATTTAACTCTCATTTCCCACCAGGAAGAGGAAATAACCAAAGGCTCAGCGTGCCGTGCCAGAACCAGATTAGGGCCTGAAGCCATCCTGCAGTGTAGCGGCCAGGTCACAAGAAAGCGAGTTGAAGAAAGGAGCTCAGGGGCACTGCAATTCACAAACCAGCAGAGTTATAAATGACAGCTATCGTCCAAAAATAGACTGAAGTAAGGCTGCCAAGAGGACTTGAAAGCGGGGCAGAATTGCATGAAACCGATTGGCACAATGTTGCCATCCTGCGGTGTTGCGGCCAGCTCAAAAGAAAGCGAGTTGAAGAAAGGAGCTCAGGGGCACTGTAATTCACAAACCTGCAGAGTTATAAATGACAGCTATCGTCCAAAAATATACTGAAGTAAGGCTGCCAAGAGGACTTGAAAGCGGAGCAGAATTGCAGGAAACCGATTTCAGGAGGTAGACTGGAATTGCATTGAAAGCATAGGAAAAGAGGCAGAACGTCCACAATGATGCACTTGGCCAAAAAGGACGTATGCGTTTTTTCCTGAATATATTCAGGAAAAAATGCATACGCCCTTTTTGGCCAACCAAGCAAGCTTGCAAAGGAAATCTGCACTACAATGAAGTCTCACTTCCCCCCGGTCAAAAGGGCCATCTGAAAAAAGTGTAAAATCCAGAAAGGCAACAGGCCATTGAGAACTGGGAGCCTTGTTATGCTGATGGGCGGGATGTAAATTGCCAACAGACACTTGGGAGAAGTGTATGGTGTTTCCTGAAACATCTAAAAAACAGAGCAACAGAGCCTAGGGCACTTCCACTTATGGACCTATAGCTCAGGGAAATTAAAATCAAAAAGACACAGCCACCCCAAAATTTGGAACGGCTCTGTTTACAAGAACCTCTTTTACAGTACAAGTTCAACATTGCAGAAAGTGAAAAATGGATAAAGAAGTTGTGGTATTCACTTACAAAGCAATATCACTCAGCAATGAAATCTATGTCATCAGGCCCTTAGCAGCACAATGAGTGGATTCAGGTATGATGATTCTAACTGAAATAAGTCACACAGAAAAAGAAACATCATAAGATATCAGTAATACACGGAATGTAAACTTGGCTACACAGGAACTGAATGACAGAACAGAACAGGGTCTCAAATTTAGAAAACCAACTTATGCTTGCTTAAGGGGAAAGGTGAGTTGGGGTGCTGCATAAAACCAGAGATTGAAATGAGCACAGATAAAGTTCCTTAAGCCAAATATGGAATAGACAAGAGCTACTCCTTGCTCAACGAAATGGACTCAACACCGCATATTAAACGCCTAAGAATGTACCTGACTAGTAAGTATCTTAAAACCTATGGATTGCTATGTCTCCGAAAGAGAATCAAGCATGTGTACAGGGGCATAAACACAGCAGTGATAGGATTGGAGAGGTTCGGTGAGCAAATGAAGACCCTTTGAAGTCATATTGCATGGTACCCATTCCACGGGTTTCAAATACCCAGGTTTAAGGTATTCTTCCTTCAGCTAAAGATGCATGTGGAACCCAAGTATGATCAACCATGTGAACGGGAGACGTGTTCAAATATGTCTCAGTTTTCCTGCCCTGGTACTCGGGTGCAACATTCCGGACGCTTTACTAACACTCTCCCCACTTGGAGAGTCAGCGCCTTTCACCTCTTGTTTGGCCCAGTTTGCTATTTCTTAGAAGATGAACAGGAATAGCGAGAACCAATGAGAGGCTAGCTGGAGGTGTCTGGACGGGCAAATTTAACTCTCATTTCCCACCAGGAAGAGGAATTAACCAAAGGCTCAGCATGCCATGCCGGAACCAGATTAGGGCCTAAAGCCATCCTGCAGTGTAGCGGCCAGGTCACAAGAAAGCGAGTTGAAGAAAGGAGCTCAGGGGCACTGCAATTCACAAACCAGCAGAGTTATAAATGACAGCTATCGTCCAAAAATAGACTGAAGTAAGGCTGCCAAGAGGACTTGAAAGCGGGGCAGAATTGCATGAAACCGATTGGCACAATGATGCCATCCTGCGGTGTTGCGGCCAGCTGAAAAGAAAGCGAGTTGAAGAAAGGAGCTCAGGGGCACTGTAATTCACAAACCTGCAGAGTTATAAATGACAGCTATCGTCCAAAAATATACTGAAGTAAGGCTGCCAAGAGGACTTGAAAGCGGGGCAGAATTGCAGGAAACCGATTTCAGGAGGTAGACTGGAATTGCATTGAAAGCATAGGAAAAGAGGCAGAACGTCCACAATGATGCACTTGGCCAAAAAGGGCGTATGCGTTTTTTCCTGAATATATTCAGGAAAAAACGCATACGCCCTTTTTGGCCAACCAAGCAAGCTTGCAAAGGAAATCTGCACTACAATGAAGTCTCACTTCCCCCCGGTCAAAAGGGCCATCTGAAAAAAGTGTAAAATCCAGAAAGGCAGGACAGGCCATGGAGAACTGGGAGCCTTGTTATGCTGATGGGCGGGATGTAAATTGCCAACAACCACACGGGAGAAATGTATGCTGTTTCCTGAAACATCTAAAAAACAAAGCAACAGAACCTAGGGCACTTCCACTTATGGTCCTATAGCTTAGGGAAATTAAAATCAAAAAGACACAGCCACCCCAAAGTTTGGAACGGCTCTGTTTACAAGAACCTCTTTTACAGTACAAGTTCAACATTGCAGAAAGTGAAAAATGGATAAAGAAGTTGTGGTATTCACTTACAAAGCAATATCACTCAGCAATGAAATCTATGTCATCAGGCCCTTAGCAGCACAATGAGTGGATTCAGGTATGATGATTCTAACTGAAATAAGTCACACAGAAAAAGAAACATCATAAGATATCAGTAATACACGGAATGGAAACTTGGCTACACAGGAACTGAATTACAGAACAGAACAGGGTCTCAAATTTAGAAAACCAACTTATGCTTGCTTAAGGGTAAAGGTGAGTTGGGGTGCTGCATAAAACCAGAGATTGAAATGAGCACAGATAAAGTTCCTTAAGCCAAATATGGAATAGACAAGAGCTACTCCTTGCTCAACGAAATGGACTCAACACCGCATATTAAACGCCTAAGAATGTACCTGACTAGTAAGTATCTTAAAACCTATGGATTGCTATGTCTCCGAAGGAGAATCAAGCATGTGTACAGGGACATAAACGCAGCAGTGATAGGATTGGAGAGGTTCGGTGAGCAAATGAAGACCCTTTGAAGTCATATTGCATGGTACCCATTCCACGGGTTTCAACTACCTAGGTTTAAGGTATTCTTCCTTCAGCTAAAACATGCATGTGGAACCCAAGTATGATCAACCATGTGAACGGGAGACGTGTTCAAATATGTCTCAGTTTTCGTACCCTGGTACTCGGGTGCAACATTCCAGACGCTTTACTAACACTCTGCCGACTTGGAGAGTCAGTCCCTTTAACCTCCTGTTTGGCCCAGTTTGCAATTTCTGCGGAAGATGAACAGGAATAGCGAGAACCAATGAGAGGCTAGCTGGAGGTGTCTGGACGGGCAAATTTAACTCTCATTTCCTACCAGGAAGAGGAATTAACCAAAGGCCAGCGTGCCATGCCAGAATCAGATTAGGGCCTGAAGCCATCCTGCGGTGTTGCGGCCAGGTCACAAGAAAGCGAGTTGAAGAAAGGAGCTCAGGGGCACTGTAATTCACAAACCTGCAGAGTTATAAATGACAGCTATCGTCCAAAAATAGACTGAAGTAAGGCTGCCAAGAGGACTTGAAAGCGGGGCAGAATTGCAGGAAACCGATTTCAGGAGGTAGACTGGAATTGCATTGAAAGCATAGGAAAAGAGGCAGAACGTCCACAATGATGCACTGGGCCAAAAAGGGCGTATGCGTTTTTTCCTGAATATATTCAGGAAAAAACGCATACGCCCTTTTTGGCCAACCAAGCAAGCTTGCAAAGGAAATCTGTACTACAATGAAGTCTCACTTCCCCCCGGTCAAAAGGGCCATCTGAAAAAAGTGTAAAATCCAGAAAGGCAGGACAGGCCATGGAGAACTGGGAGCCTTGTTATGCTGATGGGCGGGATGTAAATTGCCAACAACCACTCGGGAGAAGTGTATGGTGTTTCCTGAAACATCTAAAAAACAAAGCAACAGAACCTAGGGCACTTCCACTTATGGTCCTATAGCTTAGGGAAATTAAAATCAAAAAGACACAGCCACCCCAAAGTTTGGAACAGCTCTGTTTACAAGAACCTCGTTTACAGTACAAGTTCAACATCGCAGAAAGTGAAAAATGGATAAAGAAGTTGTGGTATTTACTTACAAAGCAATATCACTCAGCAATGAAATCTATGTCATCAGGCCCTTAGCAGCACAATGAGTGGATTCAGGTATGATGATTCTAACTGAAATAAGTCACACAGAAAAAGAAACATCATAAGATATCAGTAATACACGGAATGTAAACTTGGCTACACAGGAACTGAATTACAGAACAGAACAGGGTCTCAAATTTAGAAAACCAACTTATGCTTGCTTAAGGGTAAAGGTGGGTTGGGGTGCTGCATAAAACCAGAGATTGAAATGAGCACAGATAAATTTCCTTAAGCCAAATATGGAATAGACAAGAGCTACTCCTTGCTCAATGAAATGGACTCAACACCGCATATTAAACGCCTAAGAATGTACCTGACTAGTAAGTATCTTAAAACCTATGGATTGCTATGTCTCCGAAAGAGAATCAAGCATGTGTACAGGGGCATAAACGCAGCAGTGATAGGATTGGAGAGGTTCTGTGAGCAAATGAAGACCCTTTGAAGTCATATTGCATGGTACCCATTCCACGGGTTTCAACTACCTAGGTTTAAGGTATTCTTCCTTCAGCTAAAACATGCATGTGGAACCTAGAGTATGATCAACCATGTGATCGGGAGACGTGTTCAAATATGTCTCAGTTTTCGTACCCTGGTACTCGGGTGCAACATTCCAGACGCTTTACTAACACTCTCCCCACTTGGAGAGTCAGTCCCTTTAACCTCCTGTTTGGCCCAGTTTGCAATTTCTGTGGAAGATGAACAGGAATAGCGAGAACCAATGAGAGGCTAGCTGGAGGTGTCTGGACGGGCAAATTTAACTCTCATTTCCCACCAGGAAGAGGAAATAACCAAAGGCTCAGCGTGCCGTGCCAGAACCAGATTAGGGCCTGAAGCCATCCTGCAGTGTAGCGGCCAGGTCACAAGAAAGCGAGTTGAAGAAAGGAGCTCAGGGGCACTGCAATTCACAAACCAGCAGAGTTATAAATGACAGCTATCGTCCAAAAATAGACTGAAGTAAGGCTGCCAAGAGGACTTGAAAGCGGGGCAGAATTGCATGAAACCGATTGGCACAATGTTGCCATCCTGCGGTGTTGCGGCCAGCTCAAAAGAAAGCGAGTTGAAGAAAGGAGCTCAGGGGCACTGTAATTCACAAACCTGCAGAGTTATAAATGACAGCTATCGTCCAAAAATATACTGAAGTAAGGCTGCCAAGAGGACTTGAAAGCGGAGCAGAATTGCAGGAAACCGATTCCAGGAGGTAGACTGGAATTGCATTGAAAGCATAGGAAAAGAGGCAGAACGTCCACAATGATGCACTTGGCCAAAAAGGACGTATGCGTTTTTTCCTGAATATATTCAGGAAAAAACGCATACGCCCTTTTTGGCCAACCAAGCAAGCTTGCAAAGGAAATCTGCACTACAATGAAGTCTCACTTCCCCCCGGTCAAAAGGGCCATCTGAAAAAAGTGTAAAATCCAGAAAGGCAACAGGCCATTGAGAACTGGGAGCCTTGTTATGCTGATGGGCGGGATGTAAATTGCCAACAGACACTTGGGAGAAGTGTATGGTGTTTCCTGAAACATCTAAAAAACAGAGCAACAGAGCCTAGGGCACTTCCACTTATGGACCTATAGCTCAGGGAAATTAAAATCAAAAAGACACAGCCACCCCAAAATTTGGAACGGCTCTGTTTACAAGAACCACTTTTACAGTACAAGTTCAACATTGCAGAAAGTGAAAAATGGATAAAGAAGTTGTGGTATTCACTTACAAAGCAATATCACTCAGCAATGAAATCTATGTCATCAGGCCCTTAGCAGCACAATGAGTGGATTCAGGTATGATGATTCTAACTGAAATAAGTCACACAGAAAAAGAAACATCATAAGATATCAGTAATACACGGAATGTAAACTTGGCTACACAGGAACTGAATTACAGAACAGAACAGGGTCTCAAATTTAGAAAACCAACTTATGCTTGCTTAAGGGGAAAGGTGAGTTGGGGTGCTGCATAAAACCAGAGATTGAAATGAGCACAGATAAAGTTCCTTAAGCCAAATATGGAATAGACAAGAGCTACTCCTTGCTCAACGAAATGGACTCAACACCGCATATTAAACGCCTAAGAATGTACCTGACTAGTAAGTATCTTAAAACCTATGGATTGCTATGTCTCCGAAAGAGAATCAAGCATGTGTACAGGGGCATAAACACAGCAGTGATAGGATTGGAGAGGTTCGGTGAGCAAATGAAGACCCTTTGAAGTCATATTGCATGGTACCCATTCCACGGGTTTCAAATACCCAGGTTTAAGGTATTCTTCCTTCAGCTAAAGATGCATGTGGAACCCAAGTATGATCAACCATGTGAACGGGAGACGTGTTCAAATATGTCTCAGTTTTCCTGCCCTGGTACTCGGGTGCAACATTCCGGACGCTTTACTAACACTCTCCCCACTTGGAGAGTCAGCGCCTTTCACCTCTTGTTTGGCCCAGTTTGCTATTTCTTGGAAGATGAACAGGAATAGCGAGAACCAATGAGAGACTCGCTGGAGGTGTCTGGACGGGCAAATTTAACTCTCATTTCCCACCAGGAAGAGGAAATAACCAAAGGCTCAGCGTGCCGTGCCGGAACCAGATTAGGGCCTGAAGCCATCCTGCGGTGTTGCGGCCAGGTCACAAGAAAGCGAGTTGAAGAAAGGAGCTCAGGGGCACTGTAATTCACAAACCTGCAGAGTTATAAATGACAGCTATCGTCCAAAAATAGACTGAAGTAAGGCTGCCAAGAGGACTTGAAAGCGGGGCAGAATTGCAGGAAACCGATTTCAGGAGGTAGACTGGAATTGCATTGAAAGCATAGGAAAAGAGGCAGAACGTCCACAATGATGCACTTGGCCAAAAAGGGCGTATGCGTTTTTTCCTGAATATATTCAGGAAAAAACGCATACGCCCTTTTTGGCCAACCAAGCAAGCTTGCAAAGGAAATCTGTACTACAATGAAGTCTCACTTCACCCGGTCAAAAGGGCCATCTGAAAAAAGTGTAAAATCCAGAAAGGCAGGACAGGCCATGGAGAACTGGGAGCCTTGTTATGCTGATGGGCGGGATGTAAATTGCCAACAACCACTCGGGAGAAGTGTATGGTGTTTCCTGAAACATCTAAAAAACAAAGCAACAGAACCTAGGGCACTTCCACTTATGGTCCTATAGCTTAGGGAAATTAAAATCAAAAAGACACAGCCACCCCAAAGTTTGGAACAGCTCTGTTTACAAGAACCTCGTTTACAGTACAAGTTCAACATCGCAGAAAGTGAAAAATGGATAAAGAAGTTGTGGTATTTACTTACAAAGCAATATCACTCAGCAATGAAATCTGTGTCATCAGGCCCTTAGCAGCACAATGAGTGGATTCAGGTATGATGATTCTAACTGAAATAAGTCACACAGAAAAAGAAACATCATAAGATATCAGTAATACACGGAATGGAAACTTGGCTACACAGGAACTGAATTACAGAACAGAACAGTGTCTCAAATTTAGAAAACCAACTTATGCTTGCTTAAGGGTAAAGGTGGGTTGGGGTGCTGCATAAAACCAGAGATTGAAATGAGCACAGATAAATTTCCTTAAGCCAAATATGGAATAGACAAGAGCTACTCCTTGCTCAATGAAATGGACTCAACACCGCATATTAAACGCCTAAGAATGTACCTGACTTGTAAGTATCTTAAAACCTATAGATTGCTATGTCTCCGAAAGAGAATCAAGCATGTGTACAGGGGCATAAACGCAGCAGTGATAGGATTGGAGAGGTTCTGTGAGCAAATGAAGACCCTTTGAAGTCATATTGCATGGTACCCATTCCACGGGTTTCAACTACCTAGGTTTAAGGTATTCTTCCTTCAGCTAAAACATGCATGTGGAACCTAGAGTATGATCAACCATGTGATCGGGAGACGTGTTCAAATATGTCTCAGTTTTCGTACCCTGGTACTCGGGTGCAACATTCCAGACGCTTTACTAACACTCTCCCCACTTGGAAAGTCAGCACCTTTAACCTCCTGTTTGGCCCAGTTTGCAATTTCTGCGGAAGATGAACAGGAATAGCGAGAACCAATGAGAGGCTAGCTGGAGGTGTCTGGACGGGCAAATTTAACTCTCATTTCCCACCAGGAAGAGGAATTAACCAAAGGCTCAGCATGCCATGCCGGAACCAGATTAGGGCCTGAAGCCATCCTGCAGTGTAGCGGCCAGGTCACAAGAAAGCGAGTTGAAGAAAGGAGCTCAGGGGCACTGCAATTCACAAACCAGCAGAGTTATAAATGACAGCTATCGTCCAAAAATAGACTGAAGTAAGGCTGCCAAGAGGACTTGAAAGCGGGGCAGAATTGCATGAAACCGATTGGCACAATGATGCCATCCTGCGGTGTTGCGGCCAGCTGAAAAGAAAGCGAGTTGAAGAAAGGAGCTCAGGGGCACTGTAATTCACAAACCTGCAGAGTTATAAATGACAGCTATCGTCCAAAAATATACTGAAGTAAGGCTGCCAAGAGGACTTGAAAGCGGGGCAGAATTGCAGGAAACCGATTTCAGGAGGTAGACTGGAATTGCATTGAAAGCATAGGAAAAGAGGCAGAACGTCCACAATGATGCACTTGGCCAAAAAGGGCGTATGCGTTTTTTCCTGAATATATTCAGGAAAAAACGCATACGCCCTTTTTGGCCAACCAAGCAAGCTTGCAAAGGAAATCTGCACTACAATGAAGTCTCACTTCCCCCCGGTCAAAAGGGCCATCTGAAAAAAGTGTAAAATCCAGAAAGGCAGGACAGGCCATGGAGAACTGGGAGCCTTGTTATGCTGATGGGCGGGATGTAAATTGCCAACAACCACTCGGGAGAAATGTATGCTGTTTCCTGAAACATCTAAAAAACAAAGCAACAGAACCTAGGGCACTTCCACTTATGGTCCTATAGCTTAGGGAAATTAAAATCAAAAAGACACAGCCACCCCAAAGTTTGGAACGGCTCTGTTTACAAGAACCTCTTTTACAGTACAAGTTCAACATTGCAGAAAGTGAAAAATGGATAAAGAAGTTGTGGTATTCACTTACAAAGCAATATCACTCAGCAATGAAATCTATGTCATCAGGCCCTTAGCAGCACAATGAGTGGATTCAGGTATGATGATTCTAACTGAAATAAGTCACACAGAAAAAGAAACATCATAAGATATCAGTAATACACGGAATGGAAACTTGGCTACACAGGAACTGAATTACAGAACAGAACAGGGTCTCAAATTTAGAAAACCAACTTATGCTTGCTTAAGGGTAAAGGTGAGTTGGGGTGCTGCATAAAACCAGAGATTGAAATGAGCACAGATAAAGTTCCTTAAGCCAAATATGGAATAGACAAGAGCTACTCCTTGCTCAACGAAATGGACTCAACACCGCATATTAAACGCCTAAGAATGTACCTGACTAGTAAGTATCTTAAAACCTATGGATTGCTATGTCTCCGAAGGAGAATCAAGCATGTGTACAGGGACATAAACGCAGCAGTGATAGGATTGGAGAGGTTCGGTGAGCAAATGAAGACCCTTTGAAGTCATATTGCATGGTACCCATTCCACGGGTTTCAACTACCTAGGTTTAAGGTATTCTTCCTTCAGCTAAAACATGCATGTGGAACCCAAGTATGATCAACCATGTGAACGGGAGACGTGTTCAAATATGTCTCAGTTTTCGTACCCTGGTACTCGGGTGCAACATTCCAGACGCTTTACTAACACTCTGCCGACTTGGAGAGTCAGTCCCTTTAACCTCCTGTTTGGCCCAGTTTGCAATTTCTGCGGAAGATGAACAGGAATAGCGAGAACCAATGAGAGGCTAGCTGGAGGTGTCTGGACGGGCAAATTTAACTCTCATTTCCCACCAGGAAGAGGAATTAACCAAAGGCTCAGCATGCCATGCCGGAACCAGATTAGGGCCTGAAGCCATCCTGCGGTGTTGCGGCCAGGTCACAAGAAAGCGAGTTGAAGAAAGGAGCTCAGGGGCACTGTAATTCACAAACCTGCAGAGTTATAAATGACAGCTATCGTCCAAAAATAGACTGAAGTAAGGCTGCCAAGAGGACTTGAAAGCGGGGCAGAATTGCAGGAAACCGATTTCAGGAGGTAGACTGGAATTGCATTGAAAGCATAGGAAAAGAGGCAGAACGTCCACAATGATGCACTTGGCCAAAAAGGGCGTATGCGTTTTTTCCTGAATATATTCAGGAAAAAACGCATACGCCCTTTTTGGCCAACCAAGCAAGCTTGCAAAGGAAATCTGCACTACAATGAAGTCTCACTTCCCCCCAGTCAAAAGGGCCATCTGAAAAAAGTGTAAAATCCAGAAAGGCAGGACAGGCCATGGAGAACTGGGAGCCTTGTTATGCTGATGGGCGGGATGTAAATTGCCATCAGACACTCGGGAGAAGTGTATGGTGTTTCCTGAAACATCCAAAAAACAAAGCAACAGAGCCTAGGGCACTGCCACTTATGGTCCTATAGCTTAGGGAAATTAAAATCAAAAAGACACAGCCACCCCAAAGTTTGGGACGCCTCTGTTTACAAGAACCTCGTTTACAGTACAAGTTCAACATCGCAGAAAGTGAAAAATGGATAAAGAAGTTGTGGTATTTACTTACAAAGCAATATCACTCAGCAATGAAATCTGTGTCATCAGGCCCTTAGCAGCACAATGAGTGGATTCAGGTATGATGATTCTAACTGAAGTAAGTCACACAGAAAAAGAAACATCATAAGATATCAGTAATACACGGATTGTAAACTTGGCTACACAGGAACTGAATTACAGAACAGAACAGGGACTCAAATTTCGAAAAACAACTTATGCTTGCTTAAGGGTAAAGGTGAGTTGGGGTGCTGCATAAAACCAGAGATTGAAATGAGCACAGATAAAGTTCCTTAAGTCAAATATGGAATAGACAAGAGCTACTCCTTGCTCAACGAAATGGACTCAACACCGCATATTAAACGCCTAAGAATGTACCTGACTAGTAAGTATCTTAAAACCTATGGATTGCTGTGTCTCCGAAAGAGAATCAAGCATGTGTACAGGGGCATAAACGCAACAGTGATAGGATTGGAGAGGTTCGGTGAGCAAATGAAGACCCTTTGAAGTCATATTGCATGGTACCCATTCCACGGGTCTCAACTCTCCAGGTTTAAGGTATTCTTCCTTCAGCTAAAACATGCATGTGGAACCCAAGTATGATCAACCATGTGAACGGGAGACGTGTTCAAATATTTCTCAGTTTTCCTCCCCTGGTACTCGGGTGCAACATTCCAGACGCTTTACTAACACTCTCCCCACTTGGAGAGTCAGCGCCTTTAACCTCCTGTTTGGCCCAGTTTGCAATTTCTGCGGAAGATGAACAGGAATAGCGAGAACCAATGAGAGGCTAGCTGGAGGTGTCTGGACGGGCAAATTTAACTCTCATTTCCCACCAGGAAGAGGAATTAACCAAAGGCTCAGCATGCCGGGCCGGAACCAGATTAGGGCCTGAAGCCATCCTGCGGTGTTGCGGCCAGCTCAAAAGAAACCGAGTTGAAGAAAGGAGCTCAGGGGCACTGTAATTCACAAACCTGCAGAGTTATAAATGACAGCTATCGTCCAAAAATAGACTGAAGTAAGGCTGCCAAGAGGACTTGAAAGCGGGGCAGAATTGCAGGAAACCGATTTCAGGAGGTAGACTGGAATTGCATTGAAAGCATAGGAAAAGAGGCAGAACGTCCACAATGATGCACTTGGCCAAAAAGGGCGTATGCGTTTTTTCCTGAATATATTCAGGAAAAAACGCATACGCCCTTTTTGGCCAACCAAGCAAGCTTGCAAAGGAAATCTGCACTACAATGAAGTCTCACTTCCCCCCGGTCAAAAGGGCCATCTGAAAAAAGTGTAAAATCCAGAAAGGCAGGACAGGCCATGGAGAACTGGGAGCCTTGTTATGCTGATGGGCGGGATGTAAATTGCCAACAACCACTCGGGAGAAGTGTATGGTGTTTCCTGAAACATCTAAAAAACAAAGCAACAGAGCCTAGGGCACTTCCACTTATGGTCCTATAGCTTAGGGAAATTAAAATCAAAAAGACACAGCCACCCCAAAGTTTGGAACGGCTCTGTTTACAAGAACCTCATTTACAGTAAAAGTTCAACATCGCAGAAGGTGAAAAATGGAGAAAGAAGTTGTGGTATTTATTTACAAAGCAATATCACTCAGCAATGAAATCTGTGTCATCAGGCCCTTAGCAGCACAATGAGTGGATTCAGGTATGATGATTCTAACTGAAGTAAGTCACACAGAAAAAGAAACATCATAAGATACCAGTAATACACGGAATGTAAACTTGGCTACACAGGAACTGAATTACAGAACAGAACAGGGACTCAAATTTAGAAAAACAACTTATGCTTGCTTAAGGGGAAAGGTGAGTTGGGGTGCTGCATAAAACCAGAGATTGAAATGAGCACAGATAAAGTTCCTTAAGCCAAATATGGAATAGACAAGAGCTACTCCTTGCTCAACGAAATGGACTCAACACCGCATATTAAACGCCTAAGAATGTACCTGACTTGTAAGTATCTTAAAACCTATGGATTGCTATGTCTCCAAAAGAGAATCAAGCATGTGTACAGGGGCATAAACGCAGCAGTGATAGGATTGGAGAGGTTCGGTGAGCAAATGAAGACCCTTTGAAGTCATATTGCATGGTACCCATTCCACGGGTCTCAACTTTCCAGGTTTAAGGTATTCTTCCTTCAGCTAAAACATGCATGTGGAACCTAGAGTATGATCAACCATGTGATCGGGAGACGTGTTCAAATATGTCTCAGTTTTCGTACCCTGGTACTCGGGTGCAACATTCCAGATGCTTTACTGACACTCTCCCCACTTGGAGAGTCAGCGCCTTTAACCTCCTGTTTGGCCCAGTTTGCAATTTCTGCGGAAGATGAACAGGAATAGCGAGAACCAATGAGAGGCTAGCTGGAGGTGTCTGGACGGGCAAATTTAACTCTCATTTCCCACCAGGAAGAGGAAATAACCAAAGCCTCAGCGTGCTGTACCGGAACCAGATTAGGGCCTGAAGCCATCCTGCGGTGTTGCGGCCAGGTCACAAGAAAGCGAGTTGAAGAAAGGAGCTCAGGGGCACTGTAATTCACAAACCTGCAGAGTTATAAATGACAGCTATCGTCCAAAAATAGACTGAAGTAAGGCTGCCAAGAGGACTTGAAAACGGGGCAGAATTGCAGGAAACCGATTTCAGGAGGTAGACTGGAATTGCATTGAAAGCATAGGAAAAGAGGCAGAACGTCCACAATGATGCACTTGGCCAAAAAGGGCGTATGCGTTTTTTCCTGAATATATTCAGGAAAAAACGCATACGCCCTTTTTGGCCAACCAAGCAAGCTTGCAAAGGAAATCTGCACTACAATGAAGTCTCACTTCCCCCCGGTCAAAAGGGCCATCTGAAAAAAGTGTAAAATCCAGAAAGGCAGGACAGGCCATGGAGAACTGGGAGCCTTGTTATGCTGATGGGCGGGATGTAAATTGCCAACAACCACTCGGGAGAAGTGTATGGTGTTTCCTGAAACATCTAAAAAACAAAGCAACAGAGCCTAGGGCACTTCCACTTATGGTCCTATAGCTTAGGGAAATTAAAATCAAAAAGACACAGCCACCCCAAAGTTTGGAACGGCTCTGTTTACAAGAACCTCGTTTACAGTACAAGTTCAACATCGCAGAAAGTGAAAAATGGAGAAAGAAGTTGTGGTATTTATTTACAAAGCAATATCACTCAGCAATGAAATCTGTGTCATCAAGCCCTTAGCAGCACAATGAGTGGATTCAGGTATGATGATTCTAACTGAAGTAAGTCACACAGAAAAAGAAACATCATAAGATACCAGTAATACACGGAATGTAAACTTGGCTACACAGGAACTGAATTACAGAACAGAACAGGGACTCAAATTTAGAAAAACAACTTATGCTTGCTTAAGGGTAAAGGTGAGTTGGGGTGCTGCATAAAACCAGAGATTGAAATGAGCACAGATAAAGTTCCTTAAGCCAAATATGGAATAGACAAGAGCTACTCCTTGCTCAACGAAATGGACTCAACACCGCATATTAAACGCCTAAGAATGTACCTGACTTGTAAGTATCTTAAAACCTATGGATTGCTATGTCTCCAAAAGAGAATCAAGCATGTGTACAGGGGCATAAACGCAGCAGTGATAGGATTGGAGAGGTTCGGTGAGCAAATGAAGACCCTTTGAAGTCATATTGCATGGTACCCATTCCATGGGTCTCAACTCTCCAGGTTTAAGGTATTCTTCCTTCAGCTAAAACATGCATGTGGAACCTAGAGTATGATCAACCATGTGATCGGGAGACGTGTTCAAATATGTCTCAGTTTTCGTACCCTGGTACTCGGGTGCAACATTCCAGACGCTTTACTAACACTCTCCCCACTTGGAGAGTCAGCGCCTTTAACCTCCTGTTTGGCCCAGTTTGCAATTTCTGCGGAAGATGAACAGGAATAGCGAGAACCAATGAGAGGCTAGCTGGAGGTGTCTGGACGGGCAAATTTAACTCTCATTTCCCACCAGGAAGAGGAAATAACCAAAGCCTCAGCGTGCCGTACCGGAACCAGATTAGGGCCTGAAGCCATCCTGCGGTGTTGCGGCCAGGTCACAAGAAAGCGAGTTGAAGAAAGGAGCTCAGGGGCACTGTAATTCACAAACCTGCAGAGTTATAAATGACAGCTATCGTCCAAAAATAGACTGAAGTAAGGCTGCCAAGAGGACTTGAAAACGGGGCAGAATTGCAGGAAACCGATTTCAGGAGGTAGACTGGAATTGCATTGAAAGCATAGGAAAAGAGGCAGAACGTCCACAATGATGCACTTGGCCAAAAAGGGCGTATGCGTTTTTTCCTGAATATATTCAGGAAAAAACGCATACGCCCTTTTTGGCCAACCAAGCAAGCTTGCAAAGGAAATCTGCACTACAATGAAGTCTCACTTCCCCCCGGTCAAAAGGGCCATCTGAAAAAAGTGTAAAATCCAGAAAGGCAGGACAGGCCATGGAGAACTGGGAGCCTTGTTATGCTGATGGGCGGGATGTAAATTGCCAACAACCACTCGGGAGAAGTGTATGGTGTTTCCTGAAACATCTAAAAAACAAAGCAACAGAGCCTAGGGCACTTCCACTTATGGTCCTATAGCTTAGGGAAATTAAAATCAAAAAGACACAGCCACCCCAAAGTTTGGAACGGCTCTGTTTACAAGAACCTCGTTTACAGTACAAGTTCAACATCGCAGAAAGTGAAAAATGGAGAAAGAAGTTGTGGTATTTATTTACAAAGCAATATCACTCAGCAATGAAATCTGTGTCATCAAGCCCTTAGCAGCACAATGAGTGGATTCAGGTATGATGATTCTAACTGAAGTAAGTCACACAGAAAAAGAAACATCATAAGATACCAGTAATACACGGAATGTAAACTTGGCTACACAGGAACTGAATTACAGAACAGAACAGGGACTCAAATTTAGAAAAACAACTTATGCTTGCTTAAGGGTAAAGGTGAGTTGGGGTGCTGCATAAAACCAGAGATTGAAATGAGCACAGATAAAGTTCCTTAAGCCAAATATGGAATAGACAAGAGCTACTCCTTGCTCAACGAAATGGACTCAACACCGCATATTAAACGCCTAAGAATGTACCTGACTTGTAAGTATCTTAAAACCTATGGATTGCTATGTCTCCAAAAGAGAATCAAGCATGTGTACAGGGGCATAAACGCAGCAGTGATAGGATTGGAGAGGTTCGGTGAGCAAATGAAGACCCTTTGAAGTCATATTGCATGTTACCCATTACACGGGTCTCAACTCTCCAGGTTTAAGGTATTCTTCCTTCAGCTAAAACATGCATGTGGAACCTAGAGTATGATCAACCTTGTGATGGGGAGACGTGTTCAAATATGTCTCAGTTTTCGTACCCTGGTACTCGGGTGCAACATTCCAGACGCTTTACTAACACTCTCCCCACTTGGAGAGTCAGTCCCTTTAACCTCCTGTTTGGCCCAGTTTGCAATTTCTGCGGAAGATGAACAGGAATAGCGAGAACCAATGAGAGGCTAGCTGGAGGTGTCTGGACGGGCAAATTTAACTCTCATTTCCCACCAGGAAGAGGAAATAACCAAAGGCTCATCGTGCCGTACCGGAACCAGATTAGGGCCTGAAGCCATCCTGTGGTGTTGCGGCCAGGTCACAAGAAAGCGAGTTGAAGAAAGGAGCTCAGGGGCACTGTAATTCACAAACCTGCAGAGTTATAAATGACAGCTATCGTCCAAAAATACACTGAAGTAAGGCTGCCAAGAGGACTTGAAAGCGGGGCAGAATTGCAGGAAACCGATTTCAGGAGGTAGACTGGAATTGCATTGAAAGCATAGGAAAAGAGGCAGAACGTCCACAATGATGCACTTGGCCAAAAAGGGCGTATGCGTTTTTTCCTGAATATATTCAGGAAAAAACGCATACGCCCTTTTTGGCCAACCAAGCAAGCTTGCAAAGGAAATCTGCACTACAATGAAGTCTCACTTCCCCCCGGTCAAAAGGGCCATATGAAAAAAGTGTAAAATCCAGAAAGGCAGGACAGGCCATGGAGAACTGGGAGCCTTGTTATGCTGATGGGCGGGATGTAAATTGCCAACAACCACTCGGGAGAAGTGTATGGTGTTTCCTGAAACATCTAAAAAACAAAGCAACAGAACCTAGGGCACTTCCACTTATGGTCCTATAGCTTAGGGAAATTAAAATGAAAAAGACACAGCCACCCCAAAGTTTGGAACAGCTCTGTTTACAAGAACCTCGTTTACAGTACAAGTTCAACATCGCAGAAAGTGAAAAATGGATAAAGAAGTTGTGGTATTTACTTACAAAGCAATATCACTCAGCAATGAAATCTGTGTCATCAGGCCCTTAGCAGCACAATGAGTGGATTCAGGTATGATGATTCTAACTGAAGTAAGTCACACAGAAACAGAAACATCATAAGATATCAGTAATACACAGAATGTAAACTTGGCTACACAGGAACTGAATTACAGAACAGAACAGGGTCTCAAATTTAGAAAACCAACTAATGCTTGCTTAAGGGTAAAGGTGAGTTGGGGTGCTGCATAAAACCAGAGATTGAAATGAGCACAGATAAAGTTCCTTAAGTCAAATATGGAATAGACAAGAGCTACTCCTTGCTCAACGAAATGGACTCAACACCACATATTAAACGCCTAAGAATGTACCTGACTAGTAAGTATCTTAAAACCTATGGATTGCTATGTCTCCGAAAGAGAATCAAGCATGTGTACAGGTGCATAAACGCAGCAGTGATAGGATTGGAGAGGTTCGGTGAGCAAATGAAGACCCTTTGAAGTCATATTGCATGGTACCCATTACACGGGTCTTAACTCTCCAGGTTTAAAGTATTCTTCCTTCAGCTAAAACATGCATGTGGAACCCAAGTATGATCAACCATGTGAACGGGAGACGTGTTCAAATATGTCTCAGTTTTCCTCCCCTGGTACTCGGGTGCAACATTCCAGACGCTTTACTAACACTCTCCCCACTTGGAGAGTCAGCGCCTTTAACCTCCTGTTTGGCACAGTTTGCAATTTCTGCGGAAGATGAACAGGAATAGCGAGAACCAATGAGAGACTAGCTGGAGGTGTCTGGACGGGCAAATTTAACTCTCATTTCCCACCAGGAAGAGGAAATAACCAAAGCCTCAGCGTGCCGTGCCGGAACCAGATTAGGGCCTGAAGCCATCCTGCGGTGTTGCGGCCAGGTCACAAGAAAGCGAGTTGAAGAAAGGAGCTCAGGGGCACTGTAATTCACAAACCTGCAGAGTTATAAATGACAGCTATCGTCCAAAAATAGACTGAAGTAAGGCTGCCAAGAGGACTTGAAAGCGGGGCAGAATTGCAGGAAACCGATTTCAGGAGGTAGACTGGAATTGCATTGAAAGCATAGGAAAAGAGGCAGAACGTCCACAATGATGCACTTGGCCAAAAAGGGCGTATGCGTTTTTTCCTGAATATATTCAGGAAAAAACGCATACGCCCTTTTTGGCCAACCAAGCAAGCTTGCAAAGGAAATCTGAACTACAATGAAGTCTCACTTCCCCCCGGTCAAAAGGGCCATCTGAAAAAAGTGTAAAATCCAGAAAGGCAGGACAGGCCATGGAGAACTGGGAGCCTTGTTATGCTGATGGGCGGGATGTAAATTGCCAACAACCACTCGGGAGAAGTGTATGGTGTTTCCTGAAACATCTAAAAAACAAATCAACAGAGCCTAGGGCACTGCCACTTATGGTCCTATAGCTTAGGGAAATTAAAATCAAAAAGACACAGCCACCCCAAAGTTTGGGACGCCTCTGTTTACAAGAACCTCGTTTACAGTACAAGTTCAACATCGCAGAAAGTGAAAAATGGATAAAGAACTTGTGGTACTTACGTACAATGCAGTATCACTCAGCAATGAAATCTATGTCATCAGGCCCGTAGCAGCATCATGACTGGATTCAGGTACGATGATTCTAACTGAAATAAGTCACACAGAAAAAGAAACATCATAAGATATCACTAATACACGGAATGTAAACTTGGCTACACAGGAACTGCATTCCAAAACAGAACAGGGTCTCAAATTTAGAAAACCAACTTATGCTTGCTTAAGGGTAAAGGTGAGTTGGGGTGCTGCATAAAACCAGAGATTGAAATGAGCTCAGATAAAGTTCCTTAAGCCAAATATGGAATAGACAAGAGCTACTCCTTGCTCAACGAAATGGACTCAAAACCCCATATTAAACGCCTAAGAATGTACCTGACTAGTAAGTATCTTAAAACCTATGGATTGCTATGTCTCCAAAAGAGAATCAAGCGTGTTACAGGGGAATAAACGCAGCAGTGATAGGATTGGAGAGGTTCGGTGAGCAAATGAAGACCCTTTGAAGTCATATTGCATGGTACCCATTACACGGGTCTCAACTCTCCAGGTTTAAGGTATTCTTCCTTCAGCTAAAACATGCATGTGGAACCCAGAGTATGATCAACCATGTGAACGGGAGATGTGTTCAAATATGTCTCAGTTTTCCTCCCCTGGTACTCGGGTGCAACATTCCAGACGCTTTACTAACACTCTCCCCACTTGGAGAGTCAGCGCCTTTAACCTCCTGTTTGGCCCAGTTTGCAATTTCTGCGGAAGATGAACAGGAATAGCGAGAACCAATGGAGACTAGCTGGAGGTGTCTGGACGGGCAAATTTAACTCTCATTTCCCACCAGGAAGAGGAATTAACCAAAGGCCAGCGTGCCATGCCAGAATCAGATTAGGGCCTGAAGCCATCCTGCGGTGTTGCGGCCAGGTCACAAGAAAGCGAGTTGAAGAAAGGAGCTCAGGGGCACTGTAATTCACAAACCTGCAGAGTTATAAATGACAGCTATCGTCCAAAAATAGACTGAAGTAAGGCTGCCAAGAGGACTTGAAAGCGGGGCAGAATTGCAGGAAACCGATTTCAGGAGGTAGACTGGAATTGCATTGAAAGCATAGGAAAAGAGGCAGAACGTCCACAATGATGCACTTGGCCAAAAAGGGCGTATGCGTTTTTTCCTGAATATATTCAGGAAAAAACGCATACGCCCTTTTTGGCCAACCAAGCAAGCTTGCAAAGGAAATCTGCACTACAATGAAGTCTCACTTCCCCTCGGTCAAAAGGGCCATCTGAAAAAAGTGTAAAATCCAGAAAGGCAACAGGCCATTGAGAACTGGGAGCCTTGTTATGCTGATGGGCGGGATGTAAATTGCCAACAGACACTTGGGAGAAGTGTATGGTGTTTCCTGAAACATCTAAAAAACAAAGCAACAGAGCCTAGGGCACTTCCACTTATGGTCCTATAGCTTAGGGAAATTAAAATCAAAAACACACAGCCACCCCAAAGTTTGGAACGGCTCTGTTTACAAGAACCTCGTTTACAGTACAAGTTCAACATCGCAGAAAGTGAAAAATGGATAAAGAACTTGTGGTATTTACTTACAAAGCAATATCACTCAGCAATGAAATCTGTGTCATCAGGCCCTTAGCAGCACAATGAGTGGATTCAGGTATGATGATTCTAACTGAAGTAGGTCACACAGAAACAGAAACATCATAAGATATCAGTAATACACAGAATGTAAACTTGGCTACACAGGAACTGAATTACAGAACAGAACAGGGTCTCAAATTTAGAAAACCAACTAATGCTTGCTTAAGGGTAAAGGTGAGTTGGGGTGCTGCATAAAACCAGAGATTGAAATGAGCACAGATAAAGTTCCTTAAGTCAAATATGGAATAGACAAGAGCTACTCCTTGCTCAACGAAATGGACTCAACACCGCATATTAAACGCCTAATGTACCTGACTAGTAAGTATCGTAAAACCTATGGATTGCTATGTCTCCAAAAGAGAATCAAGCATGTGTACAGGGGCATAAACGCAGCAGTGATAGGATTGGAGAGGTTCGGTGAGCAAATGAAGACCCTTTGAAGACATATTGCATGGTACCCATTCCACGGGTCTCAACTCTCCAGGTTTAAGGTATTCTTCCTTCAGCTAAAACATGCATGTGGAACCCAAGTATGATCAACCATGTGAACGGGAGACGTGTTCAAATATGTCTCAGTTTTCCTCCCCTGGTACTCGGGTGCAACATTCCAGATGCTTTACTAACACTCTCCCCACTTGGAGAGTCAGCGCCTTTAACCTCCTGTTTGGCCCAGTTTGCAATTTCTGCGGAAGATGAACAGGAATAGCGAGAACCAATGAGAGGCTAGCTGGAGGTGTCTGGACGGGCAAATTTAACTCTCATTTCCCACCAGGAAGAGGAAATAACCAAAGGCTCAGCGTGCCGTACCGGAACCAGATTAGGGCCTGAATCCATCCTGCGGTGTTGCGGCCAGGTCACAAGAAAGCGAGTTGAAGAAAGGAGCTCAGGGGCACTGTAATTCACAAACCTGCAGAGTTATAAATGACAGCTATCGTCCAAAAATATACTGAAGTAAGGCTGCCAAGAGGACTTGAAAGCGGGGCAGAATTGCAGGAAACCGATTTCAGGAGGTAGACTGGAATTGCATTGAAAGCATAGGAAAAGAGGCAGAACGTCCACAATGATGCACTTGGCCAAAAAGGGCGTATGCGTTTTTTCCTGAATATATTCAGGAAAAAACGCATACGCCCTTTTTGGCCAACCAAGCAAGCTTGCAAAGGAAATCTGCACTACAATGAAGTCTCACTTCCCCCCGGTCAAAAGGGCCATCTGAAAAAAGTGTAAAATCCAGAAAGGCAGGACAGGCCATGGAGAACTGGGAGCCTTGTTATGCTGATGGGCGGGATGTAAATTGCCAACAACCACTCGGGAGAAGTGTATGGTGTTTCCTGAAACATCTAAAAAACAAAGCAACAGAGCCTAGGGCACTGCCACTTATGGTCCTATAGCTTAGGGAAATTAAAATCAAAAAGACACAGCCACCCCAAAGTTTGGGACGCCTCTGTTTACAAGAACCTCGTTTACAGTACAAGTTCAACATCGCAGAAAGTGAAAAATGGATAAAGAAGTTGTGGTATTTACTTACAAAGCAATATCACTCAGCAATGAAATCTATGTCATCAGGCCCTTAGCATCACAATGAGTGGATTCAGGTATGATGATTCTAACTGAAATAAGTCACACAGAAAAAGAAACATCATAAGATATCAGTAATACACGGAATGTAAACTTGGCTACACAGGAACTGAATTACAGAACAGAACAGGATCTCAAATTTAGAAAACCAACTTATGCTTGCTTAAGGGTAAAGGTGAGTTGGGGTGCTGCATAAAACCAGAGATTGAAATGAGCACAGATAAAGTTCCTTAAGTCAAATATGGAATAGACAAGAGCTACTCCTTGCTCAACTAAATGGACTCAACACCGCATATTAAACGCCTAAGAATGTACCTGACTAGTAAGTATCGTAAAACCTATGGATTGCTATGTCTCCGAAAGAGAATCAAGCATGTATACAGGGGCATAAACGCAGCAGTGATAGGATTGGAGAGGTTCGGTGAGCAAATGAAGACCCTTTGAAGTCATATTGCATGGTACCCATTCCACGGGTCTCAACTCTCCAGGTTTAAGTTATTCTTCCTTCAGCTAAAACATGCATGTGGAACCCAAGTATGATCAACCATGTGAAAGGGAGACGTGTTCAAATATGTCTCAGTTTTCCTCCCCTGGTACTCGGGTGCAACATTCCAGACGCTTTACTAACACTCTCCCCACTTGGAGAGTCAGCGCCTTTAACCTCCTGTTTGGCCCAGTTTGCAATTTCTGCGGAAGATGAACAGGAATAGCGAGAACCAATGAGAGGCTAGCTGGAGGTGTCTGGACGGGCAAATTTAACTCTCATTTCCCACCAGGAAGAGGAATTAACCAAAGGCTCAGCGTGCCGTACCGGAACCAGATTATGGCCTGAAGCCAACCTGCGGTGTTGTGGCCACCTTAAAAGAAAGCGAGTTGAAGAAAGGAGCTCAGGGGCACTGTAATTCACAAACCTGCAGAGTTATAAATGACAGCTATCGTCCAAAAATAGACTGAAGTAAGGCTGCCAAGAGGACTTGAAAGCGGGGCAGAATTGCAGGAAACCGATTTCAGGAGGTAGACTGGAATTGCATTGAAAGCATAGGAAAAGAGGCAGAACGTCCACAATGATGCACTTGGCCAAAAAGGGCGTATGCGTTTTTTCCTGAATATATTCAGGAAAAAACGCATACGCCCTTTTTGGCCAACCAAGCAAGCTTGCAAAGGAAATCTGCACTACAAGGAAGTCTCACTTCCCCCCGGTCAAAAGGGCCATCTGAAAAAAGTGTAAAATCCAGAAAGGCAGGACAGGCCATGGAGAACTGGGAGCCTTGTTATGCTGATGGGCGGGATGTAAATTGCCAACAACCACTCGGGAGAAGTGTATGGTGTTTCCTGAAACATCTAAAAAACAAAGCAACAGAACCTAGGGCACTTCCACTTATGGTCCTATAGCTTAGGGAAATTAAAATCAAAAAGACACAGCCACCCCAATGTTTGGAACGGCTCTGTTGACAAGAACCTCGTTTACAGTACAAGTTCAACATCGCAGAAAGTGAAAAATGGATAAAGAAGTTGTGGTATTTACTTACAAAGCAATATCACTCAGCAATGAAATCTGTGTCATCAGGCCCTTAGCAGCACAATGAGTGGATTCAGGTATGATGATTCTAACTGAAATAAGTCACACAGAAAAAGAAACATCATAAGATATCAGTAATACACGGAATGTAAACTTGGCTACACAGGAACTGAATTACAGAACAGAACAGGGTCTCAAATTTAGAAAACCAACTTATTCTTGCTTAATGGTAAAGGTGAGTTGGGGTGCTGCATAAAACCAGAGATTGAAATGAGCACAGATAAAGTTCCTTAAGCCAAATATGGAATAGACAAGAGCTACTCCTTGCTCAACGAAATGGACTCAACACCGCATATTAAACGCCTAAGAATGTACCTGACTAGTAAGTATCTTAAAACCTATGGATTGCTATGTCTCCGAAAGAGAACCAAGCATGTGTACAGGGGCATAAACGTAGCAGTGATAGGATTGGAGAGGTTCGGTGAGCAAATGAAGACCCTTTGAAGTCATATTGCATGGTACCCATTCCACGGGTCTCAACTCTCCAGGTTTAAGTTATTCTTCCTTCAGCTAAAACATGCATGTGGAACCCAAGTATGATCAACCATGTGAACGGGAGACGTGTTCAAATATGTCTCAGTTTTCGTACCCTGGTACTCGGGTGCAAGATTCCAGATGCTTTACTAACACTCTCCCCTTTTGGAGAGTCAGCGCCTTTAACCTCCTGTTTGGCCCAGTTTGCAATTTCTGCAGAAGATGAACAGGAATAGCGAGAACCAATGGAGACTAGCTGGAGGTGTCTGGACGGGCAAATTTAACTCTCATTTCCTACCAGGAAGAGGAATTAACCAAAGGCTCAGCGTGCCGTGCCGGAACCAGATTAGGGCCTGAAGCCATCCTGCGGTGTTGCCGCCAGCTCACAAGAAAGCGAGTTGAAGAAAGGAGCTCAGGGGCACTGTAATTCACAAACCTGCAGAGTTATAAATGACAGCTATCGTCCAAAAATAGACTGAAGTAAGGCTGCCAAGAGGACTTGAAAGTGGGGCAGAATTGCAGGAAACCGATTTCAGGAGGTAGACTGGAATTGCATTGAAAGCATAGGAAAAGAGGCAGAACGTCCACAATGATGCACTTGGCCAAAAAGGGCATATGCGTTTTTTCCTGAATATATTCAGGAAAGAACGCATACGCCCTTTTTGGCCAACCAAGCAAGCTTGCAAAGGAAATCTGCACTACAATGAAGTCTCACTTCCCCCGGGTAAAAAGGGCCATCTGAAAAAAGTGTAAAATCCAGAAAGGCAGGACAGGCCATGGAGAACTGGAAGCCTTGTTATGCTGATGGGCGGGATGTAAATTGCCAACAACCACTCGGGAGAAATGTATGGTGTTTCCTGAAACATCTAAAAAACAAAGCAACAGAACCTAGGGCACTTCCACTTATGGTCCTATAGCTTAGGGAAATTAAAATCAAAAAGACACAGCCACCCCAAAGTTTGGAACGGCTCTGTTTACAAGAACCTCGTTTACAGTACAAGTTCAACATCGCAGAAAGTGAAAAATGGATAAAGAATTTGTGGTATTTACTTACAAAGCAATATCACTCAGCAATGAAATCTGTGTCATCTGACCCTTAGCAGCACAATGAGTGGATTCAGGTATGATGATTCTAACTGAAATAAGTCACACAGAAAAAGAAACATCATAAGATATCAGTAATACACGGAATGTAAACTTGGCTACACAGGAACTGAATTACAGAACAGAACAGGGTCTCAAATTTAGAAAACCAACTTATGCTTGCTTAAGGGTAAAGGTGAGTTGTGGTGCTGCATAAAACCAGAGATTGAAATGAGCACAGATAAAGTTCCTTAAGTCAAATATGGAATAGACAAGAGCTACTCCTTGCTCAACGAAATGGACTCAACACCGCATATTAAACGCCTAAGAATGTACCTGACTAGTAAGTATCGTAAAACTTATGGATTGCTATGTCTCCAAAAGAGAATCAAGCATGTGTACAGGGGCATAAACGCAGCAGTGATAGGATTGGAGAGGTTCGGTGAGCAAATGAAGACCCTTTGAAGTCATATTGCATGGTACCCATTACACGGGTCACAACGCTCCAGGTTTAAGGTATTCTTCATTCAGCTAAAACATGCATGTGGAACCCAAGTATGATCAACCATGTGAAGGGGAGACGTGTTCAAATATGTCTCAGTTTTCCTCCCCTGGTACTCGGGTGCAACATTCCAGACGCTTTACTAACACTCTCCCCACTTGGAGAGTCAGCGACTTTAACCTCCTCTTTGGCCCAGTTTGCAATTTCTGCGGAAGATGAACAGGAATAGCGAGAACCAATGGAGACTAGCTGGAGGTGTCTGGACGGGCAAATTTAACTCTCATTTCCTACCAGGAAGAGGAATTAACCAAAGGCTCAGCGTGCCATGCCAGAACCAGATTAGGGCCTGCAGCCATCCTGCGGTGTTGCGGCCAGGTCACAAGAAAGCGAGTTGAAGAAAGGAGCTCAGGGGCACTGTAATTCACAAACCTGCAGAGTTATAAATGACAGCTATCGTCCAAAAATAGACTGAAGTAAGGCTGCCAAGAGGACTTGAAAGCGGGGCAGAATTGCAGGAAACCGATTTCAGGAGGTAGACTGGAATTGCATTGAAAGCATAGGAAAAGAGGCAGAACGTCCACAATGATGCACTTGGCCAAAAAGGGCGTATGCGTTTTTTCCTGAATATATTCAGGAAAAAACGCATACGCCCTTTTTGGCCAACCAAGCAAGCTTGCGAAGGAAATCTGCACTACAATGAAGTCTCACTTCCCCCCGGTCAAAAGGGCCATCTGAAAAAAGTGTAAAATCCAGAAAGGCAGGACAGGCCATGGAGAACTGGGAGCCTTGTTATGCTGATGGGCGGGATGTAAATTGCCAACAGACACTCAGGAGAAGTGTATGGTGTTTCCTGAAACATCTAAAAAACAAAGCAACAGAGCCTAGGGCACTTCCACTTATGGTCCTATAGCTTAGGGAAATTAAAATCAAAAAGACACAGCCACCCCAAAGTTTGGAATGGCTCTGTTGACAAGAACCTCGTTTACAGTACAAGTTCAACATCGCAGAAAGTGAAAAATGGATAAAGAAGTTGTGGTATTTACTTACAAAGCAATATCATTCAGCAATGAAATATGTGTCATCAGGCCCTTAGCAGCACAATGAGTGGATTCAGGTATGATGATTCTAACTGAAATAAGTCACACAGAAAAAGAAACATCATAAGATATCAGTAATACACGGAATGTAAACTTGGCTACACAGGAACTGAATTACAGAACAGAACAGGGTCTCAAATTTAGAAAACCATCTTATTCTTGCTTAAGGGTAAAGGTGAGTTGGGGTGCTGCATAAAACCAGAGATTGAAATGAGCACAGATAAAGTTCCTTAAGCCAAATATGGAATAGACAAGAGCTACTCCTTGCTCAACGAAATGGACTCAACACCCCATATTAAACGCCTAAGAATGTACCTGACTAGTAAGTATCTTAAAACCTATGGATTGCTATGTCTCCGAAAGAGAACCAAGCATGTGTACAGGGGCATAAACGCAGCAGTGATAGGATTGGAGAGGTTCGGTGAGCAAATGAAGACCCTTTGAAGTCATATTGCATGGTACCCATTCCACGGGTTTCAACTACCCAAGTTTAAGGTATTCTTCCTTCAGCTAAAACATGCATGTGGAACCTAGAGTATGATCAACCATGTGATCGGGAGACGTGTTCAAATATGTCTCAGTTTTCGTACCCTGGTACTCGGGTGCAAGATTCCAGATGCTTTACTAACACTCTCCCGACTTGGAGAGTCAGTCCCTTTAACCTCCTGTTTGGCCCAGTTTGCAATTTCTGCGGAAGATGAACAGGAATAGCGAGAACCAATGAGAGGCTACCTGGAGGTGTCTGGACGGGCAAATTTAACTCTCATTTCCCACCAGGAAGAGGAATTAACCAAAGGGTCAGCGTGCCGTGCCGGAACCAGATTAGGGCCTGAAGACATTCTGCGGTGTTGCGGCCAGCACAAAAGAAAGTGAGTTGAAGAAAGGAGCTCAGGGGCACTGTAATTCACAAACCTGCAGAGTTATAAATGACAGCTATCGTCCAAAAATAGACTGAAGTAAGGTTGCCAAGAGAACTTGAAAGCGGGGCAGAATTGCAGGAAACCGAATTCAGGAGGTAGACTGGAATTGCATTGAAAGCATAGGAAAAGAGGCAGAACGTCCACAATGATGCACTTGGCCAAAAAGGGCGTATGCGTTTTTTCCTGAATATATTCAGGAAAAAACGCATACGCCCTTTTTGGCCAACCAAGCAAGCTTGCAAAGGAAATCTGCACTACAATGAAGTCTCACTTCTCCCCGGTCAAAAGGGCCATCTGAAAAAAGTGTAAAATCCAGAAAGGCAGGACAGGCCATGGAGAACTGGGAGCCTTGTTATGCTGATGGGCGGGATGTAAATTGCCAACAGACACTCGGGAGAAGAGTATGGTGTTTCCTGAAACATCTAAAAAACAAAGCAACAGAGCCTAGGGCACTGCCATTTATGGTCTTATAGCTTAGGGAAATTAAAATCAAAAAGACACAGCCACCCCAAAGTTTGGAACGGCTCTGTTTACAAGAACCTCGTTTACAGTACAAGTTCAACATCGCAGAAAGTGAAAAATGGATAAAGAAGTTGTGGTATTTACTTACAAAGCAATATCACTCAGCAATGAAATCTGTGTCATCAGGCCCTTAGAAGCACAATGAGTGGATTCAGGTATGATGATTCTAACTGAAATAAGTCACACAGAAAAAGAAACATCATAAGATATCAGTAATACACGGAATGTAAACTTGGCTACACAGGAACTGAATTACAGTACAGAACAGGGTCTCAAATTTAGAAAACCAACTTATGCTTGCTTAAGGGTAAAGGTGAGTTGTGGTGCTGCATAAAACCAGAGATTGAAATGAGCACAGATAAAGTTCCTTAAGTCAAATATGGAATAGACAAGAGCTACTCCTTGCTCAACGAAATGGACTCAACACCGCATATTAAACGCCTAAGAATGTACCTTACTAGTAAGTATCGTAAAACCTATGGATTGCTATGTCTCCAAAAGAGAATCAAGCATGTGTACAGGGGCATAAACGTAGCAGTTATAGGATTGGAGAGGTTCGGTGAGCAAATGAAGACCCTTTCAAGTCATATTGCATGGTACCCATTACACGGGTCTCAACGCTCCAGGTTTAAGGTTTTCTTCCTTCAGCTAAAACATGCATGTGGAACCCAAGTATGATCAACCATGTGAACGGGAGACGTGTTCAAATATGTCTCAGTTTTCCTCCCCTGGTACTCGGGTGCAACATTCCAGACGCTTTACTAACACTCTCCCCACTTTGAGAGTCAGCGCCTTTAACCTCCTGTTTGGCCCAGTTTGCAATTTCTGCGGAAGATGAACAGAAATAGCGAGAACCAATGAGAGACTAGCTGGAGGTGTCTGGACGGGCAAATTTAACTCTCATTTCCCACCAGGAAGAGGAAATAACCAAAGGCTCAGCGTGCCGTGCCGGAACCAGATTAGGGCCTGAAGGCATCCTGCGGTGTTGCGGCCAGGTCACAAGAAAGCAAGTTGAAGAAAGGAGCTCAGGGGCACTGTAATTCACAAACCTGCAGAGTTATAAATGACAGCTATCGTCCAAAAATAGACTGAAGTAAGGCTGCCAAGAGGACTTGAAAGCGGGGCAGAATTGCAGGAAACCGATTTCAGGAGGTAGACTGGAATTGCATTGAAAGCATAGGAAAAGAGACAGAACGTCCACAATGATGCACTTGGCCAAAAAGGGCGTATGCGTTTTTTCCTGAATATATTCAGGAAAAAACGCATACGCCCTTTTTGGCCAACCAAGCAAGCTTGCAAAGGAAATCTGCACTACAAGGAAGTCTCACTTCCCCCCGGTCAAAAGGGCCATCTGAAAAAAGTGTAAAATCCAGAAAGGCAGGACAGGCCATGGAGAACTGGGAGCCTTGTTATGCTGATGGGCGGGATGTAAATTGCCAAGAACCACTCGGGAGAAGTGTATGGTGTTTCCTGAAACATCTAAAAAACAAAGCAACAGAACCTAGGGCACTTCCACTTATGGTCCTATAGCTTAGGGAAATTAAAATCAAAAAGACACAACCACCCCAATGTTTGGAACGGCTCTGTTGACAAGAACCTCGTTTACAGTACAAGTTCAACATCGCAGAAAGTGAAAAATGGATAAAGAAGTTGTGGTATTTACTTACAAAGCAATATCACTCAGCAATGAAATCTGTGTCATCAGGCCCTTAGCAGCACAATGAGTGGATTCAGGTATGATGATTCTAACTGAAATAAGTCACACAGAAAAAGAAACATCATAAGATATCAGTAATACACGGAATGTAAACTTGGCTACACAGGAACTGAATTACAGAACAGAACAGGGTCTCAAATTTAGAAAACCAACTTATTCTTGCTTAATGGTAAAGGTGAGTTGGGGTGCTGCATAAAACCAGAGATTGAAATGAGCACAGATAAAGTTCCTTAAGCCAAATATGGAATAGACAAGAGCTACTCCTTGCTCAACGAAATGGACTCAACACCGCATATTAAACGCCTAAGAATGTACCTGACTAGTAAGTATCTTAAAACCTATGGATTGCTATGTCTCCGAAAGAGAACCAAGCATGTGTACAGGGGCATAAACGTAGCAGTGATAGGATTGGAGAGGTTCGGTGAGCAAATGAAGACCCTTTGAAGTCATATTGCATGGTACCCATTACACGGGTCTCAACTCTCCAGGTTTAAGGTATTCTTCCTTCAGCTAAAACATGCATGTGGAACCCAAGTATGATCAACCATGTGAACGGGAGACGTGTTCAAATATGTCTCAGTTTTCGTACCCTGGTACTCGGGTGCAACATTCCAGACGCTTTACTAACACTCTCCCCTTTTGGAGAGTCAGCGCCTTTAACCTCCTGTTTGGCCCAGTTTGCAATTTCTGCAGAAGATGAACAGGAATAGCGAGAACCAATGGAGACTAGCTGGAGGTGTCTGGACGGGCAAATTTAACTCTCATTTCCTACCAGGAAGAGGAATTAACCAAAGGCTCAGCGTGCCGTGCCGGAACCAGATTAGGGCCTGAAGCCATTATGCGGTGTTGCGGCCAGGTCACAAGAAAGCGAGTTGAAGAAAGGAGCTCAGGGGCACTGTAATTCACAAACCTGCAGAGTTATAAATGACAGCTATCGTCCAAAAATAGACTGAAGTAAGGCTGCCAAGAGGACTTGAAAGTGGGGCAGAATTGCAGGAAACCGATTTCAGGAGGTAGACTGGAATTGCATTGAAAGCATAGGAAAAGAGGCAGAACGTCCACAATGATGCACTTGGCCAAAAAGGGCATATGCGTTTTTTCCTGAATATATTCAGGAAAAAACGCATACGCCCTTTTTGGCCAACCAAGCAAGCTTGCAAAGGAAATCTGCACTACAATGAAGTCTCACTTCCCCCGGGTAAAAAGGGCCATCTGAAAAAAGTGTAAAATCCAGAAAGGCAGGACAGGCCATGGAGAACTGGAAGCCTTGTTATGCTGATGGGCGGGATGTAAATTGCCAACAACCACTCGGGAGAAATGTATGGTGTTTCCTGAAACATCTAAAAAACAAAGCAACAGAACCTAGGGCACTTCCACTTATGGTCCTATAGCTTAGGGAAATTAAAATCAAAAAGACACAGCCACCCCAAAGTTTGGAACGGCTCTGTTTACAAGAACCTCGTTTACAGTACAAGTTCAACATCGCAGAAAGTGAAAAATGGATAAAGAAGTTGTGGTATTTACTTACAAAGCAATATCACTCAGCAATGAAATCTGTGTCATCTGACCCTTAGCAGCACAATGAGTGGATTCAGGTATGATGATTCTAACTGAAATAAGTCACACAGAAAAAGAAACATCATAAGATATCAGTAATACACGGAATGTAAACTTGGCTACACAGGAACTGAATTACAGAACAGAACAGGGTCTCAAATTTAGAAAACCAACTTATGCTTGCTTAAGGGTAAAGGTGAGTTGTGGTGCTGCATAAAACCAGAGATTGAAATGAGCACAGATAAAGTTCCTTAAGTCAAATATGGAATAGACAAGAGCTACTCCTTGCTCAACGAAATGGACTCAACACCCCATATTAAACGCCTAAGAATGTACCTGACTAGTAAGTATCGTAAAACTTATGGATTGCTATGTCTCCAAAAGAGAATCAAGCATGTGTACAGGGGCATAAACGTAGCAGTGATAGGATTGGAGAGGTTCGGTGAGCAAATGAAGACCCTTTGAAGTCATATTGCATGGTACCCATTACACGGGTCTCAACGCTCCAGGTTTAAGGTATTCTTCATTCAGCTAAAACATGCATGTGGAACCCAAGTATGATCAACCATGTGAACGGGAGACGTGTTCAAATATGTCTCAGTTTTCCTCCCCTGGTACTCGGGTGCAACATTCCAGACGCTTTACTAACACTCTCCCCACTTGGAGAGTCTGCGACTTTAACCTCCTCTTTGGCCCAGTTTGCAATTTCTGCGAAAGATGAACAGGAATAGCGAGAACCAATGGAGACTAGCTGGAGGTGTCTGGACGGGCAAATTTAACTCTCATTTCCTACCAGGAAGAGGAATTAACCAAAGGCTCAGCGTGCCATGCGAGAACCAGATTAGGGCCTGAAGCCATCCTGCGGTGTTGCGGCCAGGTCACAAGAAAGCGAGTTGAAGAAAGGAGCTCAGGGGCACTGTAATTCACAAACCTGCAGAGTTATAAATGACAGCTATCGTCCAAAAATAGACTGAAGTAAGGCTGCCAAGAGGACTTGAAAGCGGGGCAGAAATGCAGGAAACCGATTTCAGGAGGTAGACTGGAATTGCATTGAAAGCATAGGAAAAGAGGCAGAACGTCCACAATGATGCACTTGGCCAAAAAGGGCGTATGCGTTTTTTCCTGAATATATTCAGGAAAAAACGCATACGCCCTTTTTGGCCAACCAAGCAAGCTTGCGAAGGAAATCTGCACTACAATGAAGTCTCACTTCCCCCCGGTCAAAAGGGCCATCTGAAAAAAGTGTAAAATCCAGAAAGGCAGGACAGGCCATGGAGAACTGGGAGCCTTGTTATGCTGATGGGCGGGATGTAAATTGCCAACAGACACTCAGGAGAAGTGTATGGTGTTTCCTGAAACATCTAAAAAACAAAGCAACAGAACCTAGGGCACTTCCACTTATGGTCCTATAGCTTAGGGAAATTAAAATCAAAAAGACACAGCCACCCCAAAGTTTGGAACGGCTCTGTTTACAAGAACCTCGTTTACAGTACAAGTTCAACATCGCAGAAAGTGAACAATGGATAAAGAAGTTGTGGTATTTAGTTACAAAGCAATATCACTCAGCAATGAAATCTATGTCATCAGGCCCTTAGCAGCAAAATGAGTGGATTCAGGTATGATGATTCTAACTGAAATAAGTCACACAGAAAAAGAAACATCATAAGATATCAGTAATACACGGAATGTAAACTTGGCTACACAGGAACTGAATTACAGAACAGAACAGGGTCTCAAATTTAGAAAACCAACTTATGCTTGCTTAAGGGTAAAGGTGAGTTGGGGTGCTGCATAAAACAAGAGATTGAAATGAGCACAGATAAAGTTCCTTACGCCAAATATGGAATAGACAAGAGCTACTCCTTGCTCAACGAAATGGACTCAACACCGCATATTAAACACCTAAGAATGTACCTGACTAGAAAGTATCTTAAAACCTATGGATTGCTATGTCTCCGAAAGAGAATCAAGCATGTGTACAGGGCCATAAACGCAGCAGTGATAGGATTGGAGAGGTTCGGTGAGCAAATGAAGACCCTTTGAAGTCATATTGCATGGTACCCATTCCACGGGTTTCAAATACCCAGGTTTAAGGTATTCTTCCTTCAGCTAAAACATGCATGTGGAACCTAGAGTATGATCAACCATGTGATCGGGAGACGTGTTCAAATATGTCTCAGTTTTCTTACCCTGGTACTCGGGTGCAACATTCCAGACGCATTACTAACACTCTCCCGACTTGGAGAGTCAGTCCCTTTAACCTCCTGTTTGGCCCAGTTTGCAATTTCTGCGGAAGATGAACAGGAATAGCGAGAACCAATGAGAGACTAGCTGGAGGTGTCTGAACGGGCAAATTTTACTCTCATTTCCCACCAGGAAGAGGAATTAACCAAAGGCTCAGCATGCCGTGCCGGAACCAGATTAGGGCCTGAAGCCATCCTGCGGTGTTGCGGCCAGGTCACAAGAAAGCGAGTTGAAGAAAGGAGCTCAGGGGCACTGTAATTCACAAACCTGCAGAGTTATAAATGACAGCTATTGTCCAAAAATATACTGAAGTAAGGCTGCCAAGAGGACTTGAAAGCAGGGCAGAATTGCAGGAAACCGATTTCAGGAGGTAGATTGGAATTGCATTGAAAGCATAGGAAAAGAGGCAGAACGTCCACAATGATGCACTTAGCCAAAAAGGGCGTAGGCGTTTTTTCCTGAATATATTCAGGAAAAAACGCATACGCCCTTTTTGGCCAACCAAGCAAGCTTGCAAAGGAAATCTGCACTACAATGAAGTCTCACTTCCCCCCGGTCAAAAGGGCCATCTGAAAAAAGTGTAAAATCCAGAAAGGCAGGACAGGCCATGGAGAACTGGGAGCCTTGTTATGCTGATGGGCGGGATGTAAATTGCCAACAACCACTCGGGAGAAGTGTATGGTGTTTCCTGAAACATCTAAAAAACAAAGCAACAGAACCTAGGGCACTTCCACTTATGGTCCTATAGCTTAGGGAAATTAAAATCAAAAAGACACAGCCACCCCAAAGTTTGGAACGGCTCTGTTTACAAGAAACTCATTTATAGTACAAGTTCAACATCGCAGAAAGTGAAAAATGGATAAAGAAGTTGTGGTATTTACTTACAAAGCAACATCACTCAGCAATGAAATCTGTGTCACAAGGCCCTTAGCAGCACAATGAGTGGATTCAGGTATGATGATTCTAACTGAAATAAGTCACACAGAAAAAGAAACATCATAAGATATCAGTAATACACGGAATGAAAACTTGGCTACACAGGAACTGAATTACAGAACAGAACAGGGTCTCAAATTTAGAAAACCAACTTATGCTTGCTTAAGGGGAAAGGTGAGTTGGGGTGCTGCATAAAATCAGAGATTGAAATGAGCACAGATAAAGTTCCTTAAGCCAAATATGGAATAGACAAGAGCTACTCCTTGCTCAACGAAATGGACTCAACACCGCATATTAAACGCCTAAGAATGTACCTGACTAGTAAGTATCTTAAAACCTATGGATTGCTATGTCTCTGAAAGAGAATCAAGCATGTGTACAGGGGCATAAACGCAGCAGTGATAGGATTGGAGAGGTTCGGTGAGCAAATGAAGACCCTTTGAAGTCATATTGCATGGTACCCATTACACGGGTCTCAACTCTCCAGGTTTAAGGTATTCTTCCTTCAGCTAAAACATGCATGTGGAACCCAGAGTATGATCAACCGTGTGAACGGGAGACGTGTTCAAATATGTCTCAGTTTTCCTCCCCTGGTACTCGGGTGCAACATTCCAGACGCTTTACTAACACTCTGCCGACTTGGAGAGTCAGTCCCTTTAACCTCCTGTTTGGCCCAGTTTGCAATTTCTGTGGAAGATGAACAGGAATAGCGAGAACCAATGAGAGGCTAGCTGGAGGTGTCTGGATGGGCAAATTTAACTCTCAATTCCCACCAGGGAGAGGAATTAACCAAAGGCTCAGCGTGCCGTGCCAGAACCAGATTAGGGCCTGAAGCCATCCTGCGGTGTTGCGGCCAGGTCACAAGAAAGCGAGTTGAAGAAAAGAGCTCAGGGGCACTGTAATTCACAAACCTGCAGAGTTATAAATGACAGCTATCGTCCAAAAATAGACTGAAGTAAGGCTGCCAAGAGGACTTGAAAGCGGGGCAGAATTGCAGGAAACCGATTTCAGGAGGTAGACTGGAATTGTATTGAAAGCATAGGAAAAGAGGCAGAACGTCCACAATGATGCACTTGGCCAAAAAGGGCGTATGCGTTTTTTCCTGAATATATTCAGGAAAAAACGCATACGCCCTTTTTGGCCAACCAAGCAAGCTTGCAAAGGAAATCTGCACTACAATGAAGTCTCACTTCCCCCCGGTCAAAAGGGCCATCTGAAAAATGTGTAAAATCCAGAAAGGCAGGACAGGCCATGGAGAACTGGGAGCCTTGTTATGCTGATGGGCGGGATGTAAATTGCCAACAGACACTCAGGAGAAGTGTATGGTGTTTCCTGAAACATCTAAAAAACAAAGCAACAGAGCCTAGGGCACTTCCACTTATGGTCCTATAGCTTAGGGAAATTAAAATCAAAAAGACACAGCCACCCCAAAGTTTGGGACGCCTCTGTTTACAAGAACCTCGTTTACAGTACAATTTCAACATCACAGAAAGTTAAAAATGGATAAAGAAGTTGTGGTATTTACTTACAAAGCAATATCACTCAGCAATGAAATCTATGTCATCAGGCCCTTAGCAGCACAATGAGTGGATTCAGGTATGATGATTCTAACTGAAATAAGTCACACAGAAAAAGAAACATCATAAGATATCAGTAATATATGGAATGTAAACTTGGCTACACAGGAACTGAATTACAGAACAGAACAGGATCTCAAATTTAGAAAACCAACTTATGCTTGCTTAAGGGGAAAGGTGAGTTGTGGTGCTGCATAAAACCAGAGATTGAAATGAGCACAGATAAAGTTCCTTAAGCCAAATATGGAATAGACAAGAGCTACTCCTTGCTCAACGAAATGGACTCAACACCGCATATTAAACGCCTAAGAATGTACCTGACTAGTAAGTATCTTAAAACCTATAGATTGCTATGTCTCCGAAAGAGAATCAAGCATGTGTACAGGGGCAAAAACGCAGCAGTGATAGGATTGGAGAGGTTCGGTGAGCAAATGAAGACCCTTTGAAGTCATATTGCATGGTACCCATTCCACGGGTTTCAACTACCCAGGTTTTAGGTATTCTTCCTTCAGCTAAAACATGCATGTGGAACCCAGAGTATGATCAACCATGTGATCGGGAGACGTGTTCAAATATGTCTCAGTTTTCGTCCCCTGGTACTCGGGTGCAACATTCCAGACGCTTTACTAACACTCTCCGCACTTGGAGAGCCAGCGCCTTTAACCTCCTGTTTGGCCCAGTTTGCAATTTCTGCGGAAGATGAACAGGAATAGCGAGAACCAATGAGAGACTAGCTGGAGGTGTCTGGACAGGCAAATTTAACTCTCATTTCCCACCAGGAAGAGGAAATAACCAAAGGGTCAGCGTGCCGTGCCGGAACCAGATTAGGGCCTGAAGCCATCCTGCGGTTTTGCGGCCAGCTCAAAAGAAAGCGAGTTTAGGAAAGGAGCTCAGGGGCACTGTAATTCACAAACCTGCAGAGTTATAAATGACAGCTATCGTCCAAAAATATACTGAAGTAAGGCTGCCAAGAGGACTTGAAAGCGGGGCAGAATTGCAGGAAACCGATTTCAGGAGGTAGACTGGAATTGCATTGAAAGCATAGGAAAAGAGGCAGAACGTCCACAATGATGCACTTGGCCAAAAAGGGCGTATGCGTTTTTTCCTGAATATATTCAGGAAAAAACGCATACGCCCTTTTTGGCCAAACAAGCAAACTTGCAAAGGAAATCTGCACTACAATGAAGTCTCACTTCCCCCCGGTCAAAAGGGCCATCTGAAAAAAGTGTAAAATCCAGAAAGGCAGGACAGGCCATGGACAACTGGGAGACTTGTTATGCTGATGGGCGGGATGTAAATTGCCAACAGACACTCCGGAGAAGTGTATGGTGTTTCCTGAAACATCTAAAAAACAAAGCAACAGAGCCTAGGGCACTTCCACTTATGGTCCTATAGCTTAGGGAAATTAAAATCAAAAAGACACAGCCACCCCAAAGTTTGGGACGCCTCTGTTTACAAGAACCTCGTTTACCGTACAAGTTCAATATCACAGAAAGTGAAAAATGGATAAAGAACCTGTGGTACTTACGTACAATGCAGTATCACTCAGCAATGAAATCTATGTCATCAGGCCCGTGGCAGCATAATGAGTGGATTCAGGTACGATGATGCTAACTGAAATAAGTCACACAGAAAAAGAAACATCATAAGATATCAGTAATACACGGAATGGAAACTTGGCTACACAGGAACTGAATTACAGAACAGAACAGGGTCTCAAATTTAGAAAGCCAACTTATGCTTGCTTAAGGGGAAAGGTGAGTTGGGGTGTTGCATAAAACCAGAGATTGAAATGAGCACAGATAAAGTTCCTTAAGCCAAATATGGAATAGACAAGAGCTACTCCTTGCTCAACAAAATGGACTAAACACCCCATATTAAACGCCTAAGAATGTACCTGACTAGTAAGTATCTTAAAACCTATGGATTGCTATGTCTCCAAAAGAGAATCAAGCGTGTGTACAGGGGCATAAACGCAGCAGTGATAGGATTGGAGAGGTTCGGTGAGCAAATGAAGACCCTTTGAAGTCATATTGCATGGTACCCATTCCACGGGTCTCAACTCTGCAGGTTTCAGGTATTCTTCCTTCAGCTAAAACATGCATGTGGAACCCAGAGTATGATCAACCGTGTAAACGGGAGACGTGTTCAAATATGTCTCAGTTTTCTTCCCCTGGTACTCGGGTGCAACATTCCAGATGCTTTACTAACACTCTCCCCACTTGGAGAGTCAGCGCCTTAAACCTCCTGTTTGGCCCAGTTTGCAATTTCTGCGGAAGATGAACAGGAATAGTGAGAACCAAAGAGAGACTAGCTGGAGGTGTCTGGACGGGCAAATTTAACTCTCATTTCCCACCAGGAAGAGGAATTAACCAAAGGCTCAGCGTGCCGTGCCAGAACCAGATTAGGGCCTGAAGCCATCCTGCGGTGTTGCGGCCAGCTCACAAGAAAGCGAGTTGAAGAAAGGAGCTCAGGGGCACTGTAATTCACAAACCTGCAGAGTTATAAATGACAGCTATCGTCCAAAAATAGACTGAAGTAAGGCTGCCAAGAGGACTTGAAAGCGGGGCAGAATTGCAGGAAACCGATTTCAGGAGGTAGACTGGAATTGCATTGAAAGCATAGGAAAAGAGGCAGAACGTCCACAATGATGCACTTGGCCAAAAAGGGCGTATGCGTTTTTTCCTGAATATATTCAGGAAAAAACGCATACGCCCTTTTTGGCCAACCAAGCAAGCTTGCAAAGAAGTCTGCAGTACAGTGAAGTCTCACTTCCCCCCGGTCAAAAGGGCCATCTGAAAAAAGTGTAAAATCCTGAAAGGCAGGACAGGCCCTGGAGAACTGGGAGCCTTGTTATGCTGATGGGCGGGATGTAAATTGCCAACAGACACTCGGGAGAAGTGTATGGTGTTTCCTGAAACATCTAAAAAACAAAGCAACAGAGCCTAGGGCACTTCCACTTATGGTCCTATAGCTTAGGGAAATTAAAATCAAAAAGACACAGCCACCCCAAAATTTGGGACGCCTCTGTTTACAAGAACCTCGTTTACCGTACAAGTTCAATATCACAGAAAGTGAAAAATGGATAAAGAACTTGTGGTACTTACGTACAATGCAGTATCACTCAGCAATGAAATCTATGTCATCAGGCCCGTAGCAGCATAATGAGTGGATTCAGGTACGATGATTCTAACTGAAATAAGTCACACAGAAAAAGAAACATCATAAGATATCACTAATACACGGAATGTAAACTTGGCTACACAGGAACTGAATTCCAAAACAGCACAGGGTCTCAAATTCAGAAAACCAACTTATGCTTGCTTAAGGGGAAAGGTGAGTTGGGGTGCTGCATAAAACCAGAGATTGAAATGAGCACAGATAAAGTTCCTTAAGCCAAATATGGAATAGAAAAGAGCTACTCCTTGCTCAACGAAATGGACTCAACACCCCATATTAAACGCCTAAGAATGTAACTGACTAGTAAGTATCTTAAAACCTATGGATTTCTATGTCTCCAAAAGAGAATCAAGCGTGTGTACAGGGGCATAAACGCAGCAGTGATATGATTGGAGAGGTTCGGTGAGCAAACGAAGACCCTTTGAAGTCATATTGCATGGTACCCATTCCACGGGTTTTAACTACCCAGGTTTAAGGTATTCTTCCTTCAGCTAAAACTTGCATGTGGAACCTAGAGTATGATCAACCATGTGATCGGGAGACGTGTTCAAATATGTCTCAGTTTTCGTACCCTGGTACTCGGGTGCAACATTCCAGACGCTTTACTAACACTCTCCCCACTTGGAGAGTCAGTCCCTTTAACCTCCTGTTTGGCCCAGTTTGCAATTTCTGCGGAAGATGAACAGGAATAGCGAGAACCAATGAGAGACTAGCTGAAGGTGTCTGGATGGGCAAATTTAACTCTCATTTCCCACCAGGAAGAGGAATTAACCAAAGGCTCAGCGTGCCGTGCCAGAACCAGATTAGGGCCTGAAGACATCCTGCGGTGTTGCGGCCAGCTCACAAGAAAGCGAGTTGAAGAAAGGAGCTCAGGGGCACTGTAATTCACAAACCTGCAGAGTTATAAATGACAGCTATCGTCCAAAAATAGACTGAAGTAAGGCTGCCAAGAGGACTTGAAAGCGGGGCAGAATTGCAGGAAACCGATTTCAGGAGGTAGACTGGAATTGCATTGAAAGCATAGGAAAAGAGGCAGAACGTCCACAATGATGCACTTGGCCAAAAAGGGCGTATGCGTTTTTTCCTGAATATGTTCAGGAAAAAACGCATACGCCCTTTTTGGCCAACCAAGCAAACTTGCAAAGGAAATCTGCACTACAAAGAAGTCTCACTTCCCCCCGGTCAAAAGGGCCATCTGAAAAAAGTGTAAAATCCAGAAAGGCAGGACAGGCCATGGAGAACTGGGAGCCTTGTTATGCTGATGGGCGGGATGTAAATTGCCAACACAAACTCGGGAGAAGTGTATGGTGTTTCCTGAAACATCGAAAAAACAAAACAACAGAGTCTAGGGCACTTCCACTTATGGTCCTATAGCTTAGGGAAATTAAAATCAAAAAGACACAGCCACCCCAAAGTTTGGGATGCCTCTGTTTACAAGAACCTCGTTTACCGTGCAAGTTCAATATCACAGAAAGTGAAAAATGGATAAAGAACTTGTGGTACTTACGTACAATGCAGTATCACTCAGCAATGAAATCTATGTCATCAGGCCCGTAGCAGCATAATGAGTGGATTCAGGTACGATGATTCTAACTGAAATAAGTCACACAGAAAAAGAAACATCATAATATATCACTAATACACGGAATGTAAACTTGGCTACACAGGAACTGAATTCCAAAACAGAACAGGGTCTCAAATTTAGAAAACCAACTTATGCTTGCTTAAGGGGAAAGGTGAGTTGGGGTGCTGCATAAAACCAAAGATAGAAATGAGCACAGATAAATTTCCTTAAGCCAAATATGGAATAGACAAGAGCTACTCCTTGCTCAACGAAATGGACTCAACACCCCATATTAAACGCCTAAGAATGTACGTGACTAGTAAGTATCTTAAAACCTATGGATTGCTATGTCTCCAAAAGAGAATCAAGCGTGTGTACAGGGGCATAAACACAGCAGTGAAAGGATTGGAGAGGTTCGGTGAGCAAAAGAAGACCCTTTGAAGTCATATTACATGGTACCCATTCCACGGGTTTCAACTACCCAGGTTTAAGGTATTCTTCCTTCAGCTAAAACATGCATGTGGAACCTAGAGTATGATCAACCATGTGATCGGGAGACGTGTTCAAATATGTCTCAGTTTTCATACCCTGGTACTCGGGTGCAACATTCCAGACGCTATACTAACACTCTCCCGACATGGAGAGTCAGTCCCTTTAACCTCCTGTTTGGCCCAGTTTGCAATTTCTGCGGAAGATGAACAGGAATAGCGAGAACCAATGAGAGACTAGCTGGAGGTGTCTGGACGGGCAAATTTAACTCTCATTTCCCACCAGGAAGATGAATTAACCAAAGGCTCAGCGTGCCGTGCCAGAACCAGATTAGGGCCTGAAGCCATCCTGCGGTGTTGCGGCCAGCTCAAAAGAAAGCGAGTTGAAGAAAGGAGCTCAGGGGCACTGTAATTCACAAACCTGCAGAGTTATAAATGACAGCTATCGTCCAAAAATAGACTGAAGTAAGGCTGCCAAGAGGACTTGAAAGCAGGGCAGAATTGCAGGAAACCGATTTCAGGAGGTAGACTGGAATTGCACTGAAAGCATAGGAAAAGAGGCAGAACGTCCACAATGATGCACTTGGCCAAAAAGGGCGTATGCGTTTTTTCCTGAATATATTCAGGAAAAAACGCATACGCCCTTTTTGGCCAACCAAGCAAGCTTGCAAAGGAAATCTGCACTAAAAAGAAGTCTCACTTCCCCCCGGTCAAAAGGGCCATCTGAAAAAGGTGTAAAATCCAGAAAGGCAGGACAGGCCATGGAGAACTGGGAGCTTTGTTATGCTGATGGGCGGGATGTAAATTGTCAACAGACACTCCTGAGAAGTGTATGGTGTTTCCTGAAACATCTAAAAAACAAAGCAACAGAGCCTAGGGCACTTCCACTTATGGTCCTATAGCTTAGGGAAATTAAAATCAAAAAGACACAGCCACCCAAAAGTTTGGGACTCCTCTGTTTACAAGAACCTCGTTTACTGTAAAAGTTCAATATCGCAGAAAGTGAAAAATGGATAAAGAAGTTGTGGTATTTACTTACATAGCAATATCACTCAGCAATGAAATCTGTGTCATCAGGCCCTTAGCAGCACAATGAGTGGATTCAGGTATGATGATTCTAACTGAAATAAGTCACACAGAAAAAGAAACATCATAAGATATCAGTAATACATGGAATGTAAACTTGGCTACACAGGAACTGAATTACAGAACAGAACAGGGTCTCAAACTTAGAAAACCAACTTATGCTTGCTTAAGGGTAAAGGTGAGTTGGGGTGCTGCATAAAAGCAGAGATTGAAATGAGCACAGATAAAGTTCCTTAAGCCAAATATGGAATAGACAAGAGCTACTCCTTGCTCAACGAAATGGACTCAACACCGCATATTAAACGCCTAAGAATGTACCTGACTTGTAAGTATCTTAAAACCTATGGATGGCTATGTCTCCGAAAGAGAATCAAGCATGTGTACAGGGGCATAAACGCAGCAGTGATAGGATTGGAGAGGTTTGGTGAGCAAATGAAGACCCTTTGAAGTCATATTGCATGGTACCCATTCCACGGGTTTCAACTACCCAGGTTTAAGGTATTCTTCCTTCAGCTAAAACATGCATGTGGAACCTAGAGTATGATCAACCATGTGATCGGGAGACGTGTTCAAATATGTCTCAGTTTTCGTACCCTGGTACTCGGGTGCAACATTCCAGACGCTTTACTAACACTCTCCCGACTTGGAGAGTCAGTCCCTTTAACCTCCTGTTTGGCCCAGTTTGCAATTTCTGCGGAAGATAAACAGGAATAGCGAGAACCAATGAGAGACTAGCTGGAGGTGTCTGGACAGGCAAATTTAACTCTCATTTCCCACCAGGAAGAGGAATTAACCAAAGGCTCAGCGTGCCGTGCCAGAACCAGATTAGGGCCTGAAGCCATCATGCGGTGTTGCGGCCAGCTCACAAGAAAGCGAGTTGAAGAAAGGAGCTCAGGGGCACTGTAATTCACAAACCTGCAGAGTTATAAATGACAGCTATCGTCCAAAAATAGACTGAAGTAAGGCTGCCAAGAGGACTTGAAAGCGGGGCAGAATTGCAGGAAACCGATTTCAGGAGGTAGACTGGAATTGCATTGAAAGCATAGGAAAAGAGGCAGAACGTCCACAATGATGCACTTGGCCAAAAAGGGCGTATGCGTTTTTTCCTGAATATATTCAGGAAAAAACGCATACGCCCTTTTTGGCCAACCAAGCAAGCTTGCAAAGGAAATCTGCACTACAATGAAGTCTCACTTCCCCCCGGTCAAAAGGGCCATCTGAAAAAAGTGTAAAATCCAGAAAGGCAGGACAGGCCATGGAGAACTGGGAGCCTTGTTATGCTGATGGGCGGGATGTAAATTGCCAACAGACACTCGGGAGAAGTGTATGGTGTTTCCTGAAACATCTAAAAAACAAAGCAACAGAACCTAGGGCACTTCCACTTATGGTCCTATAGCTTAGGGAAATTAAAATCAAAAAGACACAGCCACCCCAAAGTTTGGAACGGCTCTGTTTACAAGAACCTCGTTTACAGTCCAAGTTCAACATCGCAGAAAGTGAAAAATGGATAAAGAAGTTGTGGTATTTACTTACAAAGCAATATCACTCAGCAATGAAATCTGTGTCATCAGGCCCTTAGCAGCACAATGAGTGGATTCAGGTATGATGATTCTAACTGAAATAAGTCACACAGAAAAAGAAACATCATAAGATATCAGTAATACACGGAATGTAAACTTGGCTACACAGGAACTGAATTACAGAACAGAACAGGGTCTCAAATTTAGAAAACCAACTTATGCTTGCTTAAGGGTAAAGGTGAGTTGGGGTGCTGCATAAAACCAGAGATTGAAATGAGCACAGATAAAGTTCCTTAAGCCAAATATGGAATACACAAGAGCTATTCCTTGCTCAACGAAATGGACACAACACCGCATATTAAACGCCTAAGAATGTACCTGACTAGTAAGTATCTTAAAACCTATGGATTGCTATGTCTCCGAAAGAGAATCAAGCATGTGTACAGGGGCATAAATGCAGCAGTGATAGGATTGGAGAGGTTCGGTGAGCAAATGAAGACCCTTTGAAGTCATATTGCATGGTACCCACTCCACGGGTTTCAACTACCCAGGTTTTAGGTATTCTTCCTTCAGCTAAAACATGCATGTGGAACACAGAGTATGATCAACCATGTGATCGGGAGACGTGTTCAAATATGTCTCAGTTTTCGTACCCTGGTACTCGGGTGCAACATTCCAGATGCTTTACTAACACTCTCCCGACTTGGAGAGTCAGTCCCTTTAACCTCCTGTTTGGCCCAGTTTGCAATTTCTGCGGAAGATGAACAGGAATAGCGAGAACCAATGAGAGACTAGCTGGAGGTGTCTGGACGGGCAAATTTAACTCTCATTTCCCATCAGGAAGAGGAATTAACCAAAGGCTCAGCGTGCCGTGCCGGAACCAGATTAGGGCCTGAAGCCATCCTGCGGTGTTGCGGCCAGCTCACAAGAAAGCGAGTTGAAGAAAGGAGCTCAGGGGCACTGTAATTCACAAACCTGCAGAGTTATAAATGACAGCTATCGTCCAAAAATAGACTGAAGTAAGGCTGCCAAGAGGACTTGAAAGCGGGGCAGAATTGCAGGAAACCGATTTCAGGAGGTAGACTGGAATTGCATTGAAAGCATAGGAAAAGAGGCAGAACGTCCACAATGATGCACTTGGCCAAAAAGGGCGTATGCGTTTTTTCCTGAATATATTCAGGAAAAAACGCATACGCCCTTTTTGGCCAACCAAGCAAGCTTGCAAAGGAAATCTGCACTACAATGAAGTCTCACTTCCCCCCGGTCAAAAGGGCCATCTGAAAAAAGTGTAAAATCCAGAAAGGCAGGACAGGCCATGGTGAACTGGGAGCCTTGTTATGCTGATGGGCGGGATGTAAATTGCCAACAGACACTCGGGAGAAGTGTATGGTGTTTCCTGAAACATCTAAAAAACAAAGCAACAGAGCCTAGGGCACTTCCACTTATGGTCCTATAGCATAGGGAAATTAAAATAAAAAAGACACAGACACCCCAAAGTTTGGGACGCCTCTGTTTACAAGAACCTCGTTTACAGTACAAGTTCAACATCGCAGAAAGTGAAAAATGGATAAAGAAGTTGTGGTATTTACTTACAAAGCAATATCACTCAGCAATGAAATCTGTGTCATCAGGCCCTTAGCAGCACAATGAGTGGATTCAGGTATGATGATTCTAACTGAAATAAGTCACACAGAAAAAGAAACATCATAAGATATCAGTAATACACGGAATGTAAACTTGGCTACACAGGAACTGAATTACAGAACAGAACAGGGTCTCAAATTTAGAAAACCAACTTATGCTTGCTTAAGGGTAAAGGTGAGTTGCGGTGCTGCATAAAACCAGAGATTGAAATGAGCACAGATAAAGTTCCTTAAGCCAAATATGGAATAGACAAGAGCTACTCCTTGCTCAACGAAATGGACTCAACACCGCATATTAAACGCCTAAGAATGTACCTGACTAGTAAGTATCTTAAAACCTATGGATTGCAATGTCTCCGAAAGAGAATCAAGCATGTGTACAGGGGCATAAACGCAGCAGTGATAGGTTTGGAGATGTTCGGTGAGCAAATGAAGACCCTTTGAAGTCATATTGCATGGTACCCATTCCACGGGTTTCAACTACCCAGGTTTAAGGTATTCTTCCTTCAACTAAAACATGCATGTGGAACCTAGAGTATGATCAACCATGTGATCGGGAGACGTGTTCAAATATGTCTCAGTTTTCGTACCCTGGTACTCGGGTGCAACATTCCAGACGCTTTACTAACACTCTCCCCACTTGGAGAGTCAGTCCCTTTAACCTCCTGTTTGGCCCAGTTTGCAATTTCTGCGGAAGATGAACAGGAATAGCGAGAACCAATGAGAGACTAGCTGGAGGTGTCTGAACGGGCAAATTTAACTCTCATTTCCCACCAGGAAGAGGAATTAACCAAAGGCTCAGCATGCCGTGCCAGAACCAGATTAGGGCCTGAAGCCATCCTGCGGTGTTGCGGCCAGCTCACAAGAAAGCGAGTTGAAGAAAGGAGCTCAGGGGCACTGTAATTCACAAACCTGCAGAGTTATAAATGACAGCTATCGTCCAAAAATAGACTGAAGTAAGGCTGCCAAGAGGACTTGAAAGCGGGGCAGAATTGCAGGAAACCGATTTCAGGAGGTAGACTGGAATTGCACTGAAAGCATAGGAAAAGAGGCAGAACGTCCACAATGATGCACTTGGCCAAAAAGGGCGTATGCGTGTTTTCCTGAATATATTCAGGAAAAAACGCATACGCCCTTTTTGGCCAACCAAGCAAGCTTGCAAAGGAAATCTGCACTACAATGAAGTCTCACTTCCCCCCGGTCAAAAGGGCCATCTGAAAAAAGTGTAAAATCCAGAAAGGCAGGACAGGCCATGGAGAACTGGGAGCCTTGTTATGCTGATGGGCGGGATGTAAATTGCCAACAGACACTCAGGAGAAGTGTATGGTGTTTCCTGAAACATCTAAAAAACAAAGCAACAGAGCCTAGGGCAATGCCACTTATGGTCCTATAGCTTAGGGAAATTAAAATCAAAAAGACACAGCCACCCCAAAATTTGGGACGCCTCTGTTTACAAGAACCTCGTTTACAGTACAAGTTCAACATCACAGAAAGTGAAAAATGGATAAAGAAATTGTGGTACTTACGTACAATGCAGTATCACTCAGCAATGAAATCTATGTCATCAGGCCCGTAGCAGCATAATGAGTGGATTCAGGTACGATGATTCTAACTGAAATAAGTCACACAGAAAAAGAAACATCATAAGATATCACTAATACACGGAATGTAAACTTGGCTACACAGGAACTGCATTCCAAAACAGAACAGGGTCTCAAATTTAGAAAACCAACTTATGCTTGCTTAAGGGGAAAGGTGAGTTGGGGTGCTGCATAAAACCAGAGATTGAAATGAGCACAGATAAAGTTCCTTAAGCCAAATATGGAATAGACAAGAGCTACTCCTTGCTCAACGAAATGGACTCAACACCCCATATTAAACGCCTAAGAATGTACCTGACTAGTAAGTATCTTAAAACCTGTGGATTGCTATGTCTCCAAAAGAGAATCAAGCTTGTGTACAGGGGCATAAACGCAGCAGTGATAGGATTGGAGAGGTTCGGTGAGCAAATGAAGACCCTTTGAAGTCATATTGCATGGTACCCATTACACGGGTCTCAACTCTCCAGGTTTAAGGTATTCTTCCTTCAGCTAAAACATGCATGTTGAACCCAGAGTATGATCAACCATGTGAACGGGAGACGTGTTCAAATATGTCTCAGTTTTCCTCCCCTGGTACTCGGGTGCAACATTCCAAACGCTTTACTAACACTCTCCCGACTTGGAGAGTCAGTGCCTTTAACCTCCTGTTTGGCCCAGTTTGCAATTTCTGCGGAAGATGAACAGGAATAGCGAGAACCAATGAGAGGCTAGCTGGAGGTGTCTGGATGGGCAAATTTAACTCTCATTTCCCACCAGGAAGAGGAATTAACCAAAGGCTCAGCGTGCCGTGCCAGAACCAGATTAGGACCTGAAGCCATCCTGCGGTGTTGCGGCCAGGTCACAAGAAAGCGAGTTGAAGAAAGGAGCTCAGGGGCACTGTAATTCACAAACCTGCAGAGTTATAAATGACAGCTATCGTCCAAAAATAGACTGAAGTAAGGCTGCCAAGAGGACTTGAAAGCGGGGCAGAATTGCAGGAAACCGATTTCAGGAGGTAGACTGGAATTGTATTGAAAGCATAGGAAAAGAGGCAGAACGTCCACAATGATGCACTTGGCCAAAAAGGGCGTATGCGTTTTTTCCTGAATATATTCAGGAAAAAACGCATACGCCCTTTTTGGCCAACCAAGCAAGCTTGCAAAGGAAATCTACACTACAATGAAGTCTCACTTCCCCCCGGTCAAAAGGGCCATCTGAAAAATGTGTAAAATCCAGAAAGGCAGGACAGGCCATGGAGAACTGGGAGCCTTGTTATGCTGATGGGCGGGATGTAAATTGCCAACAGACACTCGGGAGAAGTGTATGGTGTTTCCTGAAACATCTAAAAAACAAAGCAACAGAGCCTAGGGCACTTCCACTTATGGTCCTATAGCTTAGGGAAATTAAAATCAAAAAGACACAGCCACCCCAAAGTTTGGGACGCCTCTGTTTACAAGAACCTCGTTTACAGTACAATTTCAACATCGCAGAAAGTGAAAAATGGATAAAGAAGTTGTGGTATTTACTTACAAAGCAATATCACTCAGCAATGAAATCTATGTCATCAGGCCCTTAGCAGCACAATGAGTGGATTCAGGTATGATGATTCTAACTGAAATAAGTCACACAGAAAAAGAAACATCATAAGATATCAGTAATATATGGAATGTAAACTTGGCTACACAGGAACTGAATTACAGAACAGAACAGGATCTCAAATTTAGAAAACCAACTTATGCTTGCTTAAGGGGAAAGGTGAGTTGTGGTGCTGCATAAAACCAGAGATTGAAATGAGCACAGATAAAGTTCCTTAAGCCAAATATGGAATAGACGAGCTACTCCTTGCTCAACGAAATGGACTCAACACCGCATATTAAACGCCTAAGAATGTACCTGACTAGTAAGTATCTTAAAACCTATGGATTGCTATGTCTCCGAAAGAGAATCAAGCATGTGTACAGGGGCATAAACGCAGCAGTGATAAGATTGGAGAGGTTCGGTGAGCAAATGAAGACCCTTTGAAGTCATATTGCATGGTACCCATTCCACGGGTTTCAACTACCCAGGTTTAAGGTATTCTTCCTTCAGCTAAAACATGCATGTGGAACCTAGAGTATGATCAACCATGTGATCAGGAGACGTGTTCAAATATGTCTCAGTTTTCGTACCCTGGTACTCGGGTGCAACATTCCAGACGCTTTACTAACACTCTCCCCACTTGGAGAGTCAGTCCCTTTAACCTCCTGTTTGGCCCAGTTTGCAATTTCTGCGGAAGATAAACAGGAATAGCGAGAACCAATGAGAGACTAGCTGGAGGTGTCTGGACAGGCAAATTTAACTCTCATTTCCCACCAGGAAGAGGAATTAACCAAAGGCTCAGCGTGCCGTGCCGGAACCAGATTAGGGCCTGAAGCCATCCTGCGGTGTTGCGGCCAGCTCACAAGAAAGCGAGTTGAAGAAAGGAGCTCAGGGGCACTGTAATTCACAAACCTGCAGAGTTATAAATGACAGCTATCGTCCAAAAATAGACTGAAGTAAGGCTGCCAAGAGGACTTGAAAGCGGGGCAGAATTGCAGGAAACCGATTTCAGGAGGTAGACTGGAATTGCATTGAAAGCATAGGAAAAGAGGCAGAACGTCCACAATGATGCACTTGGTCAAAAAGGGCGTATGCGTTTTTTCCTGAATATATTCAGGAAAAAACGCATACGCCCTTTTTGGCCAACCAAGCAAGCTTGCAAAGGAAATCTGCACTACAATGAAGTCTCACTTCCCCCCGGTCAAAAGGGCCATCTGAAAAAAGTGTAAAATCCAGAAAGGCAGGACAGGCCATGGAGAACTGGGAGAATTGTTATGCTGATGGGCGGGATGTAAATTGCCAACAGACACTCGGGAGAAGTGTATGGTGTTTCCTGAAACATCTAAAAAACAAAGCAACAGAACCTAGGGCACTTCCACTTATGGTCCTATAGCTTAGGGAAATTAAAATCAAAAAGACACAGCCACCCCAAAGTTTGGAACGGCTCTGTTTACAAGAACCTCGTTTACAGTACAAGTTCAACATCGCAGAAAGTGAAAAATGGATAAAGAAGTTGTGGTATTTACTTACAAAGCAATATCACTCAGCAATGAAATCTGTGTCATCAGGCCCTTAGCAGCACAATGAGTGGATTCAGGTATGATGATTCTAACTGAAATAAGTCACACAGAAAAAGAAACATCATAAGATATCAGTAATACACGGAATGTAAACTTGGCTACACAGGAACTGAATTACAGAACAGAACAGGGTCTCAAATTTAGAAAACCAACTTATGCTTGCTTAAGGGGAAAGGTGAGTTGGGGTGCTGCATAAAACCAGAGATTGAAATGAGCACAGATAAAGTTCCTTAAGCCAAATATGGAATACACAAGAGCTACTCCTTGCTCAACGAAATGGACTCAACACCGCATATTAAACGCCTAAGAATGTACCTGACTAGTAAGTATCTTAAAACCTATGGATTGCTATGTCTCCGAAAGAGAATCAAGCATGTGTACAGGGGCATAAACGCAGCAGTGATAGCATTGGAGAGGTTCGGTGAGCAAATGAAGACCCTTTGAAGTCATATTGCATGGTACCCATTCCACGGGTTTCAACTACCCAGGTTTTAGGTATTCTTCCTTCAGCTAAAACATGCATGTGGAACCCAGAGTATGATCAACCATGTGATCGGGAGATGTGTTCAAATATGTCTCAGTTTTCGTACCCTGGTACTCGGGTGCAACATTCCAGACGCTTTACTAACACTCTCCCCACTTGGAGAGTCAGTCCCTTTAACCTCCTGTTTGGCCCAGTTTGCAATTTCTGCGGAAGATGAACAGGAATAGTGAGAACCAATGAGAGACTAGCTGGAGGTGTCTGGACGGGCAAATTTAACTCTCATTTCCCACCAGGAAGAGGAATTAACCAAAGGCTCAGCGTGCCGTGCCAGAACCAGATTAGGGCCTGAAGACATCCTGCGGTGTTGCGGCCAGCTCAAAAGAAAGCGAGTTGAAGAAAGGAGCTCAGGGGCACTGTAATTCACAAACCTGCAGAGTTATAAATGACAGCTATCGTCCAAAAATAGACTGAAGTAAGGCTGCCAAGAGGACTTGAAAGCGGGGCAGAATTGCAGGAAACCGATTTCAGGAGGTAGACTGGAATTGCATTGAAAGCATAGGAAAAGAGGCAGAACGTCCACAATGATGCACTTGGCCAAAAAGGGCGTATGCGTTTTTTCCTGAATATATTCAGGAAAAAACGCATACGCCCTTTTTGGCCAACCAAGCAAGCTTGCAAAGGAAATCTGCACTACAATGAAGTCTCACTTCCCCCCGGTCAAAAGGGCCATCTGAAAAAAGTGTAAAATCCAGAAAGGCAGGACAGGCCATGGAGAACTAGGAGCCTTGTTATTCTGAAGGGCGGGATGTAAATTGCCAAGAACCACTCCGGAGAAGTGTATGGTGTTAACTGAAACATCTAAAAAACAAAGCAACAGAGCCTACGGCACTTCCACTTATGGTCCTATAGCTTAGGGAAATTAAAATCAAAAAGACACAGCCACCCCAAAGTTTGGGACGCCTCTGTTTACAAGAACCTCGTTTACCGTACAAGTTCAATATCACAGAAAGTGAAAAATGCATAAAGAACTTGTGGTACTTACGTACAATGCAGTATCACTCAGCAATGAAATCTATGTCATCAGGCCCGTAGCAGCATAATGAGTAGATTCAGGTACGATGATTCTAACTGAAATAAGTCACACAGAAAAAGAAACATCATAAGATATCACTAATACACGGAATGTAAACTTGGCTACACAGGAACTGCATTCCAAAACAGAACAGGGTCTCAAATTTAGAAAACCAACTTATGCTTGCTTAAGGGGAAAGGTGAGTTGGGGTGCTGCATAAAACCAGAGATTGAAATGAGCACAGATAAAGTTCCTTAAGCCAAATATGGAATAGACAAGAGCTACTCCTTGCTCAACGAAATGGACTCAACACCGCATATTAAACGCCTAAGAATGTACCTGACTAGTAAGTATCTTAAAACCTATAGATTGCTATGTCTCCGAAAGAGAATCAAGCATGTGTACAGGGGCAAAAACGCAACAGTGATAGGATTGGAGAGGTTCGGTGAGCAAATGAAGACCCTTTGAAGTCATATTGCATGGTATCCATTCCACGGGTTTCAACTACCCAGGTTTTAGGTATTCTTCCTTCAGCTAAAACATGCATGTGGAACCCAGAGTATGATCAACCATGTGATCGGGAGACGTGTTCAAATATGTCTCAGTTTTCCTCCCCTGGTACTCGGGTGCAACATTCCAGACGCTTTACTAACACTCTCCCCACTTGGAGAGTCAGCACCTTTAACCTCCTGTTTGGCACAGTTTGCAATTTCTGCCGAAGTTGAACAGGAATAGCGAGAACGAATGAGAGGCTAGCTGGAGGTGTCTGGACGGGCAAATTTAACTCTCATTTCCCACCAGGAAGAGGAAATAACCAAAGGCTCAGCGTGCCGTACCGGAACCAATTTAGGGCCTGAAGCCATCCTGCGGTGTTGCGGCCAGCTCAAAAGAAAGCGAGTTGAAGAAAGGAGCTCAGGGGCACTGTAATTCACAAACCTGCAGAGTTATAAATGACAGCTATCGTCCAAAAATAGACTGAAGTAAGGCTGCCAAGAGGACTTGAAAGCGGGGCAGAATTGCAGGAAACCGATTTCAGGAGGTAGACTGGAATTGCATTGAAAGCATAGGAAAAGAGGCAGAACGTCCACAATCATGCACTTGGCCAAAAAGGGCGTATGCGTTTTTTCCTGAATATATTCAGGAAAAAACGCATACGCCCTTTTTGGCCAACCAAGCAAGCTTGCAAAGGAAATCTGCACTACAATGAAGTCTCACTTCCCCCCGGTCAAAAGGGCCATCTGAAAAAAGTGTAAAATCCAGAAAGGCAGGACAGGCCATGGAGAACTGGGAGCCTTGTTATGCTGATGGGCGGGATGTAAATTGCCAACAGACACTCGGGAGAAGTGTATGGTGTTTCCTGAAACATCTAAAAAACAAAGCAACAGAGCCTAGGGCACTTCCACTTATGGTCCTATAGCTTAGGGAAATTAAAATCAAAAAGACACAGCCACCCCAAAGTTTGGAACGGCTCTGTTTACAAGAACCTCGTTTACAGTACAAGCTCAACATCGCAGAAAGTGAAAAATGGATAAAGAAGTTGTGGTATTTACTTACAAAGCAATATCACTCAGCAATGAAATCTGTGTCATCAGGCCCTTAGCAGCACAATGAGTGGATTCAGGTATGATGATTCTAACTGAAATAAGTCACACAGAAAAAGAAACATCATAAGATATCAGTAATACACGGAATGTAAACTTGGCTACACAGGAACTGAATTACAGAACAGAACAGGGTCTCAAATTTAGAAAACAAACTTATGCTTGCTTAAGGGTAAAGGCGAGGTGGGGTGCTGCATAAAACCAGAGATTGAAATGAGCACAGATAAAGTTCCTTAAGCCAAATATGGAATAGACAAGAGCTACTCCTTGCTCAACGAAATGGACTAAACACCGCATATTAAACGCCTAAGAATGTACCTGACTAGTAAGTATCTTAAAACCTATGGATTTCTATGTCTCCGAAAGAGAATCAAGCATGTGTACAGGGGCATAAACGCAGCAGTGATAGGATTGGAGAGGTTCGGTGAGCAAATGAAGACCCTTTGAAGTCATGTTGCATGGTACCCATTCCACGGGTTTCAACTACCCAGGTTTAAGGTATTCTTCCTTCAGCTAAAACATGCATGTGGAACCTACAGTATGATCAACCATTTGATCGGGAGACGTGTTCAAATATGTCTCAGTTTTCGTACCCTGGTACTCGGGTGCAACATTCCAGACGCTTTACTAACACTCTCCCGATTTGGAGAGTCAGTCCCTTTAACCTCCTGTTTGGCCCAGTTTGCAATTTCTGCGGAAGATGAACAGGAATAGCGAGAACCAATGAGAGACTAGCTGGAGGTGTCTGAACGGGCAAATTTAACTCTCATTTCCCACCAGGAAGAGGAATTAACCAAAGGCTCAGCATGCCGTGCCAGAACCAGATTAGGGCCTGAAGCCATCCTGCGGTGTTGCGGCCAGGTCACAAGAAAGCGAGTTGAAGAAAGGAGCTCAGGGGCACTGTAATTCACAAACCTGCAGAGTTATAAATGACAGCTATCGTCCAAAAATATACTGAAGTAAGGCGGCCAAGAGGACTTGAAAGCGGGGCAGAATTGCAGGAAACCGATTTCAGGAGGTAGACTGGAATTGCATTGAAAGCATAGGAAAAGAGGCAGAACGTCCACAATGATGCACTTAGCCAAAAAGGGCGTATGCGTTTTTTCCTGAATATATTCAGGAAAAAACGCATACGCCCTTTTTGGCCAACCAAGCAAGCTTGCAAAGGAAATCTGCACTACAATGAAGTCTCACTTCCCCCCGGTCAAAAGGGCCATCTGAAAAAAGTGTAAAATCCAGAAAGGCAGGACAGGCCATGGAGAACTGGGAGCCTTGTTATGCTGATGGGCGGGATGTAAATTGCCAACAACCACTCGGGAGAAGTGTATGGTGTTTCCTGAAACATCTAAAAAACAAAGCAACAGAACCTAGGGCACTTCCACTTATGGTCCTATAGCTTAGGGAAATTAAAATCAGAAAGACACAGCCACCCCAAAGTTTGGAACGGCTCTGTTTACAAGAAACTCATTTATAATACAAGTTCAACATCGCAGAAAGTGAAAAATGGATAAAGAAGTTGTGGTATTTACTTACAAAGCAACATCACTCAGCAATGAAATCTGTGTCACAAGGCCCTTAGCAGCACAATGAGTGGATTCAGGTATGATGATTCTAACTGAAATAAGTCACACAGAAAAAGAAACATCATAAGATATCAGTAATACACGGAATGTAAACTTGGCTACACAGGAACTGAATTACAGAACAGAACACGGTCTCAAATTTAGAAAACCAACTTATGCTTGCTTAAGGGGAAAGGTGAGTTGGGGTGCTGCATAAAACCAGAGATTGAAATGAGCACAGATAAAGTTCCTTAAGCCAAATATGGAATAGACAAGAGCTACTCCTTGCTCAACAAAATGGACTAAATACCGCATATTAAACGCCTAAGAATGTACCTGACTAGTAAGTATCTTAAAACCTATGGATTGCTATGTCTCCGAAAGAGAATCAAGCATGTGTACAGGGGCATAAACGCAGCAGTGATAGGATTGGAGAGGTTCGGTGAGCAAATGAAGACCCTTTGAAGTCATATTGCATGGTACCCATTCCACGGGTTTCAACTACCCAGGTTTTAGGTATTCTTCCTTCAGCTAAAACATGCATGTGGAACCCAAGTATGATCAACCATGTGAACGGGAGACGTGTTCAAATATGTCTCAGTTTTCCTCCCCTGGTACTCGGGTGCAACATTCCAGACGCTTTACTAACACTCTCCCCACTTGGAGAGTCAGCGCCTTTAACCTCCTGTTTGGCCCAGTTTGCAATTTCTGCGGAAGATGAACAGGAATAGCGAGAACCAATGAGAAACTAGATGGAGGTGTCTGGACGGGCAAATTTAACTCTCATTTCCCACCAGGAAGAGGAAATAACCAAAGGCTCAGCGTGCCGTGCCGGATCCAGATTAGGGCCTGAAGCCATCCTGCGGTGTTGCGGCCAGGTCACAAGAAAGCGAGTTGAAGAAAGCAGCTCAGGGGCACTGTAATTCACAAACCTGCAGAGTTATAAATGACAGCTATCGTCCAAAAATAGACTGAAGTAAGGCTGCCAAGAGGACTTGAAAGCGGGGCAGAATTGCAGGAAACCGATTTCAGGAGGTAGACTGGAATTGCATTGAAAGCATAGGAAAAGAGGCAGAACGTCCACAATGATGCACTTGGCCAAAAAGGGCGTATGCGTTTTTTCCTGAATATATTCAGGAAAAAACGCATACGCCCTTTTTGGCCAACCAAGCAAGCTTGCAAAGGAAATCTGCACTACAATGAAGTCTCACTTCCCCCCGGTCAAAAGGGCCATCTGAAAAAGGGGTAAAATCCAGAAAGGCAGGACAGGCCATGGAGAACTGGGAGCCTTGTTATGCTGAAGGGCGGGATGTAAATTGCCAACAACCACTCGGGAGAAGTGTATGGTGTTTCCTGAAACATCTAAAAGCAAAGCAACAGTACCTAGGGCACTTCCACTTATGGTCCTATAGCTTAGGGAAATTAAAATCAAAAAGACACAGCCACCCCAAAGTTTGGAACGGCTCTGTTTACAAGAACCTCGTTTACAGTACAAGTTCAACATCGCAGAAAGTGAAAAATGGGTAAAGAAGTTGTGGTATTTACTTACAAAACAATATCACTCAGCAATGAAATCTGTGTCATCAGGCCCTTAGCAGCACAATGAGTGGATTCAGGTATGATGATTCTAACTGAAATAAGTCACACAGAAAAAGAAACATCATAAGATATCAGTAATACATGGAATGTAAACTTGGCTACACAGGAACTGAATTACAGAACAGAACAGTGTCTCAAATTTAGAAAACCAACTTATGCTTGCTTAAGGGGAAAGGTGAGTTGGGGTGCTGCATAAAACCAGAGATTGAAATGAGCACAGATAAAGTTCCTTAAGCCAAATATGGAATAGACAAGAGCTACTCCTTGCTCAACGAAATGGACTCAACACCCCATATTAAACGCCTAAGAATGTACCTGACTAGTAAGTATCTTAAAACCTATGGATTGCTATGTCTCCGAAAGAGAATCAAGCATGTGTACAGGGGCATAAACGCAGCAGTGATAGGATTGGAGATGTTCGGTGAGCAAATGAAGACCCTTTGAAGTCATATTGCATGGTACCCATTCCACGGGTTTCAACTACCCAGGTTTTAGGTATTCTTCCTTCAGCTAAAACATGCATGTGGAACCCAGAGTATGATCAACCATGTGATCGGGAGACGTGTTCAAATATGTCTCAGTTTTCGTACCCTGGTACTCGGGTGCAACATTCCAGACGCTTTACTAACACTCTCCCGACTTGGAGAGTCAGTCCCTTTAACCTCCTGTTTGGCCCAGTTTGCAATTTCTGTGGAAGATGCACAGGAATAGCGAGAACCAATGAGAGACTAGCTGGAGGTGTCTGGATTGGCAAATTTAACTCTCATTTCCCACCAGGAAGAGGAATTAACCAAAGGCTCAGCGTGTCGTGCCGGAACCAGATTAGGCCCTGAAGACATCCTGCGGTGTTGCGGCCAGGTCACAAGAAAGCGAGTTGAAGAAAGGAGCTCAGGGGCACTGTAATTCACAAACCTGCAGAGTTATAAATGACAGCTATCGTTCAAAAATAGACTGAAGTAAGGCTGCCAAGAGGACTTGAAAGCGGGGCAGAATTGCAGGAAACCGATTTCAGGAGGTAGACTGGAATTGCATTGAAAGCATAGGAAAAGAGGCAGAACGTCCACAATGATGCACTTGGCCAAAAAGGGCGTATGCGTTTTTTCCTGAATATATTCAGGAAAAAACGCATACGCCCTTTTTGGCCAACCAAGCAAGCTTGCAAAGGAAATCTGCACTACAATGAAGTCTCACTTCCCCCCGGTCAAAAGGGCCATCTGAAAAAAGTGTAAAATCCAGAAAGGCAGGACAGGCCATGGAGAACTGGGAGCCTTGTTATGCTGAAGGGCGGGATGTAAATTGCCAACAACCACTCGGGAGAAGTGTATGGTGTTTCCTGAAACATCTAAAAAACAAAGCAACAGAACCTAGGGCACTTCCACTTATGGTCCTATAGCTTAGGGAAATTAAAATCAAAAAGACACAGCCACCCCAAAGTTTGGAACGGCTCTGTTTACAAGAATCTCGTTTACAGTACAAGTTCAACATCGCAGAAAGTGAAAAATGGGTAAAGAAGTTGTGGTATTTACTTACAAAACAATATCACTCAGCAATGAAATCTGTGTCATCAGGCCCTTAGCAGCACAATGAGTGGATTCAGGTATGATGATTCTAAGTGAAATAAGTCACACAGAAAAAGAAACATCATAAGATATCAGTAATACACGGAATGTAAACTTGGCTACACAGGAACTGAATTACAGAACAGAACAGTGTCTCAAATTTAGAAAACCAACTTATGCTTGCTTAAGGGGAAAGGTGAGTTCGGGTGCTGCATAAAACCAGAGATTGAAATGAGCACAGATAAAGTTCCTTAAGCCAAATATGGAATAGACAAGAGCTACTCCTTGCTCAACGAAATGGACTCAATACCCCATATTAAACGCCTAAGAATGTACCTGACTAGTAAGTATCTTAAAACCTATGGATTGCTATGTCTCCGAAAGAGAATCAAGCATGTGTACAGGGGCATAAACGCAGCAGTGATAGGATTGGAGAGGTTCGTGAGCAAATGAAGACCCTTTGAAGTCATATTGCATGGTACCCATTCCACGGGTTTCAACTACCCAGGTTTTAGGTATTCTTCCTTCAGCTAAAACATGCATGTGGAACCTAGAGTATGATCAACCATGTGATCGGGAGACGTGTTCAAATATGTCCCAGTTTTCGTACCCTGGTACTCAGGTGCAACATTCCACACGCTTTACTAACACTCTCCCCACTTGGAGAGTCAGCGCCTTTAACCTCCTGTTTGGCCCAGTTTGCAATTTCTGCGGAAGATGAACAGGAATAGCGAGAACCAATGAGAGACTAGCTGGAGGTGTCTGGACGGGCAAATTTAACTCTCATTTCCCACCAGGAAGAGGAAATAACCAAAGGCTCAGCGTGCCGTGCCGGATCCAGATTAGGGCCTGAAGCCATCCTGCGGTGTTGCGGCCAGGTCACAAGAAAGCGAGTTGAAGAAAGGAGCTCAGGGGCACTGTAATTCACAAACCTGCAGAGTTATAAATGACAGCTATCGTCCAAAAATAGACTGAAGTAAGGCTGCCAAGAGGACTTGAAAGCGGGGCAAAATTGCAGGAAACCGATTTCAGGAGGTAGACTGGAATTGCATTGAAAGCATAGGAAAAGAGGCAGAACGTCCACAATGATGCACTTGGCCAAAAAGGGCGTATGCGTTTTTTCCTGAATATATTCAGGAAAAAACGCATACGCCCTTTTTGGCCAACCAAGCAAGCTTGCAAAGGAAATCTGCACTACAATGAAGTCTCACTTCCCCCCGGTCAAAAGGGCCATCTGAAAAAAGTGTAAAATCCAGAAAGGCAGGACAGGCCATGGACAACTGGGAGCCTTGTTATGCTGAAGGGCGGGATGTAAATTGCCAACAACCACTCGGGAGAAGTGTATGGTGTTTCCTGAAACATCTAAAAAACAAAGCAACAGAACCTAGGGCACTTCCACTTATGGTCCTATAGCTTAGGGAAATTAAAATCAAAAACACACAGCCACCCCAAAGTTTGGAACGGCTCTGTTTACAAGAACCTCGTTTACAGTACAAGTTCAATATCACAGAAAGTGAAAAATGCATAAAGAACTGTGGTACTTACGTACAATGCAGTATCACTCAGCAATGAAATCTATGTCATCAGGCCCGTAGCAGCATAATGAGTAGATTCAGGTACGATGATTCTAACTGAAATAAGTCACACAGAAAAAGAAACATCATAAGATATCAGTAATACACGGAATGTAAACTTGGCTACACAGGAACTGAATTACAGAACAGAACAGGTTCTCAAATTTAGAAAACCAACTTATGCTTGCTTAAGGGGAAAGGTGAGTTGGGGTGCTGCATAAAACCAGAGATTGAAATGAGCACAGATAAAGTTCCTTAAGCCAAATATGGAATAGACAAGAGCTACTCCTTGCTCAACGAAATGGACTCAACACCGCATATTAAACGCCTAAGAATGTACCTGACTAGTAAGTATCTTAAAACCTATGGATTGCTATGTCTCCGAAAGAGAATCAAGCATGTGTACAGGGGCATAAACGCAGCAGTGATAGGATTGGAGATGTTCGGTGAGCAAATGAAGACCCTTTGAAGTCATATTGCATGGTACCCATTCCACGGGTTTCAACTACCCAGGTTTTAGGTATTCTTCCTTCAGCTAAAACATGCATGTGGAACCCAGAGTATGATCAACCATGTGATCGGGAGACGTGTTCAAATATGTCTCAGTTTTCGTACCCTGGTACTCGGGTGCAACATTCCAGACGCTTTACTAACACTCTCCCGACTTGGAGAGTCAGTCCCTTTAACCTCCTGTTTGGCCCAGTTTGCAATTTCTGTGGAAGATGAACAGGAATAGCGAGAACCAATGAGAGACTAGCTGGAGGTGTCTGGATGGGCAAATTTAACTCTCATTTCCCACCAGGAAGAGGAATTAACCAAAGGCTCAGCGTGCCGTGCCGGAACCAGATTAGGGCCTGAAGCCATCCTGCGGTGTTGCGGCCAGGTCACAAGAAAGCGAGTTGAAGAAAGGAGCTCAGGGGCACTGTAATTCACAAACCTGCAGAGTTATAAATGACAGCTATCGTCCAAAAATAGACTGAAGTAAGGCTGCCAAGAGGACTTGAAAGCAGGGCAGAATTGCAGGAAACCGATTTCAGGAGGTAGACTGGAATTGCATTGAAAGCATAGGAAAAGAGGCAGAACGTCCACAATGATGCACTTGGCCAAAAAGGGCGTATGCGTTTTTTCCTGAATATATTCAGGAAAAAACGCATACGCCCTTTTTGGCCAACCAAGCAAACTTGCAAAGGAAATCTGCACTACAATGAAGTCTCACTTCCCCCCGGTCAAAAGGGCCATCTGAAAAAAGTGTAAAATCCAGAAAGGCAGGACAGGCCATGGAGAACTGGGAGCCTTGTTATGCTGATGGGCGGGATGTAAATTGCCAACAGACACTCGGGAGAAGTGTATGGTGTTTCCTGAAACATCTAAAAAACAAAGCAACAGAGCCTAGGGCACTTCCACTTATGGTCCTATAGCTTAGGGAAATTAAAATCAAAAAGACACAGCCACCCCAAAGTTTGGGACGCCTCTGTTTACAAGAACCTCATTTACCGTACAAGTTCAACATCGCAGAAAGTGAAAAATGGGTAAAGAAGTTGTGGTATTTACTTACAAAACAATATCACTCAGCAATGAAATCTGTGTCATCAGGCCCTTAGCAGCACAATGAGTGGATTCAGGTATGATGATTCTAACTGAAATAAGTCACACAGAAAAAGAAACATCATAAGATATCAGTAATACACGGAATGTAAACTTGGCTACACAGGAACTGAATTACAGAACAGAACAGTGTCTCAAATTTAGAAAACCAACTTATGCTTGCTTAAGGGGAAAGGTGAGTTGGGGTGCTGCATAAAACCAGAGATTGAAATGAGCACAGATAAAGTTCCTTAAGCCAAATATGGAATAGACAAGAGCTACTCCTTGCTCAACGAAATGGACTCAACACCCCATATTAAACGCCTAAGAATGTACCTGACTAGTAAGTATCTTAAAACCTATGGATTGCTATGTCTCCGAAAGAGAATCAAGCATGTGTACAGGGGCATAAACGCAGCAGTGATAGGATTGGAGAGGTTCGTGAGCAAATGAAGACCCTTTGAAGTCATATTGCATGGTACCCATTCCACGGGTTTCAACTACCCAGGTTTTAGGTATTCTTCCTTCAGCTAAAACATGCATGTGGAACCTAGAGTATGATCAACCATGTGATCGGGAGACGTGTTCAAATATGTCTCAGTTTTCGTACCCTGGTACTCGGGTGCAACATTCCAGACACTTTACTAACACTCTCCCCACTTGGAGAGTCAGTCCCTTTAACCTCCTGTTTGGCCCAGTTTGCAATTTCTGCGGAAGATGAACAGGAATAGCGAGAACCAATGAGAGACTAGCTGGAGGTGTCTGGACGGGCAAATTTAACTCTCATTTCCCACCAGGAAGAGGAAATAACCAAAGGCTCAGCGTGCCGTGCCGGATCCAGATTAGGGCCTGAAGCCATCCTGCGGTGTTGCGGCCAGCTCAAAAGAAAGCGAGTTGAAGAAAGGAGCTCAGGGGCACTGTAATTCACAAACCTGCAGAGTTATAAATGACAGCTATCGTCCAAAAATAGACTGAAGTAAGGCTGCCAAGAGGACTTGAAAGCGGGGCAGAATTGCAGGAAACCGATTTCAGGAGGTAGACTGGAATTGCATTGAAAGCATAGGAAAAGAGGCAGAACGTCCACAATGATGCACTTGGCCAAAAAGGGCGTATGCGTTTTTTCCTGAATATATTCAGGAAAAAACGCATACGCCCTTTTTGGCCAACCAAGCAAACTTGCAAAGGAAATCTGCACTACAATGAAGTCTCACTTCCCCCCGGTCAAAAGGGCCATCTGAAAAAAGTGTAAAATCCAGAAAGGCAGGACAGGCCATGGAGAACTGGGAGCCTTGTTATGCTGATGGGCGGGATGTAAATTGCCAACAGACACTCCGGAGAAGTGTATGGTGTTTCCTGAAACATCTAAAAAACAAAGCAACAGAGCATAGGGCACTGCCACTTATGGTCCTATAGCTTAGGGAAATTAAAATCAAAAAGACACAGCCACCCCAAAGTTTGGGACGCCTCTGTTTACAAGAACCTCGTTTACCGTACAAGTTCAATATCACAGAAAGTGAAAAATGCATAAAGAACTTGTGGTACTTACGTACAATGCAGTATCACTCAGCAATGAAATCTATGTCATCAGGCCCGTAGCAGCATAATGAGTAGATTCAGGTACGATGATTCTAACTGAAATAAGTCACACAGAAAAAGAAACATCATAAGATATCACTAATACACGGAATGTAAACTTGGCTACACAGGAACTGCATTCCAAAACAGAACAGGGTCTCAAATTTAGAAAACCAACTTATGCTTGCTTAAGGGGAAAGGTGAGTTGGGGTGCTGCATAAAACCAGAGATTGAAATGAGCACAGATAAAGTTCCTTAAGCCAAATATGTAATAGACAAGAGCTACTCCTTGCTCAACGAAATGGACTCAACACCGCATACTAAATGCCTAAGAATGTACCTGACTAGTAAGTATCTTAAAACCTATAGATTGCTATGTCTCCGAAAGAGAATCAAGCATGTGTACAGGGGCATAAACGCAGCAGTGATAGGATTGGAGAGGTTCGGTGAGCAAATGAAGACCCTTTGAAGTCATATTGCATGGTACCCATTCCACGGATTTCAACTACCCAGGTTTTAGGTATTCTTCCTTCAGCTAAAACATGCATGTGGAACCCAGAGTATGATCAACCATGTGATCGGGAGACGTGTTCAAATATGTCTCAGTTTTCGTACCCTGGTACTCGGGTGCAACATTCCAGACGCTTTACTAACACTCTCCCCACTTGGAGAGTCAGCGCCTTTAACCTCCTGTATGGCCCAGTTTGCAATTTCTGCAGAAGATGGACAGGAATAGCAAGAACAAATGAGAGGCTAGCTGCAGGTGTCTGGACGGGCAAATTTAACTCTCATTTCCCACCAGGAAGAGGAATTAACCAAAGGCTCAGCATGCCGGGCTGGAACCAGATTAGGGCCCGAAGCCATCCTGCGGTGTTGCGGCCAGGTCACAAGAAAGCGAGTTGAAGAAAGGAGCTCAGGGGCACTGTAATTCACAAACCTGCAGAGTTATAAATGACAGCTATCGTCCAAAAATAGACTGAAGTAAGGCTGCCAAGAGGACTTGAAAGCGGGGCAGAATTGCAGGAAACCGATTTCAGGAGGTAGACTGGAATTGCATTGAAAGCATAGGAAAAGAGGCAGAACGTCCACAATGATGCACTTGGCCAAAAAGGGCGTATGCGTTTTTTCCTGAATATATTCAGGAAAAAACGCATACGCACTTTTTGGCCAACCAAGCAAGCTTGCAAAGGAAATCTGCACTACAATGAAGTCTCACTTCCCCCCGGTCAAAAGGGCCATCTGATAAAAGTGTAAAATCCAGAAAGGCAGGACAGGCCATGGAGAACTGGGAGCCTTGTTACGCTGAAGGGCGGGATGTAAATTGCCAACAGACACTCGGGAGAAGTGTATGGTGTTTCCTGAAACATCTAAAAAACAAAGCAAGAGAGCCTAGGGCACTTCCACTTATGGTCCTATAGCTTAGGGAATTTAAAATCAAAAAGACACAGCCACCCCAAAGTTTCGAACGGCTCTGTTTACAAGAACCTCGTTTACAGTACAAGTTCAACATCGCAGAAAGTGAAAAATGGATAAAAAAGTTGTGGTATTTACTTACAAAGCAATATCACTCAGCAATGAAATCTGTGTCATCAGGCCCTTAGCAGCACAATGAGTGGATTCAGGTATGATGATTCTAACTGAAATAAGTCACACAGAAAAAGAAACATCATAAGATATCAGTAATACACGGAATGTAAACTTGGCTACACAGGAACTGAATTACAGAACAGAACAGGGTCTCAAATTTAGAAAACCAACTTATGCTTGCTTAAGGGGAAAGGTGAGTTGGGGTGCTGCATAAAACCAGAGATTGAAATGAGCACAGATAAAGTTCCTTAAGCCAAATATGGAATAGACAAGAGCTACTCCTTGCTCAAAGAAATGGACTCAACACCGCATATTAAACGCCTAAGAATGTACCTGACTAGTAAGTATCTTAAAACCTAGGGATTGCTATGTCTCCGAAAGAGAATCAAGCATGTGTACAGGGGCATAAACGCAGCAGTGATAGGATTGGAGATGTTCGGTGAGCAAATGAAGACCCTTTGAAGTCATATTGCATGGTACCCATTACACGGGTCTCAACTCTCCAGGTTTAAGGTATTCTTCCTTCAGCTAAACCATGCATGTGGAACCCAGAGTATGATCAACCATGTGAACGGGAGACGTGTTCAAATATGTCTCAGTTTTCCTACCCTGGTACTCGGGTGCAACATTCCAGACGCTTTACTAACACTCTCCCGACTTGGAGATTCAGTCCCTTTAACCTCCTGTTTGGCCCAGTTTGCAATTTCTGCGGAAGATGAACAGGAATAGGGAGAACCAATGAGAGGCTAGCTGGAGGTGTCTGGACGGGCAAATTTAACTCTCATTTCCCACCAGGAAGAGGAATTAACCAAAGGCTCAGAATGCCGGGCCGGAACCAGATTAGGGCCTGAAGCCATCCTGCGGTGTTGCGGCCAGGTCACAAGAAAGCGAGTTGAAGAAAGGAGCTCAGGGGCACTGTAATTCACAAACCTGCAGAGTTATAAATGACAGCTATCGTCCAAAAATAGACTGAAGTAAGGCTGCCAAGAGGACTTGAAAGCGGGGCAGAATTGCAGGAAACCGATTTCAGGAGGTAGACTGGAATTGCATTGAAAGCATAGGAAAAGAGGCAGAACGTCCACAATGATGCACTTGGCCAAAAAGGGCGTATGCGTTTTTTCCTGAATATATTCAGGAAAAAACGCATACGCCCTTTTTGGCCAACCAAGCAAGCTTGCAAAGGAAATCTGCACTACAATGAAGTCTCACTTCCCCCCGGTCAAAAGGGCCATCTGAAAAAAGTGTAAAATCCAGAAAGGCAGGACAGGCCATGGAGAACTGGGAGCCTTGTTATGCTGATGGGCGGGATGTAAATTGCCAACAGACACTCCGGAGAAGTGTATGGTGTTTCCTGAAACATCTAAAAAACAAAGCAACAGAGCCTAGGGCACTGCCACTTATGGTCCTATAGCTTAGGGAAATTAAAATCAAGAAGACACAGCCACCCCAAAGTTTGGGACGCCTCCGTTTACAAGAACCTCATTTACCGTACAAGTTCAATATCATAGAAAGTGAAAAATGGATAAAAAAGATGTGGTATTTACTTACAAAACAATATCACTCAGCAATGAAATCTGTGTCATCAGGCCCTTAGCAGCACAATGAGTGGATTCAGGTATGATGATTCTAACTGAAATAAGTCACACAGAAAAAGAAACATCATAAGATATCAGTAATACACGGAATGTAAACTTGGCTACACAGGAACTGAATTACAGAATAGAACAGGGTCTCAAATTTAGAAAACCAACTTATGCTTGCTTAAGGGTAAAGGTGAGTTGGGGTGCTGCATAAAACCAGAGATTGAAATGAGCACAGATAAAGTTCCTTAAGCCAAATATGGAATAGACAAGAGCTACTCCTTGCTCAACGAAATGGACTCAACACCGCATATTAAACGCCTAAGAATGTACCTGACTAGTAAGTATCTTAAAACCTATAGATTGCTATGTCTCCGAAGGAGAATCAAGCATGTGTACAGGGGCATAAACGCAGCAGTGATAGGATTGGAGAGGTTCGGTGAGCAAATGAAGACCCTTTGAAGTCATATTGCATGGTACCCATTCCACGGATTTCAACTACCCAGGTTTTAGGTATTCTTCCTTCAGCTAAAACATGCATGTGGAACCCAGAGTATGATCAACCATGTGATCGGGAGACGTGTTCAAATATGTCTCAGTTTTCGTACCCTGGTACTCGGGTGCAACATTCCAGACGCTTTACTAACACTCTCCCCACTTGGAGAGTCAGCGCCTTTAACTTCCTGTTTGGCCCAGTTTGCAATTTCTGCAGAAGATGAACAGGAATAGCGAGAACCAATGAGAGGCTAGCTGCAGGTGTCTGGACGGGCAAATTTAACTCTCATTTCCCACCAGGAAGAGGAATTAACCAAAGGCTCAGCATGCCGGGCTGGAACCAGATTAGGGCCCGAAGCCATCCTGCGGTGTTGCGGCCAGGTCACAAGAAAGCGAGTTGAAGAAAGGAGCTCAGGGGCACTGTAATTCACAAACCTGCAGAGTTATAAATGACAGCTATCGTCCAAAAATAGACTGAAGTAAGGCTGCCAAGAGGACTTGAAAGCGGGGCAGAATTGCAGGAAACCGATTTCAGGAGGTAGACTGGAATTGCATTGAAAGCATAGGAAAAGAGGCAGAACGTCCACAATGATGCACTTGGCCAAAAAGGGCGTATGCGTTTTTTCCTGAATATATTCAGGAAAAAACGCATACGCACTTTTTGGCCAACCAAGCAAGCTTGCAAAGGAAATCTGCACTACAATGAAGTCTCACTTCCCCCCGGTCAAAAGGGCCATCTGAAAAAAGTGTAAAATCCAGAAAGGCAGGACAGGCCATGGAGAACTGGGAGCCTTGTTACGCTGATGGGCGGGATGTAAATTGCCAACAGACACTCGGGAGAAGTGTATGGTGTTTCCTGAAACATCTAAAAAACAAAGCAAGAGAGCCTAGGGCACTTCCACTTATGGTCCTATAGCTTAGGGAATTTAAAATCAAAAAGACACAGCCAGCCCAAAGTTTCGAACGGCTCTGTTTACAAGAACCTCGTTTACAGTACAAGTTCAACATCGCAGAAAGTGAAAAATGGATAAAAAAGTTGTGGTATTTACTTACAAAGCAATATCACTCAGCAATGAAATCTGTGTCATCAGGCCCTTAGCAGCACAATGAGTGGATTCAGGTATGATGATTCTAACTGAAATAAGTCACACAGAAAAAGAAACATCATAAGATATCAGTAATACACGGAATGTAAACTTGGCTACACAGGAACTGAATTACAGAACAGAACAGGGTCTCAAATTTAGAAAACCAACTTATGCTTGCTTAAGGGGAAAGGTGAGTTGGGGTGCTGCATAAAACCAGAGATTGAAATGAGCACAGATAAAGTTCCTTAAGCCAAATATGGAATAGACAAGAGCTACTCCTTGCTCAAAGAAATGGACTCAACACCGCATATTAAACGCCTAAGAATGTACCTGACTAGTAAGTATCTTAAAACCTAGGGATTGCTATGTCTCCGAAAGAGAATCAAGCATGTGTACAGGGGCATAAATGCAGCAGTGATAGGATTGGAGATGTTCGGTGAGCAAATGAAGACCCTTTGAAGTCATATTGCATGGTACCCATTACACGGGTCTCAACTCTCCAGGTTTAAGGTATTCTTCCTTCAGCTAAACCATGCATGTGGAACCCAGAGTATGATCAACCATGTGAACGGGAGACGTGTTCAAATATGTCTCAGTTTTCCTACCCTGGTACTCGGGTGCAACATTCCAGACGCTTTACTAACACTCTCCCGACTTGGAGATTCAGTCCCTTTAACCTCCTGTTTGGCCCAGTTTGCAATTTCTGCGGAAGATGAACAGGAATAGGGAGAACCAATGAGAGGCTAGCTGGAGGTGTCTGGACGGGCAAATTTAACTCTCATTTCCCACCAGGAAGAGGAATTAACCAAAGGCTCAGAATGCCGGGCCGGAACCAGATTAGGGCCTGAAGCCATCCTGCGGTGTTGCGGCCAGGTCACAAGAAAGCGAGTTGAAGAAAGGAGCTCAGGGGCACTGTAATTCACAAACCTGCAGAGTTATAAATGACAGCTATCGTCCAAAAATAGACTGAAGTAAGGCTGCCAAGAGGACTTGAAAGCGGGGCAGAATTGCAGGAAACCGATTTCAGGAGGTAGACTGGAATTGCATTGAAAGCATAGGAAAAGAGGCAGAACGTCCACAATGATGCACTTGGCCAAAAAGGGCGTATGCGTTTTTTCCTGAATATATTCAGGAAAAAACGCATACGCCCTTTTTGGCCAACCAAGCAAGCTTGCAAAGGAAATCTGCACTACAATGAAGTCTCACTTCCCCCCGGTCAAAAGGGCCATCTGAAAAAAGTGTAAAATCCAGAAAGGCAGGACAGGCCATGGAGAACTGGGAGCCTTGTTATGCTGATGGGCGGGATGTAAATTGCCAACAGACACTTGGGAGAAGTGTATGGTGTTTCCTGAAACATCTAAAAAACAAAGCAACAGAGCCTAGGGCACTTCCACTTATGGTCCTATAGCTTAGGGAAATTAAAATCAAAAAGACACAGCCACCCCAAAGTTTGGAACGGCTCTGTTTAGAAGAACCTCGTTTACAGTACAAGTTCAACATCGCAGAAAGTGAAAAATGGATAAAGAAGTTGTGGTATTCACTTACAATGCAGTATCACTCAGCAATGAAATCTATGTCATCAGGCCCGTAGCAGCACAATGAGTGGATTCAGGTATGATGATTCTAACTGAAATAAGTCACACAGAAAAAGAAACATCATAAGATATCAGTAATACACGGAATGGAAACTTGGCTACACAGGAACTGAATTACAGAACAGAACAGGGTCTCAAATTTAGAAAACCAACTTATGCTTGCTTAAGGGGAAAGGTGAGTTGGGGTGCTGCATAAAACCAGAGATTGAAATGAGCACAGATAAAGTTCCTTAAGCCAAATATGGAATAGACAAGAGCTACTCCTTGCTCAACGAAATGGACTCAACACCGCATATTAAACGCCTAAGAATGTACCTGACTAGTAAGTATCTTAAAACCTATGGATTGCTATGTCTCCGAAAGAGAATCAAGCATGTGTACAGGGGCATAAACGCAGCAGTGATAGGATTGGAGAGGTTCGGTGAGCAAATGAAGACCCTTTGAAGTCATATTGCATGGTACCCATTCCACAGGTTTCACCTACCCAGGTTTAAGGTATTCTACCTTCAGCTAAAACATGCATGTGGAACCTAGAGTATGATCAACCATGTGATCGGGAGACGTGTTCAAATATGTCTCAGTTTTCGTACCCTGGTACTCGGGTGCAACATTCCAGACGCTTTACTAACACTCTCCCCACTTGGAGAGTCAGTCCCTTTAACCTCCTGTTTGGCCCAGTTTGCAATTTCTGCGGAAGATGAACAGGAATAGCGAGAACCAATGAGAGGCTAGCTGGAGGTGTCTGAACGGGCAAATTTAACTCTCATTTCCCACCAGGAAGAGGAATTAACCAAAGGCTCAGCGTGCCATGCCGGAACCAGATTAGGGCCTGAAGACATCCTGCGGTGTTGCGGCCAGGTCACAAGAAAGCGAGTTGAAGAAAGGAGCTCAGCGGCACTGTAATTCACAAACCTGCAGAGTTATAAATGACAGCTATCGTCCAAAAATAGACTGAAGTAAGGCTGCCAAGAGGACTTGAAAGCGGGGAAGAATTGCAGGAAACCGATTTCAGGAGGTAGATTGGAATTGCATTGAAAGCTTAAGAAAAGAGGCAGAACGTCCACAATGATGCACTTGGCCAAAAAGGGCGTATGCGTTTTTTCCTGAATATATTCAGGAAAAAACGCATACGCCCTTTTTGGCCAACCAAGCAAACTTGCAAAGGAAATCTGCACTACAATGAAGTCTCACTTCCCCCCGGTCAAAAGGGCCATCTGAAAAAAGTGTAAAATCCAGAAAGGCAGGACAGGCCATGGAGAACTGGGAGCCTTGTTATGCTGATGGGCGGGATGTAAATTGCCAACAGACACTCCGGAGAAGTGTATGGTGTTTCCTGAAACATCTAAAAAACAAAGCAACAGAGCCTAGGGCACTGCCACTTATGGTCCTATAGCTTAGGGAAATTAAAATCAAGAAGACACAGCCACCCCAAAGTTTGGGACGCCTCCGTTTACAAGAACCTCATTTACCGTACAAGTTCAATATCACAGAAAGTGAAAAATGGATAAAAAAGATGTGGTATTTACTTACAAAACAATATCACTCAGCAATGAAATCTGTGTCATCAGGCCCTTAGCAGCACAATGAGTGGATTCAGGTATGATGATTCTAACTGAAATAAGTCACACAGAAAAAGAAACATCATAAGATATCAGTAATACACGGAATGTAAACTTGGCTACACAGGAACTGAATTACAGAACAGAACAGGGTCTCAAATTTAGAAAACCAACTTATGCTTGCTTAAGGGTAAAGGTGAGTTGGGGTGCTGTATAAAACCAGAGATTGAAATGAGCACAGATAAAGTTCCTTAAGCCAAATATGGAATAGACAAGAGCTACTCCTTGCTCAACGAAATGGACTCAACACCGCATATTAAACGCCTAAGAATGTACCTGACTAGTAAGTATCTTAAAACCTATAGATTGCTATGTCTCCGAAAGAGAATCAAGCATGTGTACAGGGGCATAAACGCAGCAGTGATAGGATTGGAGAGGTTCGGTGAGCAAATGAAGACCCTTTGAAGTCATATTGCATGGTACCCATTCCACGGATTTCAACTACCCAGGTTTTAGGTATTCTTCCTTCAGCTAAAACATGCATGTGGAACCCAGAGTATGATCAACCATGTGATCGGGAGACGTGTTCAAATATGTCTCAGTTTTCGTACCCTGGTACTCGGGTGCAACATTCCAGACGCTTTACTAACACTCTCCCCACTTGGAGAGTCAGCGCCTTTAACTTCCTGTTTGGCCCAGTTTGCAATTTCTGCGGAAGATGAACAGGAATAGCGAGAACCAATGAGAGGCTAGCTGCAGGTGTCTGGACGGGCAAATTTAACTCTCATTTCCCACCAGGAAGAGGAATTAACCAAAGGCTCAGCATGCCTGGCCGGGACCAGATTAGGGCCTGAAGCCATCCTGCGGTGTTGCGGCCAGGTCACAAGAAAGCGAGTTGAAGAAAGGAGCTCAGGGGCACTGTAATTCACAAACCTGCAGAGTTATAAATGACAGCTATCGTCCAAAAATAGACTGAAGTAAGGCTGCCAAGAGGACTTGAAAGTGGGGCAGAATTGCAGGAAACCGATTTCAGGAGGTAGACTGGAATTGCATTGAAAGCATAGGAAAAGAGGCAGAACGTCCACAATGATGCACTTGGCCAAAAAGGGCGTATGCGTTTTTTCCTGAATATATTCAGGAAAAAACGCATACGCCCTTTTTGGCCAACCAAGCAAGCTTGCAAAGGAAATCTGCACTACAATGAAGTCTCACTTCCCCCCGGTCAAAAGGGCCATCTGAAAAAAGTGTAAAATCCAGAAAGGCAGGACAGGCCATGGAGAACTGGGAGCCTTGTTATGCTGAAGGGCGGGATGTAAATTGCCAACAACCACTCGGGAGAAGTGTATGGTGTTTCCTGAAACATCTAAAAAACAAAGCAACAGAACCTAGGGCACTTCCACTTATGGTCCTATACTTAGGGAAATTAAAATCAAAAAGACACAGCCACCCCAAAGTTTGGGACGCCTCAATTTACAAGAACCTCGTTTACCGTACAAGTTCAATATCACAGAAAGTGAAAAATGGATAAAGAACTTGTGGTACTTACGTACAATGCAGTATCACTCAGCAATGAAATCTATGTCATCAGGTCCGTAGCAGCATAATGAGTGGATTCAGGTACGATGATTCTAACTGAAATAAGTCACACAGAAAAAGAAACATCATAAGATATCACTAATACACGGAATGTATACTTGGCTACACAGGAACTGCATTCCAAAACAGAACAGGGTCTCAAATTTAGAAAACCAACTTATGCTTGCTTAAGGGGAAAGGTGAGTTGGGGTGCTGCATAAAACCAGAGATTGAAATGAGCACAAATATAGTTCCTTAAGCCAAATATGGAATAGACAAGAGCTACTCCTTGCTCAACGAAATGGACTCAACACCGCATATTAAACGCCTAAGAATGTACCTGACTAGTAAGTATCTTAAAACCTATGGATTGCTATGTCTCCAAAAGAGAATCAAGCATGTGTACAGGGGCATAAACGCAGCAGTGATAGGATTGGAGAGGTTCGGTGAGCAAATGAAGACCCTTTGAAGTCATATTGCATGGTACCCATTACACGGGTCTCAACTCTCCAGGTTTAAGGTATTCTTCCTTCAGCTAAAACATGCATGTGGAACCCAGAGTATGATCAACCATGTGAACGGGAGACGTGTTCAAATATGTCTCAGTTTTCGTACCCTGGTACTCGGGTGCAACATTCCAGACGCTTTACTAACACTCTCCCCACTTGGAGAGTCAGTCCCTTTAACCTCCTGTTTGGCCCAGTTGGCAATTTCTGCGGAAGATGAACAGGAATAGCGAGAACCAATGAGAGGCTAGCTGGAGGTGTCTGAACGGGCAAATTTAACTCTCATTTCCCACCAGGAAGAGGAATTAACCAAAGGCTCAGAATGCCGGGCCAGAACCAGATTAGGGCCTGAAGCCATCCTGCGGTGTTGCGGCCAGGTCACAAGAAAGCGAGTTGAAGAAAGGAGCTCAGGGGCACTGTAATTCACAAACCTGCAGAGTTATAAATGACAGCTATCGTCCAAAAATAGACTGAAGTAAGGCTGCCAAGAGGACTTGAAAGCGGGGCAGAATTGCAGGAAACCGATTTCAGGAGGTAGACTGGAATTGCATTGAAAGCATAGGAAAAGAGGCAGAACGTCCACAATGATGCACTTGGCCAAAAAGGGCGTATGCGTTTTTTCCTGAATATATTCAGGAAAAAACGCATACGCCCTTTTTGGCCAACCAAGCAAGCTTGCAAAGGAAATCTGCACTACAATGAAGTCTCACTTCCCCCCGGTCAAAAGGGCCATCTGAAAAAAGTGTAAAATCCAGAAAGGCAGGACAGGCCATGGAGAACTGGGAGCCTTGTTATGCTGATGGGCGGGATGTAAATTCCCAACAGACACTTGGGAGAAGTGTATGGTGTTTCCTGAAACAACTAAAAAACAAAGCAACAGAGCCTAGGGCACTTCCACTTATGGTCCTATAGCTTAGGGAAATTAAAATCAAAAAGACACAACCACCCCAAAGTTTGGAACGGCTCTGTTTACAAGAACCTCGTTTACAGTACAAGTTCAACATCGCAGAAAGTGAAAAATGGATAAAGAAGTTGTGGTATTCACTTACAATGCAGTATCACTCAGCAATGAAATCTGTGTCATCAGGCCCGTAGCAGCACAATGAGTGGATTCGGGTATGATGATTCTAACTGAAATAAGTCACACAGAAAAAGAAACATCATAAGATATCAGTAATACACGGAATGGAAACTTGGCTACACAGGAACTGAATTACAGAACAGAACAGGGTCTCAAATTTAGAAAACCAACTTATGCTTGCTTAAGGGTAAAGGTGAGTTGGGGTGCTGCATAAAACCAGAGATTGAAATGAGCACAGATAAAGTTCCTTAAGCCAAATATGGAATAGACAAGAGCTACTCCTTGCTCAACGAAATGGACTCAACACCGCATATTAAACGCCTAAGAATGTACCTGACTAGTAAGTATCTTAAAACCTATGGATTGCTATGTCTCCGAAAGAGAATCAAGCATGTGTACAGGGGCATAAACGCAGCAGTGATAGGATTGGAGAGGTTCGGTGAGCAAATGAAGACCCTTTGAAGTCATATTGCATGGTACCCATTCCACGGGTTTCAACTACCCAGGTTTTAGGTATTCTTCCTTCAGCTGAAACATGCATGTGGAACCCAGAGTATGATCAACCATGTGATCGGGAGACGTGTTCAAATATGTTTCAGTTTTCCTCCCCTGGTACTCGGGTGCAACATTCCAGACGCTTTACTAACACTCTCCCAACTTGGAGAGTCAGCGCCTTTAACCTCCAGTTTGGCCCAGTTTGCAATTTCTGCGGAAGATGAACAGGAATAGCAAGAACCAATGAGAGGCTAGCTGGAGGTGTCTGGACGGGCAAATTCAACTCTCATTTCCCACCAGGAAGAGGAATTAACCAAAGGCTCAGCGTGCCGTACCGGAACCAGATTATGGCCTGAAGCCATCCTGCGGTGCTGCGGCCAGCTCAAAAGAAAGCGAGTTGAAGAAAGGAGCTCAGGGGCACTGTAATTCACAAACCTGCAGAGTTATAAATGACAGCTATCGTCCAAAAATAGACTGAAGTAAGGCTGCCAAGAGGACTTGAAAGCGGGGCAGAATTGCAGGAAACCGATTTCAGGAGGTAGACTGGAATTGCATTGAAAGCATAGGAAAAGAGGCAGAACGTCCACAATGATGCACTTGGCCAAAAAGGGCGTATGCGTTTTTTCCTGAATATATTCAGGAAAAAACGCATACGCCCTTTTTGGCCAACCAAGCAAGCTTGCAAAGGAAATCTGCACTACAATGAAGTCTCACTTCCCCCCGGTCAAAAGGGCCATCTGAAAAAAGTGTAAAATCCAGAAAGGCAGGACAGGCCATGGAGAACTGGGAGCCTTGTTATTCTGAAGGGCGGGATGTAAATTGCCAAGAACCACTCGGGAGAAGTGTATGGTGTTTCCTGAAACATCTAAAAAACAAAGCAAGAGAGCCTAGGGCACTTCCACTTATGGTCCAATAGCTTAGGGAATTTAAAATCAAAAAGACAGAGCCACCCCAATGTTTCGAATGGCTCTGTTTACAAGAACCTCGTATACAGTACAAGTTCAACATCGCAGAAAGTGAAAAATGGATAAAAAAGTTGTGGTATTTACTTACAAAGCAATATCACTCAGCAATGAAATCTGTGTCATCAGGCCCTTAGCAGCACAATGAGTGGATTCAGGTATGATGATTCTAACTGAAATAAGTCACACAGAAAAAGAAACATCATAAGATATCAGTAATACACGGAATGTAAACTTGGCTACACAGGAACTGAATTACAGAACAGAACAGGGTCTCAAATTTAGAAAACCAACTTATGCTTGCTTAAGGGGAAAGGTGAGTTGGGGTGCTGCATAAAACCAGAGATTGAAATGAGCACAGATAAAGTTCCTTAAGCCAAATATGGAATAGACAACAGCTACTCCTTGCTCAAAGATTTGGACTCAATACCGCATATTAAACGCCTAAGAATGTACCTGACTAGTAAGTATCTTAAAACCTATGGATTGCTATGTCTCCGAAAGAGAATCAAGCATGTGTACAGGGGCATAAACGCAGCAGTGATAGGATTGGAGAGGTTCGGTGAGCAAATGAAGACCCTTTGAAGTCATATTGCATGGTACCCATTACACGGGTCTCAACTCTCCAGGTTTAGGTATTCTTCCTTCAGCTAAAACATGCATGTGGAACCCAGAGTATGATCAACCATGTGAACGGGAGACGTGTTCAAATATGTATCAGTTTTCCTACCCTGGTACTCGGGTGCAACATTCCAGACGCTTTACTAACACTCTCCCGACTTGGAGAGTCAGTCCCTTTAACCTCCTGTTTGGCCCAGTTTGCAATTTCTGCGGAAGATGAACAGGAATAGCGAGAACCAATGAGAGACTAGCTGGAGGTGTCTGAACGGGCAAATTTAACTCTCATTTCCCACCAGGAAGAGGAATTAACCAAAGGTTCAGCGTGCCGTGCCGGAACCAGATTAGGGCCTGAAGATAACCTGCGTTGTTGCGGCCAGGTCACAAGAAAGCGAGTTGAAGAAAGGAGCTCAGGGGCACTGTAATTCACAAAACTGCAGAGTTATAAATGACAGCTATCGTCCAAAAATAGACTGAAGTAAGGCTGCCAAGAGGACTTGAAAGCGGGGCAGAATTGCAGGAAACCGATTTCAGGAGGTAGATTGGAATTGCATTGAAAGCATAGGAAAAGAGGCAGAACGTCCACAATGATGCACTTGGCCAAAAAGGGTGTATGCGTTTTTTCCTGAATATATTCAGGAAAAAACGCATACGCCCTTTTTGGCCAACCAAGCAAACTTGCAAAGGAAATCTGCACTACAATGAAGTCTCACTTCCCCCCGGTCAAAAGGGCCATCTGAAAAAAGTGTAAAATCCAGAAAGGCAGGACAGGCCATGGAGAACTGGGAGCCTTGTTATGCTGATGGGCGGGATGTAAATTGCCAACAGACACTCGGGAGAAGTGTATGGTGTTTCCTGAAACATCTAAAAAACAAAGCAACAGAGCCTAGGGCACTTCCACTTATGGTCCTATAGCTTAGGGAAATTAAAATCAAAAAGACACAGCCACCCCAAAGTTTGGGACGCCTCTGTTTACAAGAACCTCGTTTACCGTACAAGTTCAATATCACAGAAAGTGAAAAATGGATAAAGAACTTGTGATACTTACGTACAATGCAGTATCACTCAGCAATGAAACCTATGTCATCAGGCCCGTAGCAGCATAATGAGTGGATTCAGGTATGATGATTCTAACTGAAATAAGTCACACAGAAAAAGAAACATCATAAGATATCAGTAATACACGGAATGTAAACTTGGCTACACAGAAACTGAATTACAGAACAGAACAGGGTCTCAAATTTAGAAAACCAACTTATGCTTGCTTAAGGGGAAAGGTGAGTTGGGGTGCTGCATAAAACCAGAGATTGAAATGAGCACAAATAAAGTTCCTTAAGCCAAATATGGAATAGACAAGAGCTACTCCTTGCTCAACGAAATGGAGTCAACACCGCATATTAAACGCCTAAGAATGTACCTGACTAGTAAGTATCTTAAAACCTATAGATTGCTATGTCTCCGAAAGAGAATCAAGCATGTGTACAGGGTCATAAACGCAGCAGTGATAGGATTGGAGAGGTTCGGTGAGCAAATGAAGACCCTTTGAAGTCATATTGCATGGTACCCATTCCACGGGTTTCAACTACCCAGGTTTTAGGTATTCTTCCTTCAGCTAAAACATGCATGTGGAACCCAGAGTATGATCAACCATGTGATCGGGAGACGTGTTCAAATATGTCTCAGTTTTCGTACCCTGGTACTCGGGTGCAACATTCCAGACACTTTACTAACACTCTCCCCACTTGGAGAGTCAGCGACTTTAACCTACTGTTTGGCCCAGTTTGCAATTTCTGCAGATGATGAACAGGAATAGCGAGAACCAATGAGAGGCTAGCTGCAGGTGTCTGGACGGGCAAATTTAACTCTCATTTCCCACCAGGAACAGGAATTAATCAAAGGCTCTGCATGCCGGGCCGGAACCAGATTAGGGCCCGAAGCCATCCTGCGGTGTTGCGGCCAGGTCACAAGAAAGCGAGTTGAAGAAAGGAGCTCAGGGGCACTGTAATTCACAAACCTGCAGAGTTATAAATGACAGCTATCGTCCAAAAATAGACTGAAGTAAGGCTGCCAAGAGGACTTGAAAGCGGGGCAGAATTGCAGGAAACCGATTTCAGGAGGTAGACTGGAATTGCATTGAAAGCATAGGTAAAGAGGCAGAACGTCCACAATGATGCACTTGGCCAAAAAGGGCGTATGCGTTTTTTCCTGAATACATTCAGGAAAAAACGCATACGCCCTTTTTGGCCAACCAAGCAAGCTTGCAAAGGAAATCTGCACTACAATGAAGTCTCACTTCCCCCCGGTCAAAAGGGCCATCTGAAAAAAGTGTAAAATCCAGAAAGGCAGGACAGGCCATGGAGAACTGGGAGCCTTGTTATGCTGATGGGCGGGATGTAAATTGCCAACAACCACTGGGGAGAAGTGTATGGTGTTTCCTGAAACATCTAAAAAACAAAGCAACAGAACCTAGGGCACTTCCACTTATGGTCCTATAGCTTAGGGAAATTAAAATCAAAAAGACACAGCCACCCCAAAGTTTGGATCGGCTCTGTTTACAAGAACCTCGTTTACAGTACAAGTTCAACATCGCAGAAAGTGAAAAATGGATAAAGAAGTTGTGGTATTTACTTACAAAGCAATATCACGCAGCAATGAAATCTGTGTCATCAGGCCCTTAGCAGCACAATGAGTGGATTCAGGTATGATGATTCTAACTGAAATAAGTCACATAGAAAAAGAAACATCATAAGATATCAGTAATACATGGAATGGAAACTTGGCTACACAGGAACTGAATTACAGAACAGAACAGGGTCTCAAATTTAGAAAACCAACTTATGCTTGCTTAAGGGGAAAGGTGAGTTGGGGTGCTGCATAAAACCAGAGATTGAAATGAGCACAGATAAAGTTCCTTAAGCCAAATATGGAATAGACAAGAGCTACTCCTTGCTCAACGAAATGGACTCAACACCGCATATTAAACGCCTAAGAATGTACCTGACTAGTAAGTATCTTAAAACCTATGGATTGCTATGTCTCCGAAAGAGAATCAAGCATGTGTACAGGGGCATAAACGCAGCAGTGATAGGATTGGAGAGGTTCGTGAGCAAATGAAGACCCTTTGAAGTCATATTGCATGGTACCCATTCCACGGGTTTCAACTAACCAGGTTTTAGGTATTCTTCCTTCAGCTAAAACATGCATGTGGAACCCAAGTATGATCAACCATGTGAACGGGAGACGTGTTCAAATATGTCTCAGTTTTCTTCCCCTGGTACTCGGGTGCAACATTCCAGACGCTTTACTAACACTCTCCCGACTTGGAGAGTCAGTCCCTTTAACCTCCTGTTTGGCCCAGTTTGCAATTTCTGCGGAAGATGAACAGGAATAGCAAGAACCAATGAGAGGCTAGCTGGAGGTGTCTGGACGGGCAAATTCAACTCTCATTTCCCACCAGGAAGAGGAATTAACCAAAGGCTCAGCATGCCGGGCCAGAACCAGATTAGGGCCTGAAGCCATCCTGCGGTGTTGCGGCCAGGTCACAAGAAAGCGAGTTGAAGAAAGGAGCTCAGGGGCACTGTAATTCACAAACCTGCAGAGTTATAAATGACAGCTATCGTCCAAAAATAGACTGAAGTAAGGCTGCCAAGAGGACTTGAAAGCGGGGCAGAATTGCAGGAAACCGATTTCAGGAGGTAGACTGAAATTGCATTGAAAGCATAGGAAAAGAGGCAGAACGTCCACAATGATGCACTTGGCCAAAAAGGGCGTATGCGTTTTTTCCTGAATATATTCAGGAAAAAACGCATACGCCCTTTTTGGCCAACCAAGCAAGCTTGCAAAGGAAATCTGCACTACAATGAAGTCTCACTTCCCCCCGGTCAAAAGGGCCATCTGAAAAAAGTGTAAAATCCAGAAAGGCAGGACAGGCCATGGAGAACTGGGAGCCTTGTTATGCTGATGGGCGGGATGTAATTTGCCAACAACCACTCGGGAGAAGTGTATGGTGTTTCCTGAAACATCTAAAAAACAAAGCAACAGAACCTAGGGCACTTCCACTTATGGTCCTATAGCTTAGGGAAATTAAAATCAAAAAGACACAGCCACCCCAAAGTTTGGAACGGCTCTGTTTACAAGAACCTCGTTTACAGTACAAGTTCAACATCGCAGAAAGTGAAAAATGGATAAAGAAGTTGTGGTACTTACTTACAAAGCAATATCACTCAGCAATGAAATCTGTGTCATCAGGCGCTTAGCAGCACAATGAGTGGATTCAGGTATGATGATTCTAACTGAAATAAGTCACACAGAAAAAGAAACATCATAAGATATCACTAATACACGGAATGTAAACTTGGCTACACAGGAACTGCATTCCAAAACAGAACAGGGTCTCAAATTTAGAAAACCAACTTATGCTTGCTTAAGGGGAAAGGTGAGTTGGGGTGCTGCATAAAACCAGAGATTGAAATGAGCACAGATAAAGTTCCTTAAGCCAAATATGGAATAGACAAGAGCTACTCCTTGCTCAACGAAATGGACTCAACACCGCATATTAAACGCCTAAGAATGTACCTGACTAGTAAGTATCTTAAAACCTATGGATTGTTATGTCTCCGAAAGAGAATCAAGCATGTGTACAGGGGCATAAATGCAGCAGTGATAGGATTGGAGAGGTTCGTGAGCAAATGAAGACCCTTTGAAGTCATATTGCATGGTACCCATTCCACGGGTTTCAACTACCCAGGTTTTAGGTATTCTTCCTTGAGCTAAAACATGCATGTGGAACCCAAGTATGATCAACCATGTGAACGGGAGACGTGTTCAAATATGTCTCAGTTTTCTTCCCCTGGTACTCGGGTGCAACATTCCAGACGCTTTACTAACACTCTCCCGACTTGGAGAGTCAGTCCCTTTAACCTCCAGTTTGGCCCAGTTTGCAATTTCTGTGGAAGATGAACAGGAATAGCGAGAACCAATGAGAGGCTAGCTGGAGGTGTCTGGACGGGCAAATTCAACTCTCATTTCCCACCAGGAAGAGGAATTAACCAAAGGCTCAGCATGCCGGGCCGGAACCAGATTAGGGCCTGAAGCCATCCTGCGGTGTTGCGGCCAGGTCACAAGAAAGCGAGTTGAAGAAAGGAGCTCAGGGGCACTGTAATTCACAAACCTGCAGAGTTATAAATGACAGCTATCGTCCAAAAATAGACTGAAGTAAGGCTGCCAAGAGGACTTGAAAGCGGGGCAGAATTGCAGGAAACCGATTTCAGGAGGTAGACTGGAATTGCATTGAAAGCATAGGAAAAGAGGCAGAACGTCCACAATGATGCACTTGGCCAAAAAGGGCGTATGCGTTTTTTCCTGAATATATTCAGGAAAAAACGCATACGCCCTTTTTGGCCAACCAAGCAAGCTTGCAAAGGAAATCTGCACTACAATGAAGTCTCACTTCCCCCCGGTCAAAAGGGCCATCTGAAAAAAGTGTAAAATCCAGAAAGGCAGGACAGGCCATGGAGAACTGGGAGCCTTGTTATGCTGATGGGCGGGATGTAATTTGCCAACAACCACTCGGGAGAAGTGTATGGTGTTTCCTGAAACATCTAAAAAACAAAGCAACAGAACCTAGGGCACTTCCACTTATGGTCCTATAGCTTAGGGAAATTAAAATCAAAAAGACACAGCCACCCCAAAGTTTGGAACGGCTCTGTTTACAAGAACCTCGTTTACAGTACAAGTTCAACATCGCAGAAAGTGAAAAATGGATAAAGAAGTTGTGGTATTTACTTACAAAGCAATATCACTCAGCAATGAAATCTGTGTCATCAGGCCCTTAGCAGCACAATGAGTGGATTCAGGTATGATGATTCTAACTGAAATAAGTCACACAGAAAAAGAAACATCATAAGATATCACTAATACACGGAATGTAAACTTGGCTACACAGGAACTGCATTCCAAAACAGAACAGGGTCTCAAATTTAGAAAACCAACTTATGCTTGCTTAAGGGGAAAGGTGAGTTGGGGTGCTGCATAAAATCAGAGATTGAAATGAGCACAGATAAAGTTCCTTAAGCCAAATATGGAATAGACAAGAGCTACTCCTTGCTCAACGAAATGGACTCAAAACCCCATATTAAACGCCTAAGAATGTACCTGACTAGTAAGTATCTTAAAACCTATGGATTGCTATGTCTCCAAAAGAGAATCAAGCGTGTGTACAGGGGCATAAACGCAGCAGTGATAGGATTGGAGAGGTTCGGTGAACAAATGAAGACCCTTTGAAGTCATATTGCATGGTACCCATTACACGGGTCTCAACTCTCCAGGTTTAAGGTATTCTTCCTTCAGCTAAAACATGCATGTGGAACCCAGAGTATGATCAACCATGTGAACGGGAGACGTGTTCAAATATGTCTCAGTTTTCCTCCCCTGGTACTCGGGTGCAACATTCCAGACGCTTTACTAACACTCTCCCGACTTGGAGAGTCAGTCCCTTTAACCTCCTGTTTGGCCCAGTTTGCAATTTCTGCGGAAGATGAACAGGAATAGCGAGAACCAATGAGAGGCTAGCTGGAGGTGTCTGGACGGGCAAATTCAACTCTCATTTCCCACCAGGAAGAGGAATTAACCAAAGGCTCAGCATGCCGGGCCGGAACCAGATTAGGGCCTGAAGCCATCCTGCGGTGTTGCGGCCAGGTCACAAGAAAGCGAGTTGAAGAAAGGAGCTCAGGGGCACTGTAATTCACAAACCTGCAGAGTTATAAATGACAGCTATCGTCCAAAAATAGACTGAAGTAAGGCTGCCAAGAGGACTTGAAAGCGGGGCAGAATTGCAGGAAACCGATTTCAGGAGGTAGACTGGAATTGCATTGAAAGCATAGGAAAAGAGGCAGAACGTCCACAATGATGCACTTGGCCAAAAAGGGCGTATGCGTTTTTTCCTGAATATATTCAGGAAAAAACGCATACGCCCTTTTTGGCCAACCAAGCAAGCTTGCAAAGGAAATCTGCACTACAATGAAGTCTCACTTCCCCCTGGTCAAAAGGGCCATCTGAAAAAAGTGTAAAATCCAGAAAGGCAGGACAGGCCATGGAGAACTGGGAGCCTTGTTATGCTGATGGGCGGGATGTAAATTGCCAACAACCACTCGGGAGAAGTGTATGGTGTTTCCTGAAACATCTAAAAAACAAAGCAACAGAGCCTAGGGCACTTCCACTTATGGTCCTATAGCTTAGGGAATTTAAAATCAAAAAGACACAGCCACCCCAAAGTTTGGAACGGCTCTGTTTACAAGAACCTCGTTTACAGTACAAGTTCAACATCGCAGAAAGTGAAAAATGGATAAAGAAGTTGTGGTATTCACTTACAATGCACTATCACTCAGCAATGAAATCTATGTCTTCAGGCCTGTAGCAGCATAATGAGTGGATTCAGGTACGATGATTCTAACTGAAATAAGTCACACAGAAAAAGAAACATCATAAGATATCACTAATACACGGAATGTAAACTTGGCTACACAGGAACTGCATTCCAAAACAGAACAGGGTCTCAAATTTAGAAAACCAACTTATGCTTGCTTAAGGTGAAAGGTGAGTTGGGGTGCTGCATAAAACCAGAGATTGAAATGAGCACAGATAAAGTTCCTTAAGCCAAATATGGAATACACAAGAGCTACTCCTTGCTCAACGATATGGACACAAAACCCCATATTAAACGCCTAAGAATGCACCTGACTAGTAAGTATCTTAAAACCTATGGATTGCTATGTCTCCGAAAGAGAATCAAGCATGTGTACAGGGGCATAAACGCAGCAGTGATAGGATTGGAGAGGTTCGTGAGCAAATGAAGACCCTTTGAAGTCATATTGCATGGTACCCATTCCACGGGTTTCAACTACCCAGGTTTAAGGTATTCTTCCTTCATCTAAAACATGCATGTGGAACCTAGAGTATGATCAACCATGTGATTGGGAGACATGTTCAAATATGTCTCAGTTTTCGTACCCTGGTACTCGGGTGCAACATTCCAGATGCTTTACTAACACGCTCCCCACTTGGAGAGTCAGTCCCTTTAACTTCCTGTTTGGCCCAGTTTGCAATTTCTGTGGAAGATGAACAGGAATAGCGAGAACAAATGAAAGACTAGCTGGAGGTGTCTGGATGGGCAAATATAACTCTCATTTCCCACCAGGAAGAGGAATTAACCAAAGGCTCAGCGTGCCGTGCCAGAACCAGATTAGGGCCTGAAGCCATCCTGCGGTGTTGCGGCCAGGTCACAAGAAAGCGAGTTGAAGAAAGGAGCTCAGGGGCACTGTAATTCACAAACCTGCAGAGTTATAAATGACAGCTATCGTCCAAAAATAGACTGAAGTAAGGCTGCCAAGAGGACTTGAAAGCGGGGCAGAATTGCAGGAAACCGATTTCAGGAGGTAGATTGGAATTGCATTGAAAGCATAGGAAAAGAGGCAGAACGTCCACAATGATGCACTTGGCCAAAAAGGGCGTATGCGTTTTTTCCTGAATATATTCAGGAAAAAACGCATACGCCCTTTTTGGCCAACCAAGCAAGCTTGCAAAGGAAATCTGCACTACAATGAAGTCTCACTTCCCCCCGGTCAAAAGGGCCATCTGAAAAAAGTGTAAAATCCAGAAAGGCAGGACAGGCCATGGAGAACTGGGAGCCTTGTTATGCTGATGGGCGGGATGTAAATTGCCAACAACCACTTGGGAGAAGTGTATGGTGTTTCCTGAAACATCTAAAAAACAAAGCAACAGAGCCTAGGGCACTTCCACTTATGGTCCTATAGCTTAGGGAAATTAAAATCAAAAAGACACAGCCACCCCAAAATTTGGAACAGCTCTGTTTACAAGAACCTCGTTTACAGTACAAGTTCAACATCGAAGAAAGTGAAAAATGGATAAAGAAGTTGTGGTATTTACTTACAAAGCAATATCACTCAGCAATGAAATCTGTGTCATCAGGCCCTTAGCAGCACAATGAGTGGATTCAGGTATGATGATTCTAACTGAAATAAGTCACACAGAAAAAGAAACATCATAAGATATCAGTAATACACGGAATGTAAACTTGGCTACACAGGAACTGAATTACAGAACAGAACAGGGTCTCAAATTTAGAAAACCAACTTATGCTTGCTTAAGGGTAAAGGTGAGTTGGGGTGCTGCATAAAACCAGAGATTGAAATGAGCACAGATAAAGTTCCTTAAGCCAAATATGGAATAGACAAGAGCTACTCCTTGCTCAACGAAATGGACTCAAAACCGCATATTAAACGCCTAAGAATGTACCTGACTATTAAGTATCTTAAAACCTATAGATTGCTATGTCTCCGAAAGAGAATCAAGCATGTGTACAGGGGCATAAACGCAGCAGTGATAGGATTGGAGAGGTTCAGTGAGCAAATGAAGACCCTTTGAAGTCATATTGCATGGTACCCATTCCACGGGTTTCAACTACCCAGATTTTAGGTATTCTTCCTTCAGCTAAAACATGCATGTGGAACCCAGAGTATGATCAACCATGTGATCTGGAGACGTGTTCAAATATGTCTCAGTTTTCCTCCCCTGGTACTCGGGTGCAACATTCCAGACGCTTTACTAACACTCTCCCCACTTGGAGAGTCAGCACCTTTAACCTCCTGTTTGGCCCATTTTGCAATTTCTGCGGAAGTTGAACAGGAATAGCGAGAACCAATGAGAGGCTAGCTGGAGGTGTCTGGACGGGCAAATTTAACTCTCATTTCCCACCAGGAAGAGGAAATAACCAAAGGCTCAGCATGCCGTGCCAGAACCAGATTAGGGCCTGAAGACATCCTGCGGTGTTGCGGCCAGGTCACAAGAAAGCGAGTTGAAGAAAGGAGCTCAGGGGCACTGTAATTCACAAACCTGCAGAGTTATAAATGACAGCTATCGTCCAAAAATAGACTGAAGTAAGGCTGCCAAGAGGACTTGAAAGCGGGGCAGAATTGCAGGAAACCGATTTCAGGAGGTAGACTGGAATTGCATTGAAAGCATAGGAAAAGAGGCAGAACGTCCACAATGATGCACTTGGCCAAAAAGGGCGTATGCGTTTTTTCCTGAATATATTCAGGAAAAAACGCATACGCCCTTTTTGGCCAACCAAGCAAGCTTGCAAAGGAAATCTGCACTACAATGAAGTCTCACTTCCCCCCGGTCAAAAGGGCCATCTGAAAAAAGTGTAAAATCCAGAAAGGCAGGACAGGCCATGGAGAACTGGGAGCCTTGTTATGCTGATGGGCGGGATGTAATTTGCCAACAACCACTCGGGAGAAGTGTATGGTGTTTCCTGAAACATCTAAAAAACAAAGCAACAGAACCTAGGGCACTTCCACTTATGGTCCTATAGCTTAGGGAAATTTAAATCAAAAAGACACAGCCACCCAAAAGTTTGGAACGGCTCTGTTTACAAGAACCTCGTTTACAGTACAAGTTCAACATCGCAGAAAGTGAAAAATGGATAAAGAATTTGTGGTATTTACTTACAAAGCAATATCACTCAGCAATGAAATCTGTGTCATCAGGCCCTTAGCAGCACAATGAGTGGATTCAGGTATGATGATTCTAACTGAAATAAGTCACACAGAAAAAGAAACATCATAAGATATCACTAATACACGGAATGTAAACTTGGCTACACAGGAACTGCATTCCAAAACAGAACAGGGTCTCAAATTTAGAAAACCAACTTATGCTTGCTTAAGGGGAAAGGTGAGTTGGGGTGCTGCATAAAACCAGAGATTGAAATGAGCACAGATAAAGTTCCTTAAGCCAAATATGGAATAGACAAGAGCTACTCCTTGCTCAACGAAATGGACTCAAAACCCCATATTAAACGCCTAAGAATGTACCTGACTAGTAAGTATCTTAAAACCTATGGATTGCTATGTCTCCAAAAGAGAATCAAGCGTGTGTACAGGGGCATAAACGCAGCAGTGATAGGATTGGAGAGGTTCGGTGAGCAAATGAAGACCCTTTGAAGTCATATTGCATGGTACCCATTACACGGGTCTCAACTCTCCAGGTTTAAGGTATTCTTCCTTCAGCTAAAACATGCATGTGGAACCCAGAGTATGATCAACCATGTGAACGGGAGACGTGTTCAAATATGTCTCAGTTTTCCTCCCCTGGTACTCGGGTGCAACATTCCAGATGCTTTACTAACACTCTCCCGACTTGGAGAGTCAGTCCCTTTAACCTCCTGTTTGGCCCAGTTTGCAATTTCTGCGGAAGATGAACAGGAATAGCGAGAACCAATGAGAGGCTAGCTGGAGGTGTCTGGACGGGCAAATTCAACTCTCATTTCCCACCAGGAAGAGGAATTAACCAAAGGCTCAGCATGCCGGGCCGGAACCAGATTAGGGCCTGAAGCCATCCTGCGGAGTTGCGGCCAGGTCACAAGAAAGCGAGTTGAAGAAAGGAGCTCAGGGGCACTGTAATTCACAAACCTGCAGAGTTATAAATGACAGCTATCATCCAAAAATAGACTGAAGTAAGGCTGCCAAGAGGACTTGAAAGCGGGGCAGAATTGCAGGAAACCGATTTCAGGAGGTAGACTGGAATTGCATTGAAAGCATAGGAAAAGAGGCAGAACGTCCACAATGATGCACTTGGCCAAAAAGGGCGTATGCGTTTTTTCCTGAATATATTCAGGAAAAAACGCATACGCCCTTTTTGGCCAACCAAGCAAGCTTGCAAAGGAAATCTGCACTACAATGAAGTCTCACTTCCCCCCGGTCAAAAGGGCCATCTGAAAAAAGTGTAAAATCCAGAAAGGCAGGACAGGCCATGGAGAACTGGGAGCCTTGTTATGCTGATGGGCGGGATGTAAATTGCCAAGAACCACTTGGGAGAAGTGTATGGTGTTTCCTGAAACAACTAAAAAACAAAGCAACAGAACCTAGGGCACTTCCACTTATGGTCCTATAGTTTAGGGAAATTAAAATGAAAAAGACACAGCCACCCCAAAGTTTGGAACGGCTCTGTTTACAAGAACCTCGTTTACAGTACAAGTTCAACATCGCAGAAAGTGAAAAATGGATAAAGAAGTTGTGGTATTTACTTACAAAGCAATATCACTCAGCAATGAAATCTGTGTCATCAGGCCCTTAGCAGCACAATGAGTGGATTCAGGTATGATGATTCTAACTGAAATAAGTCACACAGAAAAAGAAACATCATAAGATATCAGTAATACACGGAATGGAAACTTGGCTACACAGGAACTGAATTACAGAACAGAACAGGGTCTCAAATTTAGAAAACCAACTTATGCTTGCTTAAGGGGAAAGGTGAGTTGGGGTGCTGCATAAAACCAGAGATTGAAATGAGCACAGATAAAGTTCCTTAAGCCAAATATGGAATAGACAAGAGCTACTCCTTGCTCAACGAAATGGACTCATCACCGCATATTAAACGCCTAAGAATGTACCTGACTAGTAAGTATCTTAAAACCTATGGATTGCTATGTCTCCGAAAGAGAATCAAGCATGTGTACATGGGCATAAATGCAGCAGTGATAGGATTGGAGGGGTTCGTGAGCAAATGAAGACCCTTTGAAGTCATATTGCATGGTACCCATTCCACGGGTCTCAACTCTCCAGGTTTAAGGTATTGTTCCTTCAGCTAAAACATGCATGTGGAACCTAGATTATGATCAACCATGTGATCGGGAGACGTGTTCAAATATGTCTCAATTTTCGTACCCTGGTACTCGGGTTCAACATTCCAGACGCTTTACTAACACTCTCCCCACTTGGAGAGTCAGTCCCTTTAACCTCCTGTTTGGCCCAGTTTGCAATTTCTGTGGAAGATGAACAGGAATAGCGAGAACCAATGAGAGACTAGCTGGAGGTGTCTGGATGGGCAAATTTAACTCTCATTTCCCACCAGGAAGAGGAATTAACCAAAGGCTCAGCGTGCCGTGCCGGAACCAGATTAGGGCCTGAAGACATCCTGCGGTGTTGCGGCCAGGTCACAAGAAAGCGAGTTGAAGAAAGGAGCTCAGGGGCACTGTAATTCACAAACCTGCAGAGTTATAAATGACAGCTATCGTCCAAAAATAGACTGAAGTAAGGCTGCCAAGAGGACTTGAAAGCGGGGCAGAATTGCAGGAAACCGATTTCAGGAGGTAGACTGGAATTGCATTGAAAGCATAGGAAAAGAGGCAGAACGTCCACAATGATGCACTTGGCCAAAAAGGGCGTATGCGTTTTTTCCTGAATATATTCAGGAAAAAACGCATACGCCCTTTTTGGCCAACCAAGCAAGCTTGCAAAGGAAATCTGCACTACAATGAAGTCTCACTTCCCCCCGGTCAAAAGGGCCATCTGAAAAAAGTGTAAAATCCAGAAAGGCAGGACAGGCCATGGAGAACTGGGAGCCTTGTTATGCTGATGGGCGGGATGTAATTTGCCAACAACCACTCGGGAGAAGTGTATGGTGTTTCCTGAAACATCTAAAAAACAAAGCAACAGAACCTAGGGCACTTCCACTTATGGTCCTATAGCTTAGGGAAATTTAAATCAAAAAGACACAGCCACCCAAAAGTTTGGAACGGCTCTGTTTACAAGAACCTCGTTTACAGTACAAGTTCAACATCGCAGAAAGTGAAAAATGGATAAAGAATTTGTGGTATTTACTTACAAAGCAATATCACTCAGCAATGAAATCTATGTCATCAGGCCCTTAGCAGCACAATGAGTGGATTCAGGTATGATGATTCTAACTGAAATAAGTCACACAGAAAAAGAAACATCATAAGATATCACTAATACACGGAATGTAAACTTGGCTACACAGGAACTGCATTCCAAAACAGAACAGGGTCTCAAATTTAGAAAACCAACTTATGCTTGCTTAAGGGGAAAGGTGAGTTGGGGTGCTGCATAAAACCAGAGATTGAAATGAGCACAGATAAAGTTCCTTAAGCCAAATATGGAATAGACAAGAGCTACTCCTTGCTCAACGAAATGGACTCAAAACCCCATATTAAACGCCTAAGAATGTACCTGACTAGTAAGTATCTTAAAACCTATGGATTGCTATGTCTCCAAAAGAGAATCAAGCGTGTGTACAGGGGCATAAACGCAGCAGTGATAGGATTGGAGAGGTTCGGTGCGCAAATGAAGACCCTTTGAAGTCATATTGCATGGTACCCATTACACGGGTCTCAACTCTCCAGGTTTAAGGTATTCTTCCTTCAGCTAAAACATGCATGTGGAACCCAGAGTATGATCAACCATGTGAACGGGAGACGTGTTCAAATATGTCTCAGTTTTCCTCCCCTGGTACTCGGGTGCAACATTCCAGATGCTTTACTAACACTCTCCCGACTTGGAGAGTCAGTCCCTTTAACCTCCTGTTTGGCCCAGTTTGCAATTTCTGCGGAAGATGAACAGGAATAGCGAGAACCAATGAGAGGCTAGCTGGAGGTGTCTGGACGGGCAAATTCAACTCTCATTTCCCACCAGGAAGAGGAATTAACCAAAGGCTCAGCATGCCGGGCCGGAACCAGATTAGGGCCTGAAGCCATCCTGCGGAGTTGCGGCCAGGTCACAAGAAAGCGAGTTGAAGAAAGGAGCTCAGGGGCACTGTAATTCACAAACCTGCAGAGTTATAAATGACAGCTATCGTCCAAAAATAGACTGAAGTAAGGCTGCCAAGAGGACTTGAAAGCGGGGCAGAATTGCAGGAAACCGATTTCAGGAGGTAGACTGGAATTGCATTGAAAGCATAGGAAAAGAGGCAGAACGTCCACAATGATGCACTTGGCCAAAAAGGGCGTATGCGTTTTTTCCTGAATATATTCAGGAAAAAACGCATACGCCCTTTTTGGCCAACCAAGCAAGCTTGCAAAGGAAATCTGCACTACAATGAAGTCTCACTTCCCCCCGGTCAAAAGGGCCATCTGAAAAAAGTGTAAAATCCAGAAAGGCAGGACAGGCCATGGAGAACTGGGAGCCTTGTTATGCTGATGGGCGGGATGTAAATTGCCAAGAACCACTTGGGAGAAGTGTATGGTGTTTCCTGAAACAACTAAAAAACAAAGCAACAGAACCTAGGGCACTTCCACTTATGGTCCTATAGTTTAGGGAAATTAAAATGAAAAAGACACAGCCACCCCAAAGTTTGGAACGGCTCTGTTTACAAGAACCTCGTTTACAGTACAAGTTCAACATCGCAGAAAGTGAAAAATGGATAAAGAAGTTGTGGTATTTACTTACAAAGCAATATCACTCAGCAATGAAATCTGTGTCATCAGGCCCTTAGCAGCACAATGAGTGGATTCAGGTATGATGATTCTAACTGAAATAAGTCACACAGAAAAAGAAACATCATAAGATATCAGTAATACACGGAATGGAAACTTGGCTACACAGGAACTGAATTACAGAACAGAACAGGGTCTCAAATTTAGAAAACCAACTTATGCTTGCTTAAGGGGAAAGGTGAGTTGGGGTGCTGCATAAAACCAGAGATTGAAATGAGCACAGATAAAGTTCCTTAAGCCAAATATGGAATAGACAAGAGCTACTCCTTGCTCAACGAAATGGACTCATCACCGCATATTAAACGCCTAAGAATGTACCTGACTAGTAAGTATCTTAAAACCTATGGATTGCTATGTCTCCGAAAGAGAATCAAGCATGTGTACATGGGCATAAATGCAGCAGTGATAGGATTGGAGGGGTTCGTGAGCAAATGAAGACCCTTTGAAGTCATATTGCATGGTACCCATTCCACGGGTCTCAACTCTCCAGGTTTAAGGTATTGTTCCTTCAGCTAAAACATGCATGTGGAACCTAGATTATGATCAACCATGTGATCGGGAGACGTGTTCAAATATGTCTCAATTTTCGTACCCTGGTACTCGGGTTCAACATTCCAGACGCTTTACTAACACTCTCCCCACTTGGAGAGTCAGTCCCTTTAACCTCCTGTTTGGCACAGTTTGCAATTTCTACGGAAGATGAACAGGAATAGCGAGAACCAATGAGAGACTATCTGGATGTGTCTGGACGGGCAAATTTAACTCTCATTTCCCACCAGGAAGAGGAAATAACCAGAGGCTCAGCGTGCCGTGTCGGAACCAGATTAGGGCCTGAAGCCATCCTGCGGTGTTGCGGCCAGCTCAAAAGAAAGCGAGTTGAAGAAAGGAGCTCAGGGGCACTGTAATTCACAAACCTGCAGAGTTATAAATGACAGCTATCGTCCAAAAATAGACTGAAGTAAGGCTGCCAAGAGGACTTGAAAGCGGGGCAGAATTGCAGGAAACCGATTTCAGGAGGTAGACTGGAATTGCATTGAAAGCATAGGAAAAGAGGCAGAACGTCCACAATGATGCACTTGGCCAAAAAGGGCGTATGCGTTTTTTCCTGAATATATTCAGGAAAAAACGCATACGCCCTTTTTGGCCAACCAAGCAAGCTTGCAAAGGAAATCTGCACTACAATGAAGTCTCACTTCCCCCCGGTCAAAAGGGCCATCTGAAAAAAGTGTAAAATCCAGAAAGGCAGGACAGGCCATGGAGAACTGGGAGCCTTGTTATGCTGATGGGCGGGATGTAAATTGCCAACAACCACTTGGGAGAAGTGTATGGTGTTTCCTGAAACATCTAAAAAACAAAGCAACAGAACCTAGGGCACTTCCACTTATGGTCCTATAGCTTAGGGAAATTAAAATCAAAAAGACACAGCCACCCCAAAGTTTGGAACGGCTCTCTTTACAAGAAACTCGTTTACAGTACAAGTTCAACATCGCAGAAAGTGAAAAATGGATAAAGAAGTTGTGGTATTTACTTACAAAGCAATATCACTCAGCAATGAAATCTGTGTCATCAGGCCCTTAGCATCACAATGAGTGGATTCAGGTATGATGATTCTAACTGAAATAAGTCACACAGAAAAAGAAACATCATAAGATATCAGTAATACACGGAATGTAAACTTGGCTACACAGGAACTGAATTACAGAACAGAACAGGGTCTCAAATTTAGAAAACCAACTTATGCTTGCTTAAGGGGAAAGGTGAGTTGGGGTGCTGCATAAAACCAGAGATTGAAATGAGCACAGATAAAGTTCCTTAAGCCAAATATGGAATAGACAAGAGCTACTCCTTGCTCAACGAAATGGACTCAACACCGCATATTAAACGCCTAAGAATGTACCTGACTAGTAAGTATCTTAAAACCTATGGATTGCTATGTCTCCGAAAGAGAATCAAGCATGTGTACAGGGGCATAAACGCAGCAGTGATAGGATTGGAGAGTTTCGGTGAGCAAATGAAGACCCTTTGAAGTCATATTGCATGGTACCCATTCCACGGGTTTCAACTACCCAGGTTTTAGGTATTCTTCCTTCAGCTAAAACATGCATGTGGAACCCAGAGTATGATCAACCATGAGATCGGGAGACGTGTTCAAATATGTCTCAGTTTTCCTCCCCTGGTACTCGGGTGCAACATTCCAGACGCTTTACTAACACTCTCCCCACTTGGAAAGTCAGCGCCTTTAACCTCCTGTTTGGCCCAGTTTGCAATTTCTGCGGAAGATGAACAGGAATAGCGAGAACCAATGAGAGGCTAGCTGGAGGTGTCTGGACGGGCAAATTTAACTCTCATTTCCCACCAGGAAGAGGAAATAACCAAAGGCTCAGTGTGCCGTGCCGGAACCAGATTAGGGCCTGAAGCCATCCTGCGGTGTTGCGGCCAGCTCACAAGAAAGCGAGTTGAAGAAAGAGCTCAGGGGCACTGTAATTCACAAACCTGCAGAGTTATAAATGACAGCTATCGTCCAAAAATAGACTGAAGTAAGGCTGCCAAGAGGACTTGAAAGCGGGGCAGAATTGCAGGAAACCGATTTCAGGAGGTAGACTGGAATTGCATTGAAAGCATAGGAAAAGAGGCAGAACGTCCACAATGATGCACTTGGCCAAAAAGGGCGTATGCGTTTTTTCCTGAATATATTCAGGAAAAAACGCATACGCCCTTTTTGGCCAACCAAGCAAGCTTGCAAAGGAAATCTGCACTACAATGAAGTCTCACTTCGCCCCGGTCAAAAGGGCCATCTGAAAAAAGTGTAAAATCCAGAAAGGCAGGACAGGCCATGGAGAACTGGGAGCCTTGTTATGCTGATGGGCGGGATGTAAATTGCCAAGAACCACTCGGGAGAAGTGTATGGTGTTTCCTGAAACAACTAAAAAACAAAGCAACAGAACCTAGGGCACTTCCACTTATGGTCCTATAGCTTAGGGAAATTAAAATCAAAAAGACACAGCCACCCCAAAGTTTGGGACGCCTCTGTTTACAAGAACCTCGTTTACAGTACAAGTTCAACATCGCAGAAAGTGAAAAATGGATAAAGAAGTTGTGGTATTTACTTACAAAGCAATATCACTCAGCAATGAAATCTGTGTCATCAAGCCCTTAGCATCACAATGAGTGGATTCAGGTATGATGATTCTAACTGAAATAAGTCACACAGAAAAAGAAACATCATAAGATATCAGTAATACACGGAATGTAAACTTGGCTACACAGGAACTGAATTACAGAACAGAACAGGGTCTCAAATTTAGAAAACCAACTTATGCTTGCTTAAGGGGAAAGGTGAGTTGGGGTGCTGCATAAAACCAGAGATTGAAATGAGCACAGATAAAGTTCCTTAAGCCAAATATGGAATAGACAAGAGCTACTCCTTGCTCAACGAAATGGACTCAACACCGCATATTAAACGCCTAAGAATGTACCTGACTAGTAAGTATCTTAAAACCTATGGATTGCTATGTCTCCGAAAGAGAATCAAGCATGTGTACATGGGCATAAATGCAGCAGTGATAGGATTGGAGGGGTTCGTGAGCAAATGAAGACCCTTTGAAGTCATATTGCATGGTACCCATTCCACGGGTCTCAACTCTCCAGGTTTAAGGTATTGTTCCTTCAGCTAAAACATGCATGTGGAACCTAGATTATGATCAACCATTTGATCGGGAGACGTGTTCAAATATGTCTCAGTTTTCGTACCCTGGTACTCGGGTTCAACATTCCAGACGCTTTACTAACACTCTCCCCTCTTGGAGAGTCAGTCCCTTTAACCTCCTGTTTGGCCCAGTTTGCAATTTCTGTGGAAGATGAACAGGAATAGCGAGAACCAATGAGAGACTAGCTGGAGGTGTCTGGTTGGGCAAATTTAACTCTCATTTCCCACCAGGAAGAGGAATTAACCAAAGGCTCAGCGTGCCGTGCCAGAACCAGATTAGGGCCTGTAGACATCCTGCGGTGTTGCGGCCAGGTCACAAGAAAGCGAGTTGAAGAAAGGAGCTCAGGGGCACTGTAATTCACAAACCTGCAGAGTTATAAATGACAGCTATCGTCCAAAAATAGACTGAAGTAAGGCTGCCAAGAGGACTTGAAAGCGGGGCAGAATTGCAGGAAACCGATTTCAGGAGGTAGACTGGAATTGCATTGAAGGCATAGGAAAAGAGGCAGAACGTCCACAATGATGCACTTGGCCAAAAAGGGCGTATGCGTTTTTTCCTGAATATATTCAGGAAAAAACGCATACGCCCTTTTTGGCCAACCAAGCAAGCTTGCAAAGGAAATCTGCACTACAATGAAGTCTCACTTCCCCCCGGTCAAAAGGGCCATCTGAAAAAAGTGTAAAATCCAGAAAGGCAGGACAGGCCATGGAGAACTGGGAGCCTTGTTATGCTGATGGGCGGGATGTAAATTGCCAACACTCAGGAGAAGTGTATGGTGTTTCCTGAAACATCTAAAAAACCAAGCAACAGAGCCGAGGGCACTTGCGCTTATGGTCCTATAGCTTAGGGAAATTAAAATCAAAAAGACACAGCCACCCCAAAGTTTGGGACGCCTCCGTTTACAAGAACCTCGTTTACCGTACAAGTTCAATATCACAGAAAGTGAAAAATGGATAAAGAACTTGTGGTACTTACGTACAATGCAGTATCACTCAGCAATGAAATCTATGTCATCAGGCCCGTAGCAGCATAATGAGTGGATTCAGGTACGATGATTCTAACTGAAATAAGTCACACAGAAAAAGAAACATCATAAGATATCACTAATACACGGAATGTAAACTTGGCTACACAGGAACTGCATTCCAAAACAGAACAGGGTCTCAAATTTAGAAAACCAACTTATGCTTGCTTAAGGTGAAAGGTGAGTTGGGGTGCAGCATAAAACCAGAGATTGAAATGAGCACAGATAAAGTTCCTTAAGCCAAATATGGAATACACAAGAGCTACTCCTTGCTCAACGAAATGGACACAAAACCCCATATTAAACGCCTAAGAATGTACCTGACTCGTAAGTATCTTAAAACCTATGGATTGCTATGTCTCCGAAAGAGAATCAAGCATGTGTACAGGGGCATAAACGCAGCAGTGATAGGATTGGAGAGGTTCGTGAGCAAATGAAGACCCTTTGAATTGATATTGCATGGTACCCATTCCACGGGTTTCAACTACCCAGGTTTAAGGTATTCTTCCTTCATCTAAAACATGCATGTGGAACCTAGAGTATGATCAACCATGTGATCGGGAGACGTGTTCAAATATGTCTCAGTTTTCGTACCCTGGTACTCGGGTGCAACATTCCAGACGCTTTACTAACACTCTCCCCACTTGGAGAGTCAGTCCCTTTAACTTCCTGTTTGGCCCAGTTTGCAATTTCTGTGGAAGATGAACAGGAATAGCGAGAACCAATGAAAGACTAGCTGGAGGTGTCTGGATGGGCAAATATAACTCTCATTTCCCACCAGGAAGAGGAATTAACCAAAGGCTCAGCGTGCCGTGCCAGAACCAGATTAGGGCCTGAAGACATCCTGCGGTGTTGCGGCCAGGTCACAAGAAAGCGAGTTGAAGAAAGGAGCTCAGGGGCACTGTAATTCACAAACCTGCAGAGTTATAAATGACAGCTATCGTCCAAAAATAGACTGAAGTAAGGCTGCCAAGAGGACTTGAAAGCGGGGCAGAATTGCAGGAAACCGATTTCAGGAGGTAGACTGGAATTGCATTGAAAGCATAGGAAAAGAGGCAGAACGTCCACATGATGCACTTGGCCAAAAAGGGCGTATGCGTTTTTTCCTGAATATATTCAGGAAAAAACGCATACGCCCTTTTTGGCCAACCAAGCAAGCTTGCAAAGGAAATCTGCACTACAATGAAGTCTCACTTCCCCCCGGTCAAAAGGGCCATCTGAAAAAAGTGTAAAATCCAGAAAGGCAGGACAGGCCATGGAGAACTGGGAGCCTTGTTATGCTGATGGGCGGGATGTAAATTGCCAACAACCACTTGGGAGAAGTGTATGGTGTTTCCTGAAACAACTAAAAAACAAAGCAACAGAACCTAGGGCACTTCCACTTATGGTCCTATAGCTTAGGGAAATTAAAATCAAAAAGACACAGCCACCCCAAAGTTTGGAACGGCTCTGTTTACAAGAAACTCGTTTACAGTACAAGTTCAACATCGCAGAAAGTGAAAAATGGATAAAGAAGTTGTGGTATTTACTTACAAAGCAATATCACTCAGCAATGAAATCTGTGTCATCAGGCCCTTAGCATCACAATGAGTGGATTCAGGTATGATGATTCTAACTGAAATAAGTCACACAGAAAAAGAAACATCATAAGATATCAGTAATACACGGAATGTAAACTTGGCTACACAGGAACTGAATTACAGAACAGAACAGGGTCTCAAATTTAGAAAACCAACTTATGCTTGCTTAAGGGGAAAGGTGAGTTGGGGTGCTGCATAAAACCAGAGATTGAAATGAGCACAGATAAATTTCCTTAAGCCAAATATGGAATAGACAAGAGCTACTCCTTGCTCAACGAAATGGACTCAACACCGCATATTAAACGCCTAAGAATGTACCTGACTAGTAAGTATCTTAAAACCTATGGATTGCTATGTCTCCGAAAGAGAATCAAGCATGTGTACATGGGCATAAATGCAGCAGTGATAGGATTGGAGGGGTTCGTGAGCAAATGAAGACCCTTTGAAGTCATATTGCATGGTACCCATTCCACGGGTCTCAACTCTCCAGGTTTAAGGTATTGTTCCTTCAGCTAAAACATGCATGTGGAACCTAGATTATGATCAACCATGTGATCGGGAGACGTGTTCAAATATGTCTCAGTTTTCGTACCCTGGTACTCGGGTTCAACATTCCAGACGCTTTACTAACACTCTCCCCACTTGGAGAGTCAGTCCCTTTAACCTCCTGTTTGGCCCAGTTTGCAATTTCTGTGGAAGATGAACAGGAATAGCGAGAACCAATGAGAGACTAGCTGGAGGTGTCTGGATGGGCAAATTTAACTCTCATTTCCCACCAGGAAGAGGAATTAACCAAAGGCTCAGCGTGCCGTGCCGGAACCAGATTAGGGCCTGTAGACATCCTGCGGTGTTGCGGCCAGGTCACAAGAAAGCGAGTTGAAGAAAGGAGCTCAGGGGCACTGTAATTCACAAACCTGCAGAGTTATAAATGACAGCTATCGTCCAAAAATAGACTGAAGTAAGGCTGCCAAGAGGACTTGAAAGCGGGGCAGAATTGCAGGAAACCGATTTCAGGAGGTAGACTGGAATTGCATTGAAGGCATAGGAAAAGAGGCAGAACGTCCACAATGATGCACTTGGCCACAAAGGGCGTATGCGTTTTTTCCTGAATATATTCAGGAAAAAACGCATACGCCCTTTTTGGCCAACCAAGCAAACTTGCAAAGGAAATCTGCACTACAATGAAGTCTCACTTCTCCCCGGTCAAAAGGGCCATCTGAAAAAAGTGTAAACTCCAGAAAGGCAGGACAGGCCATGGAGAACTGGGAGCCTTGTTATGCTGATGGGCGGGATGTAAATTGCCAACAGACACTCAGGAGAAGTGTATGGTGTTTCCTGAAACATCTAAAAAACAAAGCATCAGAGCCTAGGGCACTTCCACTTATGGTCCTATAGCTTAGGGAAATTAAAATCAAAAAGACACAGCCACCCCAAAGTTTGGGACACCTCCGTTTACAAGAACCTCGTTTACCGTACAAGTTCAATATCACAGAAAGTGAAAAATGGATAAAGAACTTGTGGTACTTACGTACAATGCAGTATCACTCAGCAATGAAATCTATGTCATCAGGCCCGTAGCAGCATAATGAGTGGATTCAGGTATGATGATTCTAACTGAAATAAGTCACACAGAAAAAGAAACATCATAAGATATCACTAATACACGGAATGTAAACTTGGCTACACAGGAACTGCATTCCAAAACAGAACAGGGTCTCAAATTTAGAAAACCAACTTATGCTTGCTTAAGGGGAAAGGTGAGTTGGGGTGCTGCATAAAACCAGAGATTGAAATGAGCACAGATAAAGTTCCTTAAGCCAAATATGGAATAGACAAGAGCTACTCCTTGCTCAACGAAATGGACTCAAAACCCCATATTAAACGCCTAAGAATGTACCTGACTAGTAAGTATCTTAAAACCTATGGATTGCTATGTCTCCGAAAGAGAATCAAGCATGTGTACAGGGGCATAAACGCAGCAGTGATAGGATTGGAGAGGTTCGGTGAGCAAATGAAGACCCTTTTAAGTCATATTGCATGGTACCCATTACACGGGTCTTAACTCTCCAGGTTTAAGGTATTCTTCCTTCAGCTAAAACATGCATGTGGAACCCAAGTATAATCAACCATGTGAACGGGAGACGTGTTCAAATATGTCTCAGTTTTCCTCCCCTGCTACTCGGGTGCAACATTCCAGACGCTTTACTAACACTCTCCCCACTTGGAGAGTCAGCGCCTTTAACCTCCTGTTTGGCCCAGTTTGCAATTTCTGCGGAAGATGAACAGGAATAGGGAGAACCAATGAGAGACTAGCTGGAGGTGTCTGGTCGGGCAAATTTAACTCTCATTTCCCACCAGGAAGAGGAAATAACCAAAGGCTCAGCGTGCCGTGCCGGAACCAGATTAGGGCCGGAAGCCATCCTGCGGTGTTGCGGCCAGCTCAAAAGAAAGCGAGTTGAAGAAAGGAGCTCAGGGGCACTGTAATTCACAAACCTGCAGAGTTATAAATGACAGCTATCGTCCAAAAATATACTGAAGTAAGGCTGCCAAGAGGACTTGAAAGCGGGGCAGAATTGCAGGAAACCGATTTCAGGAGGTAGACTGGAATTGCATTGAAAGCATAGGAAAAGAGGCAGAACGTCCACAATGATGCACTTGGCCAAAAAGGGCGTATGCGTTTTTTCCTGAATATATTCAGGAAAAAACGCATACGCCCTTTTTGGCCAACCAAGCAAGCTTGCAAAGGAAATCTGCACTACAATGAAGTCTCACTTCCCCCCGGTCAAAAGGGCCATCTGATAAAAGTGTAAAATCCAGAAAGGCAGGACAGGCCATGGAGAACTGGGAGCCTTGTTATGCTGATGGGCGGGATGTAAATTGCCAACAACCACTTGGGAGAAGTGTATGGTGTTTCCTGAAACAACTAAAAAACAAAGCAACAGAACCTAGGGCACTTCCACTTATGGTCCTATAGCTTAGGGAAATTAAAATCAAAAAGACACAGCCACCCCAAAGTTTGGAACGGCTCTGTTTACAAGAACCTCGTTTACAGTACAAGTTCAACATCGCAGAAAGTGAAAAATGGATAAAGAAGCTGTGGTATTTACTTACAAAGCAATATCACTCAGCAATGAAATCTGTGTCATCAGGCCCTTAGCAGCACAATGAGTGGATTCAGGTATGATGATTCTAACTGAAATAAGTCACACAGAAAAAGAAACATCATAAGATATCAGTAATACACGGAATGGAAACTTGGCTACACAGGAACTGAATTACAGAACAGAACAGGGTCTCAAATTTAGAAAACTAACTTATGCTTGCTTAAGGGGAAAGGTGAGTTGGGGTGCTGCATAAAACCAGAGATTGAAATGAGCACAGATAAAGTTCCTTAAGCCAAATATGGAATAGACAAGAGCTACTCCTTGCTCAACGACATGGACTCAACACCCCATATTAAACGCCTAAGAATGTACCTGACTAGTAAGTATCTTAAAACCTATGGATTGCTATGTCTCCGAAAGAGAATCAAGCATGTGTACAGGGGCATAAACGCAGCAGTGATAGGATTGGAGAGGTTCGTGAGCAAATGAAGACCCTTTGAAGTCATATTGCATGGTACCCATTCCATGGGTTTCAACTACCCAGGTTTAAGGTATTCTTCCTTCAGCTAAAACATGCATGTGGAACCTAGAGTATGATCAACCATGTGATCGGGAGACGTGTTCAAATATGTCTCAGTTTTCGTACCCTGGTACTCGGGTGCAACTGTCCAGACGCTTTACTAACACTCTCCCGACTTGGAGAGTCAGTCCCTTTAACCTCCTGTTTGGCCCAGTTTGCAATTTCTTTGGAAGATGAACAGGAATAGCGAGAACCAATGAAAGAATAGCTGGAGGTGTCTGGACGGGCAAATTTAACTCTCATTTCCCACCAGGAAGAGGAATTAACCAAAGGCTCAGCGTGCCGTGCCAGAAACAGATTAGGGCCTGAAGACATCCTGCGGTGTTGCAGCCAGGCCATAAGAAAGCGAGTTGAAGAAAGGAGCTCAGGGGCACTGTAATTCACAAACCTGCAGAGTTATAAATGACAGCTATCGTCCAAAAATATACTGAAGTGAGGCTGCCAAGAGGACTTGAAAGCGGGGCAGAATTGCAGGAAACCGATTTCAGGAGGTAGACTGGAATTGCATTGAAAGCATAGGAAAAGAGGCAGAACGTCCACAATGATGCACTTGGCCAAAAAGGGCGTATGCGTTTTTTCCTGAATATATTCAGGAAAAAAAGCATACGCCCTTTTTGGCCAACCAAGCAAACTTGCAAAGGAAATCTGCACTACAATGAAGTCGCACTTCCCCCCGGTCAAAAGGGCCATCTGAAAAAAGTGTAAAATCCAGAAAGGCAGGACAGGCCATGGAGAACTGGGAGCCTTGTTATGCTGATGGGCGGGATGTAAATTGCCAACAGACACTCAGGAGAAGTGTATGGTGTCTCCTGAAACATCTAAAAAACAAAGCAACAGAGCCGAGGGCACTTGCGCTTATGGTCCTATAGCTTAGGGAAATTAAAATCAAAAAGACACAGCCACCCCAAAATTTGGGACGCCTCCGTTTACAAGAACCTCGTTTACCGTACAAGTTCAATATCACAGAAAGTGAAAAATGGATAAAGAACTTGTGGTACTTACGTACAATGCAGTATCACTCAGCAATGAAATCTATGTCATCAGGCCCGTAGCAGCATAATGAGTGGATTCAGGTACGATGATTCTAACTGAAATAAGTCACACAGAAAAAGAAACATCATAAGATATCACTAATACACGGAATGTAAACTTGGCTACACAGGAACTGCATTCCAAAACAGAACAGGGTCTCAAATTTAGAAAACCAACTTATGCTTGCTTAAGGTGAAAGGTGAGTTGGGGTGCTGCATAAAACCAGAGATTGAAATGAGCACAGATAAAGTTCCTTAAGCCAAATATGGAATACACAAGAGCTACTCCTTGCTCAACGAAATGGACACAAAACCCCATATTAAACGCCTAAGAATGCACCTGACTAGTAAGTATCTTAAAACCTATGGATTGCTATGTCTCCGAAAGAGAATCAAGCATGTGTACAGGGGCATAAACGCAACAGTGATAGGATTGGAGAGGTTCGTGAGCAAATGAAGACCCTTTGAAGTCATATTGCATGGTACCCATTCCACGGGTTTCAACTACCCAGGTTTAAGGTATTCTTCCTTCATCTAAAACATGCATGTGGAACCTAGAGTATGATAAACCATGTGATCGGGAGACGTGTTCAAATATGTCTCAGTTTTCGTACCCTGGTACTCGGGTGCAACATTCCAGACGCTTTACTAACACTGTCCCCACTTGGAGAGTCAGTTCCTTTAACTTCCTGTTTGGCCCAGTTTGCAATTTCTGTGGAAGATGAACAGGAATAACGAGAACCAATGAAAGACTAGCTGGAGGTGTCTGGACGGGCAAATTTAACTCTCATTTCCCACCAGGAAGAGGAATTAACCAAAGGCTCAGCGTGCCGTGCCAGAACCAGATTAGGGCCTGAAGACATCCTGCGGTGTTGCGGCCAGGTCACAAGAAAGCGAGTTGAAGAAAGGAGCTCAGGGGCACTGTAATTCACAAACCTGCAGAGTTATAAATGACAGCTATCGTCCAAAAATACACTGAAGTAAGGCTGCCAAGAGGACTTGAAAGCGGGGCAGAATTGCAGGAAACCGATTTCAGGAGGTAGACTGGAATTGCATTGAAAGCATAGGAAAAGAGGCAGAACGTCCACAATGATGCACTTGGCCAAAAAGGGCGTATGCGTTTTTTCCTGAATATATTCAGGAAAAAACGCATACGCCCTTTTTGGCCAACCAAGCAAGCTTGCAAAGGAAATCTGCACTACAATGAAGTCTCACTTCCCCCCGGTCAAAAGGGCCATCTGATAAAAGTGTAAAATCCAGAAAGGCAGGACAGGCCATGGAGAACTGGGAGCCTTGTTATGCTGATGGGCGGGATGTAAATTGCCAACAACCACTTGGGAGAAGTGTATGGTGTTTCCTGAAACATCTAAAAAACAAAGCAACAGAACCTAGGGTACTTCCACTTATGGTCCTATAGCTTAGGGAAATTAAAATCAAAAAGACACAGCCACCCCAAAGTTTGGAACGGCTCTGTTTACAAGAACCTCGTTTACAGTACAAGTTCAACATCGCAGAAAGTGAAAAATGGGTAAAGAAGTTGTGGTATTTACTTACAAAGCAATATCACTCAGCAATGAAATCTGTGTCATCAGGCCCTTAGCATCACAATGAGTGGATTCAGGTATGATGATTCTAACTGAAATAAGTCACACAGAAAAAGAAACATCATAAGATATCACTAATACACGGAATGTAAACTTGGCTACACAGGAACTGAATTACAGAACAGAACAGGGTCTCAAATTTAGAAAACCAACTTATGCTTGCTTAAGGGGAAAGGTGAGTTGGGGTGCTGCATAAAACCAGAGATTGAAATGAGCACAGATAAAGTTCCTTAAGCCAAATATGGAATAGACAAGAGCTACTCCTTGCTCAACGAAATGGACTCAACACCGCATATTAAACGCCTAAGAATGTACCTGACTAGTAAGTATCTTAAAACCTATGGATTGCTATGTCTCCGAAAGAGAATCAAGCATGTGTACAGGGGCATAAACGCAGCAGTGATAGGATTGGAGAGGTTCGGTGAGCAAATGAAGACCCTTTGAAGTCATATTGCATGGTACCCATTACACGGGTCTTAACTCTCCAGGTTTTAGGTATTCTTCCTTCAGCTAAAACACGCATGTGGAACCCAGAGCATGATCAACCATGTGAACGGGAGACGTGTTCAAATATGTCTCAGTTTTCCTCCCCTGGTACTCGGGTGCAACATTCCAGACGCTTTACTAACACTCTCCCCACTTGGAGAGTCAGTCCCTTTAACCTCCTGTTTGGCCCAGTTTGCAATTTCTGCGGAAGATGAACAGGAATAGCGAGAACCAATGAGAGACTACCTGGAGGTGTCTGGACGGGCAAATTTAACTCTCATTTCCCACCAGGAAGAGGAATTAACCAAAGGCTCAGCGTGTCGTGCCGGAACCAGATTAGGGCCTGAAGCCATCTTGCGGTGTTGCGGCCAGGTCACAAGAAAGCGAGTTGAAGAAAGGAGCTCAGGGGCACTGTAATTCACAAACCTGCAGAGTTATAAATGACAGCTATCGTCCAAAAATAGACTGAAGTAAGGCTGCCAAGAGGACTTGAAAGCGGGGCAGAATTGCAGGAAACCGATTTCAGGAGGTAGACTGGAATTGCATTGAAAGCATAGGAAAAGAGGCAGAACGTCCACAATGATGCACTTGGCCAAAAAGGGCGTATGCGTTTTTTCCTGAATATATTCAGGAAAAAACGCATACGCCCTTTTTGGCCAACCAAGCAAGCTTGCAAAGGAAATCTGCACTACAATGAAGTCTCACTTCCCCCCGGTCAAAAGGGCCATCTGAAAAAAGTGTAAAATCCAGAAAGGCAGGACAGGCCATGGAGAACTGGGAGCCTTGTTATGCTGATGGGCGGGATGTAATTTGCCAACAACCACTCGGGAGAAGTGTATGGTGTTTCCTGAAACATCTAAAAAACAAAGCAACAGAACCTAGGGCACTTCCACTTATGGTCCTATAGCTTAGGGAAATTAAAATGAAAAAGACACAGCCACCCCAAAGTTTGGAACGGCTCTGTTTACAAGAACCTCATTTACAGTACAAGTTCAACATCGCAGAAAGTGAAAAATGGATAAAGAAGTTGTGGTATTTACTTACAAAGCAATATCACTCAGCAATGAAATCTGTGTCATCAGGCCCTTAGCAGCACAATGAGTGGATTCAGGTATGATGATTCTAACTGAAATAAGTCACACAGAAAAAGAAACATCATAAGATATCACTAATACACGGAATGTAAACTTGGCTACACAGGAACTGCATTCCAAAACAGAACAGGGTCTCAAATTTAGAAAACCAACTTATGCTTGCTTAAGGGGAAAGGTGAGTTGGGGTGCTGCATAAAACCAGAGATTGAAATGAGCACAGATAAAGTTCCTTAAGCCAAATATGGAATAGACAAGAGCTACTCCTTGCTCAACGAAATGGACTCAAAACCCCATATTAAACACCTAAGAATGTACCTGACTAGTAAGTATCTTAAAACCTATGGATTGCTATGTCTCCAAAAGAGAATCAAGCGTGTGTACAGGGGCATAAACGCAGCAGTGATAGGATTGGGGAGGTTCGGTGAGCAAATGAAGACCCTTTGAAGTCATATTGCATGGTACCCATTACACGGGTCTCAACTCTCCAGGTTTAAGGTATTCTTCCTTCAGCTAAAACATGCATGTGGAACCCAGAGTATGATCAACCATGTGAACGGGAGACGTGTTCAAATATGTCTCAGTTTTCCTCCCCTGGTACTCGGGTGCAACATTCCAGACGCTTTACTAACACTCTCCCGACTTGGAGAGTCAGTCCCTTTAACCTCCTGTTTGGCCCAGTTTGCAATTTCTGCGGAAGATGAACAGGAATAGCGAGAACCAATGAGAGGCTAGCTGGAGGTGTCTGGACGGGCAAATTCAACTCTCATTTCCCACCAGGAAGAGGAATTAACCAAAGGCTCAGCATGCCGGGCCGAAACCAGATTAGGGCCTGAAGCCATCCTGCGGTGTTGCGGCCAGGTCACAAGAAAGCGAGTTGAAGAAAGGAACTCAGGGGCACTGTAATTCACAAACCTGCAGAGTTATAAATGACAGCTATCGTCCAAAAATAGACTGAAGTAAGGCTGCCAAGAGGACTTGAAAGCGGGGCAGAATTGCAGGAAACCGATTTCAGGAGGTAGACTGGAATTGCATTGAAAGCATAGGAAAAGAGGCAGAACGTCCACAATGATGCACTTGGCCAAAAAGGGCGTATGCGTTTTTTCCTGAATATATTCAGGAAAAAACGCATACGCCCTTTTTGGCCAACCAAGCAAGCTTGCAAAGGAAAACTGCACTACAATGAAGTCTCACTTCCCCCCGGTCAAAAGGGCCATCTGAAAAAAGTGTAAAATCCAGAAAGGCAGGACAGGCCATGGAGAACTGGGAGCCTTGTTATGCTGATGGGCGGGATGTAAATTGCCAAGAACCACTTGGGAGAAGTGTATGGTGTTTCCTGAAACAACTAAAAAACAAAGCAACAGAACCTAGAGCACTTCCACTTATGGTCCTATAGCTTAGGGAAATTAAAATGAAAAAGACACAGCCACCCCAAAGTTTGGAACGGCTCTGTTTACAAGAACCTCGTTTACAGTCCAAGTTCAACATCGCAGAAAGTGAAAAATGGATAAAGAAGTTGTGGTATTTACTTACAAAGCAATATCACTCAGCAATGAAATCTGTGTCATCAGGCCCTTAGCAGCACAATGAGTGGATTCAGGTATGATGATTCTAACTGAAATAAGTCACACAGAAAAAGAAACATCATAAGATATCACTAATACACGGAATGTAATCTTGGCTACACAGGAACTGCATTCCAAAACAGAACAGGGTCTCAAATTTAGAAAACCAACTTATGCTTGCTTAAGGGGAAAGGTGAGTTGGGGTGCTGCATAAAACCAGAGATTGAAATGAGCACAGATAAAGTTCCTTAAGCCAAATATGGAATAGACAAGAGCTACTCCTTGCTCAACGAAATGGACTCAAAACCCCATATTAAACGCCTAAGAATGTACCTGACATGTAAGTATCTTAAAACCTATGGATTGCTATGTCTCCAAAAGAGAATCAAGCGTGTGTACAGGGGCATAAACGCAGCAGTGATAGGATTGGAGAGGTTCGGTGAGCAAATGAAGACCCTTTGAAGTCATATTGCATGGTACCCATTCCACGGGTCTCAACTCTCCAGGTTTAAGGTATTGTTCCTTCAGCTAAAACATGCATGTGGAACCTAGATTATGATCAACCATTTGATCGGGAGACGTGTTCAAATATGTCTCAGTTTTCGTACCCTGGTACTCGGGTTCAACATTCCAGACGCTTTACTAACACTCTCCCGACTTGGAGAGTCAGTCCCTTTAACTTCCTGTATGGCCCAGTTTGCAATTTCTGTGGAAGATGAACAGGAATAGCGAGAACCAATGAGAGACTAGCTGGAGGTGTCTGGATGGGCAAATTTAACTCTCATTTCCCACCAGGAAGAGGAATTAACCAAAGGCTCAGCGTGCCGTGCCGGAACCAGATTAGGGCCTGTAGACATCCTGCGGTGTTGCGGCCAGGTCACAAGAAAGCGAGTTGAAGAAAGGAGCTCAGGGACACTGTAATTCACAAACCTGCAGAGTTATAAATGACAGCTATCGTCCAAAAATAGACTGAAGTAAGGCTGCCAAGAGGACTTGAAAGCGGGGCAGAATTGCAGGAAACCGATTTCAGGAGGTAGACTGGAATTGCATTGAAGGCATAGGAAAAGAGGCAGAACGTCCACAATGATGCACTTGGCCAAAAAGGGCGTATGCGTTTTTTCCTGAATATATTCAGGAAAAAAAGCATACGCCCTTTTTGGCCAACCAAGCAAACTTGCAAAGGAAATCTGCAGTACAATGAAGTCTCACTTCTCCCCGGTCAAAAGGGCCATCTGAAAAAAGTGTAAACTCCAGAAAGGCAGGACAGGCCATGGAGAACTGGGAGCCTTGTTATGCTGATGGGCGGGATGTAAATTGCCAACAGACACTCAGGAGAAGTGTATGGTGTTTCCTGAAACATCTAAAAAACAAAGCATCAGAGCCTAGGGCACTTCCACTTATGGTCCTATAGCTTAGGGAAATTAAAATCAAAAAGACACAGCCACCCCAAAGTTTGGGACACCTCCGTTTACAAGAACCTCGTTTACCGTACAAGTTCAATATCACAGAAAGTGAAAAATGGATAAAGAACTTGTGGTACTTACGTACAATGCAGTATCACTCAGCAACGAAATCTATGTCATCAGGCCCGTAGAAGCATAATGAGTGGATTCAGGTATGATGATTCTAACTGAAATAAGTCACACAGAAAAAGAAACATCATAAGATATCACTAATACACGGAATGTAAACTTGGCTACACAGGAACTGCATTCCAAAACAGAACAGGGTCTCAAATTTAGAAAACCAACTTATGCTTGCTTAAGGGGAAAGGTGAGTTGGGGTGCTGCATAAAACCAGAGATTGAAATGAGCACAGATAAAGTTCCTTAAGCCAAATATGGAATAGACAAGAGCTACTCCTTGCTCAAAGAAATGGACTCAAAACCCCATATTAAACGCCTAAGAATGTACCTGACTAGTAAGTATCTTAAAACCTATGGATTGTTATGTCTCCGAAAGAGAATCAAGCATGTGTACAGGAGCATAAACGCAGCAGTGATAGGATTGGAGAGGTTCGGTGAGCAAATGAAGACCCTTTTAAGTCATATTGCATGGTACCCATTACACGGGTCTTAACTCTCCAGGTTTAAGGTATTCTTCCTTCAGCTAAAACATGCATGTGGAACCCAGAGTATGATCAACCATGTGAACGGGAGACGTGTTCAAATATGTCTCAGTTTTCCTCCCCTGGTACTCGGGTGCAACATTCCAGACGCTTTACTAACACTCTCCCCACTTGGAGAGTCAGTCCCTTTAACCTCCTGTTTGGCCCAGTTTGCAATTTCTGCGGAAATGAACAGGAATAGCGAGAACCAATGAGAGACTAGCTGGAGGTGTCTGGACGGGCAAATTTAACTCTCATTTGCCACCAGGAAGAGGAATTAACCAAAGGCTCAGCGTGCCGTGCCGGAACCAGATTAAGGCCTGAAGCCATCCTGCGGTGTTGCAGCCAGGTCACAAGAAAGCGAGTTGAAGAAAGGAGCTCAGGGGCACTGTAATTCACAAACCTGCAGAGTTATAAATGACAGCTATCGTCCAAAAATAGACTGAAGTAAGGCTGCCAAGAGGACTTGAAAGCGGGGCAGAATTGCAGGAAACCGATTTCAGGAGGTAGACTGGAATTGCATTGAAAGCATAGGAAAAGAGGCTGAACGTCCACAATGATGCACTTGGCCAAAAAGGGCGTATGCGTTTTTTCCTGAATATATTCAGGAAAAAACGCATACGCCCTTTTTGGCCAACCAAGCAAGCTTGCAAAGGAAATCTGCACTACAATGAAGTCTCACTTCCCCCCAGTCAAAAGGGCCATCTGAAAAAAGTGTAAAATCCAAAAAGGCATGACAGGCCATGGAGAACTGGGAGCCTTGTTATGCTGATGGGCGGGATGTAATTTGCCAACAACCACTCGGGAGAAGTGTATGGTGTTTCCTGAAACATCTAAAAAACAAAGCAACAGAACCTAGGGCACTTCCACTTATGATCCTATAGCTTAGGGAAATTAAAATGAAAAAGACACAGCCACCCCAAAGTTTGGAACGGCTCTGTTTACAAGAACCTCGTTTACAGTACAAGTTCAACATCGCAGAAAGTGAAAAATGGATAAAGAAGTTGTGGTATTTACTTACAAAGCAATATCACTCAGCAATGAAATCTGTGTCATCAGGCCCTTAGCAGCACAATGAGTGGATTCAGGTATGATGATTCTAACTGAAATAAGTCACACAGAAAAAGAAACATCATAGGATATCAGTAATACACGGAATGGAAACTTGGCTACACAGGAACTGAATTACAGAACAGAACAGGGTCTCAAATTTAGAAAACCAACTTATGCTTGCTTAAGGGTAAAGGTGAGTTGGGGTGCTGCATAAAACCAGAGATTGAAATGAGCACAGATAAAGTTCCTTAAGTCAAATATGGAATAGACAAGAGCTACTCCTTGCTCAACGAAATGGACTCAACACCGCATATTAAACGCCTAAGAATGACCTGACTAGTAAGTATCGTAAAACCTATGGATTGCTATGTCTCCAAAAGAGAATCAAGCATGTGTACAGGGGCATAAACGCAGCAGTGATAGGATTGGAGAGGTTCGGTGAGCAAATGAAGACCCTTTGAAGTCATATTGCATGGTACCCATTACACGGGTCTCAACTCTCCAGGTTTAAGGTATTCTTCCTTCAGCTAAAACATGCATGTGGAACCCAAGTATGATCAACCATGTGAATGGGAGACGTGTTCAAATATGTCTCAGTTTTCCTCCCCTGGTACTCGGGTGCAACATTCCAGATGCTTTACTAACACTCTCCCCACTTGGAGAGTCAGCGCCTTTAACCTCCTGTTTGGCCCAGTTTGCAATTTCTGCGGAAGATGAACAGGAATAGCGAGAACCAATGAGAGACTAGCTGGAGGTGTCTGGACGGGCAAATTTAACTCTCATTTCCCACCAGGAAGAGGAAATAACCAAAGGGTCAGCGTGCCGTACCGGAGCCAGATTAGGGCCTGAAGCCATCCTGCGGTGTTGCGGCCAGCTCACAAGAAAGCGAGTTGAAGAAAGGAGCTCAGGGGCACTGTAATTCACAAACCTGCAGAGTTATAAATGACAGCTATCGTCCAAAAATAGACTGAAGTAAGGCTGCCAAGAGGACTTGAAAGCGGGGCAGAATTGCAGGAAACCGATTTCAGGAGGTAGACTGGAATTGCATTGAAAGCATAGGAAAAGAGGCAGAACGTCCACAATGATGTACTTGGCCAAAAAGGGCGTATGCGTTTTTTCCTGAATATATTCAGGAAAAAACGCATACGCCCTTTTTGGCCAACCAAGCAAGCTTGCAAAGGAAATCTGCACTACAATGAAGTCTCACTTCCCCCCGGTCAAAAGGGCCATCTGAATAAAGTGTAAAATCCAGAAAGGCAGGACAGGCCATGGAGAACTGGGAGCCTTGTTATGCTGATGGGCGGGATGTAAATTGCCAACAACCACTCGGGAGAAGTGTATGGTGTTTCCTGAAACATCTAAAAAACAAAGCAACAGAACCTAGGGCACTTCCACTTATGGTCCTATAGCTTAGGGAAATTAAAATCAAAAAGACACAGCCACCCCAAAGTTTGGAATGGCTCTGTTTACAAGAACCTCGTTTACAGTACAAGTTCAACATCGCAGAAAGTGAAAAATGGATAAAGAACTTGTGGTACTTACGTACAATGCAGTATCACTCAGCAATGAAATCTATGTCATCAGGCCCGTAGCAGCATAATGAGAAGATTCAGGTACGATGATTCTAACTGAAATAAGTCACACAGAAAAAGAAACATCATAAGATATCACTAATACACGGAATGTAAACTTGGCTACACAGGAACTGAATTCCAAAACAAAACAGGTTCTCAAATTTAGAAAACCAACTTATGTTTGCTTAAGGGTAAAGGTGAGTTGGGGTGCTGCATAAAACCAGAGATTGAAATGAGCACAGATAAAGTTCCTTAAGCCAAATATGGAATAGACAAGAGCTACTCCTTGCTCAACGAAATGGACTCAACACCGCATATTAAACGCCTAAGAATGTACCTGACTAGTAAGTATCTTAAAACCTATGGATTGCTATCTCTCCGAAAGAGAATCAAGCATGTGTACAGGGGCATAAACGCAGCAGTGATAGGATTGGAGAGGTTCGGTGAGCAAATGAAGACCCTTTGAAGTCATATTGCATGGTACCCATTCCACGGGTTTCAACTACCCAGGTTTTAGGTATTCTTCCTTCAGCTAAAACATGCATGTGGAACCCAGAGTATGATCAACCATGTGATCAGGAGACGTGTTCAAATATGTCTCAGTTTTCGTACCCTGGTACTCGGGTGCAACATTCCAGACGCTTTACTAACACTCTCCCAACTTGGAGAGTCAGCGCCTTTAACCTCCTGTTTGGCCCAGTTTGCAATTTCTGCGGAAGATGAACAGGAATAGCGAGAACCAATGAGAGGCTAGCTGGAGGTGTCTGGACGGGCAAATTTAACTCTTATTTCCCAACAGGAAGAGGAAATAACCAAAGGCTCAGCGTGCCGTACCGGAACCAGATTAGGACCTGAAGCCATCCTGCGGTGTTGCGGCCAGCTCACAAGAAAGCAAGTTGAAGAAAGGAGCTCAGGGGCACTGTAATTCACAAACCTGCAGAGTTATAAATGACAGCTATCGTCCAAAAATAGACTGAAGTAAGGCTGCCAAGAGGACTTGAAAGCGGGGCAGAATTGCAGGAAACCGATTCCAGGAGGTAGACTGGAATTGCATTGAAAGCATAGGAAAAGAGGCAGAACGTCCACAATGATGCACTTGGCCAAAAAGGGCGTATGCGTTTTTTCCTGAATATATTCAGGAAAAAACGCATACGCCCTTTTTGGCCAACCAAGCAAGCTTGCAAAGGAAATCTGCACTACAATGAAGTCTCACTTCCCCCCGGTCAAAAGGGCCATCTGAAAAAAGTGTAAAATCCAGAAAGGCAGGACAGGCCATGGAGAACTGGGAGCCTTGTTATGCTGATGGGCGGGATGTAAATTGCCAACAACCACTCGGGAGAAGTGTATGGTGTTTCCTGAAACATCTAAAAAACAAAGCAACAGAACCTAGGGCACTTCCACTTATGGTCCTATAGCTTAGGGAAATTAAAATCAAAAAGACACAGCCACCCCAAAGTTTGGAACGGCTCTGTTTACAAGAACCTCGTTTACAGTACAAGTTCAACATCGCAGAAAGTGAAAAATGGATAAAGAAGTTGTGGTATTTACTTACAAAGCAATATCACTCAGCAATGAAATCTGTGTCATCAGGCCCTTAGCAGCACAATGAGTGGATTCAGGTATGATGATTCTAACTGAAATAAGTCACACAGAAAAAGAAACATCATAAGATATCAGTAATACACGGAATGTAAACTTGGCTACACAGGAACTGAATTACAGAACAGAACAGGGTCTCAAATTTAGAAAACCAACTTATGCTTGCTTAAGGGTAAAGGTGAGTTGGGGTGCTGCATAAAACCAGAGATTGAAATGAGCACAGATAAAGTTCCTTAAGCCAAATATGGAATAGACAAGAGCTACTCCTTGCTCAACGAAATGGACTCAACACCGCATATTAAACGCCTAAGAATGTACCTGACTAGTAAGTACCTTAAAACCTATAGATTGCTATGTCTCCGAAAGAGAATCAAGCATGTGTACAGGGGCATAAACGCAGCAGTGATAGGATTGGAGAGGTTCGGTGAGCAAATGAAGACCCTTTGAAGTCATATTGCATGGTACCCATTCCACGGGTTTCAACTACCCAGGTTTTAGGTATTCTTCCTTCAGCTAAAACATGCATGTGGAACCCAGAGTATGATCAACCATTTAATCGGGAGACGTGTTCAAATATGTCTCAGTTTTCCTCCCCTGGTACTCGGGTGCAACATTCCAGACGCTTTACTAACACTCTCCCCAATTGGAGAGTCAGCGCCTTTAACCTCCTGTTTGGCCCAGTTTGCAATTTCTGTGGAAGATGAACAGGAATAGCGAGAACCAATGAGAGGCTAGCTGGAGGTGTCTGGACGGGCAAATTTAACTCTCATTTCCCACCAGGAGGAGGAAATAAACAAAGGCTCAGCGTGCCGTGCCAGAACCAGATTAGGGCCTGAAGCCATCCTGCGGTGTTGCGGCCAGGTCACAAGAAAGCGAGTTGAAGAAAGGAGCTCAGGGGCACTGTAATTCACAAACCTGCAGAGTTATAAATGACAGCTATCGTCCAAAAATAGACTGAAGTAAGGCTGCCAAGAGGACTTGAAAGCGGGGCAGAATTGCAGGAAACCGATTTCAGGAGGTAGACTGGAATTGCATTGAAAGCATAGGAAAAGAGGCAGAACGTCCACAATGATGCACTTGGCCAAAAAGGGCGTATGCATTTTTTCCTGAATATATTCAGGAAAAAACGCATACGCCCTTTTTGGCCAACCAAGCAAGCTTGCAAAGGAAATCTGCACTACAATGAAGTCTCACTTCCCCCCGGTCAAAAGGGCCATCTGAAAAAAGTGTAAAATCCAGAAAGGCAGGACAGGCCATGGAGAACTGGGAGCCTTGTTATGCTGATGGGCGGGATGTAAATTGCCAACAGACACTCGGGAGAAGTGTATGGTGTTTCCTGAAACATCTAAAACACAAAGCAACAGAGCCTAGGGCACTTCCACTTATGGTCCTATAGCTTAGGGAAATTAAAATCAAAAAGACACAGCCACCCCAAAGTTTGGGACGCCTCTGTTTACAAGAACCTCGTTTACAGTACAAGTTCAACATCGCAGAAAGTGAAAAATGGATAAAGAAGTTGTGGTATTTACTTACAAAGCAATATCACTCAGCAATGAAATCTGTGTCATCAGGCCCTTAGCAGCACAATGAGTGGATTCAGGTATGATGATTCTAACTGAAATAAGTCACACAGAAAAAGAAACATCATAAGATATCAGTAATACACGGAATGTAAACTTGGCTACACAGGAACTGAATTACAGAACAGAACAGGGTCTCAAATTTAGAAAACCAACTTATGCTTGCTTAAGGGTAAAGGCGAGGTGGGGTGCTGCATAAAACCAGAGATTGAAATGAGCACAGATAAAGTTCCTTAAGTCAAATATGGAATAGACAAGAGCTACTCCTTGCTCAACGAAATGGACTCAACACCGCATATTAAACGCCTAAGAATGTACCTGACTAGTAAGTATCGTAAAACCTATGGATTGCTATGTCTCCAAAAGAGAATCAAGCATGTGTACAGGGGCATAAACGCAGCAGTGATAGGATTGGAGAGGTTCGGTGAGCAAATGAAGACCCTTTGAAGTCATATTGCATGGTACCCATTCCACGGGTCTCAACTCTCCAGGTTTAAGGTATTCTTCCTTCAGCTAAAACATGCATGTGGAACCCAAGTATGATCAACCATGTGAACGGGAGACGTGTTCAAATATGTCTCAGTTTTCCTCCCCTGCTACTCGGGTGCAACATTCCAGACGCTTTACTAACAGTCTCCCCACTTGGAGAGTCAGCGCCTTTAACCTCCTGTTTGGCCCAGTTTGCAATTTCTGCGGAAGATGAACAGGAATAGCGAGAACCAATGAGAGGCTAGCTGGAGGTGTCTGGCCAGGCAAATTTAACTCTTATTTCCCAACAGGAAGAGGAAATAACCAAAGGCTCAGCGTGCCGTACCGGAACCAGATTAGGACCTGAAGCCATCCTGCGGTGTTGCGGCCAGCTCAAAAGAAAGCGAGTTGAAGAAAGGAGCTCAGGGGCACTGTAATTTACAAACCTGCAGAGTTATAAATGACAGCTATCGTCCAAAAATAGACTGAAGTAAGGCTGCCAAGAGGACTTGAAAGCGGGGCAGAATTGCAGGAAACCGATTTCAGGAGGTAGACTGGAATTGCATTGAAAGCATAGGAAAAGAGGCAGAACGTCCACAATGATGCACTTGGCCAAAAAGGGCGTATGCGTTTTTTCCTGAATATATTCAGGAAAAAACGCATACGCCCTTTTTGGCCAACCAAGCAAGCTTGCAAAGGAAATCTGCACTACAATGAAGTCTCACTTCCCCCCGGTCAAAAGGGCCATCTGAAAAAAGTGTAAAATCCAGAAAGGCATGACAGGCCATGGAGAACTGGGAGCCTTGTTATGCTGATGGGCGGGATGTAATTTGCCAACAACCACTCGGGAGAAGTGTATGGTGTTTCCTGAAACATCTAAAAAACAAAGCAACAGAACCTAGGGCACTTCCACTTATGGTCCTATAGCTTAGGGAAATTAAAATGAAAAAGACACAGCCACCCCAAAGTTTGGAACGGCTCTGTTTACAAGAACCTCGTTTACAGTACAAGTTCAACATCGCAGAAAGTGAAAAATGGATAAAGAAGTTGTGGTATTTACTTACAAAGCAATATCACTCAGCAATGAAATCTGTGTCATCAGGCCCTTAGCAGCACAATGAGTGGATTCAGGTATGATGATTCTAACTGAAATAAGTCACACAGAAAAAGAAACATCATAAGATATCAGTAATACACGGAATGTAAACTTGGCTACACAGGAACTGAATTACAGAACAGAACAGGGTCTCAAATTTAGAAAACCAACTTATGCTTGCTTAAGGGTAAAGGTGAGTTGGGGTGCTGCATAAAACCAGAGATTGAAATGAGCACAGATAAAGTTCCTTAAGCCAAATATGGAATAGACAAGAGCTACTCCTTGCTCAACGAAATGGACTCAACACCGCATATTAAACGCCTAAGAATGTACCTGACTAGTAAGTATCTTAAAACCTATAGATTGCTATGTCTCCAAAAGAGAATCAAGCATGTGTACAGGGGCATAAACGCAGCAGTGATAGGATTGGAGAGGTTCGGTGAGCAAATGAAGACCCTTTGAAGTCATATTGCATGGTACCCATTCCACGGGTTTCAACTACCCAGGTTTTAGGTATTCTTCCTTCAGCTAAAACATGCATGTGGAACCCAGAGTATGATCAACCATTTGATCGGGAGACGTGTTCAAATATGTCTCAGTTTTCCTCCCCTGGTACTCGGGTGCAACATTCCAGACGCTTTACTAACACTCTCCCCACTTGGAGAGTCAGCGCCTTTAACCTCCTGTTTGGCCCAGTTTGCAATTTCTGTGGAAGATGAACAGGAATAGCGAGAACCAATGAGAGGCTAGCTGGAGGTGTCTGGACGGGCAAATTTAACTCTCATTTCCCACCAGGAGGAGGAAATAAACAAAGGCTCAGCGTGCCGTGCCAGAACCAGATTAGGGCCTGAAGCCATCCTGCGGTGTTGCGGCCAGGTCACAAGAAAGCGAGTTGAAGAAAGGAGCTCAGGGGCACTGTAATTCACAAACCTGCAGAGTTATAAATGACAGCTATCGTCCAAAAATAGACTGAAGTAAGGCTGCCAAGAGGACTTGAAAGCGGGGCAGAATTGCAGGAAACCGATTTCAGGAGGTAGACTGGAATTGCATTGAAAGCATAGGAAAAGAGGCAGAACGTCCACAATGATGCACTTGGCCAAAAAGGGCGTATGCGTTTTTTCCTGAATATATTCAGGAAAAAACGCATACGCCCTTTTTGGCCAACCAAGCAAGCTTGCAAAGGAAATCTGCACTACAATGAAGTCTCACTTCCCCCCGGTCAAAAGGGCCATCTGAAAAAAGTGTAAAATCCAGAAAGGCATGACAGGCCATGGAGAACTGGGAGCCTTGTTATGCTGATGGGCGGGATGTAATTTGCCAACAACCACTCGGGAGAAGTGTATGGTGTTTCCTGAAACATCTAAAAAACAAAGCAACAGAACCTAGGGCACTTCCACTTATGGTCCTATAGCTTAGGGAAATTAAAATGAAAAAGACACAGCCACCCCAAAGTTTGGAACGGCTCTGTTTACAAGAACCTCGTTTACAGTACAAGTTCAACATCGCAGAAAGTGAAAAATGGATAAAGAAGTTGTGGTATTTACTTACAAAGCAATATCACTCAGCAATGAAATCTGTGTCATCAGGCCCTTAGCAGCACAATGAGTGGATTCAGGTATGATGATTCTAACTGAAATAAGTCACACAGAAAAAGAAACATCATAAGATATCACTAATACACGGAATGTAAACTTGGCTACACAGGAACTGCATTCCAAAACAGAACAGGGTCTCAAATTTAGAAAACCAACTTATGCTTGCTTAAGGGGAAAGGTGAGTTGGGGTGCTGCATAAAACCAGAGATTGAAATGAGCACAGATAAAGTTCCTTAAGCCAAATATGGAATAGACAAGAGCTACTCCTTGCTCAACGAAATGGACTCAAAACCCCATATTAAACGCCTAAGAATGTACCTGACTAGTAAGTATCTTAAAACCTATGGATTGCTATGTCTCCAAAAGAGAATCAAGCGTGTGTACAGGGGCATAAACGCAGCAGTGATAGGATTGGAGAGGTTTGGTGAGCAAATGAAGACCCTTTGAAGTCATATTGCATGGTACCCATTACACGGGTCTCAACTCTCCAGGTTTAAGGTATTCTTCCTTCAGCTAAAACATGCATGTGGAACCCAGAGTATGATCAACCATGTGAACGGGAGACGTGTTCAAATATGTCTCAGTTTTCCTCCCCTGGTACTCGGGTGCAACATTCCAGACGCTTTACTAACACTCTCCCGACTTGGAGAGTCAGTCCCTTTAACCTCCTGTTTGGCCCAGTTTGCAATTTCTGCGGAAGATGAACAGGAATAGCGAGAACCAATGAGAGGCTAGCTGGAGGTGTCTGGACGGGCAAATTCAACTCTCATTTCCCACCAGGAAGAGGAATTAACCAAAGGCTCAGCATGCCAGGCCGGAACCAGATTAGGGCCTGAAGCCATCCTGCGGTGTTGCGGCCAGGTCACAAGAAAGCGAGTTGAAGAAAGGAGCTCAGGGGCACTGTAATTCACAAACCTGCAGAGTTATAAATGACAGCTATCGTCCAAAAATAGACTGAAGTAAGGCTGCCAAGAGGACTTGAAAGCGGGGCAGAATTGCAGGAAACCGATTTCAGGAGGTAGACTGGAATTGCATTGAAAGCATAGGAAAAGAGGCAGAACGTCCACAATGATGCACTTGGCCAAAAAGGGCGTATGCGTTTTTTCCTGAATATATTCAGGAAAAAACGCATACGCCCTTTTTGGCCAACCAAGCAAGCTTGCAAAGGAAATCTGCACTACAATGAAGTCTCACTTCCCCCCGGTCAAAAGGGCCATCTGAAAAAAGGGTAAAATCCAGAAAGGCAGGACAGGCCATGGAGAACTGGGAGCCTTGTTATGCTGATGGGCGGGATGTAAATTGCCAAGAACCACTTGGGAGAAGTGTATGGTGTTTCCTGAAACAACTAAAAAACAAAGCAACAGAACCTAGGGCACTTCCACTTATGGTCCTATAGCTTAGGGAAATTAAAATGAAAAAGACACAGCCACCCCAAAGTTTGGAACAGCTCTGTTTACAAGAACCTCGTTTACAGTACAAGTTCAACATCGCAGAAAGTGAAAAATGGATAAAGAAGTTGTGGTATTTACTTACAAAGCAATATCACTCAGCAATGAAATCTGTGTCATCAGGCCCTTAGCAGCACAATGAGTGGATTCAGGTATGATGATTCTAACTGAAATAAGTCACACAGAAAAAGAAACATCATAAGATATCACTAATACACGGAATGTAAACTTGGCTACACAGGAACTGCATTCCAAAACAGAACAGGGTCTCAAATTTAGAAAACCAACTTATGCTTGCTTAAGGGGAAAGGTGAGTTGGGGTGCTGCATAAAACCAGAGATTGAAATGAGCACAGATAAAGTTCCTTAAGCCAAATATGGAATAGACAAGAGCTACTCCTTGCTCAACGAAATGGACTCAAAACCCCATATTAAACGCCTAAGAATGTACCTGACTAGTAAGTATCTTAAAACCTATGGATTGCTATGTCTCCAAAAGAGAATCAAGCGTGTGTACAGGGGCATAAACGCAGCAGTGATAGGATTGGAGAGGTTCGGTGAGCAAATGAAGACCCTTTGAAGTCATATTGCATGGTACCCTTTACACGGGTCTCAACTCTCCAGGTTTAAGGTATTCTTCCTTCAGCTAAAACATGCATGTGGAACCCAGAGTATGATCAACCATGTGAACGGGAGACGTGTTCAAATATGTCTCAGTTTTCCTCCCCTGCTACTCGGGTGCAACATTCCAGACACTTTACTAACACTCTCCCGACTTGGAGAGTCAGTCCCTTTAACCTCCTGTTTGGCCCAGTTTGCAATTTGTGCGGAAGATGAACAGGAATAGCGAGAACCAATGAGAGGCTAGCTGGAGGTGTCTGGACGGGCAAATTCAACTCTCATTTCCCACCAGGAAGAGGAATTAACCAAAGGCTCAGCATGCCGGGCCAGAACCAGATTAGGGCCTGAAGCCATCCTGCGGTGTTGCGGCCAGGTCACAAGAAAGCGAGTTGAAGAAAGGAGCTCAGGGGCACTGTAATTCACAAACCTGCAGAGTTATAAATGACAGCTATCGTCCAAAAATAGACTGAAGTAAGGCTGCCAAGAGGACTTGAAAGCGGGGCAGAATTGCAGGAAACCGATTTCAGGAGGTAGACTGGAATTGCATTGAAAGCATAGGAAAAGAGGCAGAACGTCCACAATCATGCACTTGGCCAAAAAGGGCGTATGCGTTTTTTCCTGAATATATTCAGGAAAAAACGCATACGCCCTTTTTGGCCAACCAAGCAAGCTTGCAAAGGAAATCTGCACTACAATGAAGTCTCACTTCCCGCCGGTCAAAAGGGCCATCTGAAAAAAGTGTAAAATCCAGAAAGGCAGGACAGGCCATGGAGAACTGGGAGCCTTGTTATGCTGATGGGCGGGATGTAAATTGCCAACAGACACTGGGGAGAAGTGTATGGTGTTTCCTGAAACAACTAAAAAACAAAGCAACAGAACCTAGGGCACTTCCACTTATGGTCCTATAGCTTAGGGAAATTAAAATGAAAAAGACACAGCCACCCCAAAGTTTGGAACAGCTCTGTTTACAAGAACCTCGTTTACAGTACAAGTTCAACATCGCAGAAAGTGAAAAATGGATAAAGAAGTTGTGGTATTTACTTACAAAGCAATATCACTCAGCAATGAAATCTGTGTCATCAGGCCCTTAGCAGCACAATGAGTGGATTCAGGTATGATGATTCTAACTGAAATAAGTCACACAGAAAAAGAAACATCATAAGATATCACTAATACACGGAATGTAAACTTGGCTACACAGGAACTGCATTCCAAAACAGAACAGGGTCTCAAATTTAGAAAACCAACTTATGCTTGCTTAAGGGGAAAGGTGAGTTGGGTGCTGCATAAAACCAGAGATTGAAATGAGCACAGATAAAGTTCCTTAAGCCAAATATGGAATAGACAAGAGCTACTCCTTGCTCAACGAAATGGACTCAAAACCCCATATTAAACGCCTAAGAATGTACCTGACTAGTAAGTATCTTAAAACCTATGGATTGCTATGTCTCCAAAAGAGAATCAAGCGTGTGTACAGGGGCATAAACGCAGCAGTGATAGGATTGGAGAGGTTCGGTGAGCAAATGAAGACCCTTTGAAGTCATATTGCATGGTACCCATTCCACGGGTCTCAACTCTCCAAGTTTAAGGTATTGTTCCTTCAGCTAAAACATGCATGTGGAACCTAGATTATGATCAACCATGTGATCGGCAGACGTGTTCAAATATGTCTCAGTTTTCGTACCCTGGTACTCGGGTGCAACATTCCAGACGCTTTACTAACACTCTCCCGACTTGGAGAGTCAGTCCCTTTAACCTCCTGTTTGGCCCAGTTTGCAATTTCTGTGGAAGATGAACAGGAATAGCGAGAACCAATGAGAGACTAGCTGGAGGTGTCTGGATGGCCAAATTTAACTCTCATTTCCCACCAGGAAGAGGAATTAACCAAAGGCTCAGCGTGCCGTGCCGGAACCAGATTAGGGCCTGTAGACATCCTGCGGTGTTGCGGCCAGGTCACAAGAAAGCAAGTTGAAGAAAGGAGCTCAGGGGCACTGTAATTCACAAACCTGCAGAGTTATAAATGACAGCTATCGTCCAAAAATAGACTGAAGTAAGGCTGCCAAGAGGACTTGAAAGCGGGGCAGAATTGCAGGAAACCGATTTCAGGAGGTAGACTGGAATTGCATTGAAGGCATAGGAAAAGAGGCAGAACGTCCACAATGATGCACTTGGCCAAAAAGGGCGTATGCGTTTTTTCCTGAATATATTCAGGAAAAAACGCATACGCCCTTTATGGCCAACCAAGCAAACTTGCAAAGGAAATCTGCACTACAATGAAGTCTCACTTCTCCCGGGTCAAAAGGGCCATCTGAAAAAAGTGTAAACTCCAGAAAGGCAGGACAGGCCATGGAGAACTGGGAGCCTTGTTATGCTGATGGGCGGGATGTAAATTGCCAACAGACACTCAGGAGAAGTGTATGGTGTTTCCTGAAACATCTAAAAAACAAAGCATAAGAGCCTAGGGCACTTCCACTTATGGTCCTATAGCTTAGGGAAATTAAAATGAAAAAGACACAGCCACCCCAAATTTTGGAACGGCTCTGTTTACAAGAACCTCGTTTACAGTACAAGTTCAACATCGCAGAAAGTGAAAAATGGATAAAAAAGTTGTGGTATTTACTTACAAAGCAATATCACTCAGCAATGAAATCTGTGTCATCAGGCCCTTAGCAGCACAATGAGTGGATTCAGGTATGATGATTCTAACTGAAATAAGTCACACAGAAAAAGAAACATCATAAGATATCACTAATACACGGAATGTAAACTTGGCTACACAGGAACTGCATTCCAAAACAGAACAGGGTCTCAAATTTAGAAAACCAACTTATGCTTGCTTAAGGTGAAAGGTGAGTTGGGGTGCTGCATAAAACCAGAGATTGAAATGAGCACAGATAAAGTTCCTTAAGCCAAATATGGAATACACAAGAGCTACTCCTTGCTCAACGAAATAGACACAAAACCCCATATTAAACGCCTAAGAATGCACCTGACTAGTAAGTATCTTAAAACCTATGGATTGCTATGTCTCCGAAAGAGAATCAAGCATGTGTACAGGGGCATAAACGCAGCAGTGATAGGATTGGAGAGGTTCGTGAGCAAATGAAGACCCTTTGAAGTCATATTGCATGGTACCCATTCCACGGGTTTCAACTCTCCAGGTTTAAGGTATTCTTCCTTCATCTAAAACATGCATGTGGAACCTAGAGTATGATCAACCATGTGATCGGGAGACGTGTTCAAATATGTCTCAGTTTTCGTACCCTGGTACTCGGGTGCAACATTCCAGACGCTTTACTAACACTCTCCCCAGTTGGAGAGTCAGTCCCTTTAACTTCCTGTTTGGCCCAGTTTGCAATTTCTGTGGAAGATGAACAGGAATAGCGAGAACCAATGAAAGACTAGCTGGAGGTGTCTGGATGGGCAAATATAACTCTCATTTCCCACCAGGAAGAGGAATTAACCAAAGGCTCAGTGTGCCGTGCCAGAACCAGATTAGGGCCTGAAGACATCCTGCAGTGTTGCGGCCAGGTCACAAAAAAGCGAGTTGAAGAAAGGAGCTCAGGGGCACTGTAATTCACAAACCTGCAGAGTTATAAATGACAGCTATCGTCCAAAAATAGACTGAAGTAAGGCTGCCAAGAGGACTTGAAAGCGGGGCAGAATTGCAGGAAACCGATTTCAGGAGGTAGACTGGAATTGCATTGAAAGCATAGGAAAAGAGGCAGAACGTCCACAATGATGCACTTGGCCAAAAAGGGCGTATGCGTTTTTTCCTGAATATATTCAGGAAAAAACGCATACGCCCTTTTTGGCCAACCAAGCAAGCTTGCAAAGGAAATCTGCACTACAATGAAGTCTCACTTCCCCCCGGTCAAAAGGGCCATCTGAAAAAAGTGTAAAATCCAGAAAGGCAGGACAGGCCATGGAGAACTGGGAGCCTTGTTATGCTGATGGGCGGGATGTAAATTGCCAACAACCACTTGGGAGAAGTGTATGGTGTTTCCTGAAACATCTAAAAAACAAAGCAACAGAACCTAGGGCACTTCCACTTATGGTCCTATAGCTTAGGGAAATTAAAATCAAAAAGACACAGCCACCCCAAAGTTTGGAACGGCTCTGTTTACAAGAAACTCGTTTACAGTACAAGTTCAACATCGCAGAAAGTGAAAAATGGATAAAGAAGTTGTGGTATTTACTTACAAAGCAATATCACTCAGCAATGAAATCTGTGTCATCAGGCCCTTAGCATCACAATGAGTGGATTCAGGTATGATGATTCTAACTGAAATAAGTCACACAGAAAAAGAAACATCATAAGATATCAGTAATACACGGAATGTAAACTTGGCTACACAGGAACTGAATTACAGAACAGAACAGGGTCTCAAATTTAGAAAACCAACTTATGCTTGCTTAAGGGGAAAGGTGAGTTGGGGTGCTGCATAAAACCAGAGATTGAAATGAGCACAGATAAAGTTCCTTAAGCCAAATATGGAATAGACAAGAGCTACTCCTTGCTCAACGAAATGGACTCAACACCGCATATTAAACGCCTAAGAATGTACCTGACTAGTAAGTATCTTAAAACCTATGGATTGCTATGTCTCCGAAAGAGAATCAAGCATGTGTACATGGGCATAAATGCAACAGTGATAGGATTGGAGGGGTTCGTGAGCAAATGAAGACCCTTTGAAGTCATATTGCATGGTACCCATTACACGGGTCTCAACTCTCCAGGTTTAAGGTATTGTTCCTTCAGCTAAAACATGCATGTGGAACCTAGATTATGATCAACCATGTGATCGGGAGACGTGTTCAAATATGTCTCAGTTTTCGTACCCTGGTACTCGGGTTCAACATTCCAGACGCTTTACTAACACTCTCCCCACTTGGAGAGTCAGTCCCTTTAAACTCCTGTTTGGCCCAGTTTGCAATTTCTGTGGAAGATGAACAGGAATAGCGAGAACCAATGAGAGACTAGCTGGAGGTGTCTGGATGGGCAAATTTAACTCTCATTTCCCACCAGGAAGAGGAATTAACCAAAGGCTCAGCGTGCCGTGCCGGAACCAGATTAGGGCCTGTAGACATACTGCGGTGTTGCGGCCAGGTCACAAGAAAGTGAGTTGAAGAAAGGAGCTCAGGGGCACTGTAATTCACAAACCTGCAGAGTTATAAATGACAGCTATCGTCCAAAAATAGACTGAAGTAAGGCTGCCAAGAGGACTTGAAAGCGGGGCAGAATTGCAGGAAACCGATTTCAGGAGGTAGACTGGAATTGCATTGAAGGCATAGGAAAAGAGGCAGAACGTCCACAATGATGCACTTGGCCAAAAAGGGCGTATGCGTTTTTTCCTGAATATATTCAGGAAAAAACGCATACACCCTTTTTGGCCAACCAAGCAAACTTGCAAAGGAAATCTGCACTACAATGAAGTCTCACTTCCCCCCGGTCAAAAGGGCCATCTGAAAAAAGTGTAAAATACAGAAAGGAAGGACAGGCCATGGAGAACTGGGAGCCTTGTTATGCTGATGGGCGGGATGTAAATTGCCAACAACCACTTGGGAGAAGTGTATGGTGTTTCCTGAAACATCTAAAAAACAAAGCAACAGAGCCGAGGGCACTTGCCCTTATGGTCCTATAGCTTAGGGAAATTAAAATCAAAAAGACACAGCCACCCCAAAGTTTGGGACGCCTCCGTTTACAAGAACCTCGTTTACCGTACAAGTTCAATATCACAGAAAGTGAAAAATTGATAAAGAACTTGTGGTACTTACGTACAATGCAGTATCACTCAGCAATGAAATCTATGTCATCAGGCCCGTAGCAATATAATGAGTGGATTCAGGTACGATGATTCTAACTGAAATAAGTCACACAGAAAAAGAAACATCATAAGATATCACTAATACACGGAATGTAAACTTGGCTACACAGGAACTGCATTCCAAAACAGAACAGGTTCTTAAATTTAGAAAACCAACTTATGCTTGCTTAAGGTGAAAGGTGAGTTGGGGTGCTTCATAAAACCAGAGATTGAAATGAGCACAGATAAAGTTCCTTAAGCCAAATATGGAATACACAAGAGCTACTCCTTGCTCAACGAAATGGACACAAAACCCCATATTAAACGCCTAAGAATGCACCTGACTAGTAAGTATCTTAAAACCTATGGATTGCTATGTCTCCGAAGGAGAATCAAGCATGTGTACAGGGGCATAAACGCAGCAGTGATAGGATTGGAGAGGTTCGTGAGCAAATGAAGACCCTTTGAAGTCATATTGCATGGTACCCATTCCACGGGTTTCAACTACCCAGGTTTAAGGTATTCTTCCTTCATCTAAAACATGCATGTGGAACCTAGAGTATGATCAACCATGTGATCGGGAGACGTGTTCAAATATGTCTCAGTTTTCGTACCCTGGTACTCGGGTGCAACATTCCAGACGCTTTACTAACACTCTCCCCACTTGGAGAGTCAGTCCCTTTAACTTCCTGTTTGGCCCAGTTTGCAATTTCTGTGGAAGATGAACAGGAATAGCGAGAACCAATGAAAGACTAGCTGGAGGTTTCTGGATGGGCAAATATAACTCTCATTTCCCACCAGGAAGAGGAATTAACCAAAGGCTCAGCGTGCCGTGCCAGAACCAGATTAGGGCCTGAAGACATCCTGCGGTGTTGCGGCCAGGTCACAAGAAAGCGAGTTGAAGAAAGGAGCTCAGGGGCACTGTAATTCACAAACCTGCAGAGTTATAAATGACAGCTATCGTCCAAAAATAGACTGAAGTAAGGCTGCCAAGAGGACTTGAATGCGGGGCAGAATTGCAGGAAACCGATTTCAGGAGGTAGACTGGAATTGCATTGAAAGCATAGGAAAAGAGGCAGAACGTCCACAATGATGCACTTGGCCAAAAAGGGCGTATGCGTTTTTTCCTGAATATATTCAGGAAAAAACGCATACGCCCTTTTTGGCCAACCAAGCAAGCTTGCAAAGGAAATCTGCACTACAATGAAGTCTCACTTCCCCCCGGTCAAAAGGGCCATCTGAAAAAAGTGTAAAATCCAGAAAGGCAGGACAGGCCATGGAGAACTGGGAGCCTTGTTATGCTGATGGGCGGGATGTAATTTGCCAACAACCACTCGGGAGAAGTGTATGGTGTTTCCTGAAACATCTAAAAAACAAAGCAACAGAACCTAGGGCACTTCCACTTATGGTCCTATAGCTTAGGGAAATTAAAATGAAAAAGACACAGCCACCCCAAAGTTTGGAACGGCTCTGTTTACAAGAACCTCGTTTACAGTACAAGTTCAACATCGCAGAAAGTGAAAAATGGATAAAGAAGTTGTGGTATTTACTAACAAAGCAATATCACTCAGCAATGAAATCTGTGTCATCAGGACCTTAGCAGCACAATGAGTGGATTCAGGTATGTTGATTCTAACTGAAATAAGTCACACAGAAAAAGAAACATCATAAGATATCACTAATACACGGAATGTAAACTTGGCTACACAGGAACTGCATTCCAAAACAGAACAGGGTCTCAAATTTAGAAAACCAACTTATGCTTGCTTAAGGGGAAAGATGAGTTGGGGTGCTGCATAAAACCAGAGATTGAAATGAGCACAGATAAAGTTCCTTAAGCCAAATATGGAATAGACAAGAGCTACTCCTTGCTCAACGAAATGGACTCAAAACCCCATATTAAGCGCCTAAGAATGTACCTGACTAGTAAGTATCTTAAAACCTATGGATTGCTATGTCTCCAAAAGAGAACCAAGCGTGTGTACAGGGGCATAAACGCAGCAGTGATAGGATTGGAGAGGTTCGGTGAGCAAATGAAGACCCTTTGAAGTCATATTGCATGGTACCCATTACACGGGTCTCAACTCTCCAGGTTTAAGGTATTCTTCCTTCAGCTAAAACATGCATGTGGAACCTAGAGTATGATCAACCATGTGAACGGGAGACGTGTTCAAATATGTCTCAGTTTTCTTCCCCTGGTACTCGGGTGCAACATTCCAGACACTTTACTAACACTCTCTCGACTTGGAGAGTCAGTCCCTTTAACCTCCTGTTTGGCCCAGTTTGCAATTTCTGCGGAAGATGAACGGGAATAGCGAGAACCAATGAGAGGCTAGTTGGAGGTGTCTGGACGGGCAAATTCAACTCTCATTTCCCACCAGGAAGAGGAATTAACCAAAGGCTCAGCGTGCCGTGCCGGAACCAGATTAGGGCCTGAAGCCATCCTGCGGTGTTGCGGCCAGGTCACAAGAAAGCGAGTTGAAGAAAGGAGCTCAGGGGCACTGTAATTCACAAACCTGCAGAGTTATAAATGACAGCTATCGTCCAAAAATAGACTGAAGTAAGGCTGCCAAGAGGACTTGAAAGCGGGGCAGAATTGCAGGAAACCGATTTCAGGAGGTAGACTGGAATTACATTGAAAGCATAGGAAAAGAGGCAGAACGTCCACAATGATGCACTTGGCCAAAAAGGGCATATGCGTTTTTTCCTGAATATATTCAGGAAAAAACGCATACGCCCTTTTTGGCCAACCAAGCAAGCTTGCAAAGGAAATCTGCACTACAATGAAGTCTCACATCCTCCCGGTCAAAAGGGCCATCTGAAAAAAGTGTAAAATCCAGAAAGGCAGGACAGGCCATGGAGAACAGGGAGCCTTGTTATGCTGATGGGCGGGATGTAATTTGCCAACAACCACTCGGGAGAAGTGTATGGTGTTTCCTGAAACATCTAAAAAACAAAGCAACAGAACCTAGGGCACTTCCACTTATGGTCCTATAGCTTAGGGAAATTAAAATGAAAAAGACACAGCCACCCCAAAGTTTGGAATGGCTCTGTTTACAAGAACCTCGTTTACAGTACAAGTTCAACATCACAGAAAGTGAAAAATGGATAAAGAAGTTGTGGTATTTACTTACAAAGCAATATCACTCAGCAATGAAATCTGTGTCATCAGGCCCTTAGCAGCACAATTGGTGGATTCAGGTATGATGATTCTAACTGAAATAAGTCACACAGAAAAAGAAACATCATAATATATCACTAATACATGGAATGTAAACTTGGCTACACAGGAACTGCATTCCAAAACAGAACAGGGTCTCAAATTTAGAAAACCAACTTATGCTTGCTTAAGGGGAAAGATGAGTTGGGGTGCTGCATAAAACCAGAGATTGAAATGAGCACAGATAAAGTTCCTTAAGCCAAATATGGAATAGACAAGAGCTACTCCTTGCTCAACGAAATGGACTCAAAACCCCATATTAAGCGCCTAAGAATGTACCTGACTAGTAAGTATCTTAAAACCTATGGATTGCTATGTCTCCAAAAGAGAATCAAGTGTGTGTACAGGGGCATAAACGCAGCAGTGATAGGATTGGAGAGGTTCGGTGAGCAAATGAAGACCCTTTGAAGTCATATTGCATGGTACCCATTACACGGGTCTCAACTCTCCAGGTTTAAGGTATTCTTCCTTCAGCTAAAACATGCATGTGGAACCCAGAGTATGATCAACCATGTGAACGGGAGACGTGTTCAAATATGTCTCAGTTTTCCTCCCCTGGTACTCGGGTGCAACATTCCAGACGCTTTACTAACACTCTCTCGACTTGGAGAGTCAGTCCCTTTAACCTCCTGTTTGGCCCAGTTTGCAATTTCTGCGGAAGATGAACGGGAATAGCGAGAACCAATGAGAGGCTAGCTGGAGGTGTCTGGACGGGCAAATTCAACTCTCATTTCCCACCAGGAAGAGGAATTAACCAAAGGCTCAGCGTGCCGTGCCGGAACCAGATTAGGGCCTGAAGCCATCCTGCGGTGTTGCGGCCAGGTCACAAGAAAGCGAGTTGAAGAAAGGAGCTCAGGGGCACTGTAATTCACAAACCTGCAGAGTTATAAATGACAGCTATCGTCCAAAAATAGACTGAAGTAAGGCTGCCAAGAGGACTTGAAAGCGGGGCAGAATTGCAGGAAACCGATTTCAGGAGGTAGACTGGAATTGCATTGAAAGCATAGGAAAAGAGGCAGAACGTCCACAATGATGCACTTGGCCAAAAAGGGCGTATGCGTTTTTTCCTGAATATATTCAGGAAAAAACGCATACGCCCTTTTTGGCCAACCAAGCAAGCTTGCAAAGGAAATCTGCACTACAATGAAGTCTCACTTCCCCCCGGTCAAAAGGGCCATCTGAAAAAAGTGTAAAATCCAGAAAGGCAGGACAGGCCATGGAGAACTGGGAGCCTTGTTATGCTGATGGGCGGGATGTAAATTGCCAAGAACCACTTGGGAGAAGTGTATGGTGTTTCATGAAACAACTAAAAAACAAAGCAACAGAACCTAGGGCACTTCCACTTATGGTCCTATAGCTTAGGGAAATTAAAATGAAAAAGACACAGCCACCCCAAAGTTTGGAACGGCTCTGTTTACAAGAACCTCGTTTACAGTACAAGTTCAACATCGTAGAAAGTGAAAAATGGATAAAGAAGTTGTGGTATTTACTTACAAAGCAATATCACTCAGCAATGAAATCTGTGTCATCAGGCCCTTAGCAGCACAATGAGTGGATTCAGGTATGATGATTCTAACTGAAATAAGTCACACAGAAAAAGAAACATCATAAGATATCACTAATACACGGAATGTAAACTTGGCTACACAGGAACTGCATTCCAAAACAGAACAGGGTCTCAAATTTAGAAAACTAACTTATGCTTGCTTAAGGGGAAAGGTGAGTTGGGGTGCTGCATAAAACCAGAGATTGAAATGAGCACAGATAAAGTTCCTTAAGCCAAATATGGAATAGACAAGAGCTACTCCTTGCTCAACGAAATGGACTCAAAACCCCATATTAAACGCCTAAGAATGTACCTGACTAGTAAGTATCTTAAAACCTATGGATTGCTATGTCTCCAAAAGAGAATCAAGCGTGTGTACAGGGGCATAAACGCAGCAGTGATAGGATTGGAGAGGTTCGGTGAGCAAATGAAGACCCTTTGAAGTCATATTGCATGGTACCCATTACACGGGTCTCAACTCTCCAGGTTTAAGGTATTCTTCCTTCAGCTAAAACATGCATGTGGAACCCAGAGTATGATCAACCATGTGAACGGGAGACGTGTTCAAATATGTCTCAGTTTTCGTACCCTGGTACTCGGGTGCAACATTCCAGACGCTTTACTAACACTCTCCCGACTTGGAGAGTCAGTCCCTTTAACCTCCTGTTTGGCCCAGTTTGCAATTTCTGCGGAAGATGAACAGGAATAGCGAGAACCAATGAGAGGCTAGCTGGAGGTGTCTGGACGGGCAAATTCAACTCTCATTTCCCACCAGGAAGAGGAATTAACCAAAGGCTCAGCATACCGGGCCAGAACCAGATTAGGGCCTGAAGCCATCCTGCGGTGTTGCGGCCAGGTCACAAGAAAGCGAGTTGAAGAAAGGAGCTCAGGGGCACTGTAATTCACAAACCTGCAGAGTTATAAATGACAGCTATCGTCCAAAAATAGACTGAAGTAAGGCTGCCAAGAGGACTTGAAAGTGGAGCAGAATTGCAGGAAACCGATTTCAGGAGGTAGACTGGAATTGCATTGAAAGCATAGGAAAAGAGGCAGAACGTCCACAATGATGCACTTGGCCAAAAAGGGCGTATGCGTTTTTTCCTGAATATATTCAGGAAAAAACGCATACGCCCTTTTTGGCCAACCAAGCAAGCTTGCAAAGGAAATCTGCACTACAATGAAGTCTCACTTCCCCCGGTCAAAAGGGCCATCTGAAAAAGGGTAAAATCCAGAAAGGCAGGACAGGCCATGGAGAACTGGGAGCCTTGTTATGCTGATGGGCGGGATGTAAATTGCCAAGAACCACTTGGGAGAAGTGTATGGTGTTTCCTGAAACAACTAAAAAACAAAGCAACAGAACCTAGGGCACTTCCACTTATGGTCCTATAGCTTAGGGAAATTAAAATGAAAAAGACACAGCCACCCCAAAGTTTGGAACGGCTCTGTTTACAAGAACCTCGTTTACAGTACAAGTTCAACATCGCAGAAAGTGAAAAATGGATAAAGAAGTTGTGGTATTTACTTACAAAGCAATATCACTCAGCAATGAAATCTGTGTCATCAGGCCCTTAGCAGCACAATGAGTGGATTCAGGTATGATGATTCTAACTGAAATAAGTCACACAGAAAAAGAAACATCATAAGATATCACTAATACACGGAATGTAAACTTGGCTACACAGGAACTGCATTCCAAAACAGAACAGGGTCTCAAATTTAGAAAACCAACTTATGCTTGCTTAAGGGGAAAGGTGAGTTGGGGTGCTGCATAAAACCAGAGATTGAAATGAGCACAGATAAAGTTCCTTAAGCCAAATATGGAATACACAAGAGCTACTCCTTGCTCAACGAAATGGACTCAAAACCCCATATTAAACGCCTAAGAATGTACCTGACTAGTAAGTATCTTAAAACCTATGGATTGCTATGTCTCCAAAAGAGAATCAAGCGTGTGTACAGGGGCATAAAAGCAGCAGTGATAGGATTGGAGAGGTTCGGTGAGCAAATGAAGACCCTTTGAAGTCATATTGCATGGTACCCATTCCACGGGTCTCAACTCTCCAGGTTTAAGGTATTGTTCCTTCAGCTAAAACATGCATGTGGAACCTAGATTATGATCAACCATGTGATCGGGAGACGTGTTCAAATATGTCTCAGTTTTCGTACCCTGGTACTCGGGTTCAACATTCCAGACGCTTTACTAACACTCTCCTCACTTGGAGAGTCAGTCCCTTTAACCTCCTGTTTGGCCCAGTTTGCAATTTCTGTGGAACATGAACAGGAATAGCGAGAACCAATGAGAGACTAGCTGGAGGTGTCTGGATGGGCAAATTTAACTCTCATTTCCCACCAGGAAGAGGAATTAACCAAAGGCTCAGCGTGCCGTGCCGGAACCAGATTAGGGCCTGTAGACATCCTGCGGTGTTGCGGCCAGGTCACAAGAAAGCGAGTTGAAGAAAGGAGCTCAGGGGCACTGTAATTCACAAACCTGCAGAGTTATAAATGACAGCTATCGTCCAAAAATAGACTGAAGTAAGGCTGCCAAGAGGACTTGAAAGCGGGGCAGAATTGCAGGAAACCGATTTCAGGAGGTAGACTGGAATTGCATTGAAGGCATAGGAAAAGAGGCAGAACGTCCACAATGATGCACTTGGCCAAAAAGTGCGTATGCGTTTTTTCCTGAATATATTCAGGAAAAAACGCATACGCCCTTTTTGGCCAACCAAGCAAACTTGCAAAGGAAATCTGCACTACAATGAAGTCTCACTTCCCGCCGGTCAAAAGGGCCATCTGAAAAAAGTGTAAAATCCAGAAAGGCAGGACAGGCCATGGAGAACTGGGAGCCTTGTTATGCTGATGGGTGGGATGTAAATTGCCAACAGACACTCAGGAGAAGTGTATGGTGTTTCCTGAAACATCTAAAAAACAAAGCATCAGAGCCTAGGGCACTTCCACTTATGGTCCTATAGCTTAGGGAAATTAAAATCAAAAAGACACAGCCAGCCCAAAATTTGGAACGGCTCTGTTTACAAGAACCTCGTTTACAGTACAAGTTCAACATCGCAGAAAGTGAAAAATGGATAAAGAAGTTGTGGTATTTACTTACAAAGCAATATCACTCAGCAATGAAATCTGTGTCATCAGGCCCTTAGCAGCACAATGAGTGGATTCAGGTATGATAATTCTAACTGAAATAAGTCACACAGAAAAAGAAACATCATAAGATATCACTAATACACGGAATGTAAACTTGGCTACACAGGAACTGCATTCCAAAACAGAACAGGGTCTCAAATTTAGAAAACCAACTTATGCTTGCTTAAGGGGAAAGGTGAGTTGGGGTGCTGCATAAAACCAGAGATTGAAATGAGCACAGATAAAGTTCCTTAAGCCAAATATGGAATAGACAAGAGCTACTCCTTGCTCAACGAAATGGACTCAAAACCCCATATTAAACGCCTAAGAATGTACCTGACTAGTAAGTATCTTAAAACCTATGGATTGCTATGTCTCCAAAAGAGAATCAAGCGTGTGTACAGGGGCATAAACGCAGCAGTGATAGGATTGGAGAGGTTCGGTGAGCAAATGAAGACCCTTTGAAGTCATATTGCATGGTACCCATTCCACGGGTCTCAACTCTCCAGGTTTAAGGTATTCTTCCTTCAGCTAAAACATGCATGTGGAACCCAGAGTATGATCAACCATGTGAACGGGAGACGTGTTCAAATATGTCTCAGTTTTCCTCCCCTGGTACTCGGGTGCAACATTCCAGACGCTTTACTAACACTCTCCCGACTTGGAGAGTCAGTCCCTTTAACCTCCTGTTTGGCCCAGTTTGCAATTTCTGCGGAAGATGAACAGGAATAGTGAGAACCAATGAGAGGCTAGCTGGAGGTGTCTGGACGGGCAAATTCAACTCTCATTTCCCACCAGGAAGAGGAATTAACCAAAGGCTCAGCATGCCGGGCCGGAACCAGATTAGGGCCTGAAGCCATCCTGCGGTGTTGCGGCCAGGTCACAAGAAAGCGAGTTGAAGAAAGGAGCTCAGGGGCACTGTAATTCACAAACCTGCAGAGTTATAAATGACAGCTATCGTCCAAAAATAGACTGAAGTAAGGCTGCCAAGAGGACTTGAAAGCGGGGCAGAATTGCAGGAAACCGATTTCAGGAGGTAGACTGGAATTGCATTGAAAGCATAGGAAAAGAGGCAGAACGTCCACAATGATGCACTTGGCCAAAAAGGGCGTATGCGTTTTTTCCTGAATATATTCAGGAAAAAACGCATACGCCCTTTTTGGCCAACCAAGCAAGCTTGCAAAGGAAATCTGCACTACAATGAAGTCTCACTTCCCCCTGGTCAAAAGGGACATCTGAAAAAAGTGTAAAATCCAGAAAGGCAGGACAGGCCATGGAGAACTGGGAGCCTTGTTATGCTGATGGGCGGGATGTAAATTGCCAAGAACCACTTGGGAGAAGTGTATGGTGTTTCCTGAAACAACTAAAAAACAAAGCAACAGAACCTAGGGCACTTCCACTTATGGTCCTATAGCTTAGGGAAATTAAAATGAAAAAGACACAGCCACCCCAAAGTTTGGAACGGCTCTGTTTACAAGAACCTCGTTTACAGTACAAGTTCAACATCGCAGAAAGTGAAAAATGGATAAAGAAGTTGTGGTATTTACTTACAAAGCAATATCACTCAGCAATGAAATCTGTGTCATCAGGCCCTTAGCAGCACAATGAGTGGATTCAGGTATGATGATTCTAACTGAAATAAGTCACACAGAAAAAGAAACATCATAAGATATCACTAATACACGGAATGTAAACTTGGCTACACAGGAACTGCATTCCAAAACAGAACAGGGTCTCAAATTTAGAAAACCAACTTATGCTTGCTTAAGGGGAAAGGTGAGTTGGGGTGCTGCATAAAACCAGAGATTGAAATGAGCACAGATAAAGTTCCTTAAGCCAAATATGGAATAGACAAGAGCTACTCCTTGCTCAACGAAATGGACTCAAAACCCCATATTAAACGCCTAAGAATGTACCTGACTAGTAAGTATCTTAAAACCTATGGATTGCTATGTCTCCAAAAGAGAATCAAGCGTGTGTACAGGGGCATAAACGCAGCAGTGATAGGATTGGAGAGGTTCGGTGAGCAAATGAAGACCCTTTGAAGTCATATTGCATGGTACCCATTACACGGGTTTCAACTCTCCAGGTTTAAGGTATTCTTCCTTCAGCTAAAACATGCATGTGGAACCCAGAGTATGATCAACCATGTGAACGGGAGACGTGTTCAAATATGTCTCAGTTTTCCTCCCCTGGTACTCGGGTGCAACATTCCAGACGCTTTACTAACACTCTCCCGACTTGGAGAGTCAGTCCCTTTAACCTCCTGTTTGGCCCAGTTTGCAATTCCTGCGGAAGATGAACAGGAATAGCGAGAACCAATGAGAGGCTAGCTGGAGGTGTCTGGACGGGCAAATTCAACTCTCATTTCCCACCAGGAAGAGGAATTAACCAAAGGCTCAGCATGCCGGGCCGGAACCAGATTAGGGCCTGAAGCCATCCTGCGGTGTTGCGGCCAGGTCACAAGAAAGCGAGTTGAAGAAAGGAGCTCAGGGGCACTGTAATTCACAAACCTGCAGAGTTATAAATGACAGCTATCGTCCAAAAATAGACTGAAGTAAGGCTGCCAAGAGGACTTGAAAGCGGGGCAGAATTGCAGGAAACCGATTTCAGGAGGTAGACTGGAATTGCATTGAAAGCATAGGAAAAGAGGCAGAACGTCCACAATGATGCACTTGGCCAAAAAGGGCGTATGCGTTTTTTCCTGAATATATTCAGGAAAAAACGCATACGCCCTTTTTGGCCAACCAAGCAAACTTGCAAAGGAAATCTGCACTACAATGAAGTCTCACTTCCCCCCGGTCAAAAGGGCCATCTGAAAAAAGTGTAAAATCCAAAAAGACAGGACAGGCCATGGAGAACTGGGAGCCTTGTTATGCTGATGGGCGGGATGTAAATTGCCAAGAACCACTTGGTAGAAGTGTATGGTGTTTCCTGAAACAACTAAAAAACAAAGCAACAGAACCTAGTGCACTTCCACTTATGGTCCTATAGCTTAGGGAAATTAAAATCAAAAAGACACAGCCACCCCAAAGTTTGGAACGGCTCTGTTTACAAGAACCTCGTTTACAGTACAAGTTCAACATCGCAGAAAGTGAAAAATGGATAAAGAAGTTGTGGTATTTACTTACAAAGCAATATCACTCAGCAATGAAATCTGTGTCATCAGGCCCTTAGCAGCACAATGAGTGGATTCAGGTATGATGATTCTAACTGAAATAAGTCACACAGAAAAAGAAACATCATAAGATATCACTAATACACGGAATGTAAACTTGGCTACACAGGAACTGCATTCCAAAACAGAACAGGGTCTCAAATTTAGAAAACCAACTTATGCTTGCTTAAGGGGAAAGGTGAGTTGGGGTGCTGCATAAAACCAGAGATTGAAATGAGCACAGATAAAGTTCCTTAAGCCAAATATGGAATAGACAAGAGCTACTCCTTGCTCAACGAAATGGACTCAAAACCCCATATTAAACGCCTAAGAATGTACCTGACTAGTAAGTATCTTAAAACCTATGGATTGCTATGTCTCCAAAAGAGAATCAAGCGTGTGTACAGGGGCATAAACGCAGCAGTGATAGGATTGGAGAGGTTCGGTGAGCAAATGAAGACCCTTTGAAGTCATATTGCATGGTACCCATTACACGGGTCTCAACTCTCCAGGTTTAAGGTATTCTTCCTTCAGCTAAAACATGCATGTGGAACCCAGAGTATGATCAACCATGTGAACGGGAGACGTGTTCAAATATGTCTCAGTTTTCCTCCCCTGGTACTCGGGTGCAACATTCCAGACGCTTTACTAACACTCTCCCGACTTGGAGAGTCAGTCCCTTTAACCTCCTGTTTGGCCCAGTTTGCAATTTCTGCGGAAGATGAACAGGAATAGCGAGAACCAATGAGAGGTTAGCTGGAGGTGTCTGGACGGGCAAATTCAACTTTCATTTCCCACCAGGAAGAGGAATTAACCAAAGGCTCAGCATGCCGTGCCGGAACCAGATTAGGGCCTGAAGCCATCCTGCGGTGTTGCGGCCAGGTCACAAGAAAGCGAGTTGAAGAAAGGAGCTCAGGGGCACTGTAATTCACAAACCTGCAGAGTTATAAATGACAGCTATCGTCCAAAAATAGACTGAAGTAAGGCTGCCAAGAGGACTTGAAAGCGGGGCAGAATTGCAGGAAACCGATTTCAGGAGGTAGACTGGAATTGCATTGAAAGCATAGGAAAAGAGGCAGAACGTCCACAATGATGCACTTGGCCAAAAAGGGTGTATGCGTTTTTTCCTGAATATATTCAGGAAAAAACGCATACGCACTTTTTGGCCAACCAAGCAAGCTTGCAAAGGAAATCTGCACTACAATGAAGTCTCACTTCCCCCCTGTCAAAAGGGCCATCTGAAAAAAGTGTAAAATCCAGAAAGGCAGGACAGGCCATGGAGAACTGGGAGCCGTGTTATGCTGAAGGGCGGGATGTAAATTGCCAACAAACACTCGGGAGAAGTGTATGGTGTTTCCTGAAACATCTAAAAAACAAAGCAACAGAGCCTAGGGCACTTCCACTTATGGTCCTATAGCTTAGGGAATTTAAAATCAAAAAGACACAGCCACCCCAAAGTTTGGAACGGCTCTGTTTACAAGAACCTCGTTTACAGTACAAGTTCAACATCACAGAAAGTGAAAAATGGATAAAGAAGTTGTGGTATTTACTTACAAAGCAATATCACTCAGCAATGAAATCTGTGTCATCAGGCCCTTAGCAGCACAATGAGTGGATTCAGGTATGATGATTCTAACTGAAATAAGTCACACAGAAAAAGAAACATCATAAGATATCAGTAATACACGGAATGTAAACTTGGCTACACAGGAACTGAATTACAGAACAGAACAGGGTCTCAAATTTAGAAAACCAAATTATGCTTGCTTAAGGGTAAATGTGAGTTGGCGTGCTGCATAAAACCAGAGATTGAAATGAGCACAGATAAAGTTCCTTAAGCCAAATATGGAATAGACAAGAGCTACTCCTTGCTCAACGAAATGGACTCAAAACCCCATATTAAACGCCTAAGAATGTACCTGACTAGTAAGTATCGTAAAACCTATGGATTGCTATGTCTCCAAAAGAGAATCAAGCGTGTGTACAGGGGCATAAACGCAGCAGTGATAGGATTGGAGAGGTTCGGTGAGCAAATGAAGACCCTTTGAAGTCATATTGCATGGTACCCATTACACGGGTTTCAACTCTCCAGGTTTAAGGTATTCTTCCTTCAGCTAAAACATGCATGTGGAACCCAGAGTATGATCAACCATGTGAACGGGAGACGTGTTCAAATATGTCTCAGTTTTCCTCCCCTGGTACTCGGGTGCAACATTCCAGACGCTTTACTAACACTCTCCCGACTTGGAGAGTCAGTCCCTTTAACCTCCTGTATGGCCCAGTTTGCAATTTCTGCGGAAGATGAACAGGAATAGCGAGAACCAATGAGAGGCTAGCTGGAGGTGTCTGGACGGGCAAATTCAACTCTCATTTCCCACCAGGAAGAGGAATTAACCAAAGGCTCAGCATGCCGGGCCGGAACCAGATTAGGGCTTGAAGCCATCCTGCGGTGTTGCGGCCAGGTCACAAGAAAGCGAGTTGAAGAAAGGAGCTCAGGGGCACTGTAATTCACAAACCTGCAGAGTTATAAATGACAGCTATCGTCCAAAAATAGACTGAAGTAAGGCTGCCAAGAGGACTTGAAAGCGGGGCAGAATTGCAGGAAACCGATTTCAGGAGGTAGACTGGAATTGCATTGAAAGCATAGGAAAAGAGGCAGAACGTCCACAATGATGCACTTGGCCAAAAAGGGCGTATGCGTTTTTTCCTGAATATATTCAGGAAAAAACGCATACGCCCTTTTTGGCCAACCAAGCAAACTTGCAAAGGAAATCTGCACTACAATGAAGTCTCACTTCCCCCCGGTCAAAAGGGCCATCTGAAAAAAGTGTAAAATCCAGAAAGACAGGACAGGCCATGGAGAACTGGGAGCCTTGTTATGCTGATGGGCGGGATGTAAATTGCCAAGAACCACTTGGTAGAAGTGTATGGTGTTTCCTGAAACAACTAAAAAACAAAGCAACAGAACCTAGTGCACTTCCACTTATGGTCCTATAGCTTAGGGAAATTAAAATCAAAAAGACACAGCCACCCCAAAGTTTGGAACGGCTCTGTTTACAAGAACCTCGTTTACAGTACAAGTTCAACATCGCAGAAAGTGAAAAATGGATAAAGAAGTTGTGGTATTTACTTACAAAGCAATATCACTCAGCAATGAAATCTGTGTCATCAGGCCCTTAGCAGCACAATGAGTGGATTCAGGTATGATGATTCTAACTGAAATAAGTCACACAGAAAAAGAAACATCATAAGATATCACTAATACACGGAATGTAAACTTGGCTACACAGGAACTGCATTCCAAAACAGAACAGGGTCTCAAATTTAGAAAACCAACTTATGCTTGCTTAAGGGGAAAGGTGAGTTGGGGTGCTGCATAAAACCAGAGATTGAAATGAGCACAGATAAAGTTCCTTAAGCCAAATATGGAATAGACAAGAGCTACTCCTTGCTCAACGAAATGGACTCAAAACCCCATATTAAACGCCTAAGAATGTACCTGACTAGTAAGTATCTTAAAACCTATGGATTGCTATGTCTCCAAAAGAGAATCAAGCGTGTGTACAGGGGCATAAACGCAGCAGTGATAGGATTGGAGAGGTTCGGTGAGCAAATGAAGACCCTTTGAAGTCATATTGCATGGTACCCATTACACGGGTCTCAACTCTCCAGGTTTAAGGTATTCTTCCTTCAGCTAAAACATGCATGTGGAACCCAGAGTATGATCAACCATGTGAACGGGAGACGTGTTCAAATATGTCTCAGTTTTCCTCCCCTGGTACTCGGGTGCAACATTCCAGACGCTTTACTAACACTCTCCCGACTTGGAGAGTCAGTCCCTTTAACCTCCTGTTTGGCCCAGTTTGCAATTTCTGCGGAAGATGAACAGGAATAGCGAGAACCAATGAGAGGCTAGCTGGAGGTGTCTGGACGGGCAAATTCAACTTTCATTTCCCACCAGGAAGAGGAATTAACCAAAGGCTCAGCATGCCGTGCCGGAACCAGATTAGGGCCTGAAGCCATCATGCGGTGTTGCGGCCAGGTCACAAGAAAGCGAGTTGAAGAAAGGAGCTCAGGGGCACTGTAATTCACAAACCTGCAGAGTTATAAATGACAGCTATCGTCCAAAAATAGACTGAAGTAAGGCTGCCAAGAGGACTTGAAAGCGGGGCAGAATTGCAGGAAACCGATTTCAGGAGGTAGACTGGAATTGCATTGAAAGCATAGGAAAAGAGGCAGAACGTCCACAATGATGCACTTGGCCAAAAAGGGTGTATGCGTTTTTTCCTGAATATATTCAGGAAAAAACGCATACGCACTTTTTGGCCAACCAAGCAAGCTTGCAAAGGAAATCTGCACTACAATGAAGTCTCACTTCCCCCCTGTCAAAAGGGCCATCTGAAAAAAGTGTAAAATCCAGAAAGGCAGGACAGGCCATGGAGAACTGGGAGCCGTGTTATGCTGAAGGGCGGGATGTAAATTGCCAACAAACACTCGGGAGAAGTGTATGGTGTTTCCTGAAACATCTAAAAAACAAAGCAACAGAGCCTAGGGCACTTCCACTTATGGTCCTATAGCTTAGGGAATTTAAAATCAAAAAGACACAGCCACCCCAAAGTTTGGAACGGCTCTGTTTACAAGAACCTCGTTTACAGTACAAGTTCAACATCACAGAAAGTGAAAAATGGATAAAGAAGTTGTGGTATTTACTTACAAAGCAATATCACTCAGCAATGAAATCTGTGTCATCAGGCCCTTAGCAGCACAATGAGTGGATTCAGGTATGATGATTCTAACTGAAATAAGTCACACAGAAAAAGAAACATCATAAGATATCAGTAATACACGGAATGTAAACTTGGCTACACAGGAACTGAATTACAGAACAGAACAGGGTCTCAAATTTAGAAAACCAAATTATGCTTGCTTAAGGGTAAATGTGAGTTGGCGTGCTGCATAAAACCAGAGATTGAAATGAGCACAGATAAAGTTCCTTAAGCCAAATATGGAATAGACAAGAGCTACTCCTTGCTCAACGAAATGGACTCAACACCGCATATTAAACGCCTAAGAATGTACCTGACTAGTAAGTATCTTAAAACCTATGGATTGCTATGTCTCTGAAAGAGAATCAAGCATGTGTACAGGGGCATAAACGCAGCAGTGATAGGATTGGAGAGGTTCAGTGAGCAAATGAAGACCCTTTGAAGTCATATTGCATGGTACCCATTCCACGGGTTTCAACTACCCAGATTTTAGGTATTCTTCCTTCAGCTAAAACATGCATGTGGAACCCAGAGTTTGATCAACCATGTGATCGGGAGACGTGTTCAAATATGTCTCAGTTTTCCTCCCCTGGTACTCGGGTGCAACATTCCAGACGCTTTACTAACACTCTCCCCACTTGGAGAGTCAGCGCCTTTAACCTCCTGTTTGGCCCAGTTTGCAATTTCTGCGGAAGATGAACAGGAATAGCAAGAACCAATGAGAGGCTAGCTGGAGGTGTCTGGACGGGCAAATTTAACTCTCATTTCCCACCAGGAAGAGGAAATAACCAAAGGCTCAGCGTGCCGGGCCGGAACCAGATTAGGGCCTGAAGCCATCCTGCGGTGTTGCGGCCAGCTCAAAAGAAAGCGAGTTGAAGAAAGGAGCTCAGGGGCACTGTAATTCACAAACCTGCAGAGTTATAAATGACAGCTATCGTCCAAAAATAGACTGAAGTAAGGCTGCCAAGAGGACTTGAAAGCGGGGCAGAATTGCAGGAAACCGATTTCAGGAGGTAGACTGGAATTGCATTGAAAGCATAGGAAAAGAGGCAGAACGTCCACAATGATGCACTTGGCCAAAAAGGGCGTATGCGTTTTTTCCTGAATATATTCAGGAAAAAACGCATACGCCCTTTTTGGCCAACCAAGCAAGCTTGCAAAGGAAATCTGCACTACAATGAAGTCTCACTTCCCCCCGGTCAAAAGGGCCATCTGAAAAAAGTGTAAAATCCAGAAAGGCAGGACAGGCCATGGAGAACTGGGAGCCTTGTTATGCTGATGGGCGCAATGTAAATTGCCAACAACCACTTGGGAGAAGTGTATGGTGTTTCCTGAAACATCTAAAAAACAAAGCAACAGAACCTAGGGCACTTCCACTTATGGTCCTATAGCTTAGGGAAATTAAAATCAAAAAGACACAGCCACCTCAAAGTTCGGAACGGCTCTGTTTACAAGAACCTCGTTTACAGTACAAGTTCAACATCGCAGAAAGTGAAAAATGGATAAAGAAGTTGTGGTATTTACTTACAAAGCAATATCACTCAGCAATGAAATCTGTGTCATCAGGCCCTTAGCAGCACAATGAGTGGATTCAGGTATGATGATTCTAACTGAAATAAGTCACACAGAAAAAGAAACATCATAAGATATCAGTAATACACGGAATGTAAACTTGGCTACACAGGAACTGAATTACAGAACAGAACAGGGTCTCAAATTTAGAAAACCAACTTATGCTTGCTTAAGGGTAAAGGTGAGTTGGGGTGCTGCATAAAACCAGAGATTGAAATGAGCACAGATAAAGTTCCTTAAGCCAAATATGGAATAGACAAGAGCTACTCCTTGCTCAACGAAATGGACTCAACACCGCATATTAAACGCCTAAGAATGTACCTGACTAGTAAGTATCTTAAAACCTATGGATTGCTATGTCTCCGAAAGAGAATCAAGCATGTGTACAGGGGCATAAACGCAGCAGTGATAGGATTGGAGAGTTTCGGTGAGCAAATGAAGACCCTTTGAAGTCATATTGCATGGTACCCATTCCACGGGTTTCAACTACCCAGGTTTTAGGTATTCTTCCTTCAGCTAAAACATGCATGTGGAACCCAGAGTATGATCAACCATGAGATCGGGAGACGTGTTCAAATATGTCTCAGTTTTCCTCCCCTGGTACTCGGGTGCAACATTCCAGACGCTTTACTAACACTCTCCCCACTTGGAAAGTCAGCGCCTTTAACCTCCTGTTTGGCCCAGTTTGCAATTTCTGCGGAAGATGAACAGGAATAGCGAGAACCAATGAGAGGCTAGCTGGAGGTGTCTGGACGGGCAAATTTAACTCTCATTTCCCACCAGGAAGAGGAAATAACCAAAGGCTCAGTGTGCCATGCCGGAACCAGATTAGGGCCTGAAGCCATCCTGCGGTGTTGCGGCCAGCTCACAAGAAAGCGAGTTGAAGAAAGAGCTCAGGGGCACTGTAATTCACAAACCTGCAGAGTTATAAATGACAGCTATCGTCCAAAAATAGACTGAAGTAAGGCTGCCAAGAGGACTTGAAAGCGGGGCAGAATTGCAGGAAACCGATTTCAGGAGGTAGACTGGAATTGCATTGAAAGCATAGGAAAAGAGGCAGAACGTCCACAATGATGCACTTGGCCAAAAAGGGCGTATGCGTTTTTTCCTGAATATATTCAGGAAAAAACGCATACGCCCTTTTTGGCCAACCAAGCAAGCTTGCAAAGGAAATCTGCACTACAATGAAGTCTCACTTCCCCCCTGTCAAAAGGGCCATCTGAAAAAAGTGTAAAATCCAGAAAGGCAGGACAGGCCATGGAGAACTGGGAGCCTTGTTATGCTGATGGGCGGGATGTAAATTACCAACAGACACTCAGGAGAAGTGTATGGTGTTTCCTGAAACATCTAAAAAACAAAGCAACAGAGCCTAGGGCACTGCCACTTATGGTCTTATAGCTTAGGGAAATTAAAATCAAAAAGACACAGCCACCCCAATGTTTGGGACGCCTCTGTTTACAAGAACCTCGTTTACAGTACAAGTTCAACATCACAGAAATTGAAAAATGGATAAAGAAGTTGTGGTATTTACTTACAAAGCAATATCACTCAGCAATGAAATCTGTGTCATCAGGCCCTTAGCAGCACAATGAGTGGATTCAGGTATGATGATTCTAACTGAAATAAGTCACACAGAAAAAGAAACATCATAAGATATCAGTAATACACGGAATGTAAACTTGGCTACACAGGAACTGAATTACAGAACAGAACAGGGTCTCAAATTTAGAAAACCAACTTATGCTTGCTTAAGGGGAAAGGTGAGTTGGGGTGCTGCATAAAAGCAGAGATTGAAATGAGCACAAAGTTCCTTAAGCCAAATATGGAATAGACAAGAGCTACTCCTTGCTCAACGAAATGGACTCAACACCGCATATTAAACGCCTAAGAATGTACCTGACTAGTAAGTATCTTAAAACCTATAGATTGCTATGTCTCCGAAAGAGAATCAAGCATGTGTACAGGGGCATAAACGCAGCAGTGATAGGATTGGAGAGGTTCGGTGAGCAAATGAAGACCCTTTGAAGTCATATTGCATGGTACCCATTACACGGGTTTCAACTACGCAGATTTTAGGTATTCTTCCTTCAGCTAAAACATGCATGTGGAACCCAGAGTATGATCAACCATGTGATCGGGAGACGTGTTCAAATATGTCTCAGTTTTCCTCCCCTGGTACTCGGGTGCAACATTCCAGACGCTTTACTAACACTCTCCCCACTTGGAGAGTCAGTCCCTTTAACCTCCTGTTTGGCCCAGTTTGCAATTTCTGCGGAAGATGAACAGGAATAGCGAGAACCAATGAGAGGCTAGCTGGAGGTGTCTGGACGGGCAAATTTAACTCTCATTTCCCACCAGGAAGAGGAATTAACCAAAGGCTCAGCATGCCGGGCCGGAACCAGATTAGGGCCTGAAGCCATCCTGCGGTGTTGCGGCCAGGTCACAAGAAAGCGAGTTGAAGAAAGGAGCTCAGGGGCACTGTAATTCACAAACCTGCAGAGTTATAAATGACAGCTATCGTCCAAAAATAGACTGAAGTAAGGCTGCCAAGAGGACTTGAAAGCGGGGCAGAATTGCAGGAAACCGATTTCAGGAGGTAGACTGGAATTGCATTGAAAGCATAGGAAAAGAGGCAGAACGTCCACAATGATGCACTTGGCCAAAAAGGGCGTATGCGTTTTTTCCTGAATATATTCAGGAAAAAACGCATACGCCCTTTTTGGCCAACCAAGCAAGCTTGCAAAGGAAATCTGCACTACAATGAAGTCTCACTTCCCCCCGGTCAAAAGGGCCATCTGAAAAAAGTGTAAAATCCAGAAAGGCAGGACAGGCCATGGAGAACTGGGAGCCTTGTTATGCTGATGGGCGGAATGTAAATTGCCAACAACCACTTGGGAGAAGTGTATGGTGTTTCCTGAAACATCTAAAAAACAAAGCAACAGAACCTAGGGCACTTCCACTTATGGTCCTATAGCTTAGGGAAATTAAAATCAAAAAGACACACCCACCTCAAAGTTCGGAACGGCTCTGTTTACAAGAACCTCGTTTACAGTACAAGTTCAACATCGCAGAAAGTGAAAAATGGATAAAGAAGTTGTGGTATTTACTTACAAAGCAATATCACTCAGCAATGAAATCTGTGTCATCAGGCCCTTAGCAGCACAATGAGTGGATTCAGGTATGATGATTCTAACTGAAATAAGTCACACAGAAAAAGAAACATCATAAGATATCAGTAATACACGGAATGTAAACTTGGCTACACAGGAACTGAATTACAGAACAGAACAGGGTCTCAAATTTAGAAAACCAACTTATGCTTGCTTAAGGGGAAAGGTGAGTTGGGGTGCTGCATAAAACCAGAGATTGAAATGAGCACAGATAAAGTTCCTTAAGCCAAATATGGAATAGACAAGAGCTACTCCTTGCTCAACGAAATGGACTCAACACCCCATATTAAACGCCTAAGAATGTACCTGACTAGTAAGTATCTTAAAACCTATGGATTGCTATGTCTCCGAAAGAGAATCAAGCATGTGTACAGGGGCATAAACGCAGCAGTGATAGGATTGGAGAGGTTCGGTGAGCAAATGAAGACCCTTTGAAGTGATATTGCATGGTACCCATTCCACGGGTTTCAACTACCCAGGTTTTAGGTATTGTTCCTTCAGCTAAAACATGCATGTGGAACCTAGATTATGATCAACCATGTGATCGGGAGACGTGTTCAAATATGTCTCAGTTTTCCTCCCCTGGTACTCGGGTGCAACATTCCAGACGCTTTACTAACACTCTCCCCACTTGGAAAGTCAGCGCCTTTAACCTCCTGTTTGGCCCATTAGCAATTTCTGCGGGAGATGAACAGGAATAGCGAGAACCAATGAGAGGCTAGCTGGAGGTGTCTGGACGGGCAAATTTAACTCTCATTTCCCACCAGGAAGAGGAATTAACCAAAGGCTCAGCATGCCGGGCCGGAACCAGATTAGGGCCTGAAGCCATCCTGCGGTGTTGCGGCCAGGTCACAAGAAAGCGAGTTGAAGAAAGGAGCTCAGGGGCACTGTAATTCACAAACCTGCAGAGTTATAAATGACAGCTATCGTCCAAAAATAGACTGAAGTAAGGCTGCCAAGAGGACTTGAAAGCGGGGCAGAATTGCAGGAAACCGATTTCAGGAGGTAGACTGGAATTGCATTGAAAGCATAGGAAAAGAGGCAGAACGTCCACAATGATGCACTTGGCCAAAAAGGGCGTATGCGTTTTTTCCTGAATATATTCAGGAAAAAACGCATACGCCCTTTTTGGCCAACCAAGCAAGCTTGCAAAGGAAATCTGCACTACAATGAAGTCTCACTTCCCCCCGGTCAAAAGGGCCATCTGAAAAAAGTGTAAAATCCAGAAAGGCAGGACAGGCCATGGAGAACTGGGAGCCTTGTTATGCTGATGGGCGGAATGTAAATTGCCAACAACCACTTGGGAGAAGTGTATGGTGTTTCCTGAAACATCTAAAAAACAAAGCAACAGAACCTAGGGCACTTCCACTTATGGTCCTATAGCTTAGGGAAATTAAAATCAAAAAGACACACCCACCTCAAAGTTCGGAACGGCTCTGTTTACAAGAACCTCGTTTACAGTACAAGTTCAACATCGCAGAAAGTGAAAAATGGATAAAGAAGTTGTGGTATTTACTTACAAAGCAATATCACTCAGCAATGAAATCTGTGTCATCAGGCCCTTAGCAGCACAATGAGTGGATTCAGGTATGATGATTCTAACTGAAATAAGTCACACAGAAAAAGAAACATCATAAGATATCAGTAATACACGGAATGTAAACTTGGCTACACAGGAACTGAATTACAGAACAGAACAGGGTCTCAAATTTAGAAAACCAACTTATGCTTGCTTAAGGGGAAAGGTGAGTTGGGGTGCTGCATAAAACCAGAGATTGAAATGAGCACAGATAAAGTTCCTTAAGCCAAATATGGAATAGACAAGAGCTACTCCTTGCTCAACGAAATGGACTCAACACCCCATATTAAACGCCTAAGAATGTACCTGACTAGTAAGTATCTTAAAACCTATGGATTGCTATGTCTCCGAAAGAGAATCAAGCATGTGTACAGGGGCATAAACGCAGCAGTGATAGGATTGGAGAGGTTCGGTGAGCAAATGAAGACCCTTTGAAGTGATATTGCATGGTACCCATTCCACGGGTTTCAACTACCCAGGTTTTAGGTATTGTTCTTTCAGCTAAAACATGCATGTGGAACCTAGATTATGATCAACCATGTGATCGGGAGACGTGTTCAAATATGTCTCAGTTTTCCTCCCCTGGTACTCGGGTGCAACATTCCAGACGCTTTACTAACACTCTCCCCACTTGGAAAGTCAGCGCCTTTAACCTCCTGTTTGGCCCATTAGCAATTTCTGCGGGAGATGAACAGGAATAGCGAGAACCAATGAGAGGCTAGCTGGAGGTGTCTGGACGGGCAAATTTAACTCTCATTTCCCACCAGGAAGAGGAAATAACCAAAGGCTCAGTGTGCCGTTCCGGAACCAGATTAGGGCCTGAAGCCATCCTGCGGTGTTGCGGCCAGCTCAAAAGAAAGCGAGTTGAAGAAAGGAGCTCATGGGCACTGTAATTCACAAACCTGCAGAGTTATAAATGACAGCTATCGTCCAAAAATAGACTGAAGTAAGGCTGCCAAGAGGACTTGAAAGCGGGGCAGAATTGCAGGAAACCGATTTCAGGAGGTAGACTGGAATTGCATTGAAAGCATAGGAAAAGAGGCAGAACGTCCACAATGATGCACTTGGCCAAAAAGGGCGTATGCGTTTTTTCCTGAATATATTCAGGAAAAAACGCATACGCCCTTTTTGGCCAACCAAGCAAGCTTGCAAAGGAAATCTGCACTACAATGAAGTCTCACTTCCCCCCAGTCAAAAGGGCCATCTGAAAAAAGTGTAAAATCCAGAAAGGCAGGACAGGCCATGGAGAACTGGGAGCCTTGTTATGCTGATGGGCGGGATGTAAATTGCCAACAACCACTCGGGAGAAGTGTATGGTGTTTCCTGAAACATCTAAAAAACAAAGCAACAGAACCTAGGGCACTTCCACTTATGGTCCTATAGCTTAGGGAAATTAAAATCAAAAAGACACAGCCACCCCAAAGTTTGGAACGGCTCTGTTTACAAGAACCTCATTTACAGTACAAGTTCAACATCGCAGAAAGTGAAAAATGGATAAAGAAGTTGTGGTATTTACTTACAAAGCAATATCACTCAGCAATGAAATCTGTGTCATCAGGCCCTTAGCATCACAATGAGTGGATTCAGGTATGATGATTCTAACTGAAATAAGTCACACAGAAAAAGAAACATCATAAGATATCAGTAATACACGGAATGTAAACTTGGCTACACAGGAACTGAATTACAGAACAGAACAGGGTCTCAAATTTAGAAAACCAACTTATGCTTGCTTAAGGGGAAAGGTGAGTTGGGGTGCTGCATAAAACCAGAGATTGAAATGAGCACAGATGAAGTTCCTTAAGCCAAATATGGAATAGACAAGAGCTACTCCTTGCTCAACGAAATGGACTCAACACCGCATATTAAACGCCTAAGAATGTACCTGACTAGTAAGTATCTTAAAACCTATGGATTGCTATGTCTCCGAAAGAGAATCAAGCATGTGTACAGGGGCATAAACGCAGCAGTGATAGGATTGGAGAGGTTCGGTGAGCAAATGAAGACCCTTTGAAGTCATATTGCATGGTACCCATTCCACGGGTTTCAACTCTCCAGGTTTAAGGTATTCTTCTTTCAGCTAAAACATGCATGTGGAACCTAGAGTATGATCAACCATGTGATCGGGAGACGTGTTCAAATATGTCTCAGTTTTCGTACCCTGGTACTCGGGTGCAACATTCCAGACGCTTTACTAACACTCTCCCCACTTGGAGAGTCAGTCCCTTTAACCTCCTGTTTGGCCCAGTTTGCAATTTCTGCGGAAGATGAACAGGAATAGCGAGAACCAATGAGAGACTAGCTGGAGGTGTCTGGACGGGCAAATTTAACTCTCATTTCCCACCAGGAAGAGGAATTAACCAAAGGCTCAGCGTGCCGTGCCAGAACCAGATTAGGGCCTGAAGACATCCTGCGGTGTTGCGGCCAGGTAACAAGAAAGCGAGTTGAAGAAAGGAGCTCAGGAGCACTGTAATTCACAAACCTGCAGAGTTATAAATGACAGCTATCGTCCAAAAATAGACTGAAGTAAGGCTGCCAAGAGGACTTGAAAGTGGGGCAGAATTGCAGGAAACCGATTTCAGGAGGTAGACTGGAATTGCATTGAAAGCATAGGAAAAGAGGCAGAACGTCCACAATGATGCACTTGGCCAAAAAGGGCGTATGCGTTTTTTCCTGAATATATTCAGGAAAAAACGCATACGCCCTTTTTGGCCAACCAAGCAAGCTTGCAAAGGAAATCTGCACTACAATGAAGTCTCACTTCCCCCCGGTCAAAAGGGCCATCTGAAAAAAGTGTAAACTCCAGAAAGGCAGGACAGGCCATGGAGAACTGGGAGCCTTGTTATGCTGATGGGCGGGATGTAAATTACCAACAGACACTCAGGAGAAGTGTATGGTGTTTCCTGAAACATCTAAAAAACAAAGCAACAGAGCATAGGGCACTGCCACTTATGGTCCTATAGCTTAGGGAAATTAAAATCAAAAAGACACAGCCACCCCAAAGTTTGGGACGCCTCTGTTTACAAGAACCTCGTTTACAGTACAAGTTCAACATCGCAGAAATTGAAAAATGGATAAAGAGGTTGTGGTATTTACTTACAAAGCAATATCACTCAGCAATGAAATCTGTGTCATCAGGCCCTTAGCAGCACAATGAGTGGATTCAGGTATGATGATTCTAACTGAAATAAGTCACACAGAAAAAGAAACATCATAAGATATCAGTAATACACTGAATGTAAACTTGGCTACACAGGAACTGAATTACAGAACAGAACAAGGTCTCAAATTTAGAAAACCAACTTATGTTTGCTTAAGGGGAAAGGTGAGTTGGGGTGCTGCATAAAACCAGAGATTGAAATGAGCACAGATAAAGTTCCTTAAGGCAAATATGGAATAGACAAGAGTTACTCCTTGCTCAACGAAATGGACTCAACACCGCATATTAAACGCCTAAGAATGTACCTGACTAGTAAGTATCTTAAAACCTATGGATTGCTATGTCTCCGAAAGAGAATCAAGCATGTGTACAGGGGCATAAACGCAGCAGTGATAGGATTGGAGAGGTTCGGTGAGCAAATGAAGACCCTTTGAAGTCATATTGCATGGTACCCATTCCACGGGTTTCAACTACCCAGGTTTTAGGTATTCTTCCTTCAGCTAAAACATGCATGTGGAACCCAAGTATGATCAACCATGTGAATGGGAGACGTGTTCAAATATGTCTCAGTTTTCCTCCCCTGTTACTCGGGTGCAACATTCCAGACGCTTTACTAACACTCTCCCCACTTGGAGAGTCAGTCCCTTTAACCTCCTGTTTGGCCCAGTTTGCAATTTCTGCGGAAGATGAACAGGAATAGCGAGAACCAATGAGAGACTAGCTGGAGGTGTCTGGACGGGCAAATTTAACTCTCATTTCCCACCAGGAAGAGGAATTAACCAAAGGCTCAGCGTGCCGTGCCGGAACCAGATTAGGGCCTGAAGCCATCCTGCGGTGTTGCGGCCAGGTCACAAGAAAGCGAGTTGAAGAAAGGAGCTCAGGGGCACTGTAATTCACAAACCTGCAGAGTTATAAATGACAGCTATCGTCCAAAAATAGACTGAAGTAAGGCTGCCAAGAGGACTTGAAAGCGGGGCAGAATTGCAGGAAACCGATTTCAGGAGGTAGACTGGAATTGCATTGAAAGCATAGGAAAAGAGGCAGAACGTCCACAATGATGCACTTGGCCAAAAAGGGCGTATGCGTTTTTTCCTGAATATATTCAGGAAAAAACGCATACGCCCTTTTTGGCCAACCAAGCAAGCTTGCAAAGGAAATCTGCACTACAATGAAGTCTCACTTCCCCCTGGTCAAAAGGGCCATCTGAAAAAAGTGTAAAATCCAGAAAGGCAGGACAGGCCATGGAGAACTGGGAGCCTTGTTATGCTGATGGGCGGGATGTAAATTGCCAACAACCACTCGGGAGAAGTGTATGGTGTTTCCTGAAACATCTAAAAAACAAAGCAACAGAACCTAGGGCACTGCCACTTATGGTCTTATAGCTTAGGGAAATTAAAATCAAAAAGACACAGCCACCCCAAAGTTTGGAACGGCTCTGTTTACAAGAACCTCATTTACAGTACAAGTTCAACATCACAGAAAGTGAAAAATGGATAAAGAAGTTGTGGTATTTACTTACAAAGCAATATCACTCAGCAATGAAATCTGTGTCATCAGGCCCTTAGCAGCACAATGAGTGGATTCAGGTATGATGATTCTAACTGAAATAAGTCACACAGAAAAAGAAACATCATAAGATATCAGTAATACACGGAATGTAAACTTGGCTACACAGGAACTGAATTACAGAACAGAACAAGGTCTCAAATTTAGAAAACCAACTTATGCTTGCTTAAGGGGAAAGGTGAGTTGGGGTGCTGCATAAAACCAGAGATTGAAATGAGCACAGATAAAGTTCCTTAAGCCAAATATGGAATAGACAAGAGCTACTCCTTGCTCAACGAAATGGACTCAACACCGCATATTAAACGCCTAAGAATGTACCTGACTAGTAAGTATCTTAAAACCTATGGATTGCTATGTCTCCGAAAGAGAATCAAGCATGTGTACAGGGGCATAAACGCAGCAGTGATAGGATTGGAGAGGTTCGGTGAGCAAATGAAGACCCTTTGAAGTCATATTGCATGGTACCCATTCCACGGGTTTCAACTACCCATGTTTTAGGTATTCTTCCTTCAGCTAAAACATGCATGTGGAACCCAAGTATGATCAACCATGTGAATGGGAGATGTGTTCAAATATGTCTCAGTTTTCCTCCCCTGGTACTCGGGTGCAACATTCCAGACGCTTTACTAACACTCTCCCCACTTGGAAAGTCAGCGCCTTTAACCTCCTGTTTGGCCCAGTTTGCAATTTCTGCGGAAGATGAACAGGAATAGCGAGAACCAATGAGAGGCTAGCTGGAGGTGTCTGTACGGGCAAATTTAACTCTCATTTCCCACCAGGAAGAGGAAATAACCAAAGGCTCAGTGTGCCGTGCCGGAACCAGATTAGGGCCTGAAGCCATCCTGCGGTGTTGCGGCCAGCTCACAAGAAAGCGAGTTGAAGAAAGGAGCTCAGGGGCACTGTAATTCACAAACCTGCAGAGTTATAAATGACAGCTATCGTCCAAAAATAGACTGAAGTAAGGCTGCCAAGAGGACTTGAAAGCGGGGCAGAATTGCAGGAAACCGATTTCAGGAGGTAGACTGGAATTGCATTGAAAGCATAGGAAAAGAGGCAGAACGTCCACAATGATGCACTTGGCCAAAAAGGGCGTATGCGTTTTTTCCTGAATATATTCAGGAAAAAACGCATACGCCCTTTTTGGCCAACCGAGCAAGCTTGCAAAGGAAATCTGCACTACAATGAAGTCTCACTTCCCCCCGGTCAAAAGGGCCATCTGAAAAAAGTGTAAAATCCAGAAAGGCAGGACAGGCCATGGAGAACTGGGAGCCTTGTTATGCTGATGGGCAGTATGTAAATTGCCAACAACCACTCAGGAGAAGTGTATGGTGTTTCCTGAAACATCTAAAATACAAAGCAACAGACCCTACGGCACTTCCACTTATGGTCCTATAGCTTAGGGAATTTAAAATCAAAAAGACACAGCCACCCCAAAGTTTCGAACGGCTCTGTTTACAAGAACCTCGTTTACAGTACAAGTTCAACATCGCAGAAATTGAAAAATGGATAAAGAAGTTGTGGTATTTACTTACAAAGCAATATCACTCAGCAATGAAATCTGTGTCATCAGGCCCTTAGCAGCACAATGAGTGGATTCAGGTATGATGATTCTAACTGAAATAAGTCACACAGAAAAAGAAACATCATAAGATATCAGTAATACACGGAATGTAAACTTGGCTACACAGGAACTGAATTGCAGAACAGAACAGGGTCTCAAATTTAGAAAACCAACTTATGCTTGCTTAAGGGGAAAGGTGAGTTGGGGTGCTGCATAAAACCAGAGATTGAAATGAGCACAGATAAAGTTCCTTAAGCCAAATATGGAATAGGCAAGAGCTACTCCTTGCTCAACGAAATGGACTCAACACCGCATATTAAACGCCTAAGAATGTACCTGACTAGTAAGTATCTTAAAACCTATGGATTGCTATGTCTCCAAAAGAGAATGAAGCATGTGTACAGGGGCATAAACGCAGCAGTGATAGGATTGGAGAGGTTCGGTGAGCAAATGAAGACACTTTGAATTCATATTGCATGGTACCCATTCCACGGGTTTCAAATACCCAGGCTTAAGGTTTTCTTCCTTCAGCTAAAACATGCATGTGGAACCTAGAGTATGATCAACCATGTGATCGGGAGACGTGTTCAAATATGTCTCAGTTTTCCTCCCCTGGTACTCGGGTGCAACATTCCAGACGCTTTACTAACACTCTCCCCACTTGGAGAGTCAGTCCCTTTAACCTCCTGTTTGGCCCAGTTTGCAATTTCTGCGGAAGATGAACAGGAATAGCGAGAACCAATGAGAGACTAGCTGGAGGTGTCTGGACGGGAAAATTTAACTCTCATTTCCCACCAGGAAGAGGAATTAACCAAAGGCTCAGCGTGCCGTGCCGGAACCAGATTAGGGCCTGAAGCCATCCTGCGGTGTTGCGGCCAGGTCACAAGAAAGCGAGTTGAAGAAAGGAGCTCAGGGGCACTGTAATTCACAAACCTGCAGAGTTATAAATGACAGCTATCGTCCAAAAATAGACTGAAGTAAGGCTGCCAAGAGGACTTGAAAGCGGGGCAGAATTGCAGGAAACCGATTTCAGGAGGTAGACTGGAATTGCATTGAAAGCATAGGAAAAGAGGCAGAACGTCCACAATGATGCACTTGGCCAAAAAGGGCGTATGCGTTTTTTCCTGAATATATTCAGGAAAAAACGCATACGCCCTTTTTGGCCAACCAAGCAAGCTTGCAAAGGAAATCTGCACTACAATGAAGTCTCACTTCCCCCCGGTCAAAAGGGCCATCTGAAAAAAGTGTAAAATCCAGAAAGGCAGGACAGGCCATGGAGAACTGGGAGCCTTGTTATGCTGATGGGCGGGATGTAAATTGCCAACAACCACTCGGCAGAAGTGTATGGTGTTTCCTGAAACATCTAAAAAACAAAGCAACAGAACCTAGGGCACTTCCACTTATGGTCCTATAGCTTAGGGAAATTAAAATCAAAAAGACACAGCCACCCCAAAGTTTGGAACGGCTCTGTTTACAAGAACCTCATTTACAGTACAAGTTCAACATCACAGAAAGTGAAAAATGGATAAAGAAGTTGTGGTATTTACTTACAAAGCAATATCACTCAGCAATGAAATCTGTGTCATCAGGCCCTTAGCAGCACAATGAGTGGATTCAGGTATGATGATTCTAACTGAAATAAGTCACACAGAAAATGAAACATCATAAGATATCAGTAATACACGGAATGTAAACTTGGCTACACAGGAACTGAATTACAGAACAGAACAAGGTCTCAAATTTAGAAAACCAACTTATGCTTGCTTAAGGGGAAAGGTGAGTTGGGGTGCTGCATAAAACCAGAGATTGAAATGAGCACAGATAAAGTTCCTTAAGCCAAATATGGAATAGACAAGAGCTACTCCTTGCTCAACGAAATGGACTCAACACCGCATATTAAACGCCTAGGAATGTACCTGACTAGTAAGTATCTTAAAACCTATGGATTGCTATGTCTCCGAAAGAGAATCAAGCATGTGTACAGGGGCATAAACGCAGCAGTGATAGGATTGGAGAGGTTCGGTGAGCAAATGAAGACCCTTTGAAGTCATATTGCATGGTACCCATTCCACGGGTTTCAACTACCCAGGTTTTAGGTATTCTTCCTTCAGCTAAAACATGCATGTGGAACCCAGAGTATGATCATCCGTGTGAACGGCAGACGTGTTCAAATATGTCTCAGTTTTCCTCCCCTGGTACTCGGCTGCAACATTCCAGACGCTTTACTAACACTCTCCCGACTTGGAGAGTCATCGCCTTTAACCTCCTGTTTGGCCCAGTTTGCAATTTCTGTGGAAGATGAACAGGAATAGCGAGAACCAATGAGAGATTAGCTGGAGGTGTCTGGACGGGCAAATTTAACTCTCATTTCCCACCAGGAAGAGGAAATAACCAAAGGCTCAGCGTGCCGTGCCGGAACCAGATTAGGGCCTGAAGCCATCCTGCGGTGTTGCGGCCAGCTCACAAGAAAGCGAGTTGAAGAAAGAGCTCAGGGGCACTGTAATTCACAAACCTGCAGAGTTATAAATGACAGCTATCGTCCAAAAATAGACTGAAGTAAGGCTGCCAAGAGGACTTGAAAGCGGGGCAGAATTGCAGGAAACCGATTTCAGGAGGTAGACTGGAATTGCATTGAAAGCATAGGAAAAGAGGCAGAACGTCCACAATGATGCACTTGGCCAAAAAGGGCGTATGCGTTTTTTCCTGAATATATTCAGGAAAAAACGCATACGCCCTTTTTGGCCAACCAAGCAAGCTTGCAAAGGAAATCTGCACTACAATGAAGTCTCACTTCCCCCCGGTCAAAAGGGCCATCTGAAAAAAGTGTAAAATCCAGAAAGGCAGGACAGGCCATGGAGAACTGGGAGCCTTGTTATGCTGATGGGCAGGATGTAAATTACCAACAGACACTCAGGAGAAGTGTATGGTGTTTCCTGAAACATCTAAAAAACAAAGCAACAGAGCCTAGGGCACTGCCACTTATGGTCTTATAGCTTAGGGAAATTAAAATCAAAAAGACACAGCCACCCCAATGTTTGGGACGCCTCTGTTTACAAGAACCTCGTTTACAGTACAAGTTCAACATCGCAGAAATTGAAAAATGGATAAAGAAGTTGTGGTATTTACTTACAAAGCAATATCACTCAGCAATGAAATCTGTGTCATCAGGCCCTTAGCAGCACAATGAGTGGATTCAGGTATGATGATTCTAACTGAAATAAGTCACACAGAAACAGAAACATCATAAGATATCAGTAATACACGGAATGTAAACTTGGCTACACAGGAACTGAATTACAGAACAGAACAGGGTCTCAAATTTAGAAAACCAATTTATGCTTGCTTAAGGGGAAAGGTGAGTTGGGGTGCTGCATAAAACCAGAGATTGAAATGAGCACAGATAAAGTTCCTTAAGCCAAATATGGAATAGACAAGAGCTACTCCTTGCTCAACGAAATGGACTCAACACCCCATATTAAACGCCTAGGAATGTACCTGAATAGTAAGTATCTTAAAACCTATGGATTGCTATGTCTCCGAAAGAGAATCAAGCATGTGTACAGGGGCATAAACGCAGCAGTGATAGGATTGGAGAGGTTCGGTGAGCAAATGAAGACCCTTTGAAGTCATATTGCATGGTACCCATTCCACGGGTTTCAACTACCCAGGTTTTAGGTATTCTTCCTTCAGCTAAAACATGCATGTGGAACCCAAGTATGATCAACCATGTCAATGGGAGACGTGTTCAAATATGTCTCAGTTTTCCTCCCCTGGAACTCGGGTGCAACATTCCAGACGCTTTACTAACACTCTCCCCACTTGGAGAGTCAGCGCCTTTAACCTCCTGTTTGGCCCAGTTTGCAATTTCTGCGGAAGATGAACAGGAAGAGCGAGAACCAATGAGAGGCTAGCTGGAGGTGTCTGGACGGGCAAATTTAACTCTCATTTCCCACCAGGAAGAGGAAATAACCAAAGGCTCAGTGTGCCGTGCCGGAACCAGATTAGGGCCTGAAGCCATCCTGCGGTGTTGCGGCCAGGTCACAAGAAAGCGAGTTGAAGAAAGGAGCTCAGGGGCACTGTAATTCACAAACCTGCAGAGTTATAAATGACAGCTATCGTCCAAAAATAGACTGAAGTAAGGCTGCCAAGAGGACTTGAAAGCGGGGCAGAATTGCAGGAAACCGATTTCAGGAGGTAGACTGGAATTGCATTGAAAGCATAGGAAAAGAGGCAGAACGTCCACAATGATGCACTTGGCCAAAAAGGGCGTATGCGTTTTTTCCTGAATATATTCAGGAAAAAACGCATACGCCCTTTTTGGCCAACCAAGCAAGCTTGCAAAGGAAATCTGCACTACAATGAAGTCTCACTTCCCCCCGGTCAAAAGGGCCATCTGAAAAAAGTGTAAAATCCAGAAAGGCAGGACAGGCCATGGAGAACTGGGAGCCTTGTTATGCTGATGGGCGGAATGTAAATTGCCAACAACCACTTGGGAGAAGTGTATGGTGTTTCCTGAAACATCTAAAAAACAAAGCAACAGAACCTAGGGCACTTCCACTTATGGTCCTATAGCTTAGGGAAATTAAAATCAAAAAGACACAGCCACCTCAAAGTTCGGAACGGCTCTGTTTACAAGAACCTCGTTTACAGTACAAGTTCAACATCGCAGAAAGTGAAAAATGGATAAAGAAGTTGTGGTATTTACTTACAAAGCAATATCACTCAGCAATGAAATCTGTGTCATCAGGCCCTTAGCAGCACAATGAGTGGATTCAGGTATGATGATTCTAACTGAAATAAGTCACACAGAAAAAGAAACATCATAAGATATCAGTAATACACGGAATGTAAACTTGGCTACACAGGAACTGAATTACAGAACAGAACAGGGTCTCAAATTTAGAAAACCAAGTTATGCTTGCTTAAGGGGAAAGGTGAGTTGGGGTGCTGCATAAAACCAGAGATTGAAATGAGCAGAGATAAAGTTCCTTAAGCCAAATATGGAATAGACAAGAGCTACTCCTTGCTCAACGAAATGGACCCAACACCGCATATTAAACGCCTAAGAATGTACCTGACTAGTAAGTATCTTAAAACCTATGGATTGCTATGTCTCCGAAAGAGAATCAAGCATGTGTACAGGGGCATAAACGCAGCAGTGATAGGATTGGAGAGGTTCGGTGAGCAAATGAAGACCCTTTGAAGTCATATTGCATGGTACCCATTCCACGGGTTTCAACTACCCAGGTTTTAGGTATTCTTCCTTCAGCTAAAACATGCATGTGGAACCCAGAGTATGATCATCCGTGTGAACGGGAGACGTGTTCAAATATGTCTCAGTTTTCCTCCCCTGGTACTCGGCTGCAACATTCCAGACGCTTTACTAACACTCTCCCGACTTGGAGAGTCATCGCCTTTAACCTCCTGTTTGGCCCAGTTTGCAATTTCTGTGGAAGATGAACAGGAATAGCGAGAACCAATGAGAGATTAGCTGGAGGTGTCTGGACGGGCAAATTTAACTCTCATTTCCCACCAGGAAGAGGAAATAACCAAAGGCTCAGCGTGCCGTGCCGGAACCAGATTAGGGCCTGAAGCCATCCTGCGGTGTTGCGGCCAGCTCACAAGAAAGCGAGTTGAAGAAAGAGCTCAGGGGCACTGTAATTCACAAACCTGCAGAGTTATAAATGACAGCTATCGTCCAAAAATAGACTGAAGTAAGGCTGCCAAGAGGACTTGAAAGCGGGGCAGAATTGCAGGAAACCGATTTCAGGAGGTAGACTGGAATTGCATTGAAAGCATAGGAAAAGAGGCAGAACGTCCACAATGATGCACTTGGCCAAAAAGGGCGTATGCGTTTTTTCCTGAATATATTCAGGAAAAAACGCATACGCCCTTTTTGGCCAACCAAGCAAGCTTGCAAAGGAAATCTGCACTACAATGAAGTCTCACTTCCCCCCGGTCAAAAGGGCCATCTGAAAAAAGTGTAAAATCCAGAAAGGCAGGACAGGCCATGGAGAACTGGGAGCCTTGTTATGCTGATGGGCAGGATGTAAATTACCAACAGACACTCAGGAGAAGTGTATGGTGTTTCCTGAAACATCTAAAAAACAAAGCAACAGAGCCTAGGGCACTGCCACTTATGGTCTTATAGCTTAGGGAAATTAAAATCAAAAAGACACAGCCACCCCAATGTTTGGGACGCCTCTGTTTACAAGAACCTCGTTTACAGTACAAGTTCAACATCGCAGAAATTGAAAAATGGATAAAGAAGTTGTGGTATTTACTTACAAAGCAATATCACTCAGCAATGAAATCTGTGTCATCAGGCCCTTAGCAGCACAATGAGTGGATTCAGGTATGATGATTCTAACTGAAATAAGTCACACAGAAACAGAAACATCATAAGATATCAGTAATACACGGAATGTAAACTTGGCTACACAGGAACTGAATTACAGAACAGAACAGGGTCTCAAATTTAGAAAACCAATTTATGCTTGCTTAAGGGGAAAGGTGAGTTGGGGTGCTGCATAAAACCAGAGATTGAAATGAGCACAGATAAAGTTCCTTAAGCCAAATATGGAATAGACAAGAGCTACTCCTTGCTCAACGAAATGGACTCAACACCCCATATTAAACGCCTAGGAATGTACCTGAATAGTAAGTATCTTAAAACCTATGGATTGCTATGTCTCCGAAAGAGAATCAAGCATGTGTACAGGGGCATAAACGCAGCAGTGATAGGATTGGAGAGGTTCGGTGAGCAAATGAAGACCCTTTGAAGTCATATTGCATGGTACCCATTCCACGGGTTTCAACTACCCAGGTTTTAGGTATTCTTCCTTCAGCTAAAACATGCATGTGGAACCCAAGTATGATCAACCATGTCAATGGGAGACGTGTTCAAATATGTCTCAGTTTTCCTCCCCTGGAACTCGGGTGCAACATTCCAGACGCTTTACTAACACTCTCCCCACTTGGAGAGTCAGCGCCTTTAACCTCCTGTTTGGCCCAGTTTGCAATTTCTGCGGAAGATGAACAGGAAGAGCGAGAACCAATGAGAGGCTAGCTGGAGGTGTCTGGACGGGCAAATTTAACTCTCATTTCCCACCAGGAAGAGGAAATAACCAAAGGCTCAGTGTGCCGTGCCGGAACCAGATTAGGGCCTGAAGCCATCCTGCGGTGTTGCGGCCAGGTCACAAGAAAGCGAGTTGAAGAAAGGAGCTCAGGGGCACTGTAATTCACAAACCTGCAGAGTTATAAATGACAGCTATCGTCCAAAAATAGACTGAAGTAAGGCTGCCAAGAGGACTTGAAAGCGGGGCAGAATTGCAGGAAACCGATTTCAGGAGGTAGACTGGAATTGCATTGAAAGCATAGGAAAAGAGGCAGAACGTCCACAATGATGCACTTGGCCAAAAAGGGCGTATGCGTTTTTTCCTGAATATATTCAGGAAAAAACGCATACGCCCTTTTTGGCCAACCAAGCAAGCTTGCAAAGGAAATCTGCACTACAATGAAGTCTCACTTCCCCCCGGTCAAAAGGGCCATCTGAAAAAAGTGTAAAATCCAGAAAGGCAGGACAGGCCATGGAGAACTGGGAGCCTTGTTATGCTGATGGGCGGAATGTAAATTGCCAACAACCACTTGGGAGAAGTGTATGGTGTTTCCTGAAACATCTAAAAAACAAAGCAACAGAACCTAGGGCACTTCCACTTATGGTCCTATAGCTTAGGGAAATTAAAATCAAAAAGACACAGCCACCTCAAAGTTCGGAACGGCTCTGTTTACAAGAACCTCGTTTACAGTACAAGTTCAACATCGCAGAAAGTGAAAAATGGATAAAGAAGTTGTGGTATTTACTTACAAAGCAATATCACTCAGCAATGAAATCTGTGTCATCAGGCCCTTAGCAGCACAATGAGTGGATTCAGGTATGATGATTCTAACTGAAATAAGTCACACAGAAAAAGAAACATCATAAGATATCAGTAATACACGGAATGTAAACTTGGCTACACAGGAACTGAATTACAGAACAGAACAGGGTCTCAAATTTAGAAAACCAACTTATGCTTGCTTAAGGGGAAAGGTGAGTTGGGGTGCTGCATAAAACCAGAGATTGAAATGAGCACAGATAAAGTTCCTTAAGCCAAATATGGAATAGACAAGAGCTACTCCTTGCTCAACGAAATGGACTCAACACCGCATATTAAACGCCTAAGAATGTACCTGACTAGTAAGTATCTTAAAACCTATGGATTGCTATGTCTCCGAAAGAGAATCAAGCATGTGTACAGGGGCATAAACGCAGCAGTGATAGGATTGGAGAGTTTCGGTGAGCAAATGAAGACCCTTTGAAGTCATATTGCATGGTACCCATTCCACGGGTTTCAAATACCCAGGTTTAAGGTTTTCTTCCTTCAGCTAAAACATGCATGTGGAACCTAGAGTATGATCAACCATGTGATCGGGAGACGTGTTCAAATATGTCTCAGTTTTCCTCCCCTGGTACTCGGGTGCAACATTCCAGACGCTTTACTAACACTCTCCCCACTTGGAGAGTCAGTCCCTTTAACCTCCTGTTTGGCCCAGTTTGCAATTTCTGCGGAAGATGAACAGGAATAGCGAGAACCAATGAGAGACTAGCTGGAGGTGTCTGGACGGGCAAATTTAACTCTCATTTCCCACCAGGAAGAGGAATTAACCAAAGGCTCAGCGTGCCGTGCCGGAACCAGATTAGGGCCTGAAGCCATCCTGCGGTGTTGCGGCCAGGTCACAAGAAAGCGAGTTGAAGAAAGGAGCTCAGGGGCACTGTAATTCACAAACCTGCAGAGTTATAAATGACAGCTATCGTCCAAAAATAGACTGAAGTAAGGCTGCCAAGAGGACTTGAAAGCGGGGCAGAATTGCAGGAAACCGATTTCAGGAGGTAGACTGGAATTGCATTGAAAGCATAGGAAAAGAGGCAGAACGTCCACAATGATGCACTTGGCCAAAAAGGGCGTATGCGTTTTTTCCTGAATATATTCAGGAAAAAACGCATACGCCCTTTTTGGCCAACCAAGCAAGCTTGCAAAGGAAATCTGCACTACAATGAAGTCTCACTTCGCCCCGGTCAAAAGGGCCACCTGAAAAAAGTGTAAAATCCAGAAAGGCAGGACAGGCCATGGAGAACTGGGAGCCTTGTTATGCTGATGGGCGGGATGTAAATTGCCAACAACCACTCGGGAGAAGTGTATGGTGTTTCCTGAAACATCTAAAAAACAAAGCAACAGAACCTAGGGCACTTCCACTTATGGTCCTATAGCTTAGGGAAATTAAAATCAAAAAGACACAGCCACCCCAAAGTTTGGAACGGCTCTGTTTACAAGAACCTCATTTACAGTACAAGTTCAACATCACAGAAAGTGAAAAATGGATAAAGAAGTTGTGGTATTTACTTACAAAGCAATATCACTCAGCAATGAAATCTGTGTCATCAGGCCCTTAGCAGCACAATGAGTGGATTCAGGTATGATGATTCTAACTGAAATAAGTGACACAGAAAATGAAACATCATAAGATATCAGTAATACACGGAATGTAAACTTGGCTACACAGGAACTGAATTACAGAACAGAACAAGGTCTCAAATTTAGAAAACCAACTTATGCTTGCTTAAGGGGAAAGGTGAGTTGGGGTGCTGCATAAAACCAGAGATTGAAATGAGCACAGATAAAGTTCCTTAAGCCAAATATGGAATAGACAAGAGCTACTCCTTGCTCAACGAAATGGACTCAACACCGCATATTAAACGCCTAAGAATGTACCTGACTAGTAAGTATCTTAAAACCTATGGATTGCTATGTCTCCGAAAGAGAATCAAGCATGTGTACAGGGGCATAAACGCAGCAGTGATAGGATTGGAGAGGTTCGGTGAGCAAATGAAGACCCTTTGAAGTCATATTGCATGGTACCCATTCCACGGGTTTCAACTACCCAGGTTTTAGGTATTCTTCCTTCAGCTAAAACATGCATGTGGAACCCAGAGTATGATCATCCGTGTGAACGGGAGACGTGTTCAAATATGTCTCAGTTTTCCTCCCCTGGTACTCGGCTGCAACATTCCAGACGCTTTACTAACACTCTCCCGACTTGGAGAGTCATCGCCTTTAACCTCCTGTTTGGCCCAGTTTGCAATTTCTGTGGAAGATGAACAGGAATAGCGAGAACCAATGAGAGATTAGCTGGAGGTGTCTGGACGGGCAAATTTAACTCTCATTTCCCACCAGGAAGAGGAAATAACCAAAGGCTCAGCGTGCCGTGCCGGAACCAGATTAGGGCCTGAAGCCATCCTGCGGTGTTGCGGCCAGCTCACAAGAAAGCGAGTTGAAGAAAGAGCTCAGGGGCACTGTAATTCACAAACCTGCAGAGTTATAAATGACAGCTATCGTCCAAAAATAGACTGAAGTAAGGCTGCCAAGAGGACTTGAAAGCGGGGCAGAATTGCAGGAAACCGATTTCAGGAGGTAGACTGGAATTGCATTGAAAGCATAGGAAAAGAGGCAGAACGTCCACAATGATGCACTTGGCCAAAAAGGGCGTATGCGTTTTTTCCTGAATATATTCAGGAAAAAACGCATACGCCCTTTTTGGCCAACCAAGCAAGCTTGCAAAGGAAATCTGCACTACAATGAAGTCTCACTTCCCCCCGGTCAAAAGGGCCATCTGAAAAAAGTGTAAAATCCAGAAAGGCAGGACAGGCCATGGAGAACTGGGAGCCTTGTTATGCTGATGGGCAGGATGTAAATTACCAACAGACACTCAGGAGAAGTGTATGGTGTTTCCTGAAACATCTAAAAAACAAAGCAACAGAGCCTAGGGCACTGCCACTTATGGTCTTATAGCTTAGGGAAATTAAAATCAAAAAGACACAGCCACCCCAATGTTTGGGACGCCTCTGTTTACAAGAACCTCGTTTACAGTACAAGTTCAACATCGCAGAAATTGAAAAATGGATAAAGAAGTTGTGGTATTTACTTACAAAGCAATATCACTCAGCAATGAAATCTGTGTCATCAGGCCCTTAGCAGCACAATGAGTGGATTCAGGTATGATGATTCTAACTGAAATAAGTCACACAGAAACAGAAACATCATAAGATATCAGTAATACACGGAATGTAAACTTGGCTACACAGGAACTGAATTACAGAACAGAACAGGGTCTCAAATTTAGAAAACCAATTTATGCTTGCTTAAGGGGAAAGGTGAGTTGGGGTGCTGCATAAAACCAGAGATTGAAATGAGCACAGATAAAGTTCCTTAAGCCAAATATGGAATAGACAAGAGCTACTCCTTGCTCAACGAAATGGACTCAACACCCCATATTAAACGCCTAGGAATGTACCTGAATAGTAAGTATCTTAAAACCTATGGATTGCTATGTCTCCGAAAGAGAATCAAGCATGTGTACAGGGGCATAAACGCAGCAGTGATAGGATTGGAGAGGTTCGGTGAGCAAATGAAGACCCTTTGAAGTCATATTGCATGGTACCCATTCCACGGGTTTCAACTACCCAGGTTTTAGGTATTCTTCCTTCAGCTAAAACATGCATGTGGAACCCAAGTATGATCAACCATGTCAATGGGAGACGTGTTCAAATATGTCTCAGTTTTCCTCCCCTGGAACTCGGGTGCAACATTCCAGATGCTTTACTAACACTCTCCCCACTTGGAGAGTCAGCGCCTTTAACCTCCTGTTTGGCCCAGTTTGCAATTTCTGCGGAAGATGAACAGGAAGAGCGAGAACCAATGAGAGGCTAGCTGGAGGTGTCTGGACGGGCAAATTTAACTCTCATTTCCCACCAGGAAGAGGAAATAACCAAAGGCTCAGTGTGCCGTGCCGGAACCAGATTAGGGCCTGAAGCCATCCTGCGGTGTTGCGGCCAGGTCACAAGAAAGCGAGTTGAAGAAAGGAGCTCAGGGGCACTGTAATTCACAAACCTGCAGAGTTATAAATGACAGCTATCGTCCAAAAATAGACTGAAGTAAGGCTGCCAAGAGGACTTGAAAGCGGGGCAGAATTGCAGGAAACCGATTTCAGGAGGTAGACTGGAATTGCATTGAAAGCATAGGAAAAGAGGCAGAACGTCCACAATGATGCACTTGGCCAAAAAGGGCGTATGCGTTTTTTCCTGAATATATTCAGGAAAAAACGCATACGCCCTTTTTGGCCAACCAAGCAAGCTTGCAAAGGAAATCTGCACTACAATGAAGTCTCACTTCCCCCCGGTCAAAAGGGCCATCTGAAAAAAGTGTAAAATCCAGAAAGGCAGGACAGGCCATGGAGAACTGGGAGCCTTGTTATGCTGATGGGCGGAATGTAAATTGCCAACAACCACTTGGGAGAAGTGTATGGTGTTTCCTGAAACATCTAAAAAACAAAGCAACAGAACCTAGGGCACTTCCACTTATGGTCCTATAGCTTAGGGAAATTAAAATCAAAAAGACACAGCCACCTCAAAGTTCGGAACGGCTCTGTTTACAAGAACCTCGTTTACAGTACAAGTTCAACATCGCAGAAAGTGAAAAATGGATAAAGAAGTTGTGGTATTTACTTACAAAGCAATATCACTCAGCAATGAAATCTGTGTCATCAGGCCCTTAGCAGCACAATGAGTGGATTCAGGTATGATGATTCTAACTGAAATAAGTCACACAGAAAAAGAAACATCATAAGATATCAGTAATACACGGAATGTAAACTTGGCTACACAGGAACTGAATTACAGAACAGAACAGGGTCTCAAATTTAGAAAACCAACTTATGCTTGCTTAAGGGGAAAGGTGAGTTGGGGTGCTGCATAAAACCAGAGATTGAAATGAGCACAGATAAAGTTCCTTAAGCCAAATATGGAATAGACAAGAGCTACTCCTTGCTCAACGAAATGGACTCAACACCGCATATTAAACGCCTAAGAATGTACCTGACTAGTAAGTATCTTAAAACCTATGGATTGCTATGTCTCCGAAAGAGAATCAAGCATGTGTACAGGGGCATAAACGCAGCAGTGATAGGATTGGAGAGTTTCGGTGAGCAAATGAAGACCCTTTGAAGTCATATTGCATGGTACCCATTCCACGGGTTTCAACTACCCAGGTTTTAGGTATTCTTCCTTCAGCTAAAACATGCATGTGGAACCCAAGTATGATCAACCATGTGAATGGGAGACGTGTTCAAATATGTCTCAGTTTTCCTCCCCTGGTACTCGGGTGCAACATTCCAGACGCTTTACTAACACTCTCCCCACTTGGAAAGTCAGCGCCTTTAACCTCCTGTTTGGCCCAGTTTGCAATTTCTGCGGAAGATGAACAGGAATAGCGAGAACCAATGAGAGGCTAGCTGGAGGTGTCTGGACGGGCAAATTTAACTCTCATTTCCCACCAGGAAGAGGAAATAACCAAAGGCTCAGCGTGCCGTGCCGGAACCAGATTAGGGCCTGAAGCCATCCTGCGGTGTTGCGGCCAGCTCACAAGAAAGCGAGTTGAAGAAAGAGCTCAGGGGCACTGTAATTCACAAACCTGCAGAGTTATAAATGACAGCTATCGTCCAAAAATAGACTGAAGTAAGGCTGCCAAGAGGACTTGAAAGCGGGGCAGAATTGCAGGAAACCGATTTCAGGAGGTAGACTGGAATTGCATTGAAAGCATAGGAAAAGAGGCAGAACGTCCACAATGATGCACTTGGCCAAAAAGGGCGTATGCGTTTTTTCCTGAATATATTCAGGAAAAAACGCATACGCACTTTTTGGCCAACCAAGCAAGCTTGCAAAGGAAATCTGCACTACAATGAAGTCTCACTTCCCCCCTGTCAAAAGGGCCATCTGAAAAAAGTGTAAAATCCAGAAAGGCAGGACAGGCCATGGAGAACTGGGAGCCTTGTTATGCTGATGGGCGGGATGTAAATTACCAACAGACACTCAGGAGAAGTGTATGGTGTTTCCTGAAACATCTAAAAAACAAAGCAACAGAGCCTAGGGCACTGCCACTTATGGTCTTATAGCTTAGGGAAATTAAAATCAAAAAGACACAGCCACCCCAATGTTTGGGACGCCTCTGTTTACAAGAACCTCGCTTACAGTACAAGTTCAACATCACAGAAATTGAAAAATGGATAAAGAAGTTGTGGTATTTACTTACAAAGCAATATCAATCAGCAATGAAATCTGTGTCATCAGGCCCTTAGCAGCACAATGAGTGGATTCAGGTATGATGATTCTAACTGAAATAAGTCACACAGAAACAGAAACATCATAAGATATCAGTAATACACGGAATGAAAACTTGGCTACACAGGAACTGAATTACAGAACAGAACAGGGTCTCAAATTTAGAAAACCAATTTATGCTTGTTAAGGGGAAAGGTGAGTTGGGGTGCTGCATAAAACCAGAGATTGAAATGAGCACAGATAAAGTTCCTTAAGCCAAATATGGAATAGACAAGAGCTACTCCTTGGTCAACGAAATGGACTCAACACCCCATATTAAACGCCTAGGAATGTACCTGAATAGTAAGTATCTTAAAACCTATGGATTGCTATGTCTCCGAAAGAGAATCAAGCATGTGTACAGGGGCATAAACGCAGCAGTGATAGGATTTGAGAGGTGCGGTGAGCAAATGAAGACCCTTTGAAGTCATATTGCATGGTACCCATTCCACGGGTTTCAACTACCCAGGTTTTAGGTATTCTTCCTTCAGCTAAAACATGCATGTGGAACCCAAGTATGATCAACCATGTCAATGGGAGACGTGTTCAAATATGTCTCAGTTTTCCTCCCCTGGAACTCGGGTGCAACATTCCAGACGCTTTACTAACACTCTCCCGACTTGGAGAGTCAGCGCCTTTAACCTCCTGTTTGGCCCAGTTTGCAATTTCTGCGGAAGATGAACAGGAATAGCGAGAACCAATGAGAGGCTAGCTGGAGGTGTCTGGACGGGCAAATTTAACTCTCATTTCCCACCAGGAAGAGGAAATAACCAAAGGCTCAGTGTGCCGTGCCGGAACCAGATTAGGGCCTGAAGCCATCCTGCAGTGTTGCGGCCAGCTCAAAAGAAAGCGAATTGAAGAAAGGAGCTCAGGGGCACTGTAATTCACAAACCTGCAGAGTTATAAATGACAGCTATCATCCAAAAATAGACTGAAGTAAGGCTGCCAAGAGGACTTGAAGCGGGGCAGAATTGCAGGAAACCGATTTCAGGAGGTAGACTGGAATTGCATTGAAAGCATAGGAAAAGAGGCAGAACGTCCACAATGATGCACTTGGCCAAAAAGGGCGTATGCGTTTTTTCCTGAATATATTCAGGAAAAAACGCATACGCCCTTTTTGGCCAACCAAGCAAGCTTGCAAAGGAAATCTGCACTACAATGAAGTCTCACTTCCCCCCGGTCAAAAGGGCCATCTGAAAAAAGGGTAAAATCCAGAAAGGCAGGACAGGCCATGGAGAACTAGGAGCCTTGTTATGCTGATGGGCGGGATGTAAATTGCCAACAGACACTCAGGAGAAGTGTATGGTGTTTCCTGAAACATCTAAAAAACAAAGCAACAGAACCTAGGGCACTTCCACTTATGGTCCTATAGCTTAGGGAAATTAAAATCAAAAAGACACAGCCACCTCAAAGTTCGGAACGGCTCTGTTTACAAGAACCTCGTTTACTGTACAAGTTCAACATCGCAGAAAGTGAAAAATGGATAAAGAAGTTGTGGTATTTACTTACAAAGCAATATCACTCAGCAATGAAATCTGTGTCATCAGGCCCTTAGCAGCACAATGAGTGGATTCAGGTATGATGATTCTAACTGAAATAAGTGACACAGAAAAAGAAACATCATAAGATATCAGTAATACACGGAATGTAAACTTGGCTACACAGGAACTGAATTACAGAACAGAACAGGTTCTCAAATTTAGAAAACCAACTTATGCTTGCTTAAGGGGAAAGGTGAGTTGGGGTGCTGCATAAAACCAGAGATTGAAATGAGCACAGATAAAGTTCCTTAAGCCAAATATGGAATAGACAAGAGCTACTCCTTGCTCAACGAAATGGACTCAACACCGCATATTAAACGCCTAAGAATGTACCTGACTAGTAAGTATCTTAAAACCTATGGATTGCTATGTCTCCGAAAGAGAATCAAGCATGTGTACAGGGGCATAAACGCAGCAGTGATAGGATTGGAGATATTCGGTGAGCAAATGAAGACCCTTTGAAGTCATATTGCATTGTACCCATTCCATGGTTTTCAACTACCCAGGTTTTAGGTATTCTTCCTTCAGCTAAAACATGCATGTGGAACCCAGAGTATGATCAACCATGTGATCGGGAGACGTGTTCAAATATGTCTCAGTTTTCGTACCCTGGTACTCGGGTGCAAGATTCCAGACGCTTTACTAACACTCTCCCGACTTGGAGAGTCAGTCCCTTTAACCTCCTGTTTGGCCCAGTTTGCAATTTCTGTGGAAGATGAACAGGAATAGCGAGAACCAATGAGAGACTAGCTGGAGGTGTCTGGACGGGCAAATTTAACTCTCATTTCCCACCAGGAAGAGGAATTAACCAAAGGCTCAGCGTGCCGTGCCAGAACCAGATTAGGGCCTGAAGCCATCCTGCGGTGTTGCGGCCAGGTCACAAGAAAGCGAGTTGAAGAAAGGAGCTCAGGGGCACTGTAATTCACAAACCTGCAGAGTTATAAATGACAGCTATCGTCCAAAAATAGACTGAAGTAAGGCTGCCAAGAGGACTTGAAAGCGGGGCAGAATTGCAGGAAACCGATTTCAGGAGGTAGATTGGAATTGCATTGAAAGCATAGGAAAAGAGGCAGAACGTCCACAATGATGCACTTGGCCAAAAAGGGCGTATGCGTTTTTTCCTGAATATATTCAGGAAAAAACGCATACGCCCTTTTTGGCCAACCAAGCAAACTTGCAAAGGAAATCTGCACTACAATGAAGTCTCACTTCCCCCCGGTCAAAAGGGCCATCTGAAAAAAGTGTAAAATCCAGAAAGGCAGGACAGGCCATGGAGAACTGGGAGCCTTGTTATGCTGATGGGCGGGATGTAAATTGCCAACAGACACTCAGGAGAAGTGTATGGTGTTTCCTGAAACATCTAAAAAACAAAGCAACAGAGCCTAGGGCACTTCCACTTATGGTCCTATAGCTTAGGGAAATTAAAATCAAAAAGACACAGCCACCCCAAAGTTTGGGACGCCTCTGTTTACAAGAACCTCGTTTACCGTACAAGTTCAATATCACAGAAAGTGAAAAATGGATAAAGAACTTGTGGTACTTACGTACAATGCAGTATCACTCAGCAATGAAACCTATGTCATCAGGCCCTTAGCAGCACAATGAGTGGATTCAGGTATGATGATTCTAACTGAAATAAGTCACACAGAAAAAGAAACATCATAAGATATCAGTAATACACGGAATGTAAACTTGGCTACACAGGAACTGAATTACAGAACAGAACAGGGTCTCAAATTTAGAAAACCAACTTATGCTTGCTTAAGGGGAAAGGTGAGTTGGGGTGCTGCATAAAACCAGAGATTGAAATGAGCACAGATAAAGTTCCTTAAGCCAAATATGGAATAGACAAGAGCTACTCCTTGCTCAACGAAATGGACTCAACACCGCATATTAAACGCCTAAGAATGTACCTGACTAGTAAGTATCTTAAAACCTATGGATTGCTATGTCTCCGAAAGAGAATCAAGCATGTGTACAGGGGCATAAACGCAGCAGTGATAGGATTGGAGAGTTTCGGTGAGCAAATGAAGACCCTTTGAAGTCATATTGCATGGTACCCATTCCACGGGTTTCAACTACCCAGGTTTTAGGTATTCTTCCTTCAGCTAAAACATGCATGTGGAACCCAAGTATGATCAACCATGTGAATGGGAGACGTGTTCAAATATGTCTCAGTTTTCCTCCCCTGGTACTCGGGTGCAACATTCCAGACGCTTTACTAACACTCTCCCCACTTGGAAAGTCAGCGCCTTTAACCTCCTGTTTGGCCCAGTTTGCAATTTCTGCGGAAGATGAACAGGAATAGCGAGAACCAATGAGAGGCTAGCTGGAGGTGTCTGGACGGGCAAATTTAACTCTCATTTCCCACCAGGAAGAGGAAATAACCAAAGGCTCAGCGTGCCGTGCCGGAACCAGATTAGGGCCTGAAGCCATCCTGCGGTGTTGCGGCCAGCTCACAAGAAAGCGAGTTGAAGAAAGAGCTCAGGGGCACTGTAATTCACAAACCTGCAGAGTTATAAATGACAGCTATCGTCCAAAAATAGACTGAAGTAAGGCTGCCAAGAGGACTTGAAAGCGGGGCAGAATTGCAGGAAACCGATTTCAGGAGGTAGACTGGAATTGCATTGAAAGCATAGGAAAAGAGGCAGAACGTCCACAATGATGCACTTGGCCAAAAAGGGCGTATGCGTTTTTTCCTGAATATATTCAGGAAAAAACGCATACGCACTTTTTGGCCAACCAAGCAAGCTTGCAAAGGAAATCTGCACTACAATGAAGTCTCACTTCCCCCCTGTCAAAAGGGCCATCTGAAAAAAGTGTAAAATCCAGAAAGGCAGGACAGGCCATGGAGAACTGGGAGCCTTGTTATGCTGATGGGCGGGATGTAAATTACCAACAGACACTCAGGAGAAGTGTATGGTGTTTCCTGAAACATCTAAAAAACAAAGCAACAGAGCCTAGGGCACTGCCACTTATGGTCTTATAGCTTAGGGAAATTAAAATCAAAAAGACACAGCCACCCCAATGTTTGGGACGCCTCTGTTTACAAGAACCTCGTTTACAGTACAAGTTCAACATCACAGAAATTGAAAAATGGATAAAGAAGTTGTGGTATTTACTTACAAAGCAATATCACTCAGCAATGAAATCTGTGTCATCAGGCCCTTAGCAGCACAATGAGTGGATTCAGGTATGATGATTCTAACTGAAATAAGTCACACAGAAACAGAAACATCATAAGATATCAGTAATACACGGAATGAAAACTTGGCTACACAGGAACTGAATTACAGAACAGAACAGGGTCTCAAATTTAGAAAACCAATTTATGCTTGTTAAGGGGAAAGGTGAGTTGGGGTGCTGCATAAAACCAGAGATTGAAATGAGCACAGATAAAGTTCCTTAAGCCAAATATGGAATAGACAAGAGCTACTCCTTGGTCAACGAAATGGACTCAACACCCCATATTAAACGCCTAGGAATGTACCTGAATAGTAAGTATCTTAAAACCTATGGATTGCTATGTCTCCGAAAGAGAATCAAGCATGTGTACAGGGGCATAAACGCAGCAGTGATAGGATTTGAGAGGTGCGGTGAGCAAATGAAGACCCTTTGAAGTCATATTGCATGGTACCCATTCCACGGGTTTCAACTACCCAGGTTTTAGGTATTCTTCCTTCAGCTAAAACATGCATGTGGAACCCAAGTATGATCAACCATGTCAATGGGAGACGTGTTCAAATATGTCTCAGTTTTCCTCCCCTGGAACTCGGGTGCAACATTCCAGACGCTTTACTAACACTCTCCCGACTTGGAGAGTCAGCGCCTTTAACCTCCTGTTTGGCCCAGTTTGCAATTTCTGCGGAAGATGAACAGGAATAGCGAGAACCAATGAGAGGCTAGCTGGAGGTGTCTGGACGGGCTAATTTAACTCTCATTTCCCACCAGGAAGAGGAAATAACCAAAGGCTCAGTGTGCCGTGCCGGAACCAGATTAGGGCCTGAAGCCATCCTGCAGTGTTGCGGCCAGCTCAAAAGAAAGCGAATTGAAGAAAGGAGCTCAGGGGCACTGTAATTCACAAACCTGCAGAGTTATAAATGACAGCTATCATCCAAAAATAGACTGAAGTAAGGCTGCCAAGAGGACTTGAAGCGGGGCAGAATTGCAGGAAACCGATTTCAGGAGGTAGACTGGAATTGCATTGAAAGCATAGGAAAAGAGGCAGAACGTCCACAATGATGCACTTGGCCAAAAAGGGTGTATGCGTTTTTTCCTGAATATATTCAGGAAAAAACGCATACGCCCTTTTTGGCCAACCAAGCAAGCTTGCAAAGGAAATCTGCACTACAATGAAGTCTCACTTCCCCCCGGTCAAAAGGGCCATCTGAAAAAAGGGTAAAATCCAGAAAGGCAGGACAGGCCATGGAGAACTAGGAGCCTTGTTATGCTGATGGGCGGGATGTAAATTGCCAACAGACACTCAGGAGAAGTGTATGGTGTTTCCTGAAACATCTAAAAAACAAAGCAACAGAACCTAGGGCACTTCCACTTATGGTCCTATAGCTTAGGGAAATTAAAATCAAAAAGACACAGCCACCTCAAAGTTCGGAACGGCTCTGTTTACAAGAACCTCGTTTACTGTACAAGTTCAACATCGCAGAAAGTGAAAAATGGATAAAGAAGTTGTGGTATTTACTTACAAAGCAATATCACTCAGCAATGAAATCTGTGTCATCAGGCCCTTAGCAGCACAATGAGTGGATTCAGGTATGATGATTCTAACTGAAATAAGTGACACAGAAAAAGAAACATCATAAGATATCAGTAATACACGGAATGTAAACTTGGCTACACAGGAACTGAATTACAGAACAGAACAGGTTCTCAAATTTAGAAAACCAACTTATGCTTGCTTAAGGGGAAAGGTGAGTTGGGGTGCTGCATAAAACCAGAGATTGAAATGAGCACAGATAAAGTTCCTTAAGCCAAATATGGAATAGACAAGAGCTACTCCTTGCTCAACGAAATGGACTCAACACCGCATATTAAACGCCTAAGAATGTACCTGACTAGTAAGTATCTTAAAACCTATGGATTGCTATGTCTCCGAAAGAGAATCAAGCATGTGTACAGGGGCATAAACGCAGCAGTGATAGGATTGGAGATATTCGGTGAGCAAATGAAGACCCTTTGAAGTCATATTGCATTGTACCCATTCCATGGTTTTCAACTACCCAGGTTTTAGGTATTCTTCCTTCAGCTAAAACATGCATGTGGAACCCAGAGTATGATCAACCATGTGATCGGGAGACGTGTTCAAATATGTCTCAGTTTTCGTACCCTGGTACTCGGGTGCAAGATTCCAGACGCTTTACTAACACTCTCCCGACTTGGAGAGTCAGTCCCTTTAACCTCCTGTTTGGCCCAGTTTGCAATTTCTGTGGAAGATGAACAGGAATAGCGAGAACCAATGAGAGACTAGCTGGAGGTGTCTGGACGGGCAAATTTAACTCTCATTTCCCACCAGGAAGAGGAATTAACCAAAGGCTCAGCGTGCCGTGCCAGAACCAGATTAGGGCCTGAAGCCATCCTGCGGTGTTGCGGCCAGGTCACAAGAAAGCGAGTTGAAGAAAGGAGCTCAGGGGCACTGTAATTCACAAACCTGCAGAGTTATAAATGACAGCTATCGTCCAAAAATAGACTGAAGTAAGGCTGCCAAGAGGACTTGAAAGCGGGGCAGAATTGCAGGAAACCGATTTCAGGAGGTAGATTGGAATTGCATTGAAAGCATAGGAAAAGAGGCAGAACGTCCACAATGATGCACTTGGCCAAAAAGGGCGTATGCGTTTTTTCCTGAATATATTCAGGAAAAAACGCATACGCCCTTTTTGGCAAACCAAGCAAACTTGCAAAGGAAATCTGCACTACAATGAAGTCTCACTTCCCCCCGGTCAAAAGGGCCATCTGAAAAAAGTGTAAAATCCAGAAAGGCAGGACAGGCCATGGAGAACTGGGAGCCTTGTTATGCTGATGGGCGGGATGTAAATTGCCAACAGACACTCAGGAGAAGTGTATGGTGTTTCCTGAAACATCTAAAAAACAAAGCAACAGAGCCTAGGGCACTTCCACTTATGGTCCTATAGCTTAGGGAAATTAAAATCAAAAAGACACAGCCACCCCAAAGTTTGGGACGCCTCTGTTTACAAGAACCTCGTTTACCGTACAAGTTCAATATCACAGAAAGTGAAAAATGGATAAAGAACTTGTGGTACTTACGTACAATGCAGTATCACTCAGCAATGAAACCTATGTCATCAGGCCCTTAGCAGCACAATGAGTGGATTCAGGTATGATGATTCTAACTGAAATAAGTCACACAGAAAAAGAAACATCATAAGATATCAGTAATACACGGAATGTAAACTTGGCTACACAGGAACTGAATTACAGAACAGAACAGGGTCTCAAATTTAGAAAACCAACTTATGCTTGCTTAAGGGGAAAGGTGAGTTGGGGTGCTGCATAAAACCAGAGATTGAAATGAGCACAGATAAAGTTCCTTAAGCCAAATATGGAATAGACAAGAGCTACTCCTTGCTCAACGAAATGGACTCAACACCGCATATTAAACGCCTAAGAATGTACCTGACTAGTAAGTATCTTAAAACCTATGGATTGCTATGTCTCCGAAAGAGAATCAAGCATGTGTACAGGGGCATAAACGCAGCAGTGATAGGATTGGAGAGTTTCGGTGAGCAAATGAAGACCCTTTGAAGTCATATTGCATGGTACCCATTCCACGGGTTTCAACTACCCAGGTTTTAGGTATTCTTCCTTCAGCTAAAACATGCATGTGGAACCCAAGTATGATCAACCATGTCAATGGGAGACGTGTTCAAATATGTCTCAGTTTTCCTCCCCTGGAACTCGGGTGCAACATTCCAGACGCTTTACTAACACTCTCCCGACTTGGAGAGTCAGCGCCTTTAACCTCCTGTTTGGCCCAGTTTGCAATTTCTGCGGAAGATGAACAGGAATAGCGAGAACCAATGAGAGGCTAGCTGGAGGTGTCTGGACGGGCTAATTTAACTCTCATTTCCCACCAGGAAGAGGAAATAACCAAAGGCTCAGTGTGCCGTGCCGGAACCAGATTAGGGCCTGAAGCCATCCTGCAGTGTTGCGGCCAGCTCAAAAGAAAGCGAATTGAAGAAAGGAGCTCAGGGGCACTGTAATTCACAAACCTGCAGAGTTATAAATGACAGCTATCATCCAAAAATAGACTGAAGTAAGGCTGCCAAGAGGACTTGAAGCGGGGCAGAATTGCAGGAAACCGATTTCAGGAGGTAGACTGGAATTGCATTGAAAGCATAGGAAAAGAGGCAGAACGTCCACAATGATGCACTTGGCCAAAAAGGGCGTATGCGTTTTTTCCTGAATATATTCAGGAAAAAACGCATACGCCCTTTTTGGCCAACCAAGCAAGCTTGCAAAGGAAATCTGCACTACAATGAAGTCTCACTTCCCCCCGGTCAAAAGGGCCATCTGAAAAAAGGGTAAAATCCAGAAAGGCAGGACAGGCCATGGAGAACTAGGAGCCTTGTTATGCTGATGGGCGGGATGTAAATTGCCAACAGACACTCAGGAGAAGTGTATGGTGTTTCCTGAAACATCTAAAAAACAAAGCAACAGAACCTAGGGCACTTCCACTTATGGTCCTATAGCTTAGGGAAATTAAAATCAAAAAGACACAGCCACCTCAAAGTTCGGAACGGCTCTGTTTACAAGAACCTCGTTTACTGTACAAGTTCAACATCGCAGAAAGTGAAAAATGGATAAAGAAGTTGTGGTATTTACTTACAAAGCAATATCACTCAGCAATGAAATCTGTGTCATCAGGCCCTTAGCAGCACAATGAGTGGATTCAGGTATGATGATTCTAACTGAAATAAGTGACACAGAAAAAGAAACATCATAAGATATCAGTAATACACGGAATGTAAACTTGGCTACACAGGAACTGAATTACAGAACAGAACAGGTTCTCAAATTTAGAAAACCAACTTATGCTTGCTTAAGGGGAAAGGTGAGTTGGGGTGCTGCATAAAACCAGAGATTGAAATGAGCACAGATAAAGTTCCTTAAGCCAAATATGGAATAGACAAGAGCTACTCCTTGCTCAACGAAATGGACTCAACACCGCATATTAAACGCCTAAGAATGTACCTGACTAGTAAGTATCTTAAAACCTATGGATTGCTATGTCTCCGAAAGAGAATCAAGCATGTGTACAGGGGCATAAACGCAGCAGTGATAGGATTGGAGATATTCGGTGAGCAAATGAAGACCCTTTGAAGTCATATTGCATTGTACCCATTCCATGGTTTTCAACTACCCAGGTTTTAGGTATTCTTCCTTCAGCTAAAACATGCATGTGGAACCCAGAGTATGATCAACCATGTGATCGGGAGACGTGTTCAAATATGTCTCAGTTTTCGTACCCTGGTACTCGGGTGCAAGATTCCAGACGCTTTACTAACACTCTCCCGACTTGGAGAGTCAGTCCCTTTAACCTCCTGTTTGGCCCAGTTTGCAATTTCTGTGGAAGATGAACAGGAATAGCGAGAACCAATGAGAGACTAGCTGGAGGTGTCTGGACGGGCAAATTTAACTCTCATTTCCCACCAGGAAGAGGAATTAACCAAAGGCTCAGCGTGCCGTGCCAGAACCAGATTAGGGCCTGAAGCCATCCTGCGGTGTTGCGGCCAGGTCACAAGAAAGCGAGTTGAAGAAAGGAGCTCAGGGGCACTGTAATTCACAAACCTGCAGAGTTATAAATGACAGCTATCGTCCAAAAATAGACTGAAGTAAGGCTGCCAAGAGGACTTGAAAGCGGGGCAGAATTGCAGGAAACCGATTTCAGGAGGTAGATTGGAATTGCATTGAAAGCATAGGAAAAGAGGCAGAACGTCCACAATGATGCACTTGGCCAAAAAGGGCGTATGCGTTTTTTCCTGAATATATTCAGGAAAAAACGCATACGCCCTTTTTGGCCAACCAAGCAAACTTGCAAAGGAAATCTGCACTACAATGAAGTCTCACTTCCCCCCGGTCAAAAGGGCCATCTGAAAAAAGTGTAAAATCCAGAAAGGCAGGACAGGCCATGGAGAACTGGGAGCCTTGTTATGCTGATGGGCGGGATGTAAATTGCCAACAGACACTCAGGAGAAGTGTATGGTGTTTCCTGAAACATCTAAAAAACAAAGCAACAGAGCCTAGGGCACTTCCACTTATGGTCCTATAGCTTAGGGAAATTAAAATCAAAAAGACACAGCCACCCCAAAGTTTGGGACGCCTCTGTTTACAAGAACCTCGTTTACCGTACAAGTTCAATATCACAGAAAGTGAAAAATGGATAAAGAACTTGTGGTACTTACGTACAATGCAGTATCACTCAGCAATGAAACCTATGTCATCAGGCCCTTAGCAGCACAATGAGTGGATTCAGGTATGATGATTCTAACTGAAATAAGTCACACAGAAAAAGAAACATCATAAGATATCAGTAATACACGGAATGTAAACTTGGCTACACAGGAACTGAATTACAGAACAGAACAGGGTCTCAAATTTAGAAAACCAACTTATGCTTGCTTAAGGGGAAAGGTGAGTTGGGGTGCTGCATAAAACCAGAGATTGAAATGAGCACAGATAAAGTTCCTTAAGCCAAATATGGAATAGACAAGAGCTACTCCTTGCTCAACGAAATGGACTCAACACCGCATATTAAACGCCTAAGAATGTACCTGACTAGTAAGTATCTTAAAACCTATGGATTGCTATGTCTCCGAAAGAGAATCAAGCATGTGTACAGGGGCATAAACGCAGCAGTGATAGGATTGGAGAGTTTCGGTGAGCAAATGAAGACCCTTTGAAGTCATATTGCATGGTACCCATTCCACGGGTTTCAACTACCCAGGTTTTAGGTATTCTTCCTTCAGCTAAAACATGCATGTGGAACCCAGAGTATGATCAACCATGAGATCGGGAGACGTGTTCAAATATGTCTCAGTTTTCCTCCCCTGGTACTCGGGTGCAACATTCCAGACGCTTTACTAACACTCTCCCCACTTGGAAAGTCAGCGCCTTTAACCTCCTGTTTGGCCCAGTTTGCAATTTCTGCGGAAGATGAACAGGAATAGCGAGAACCAATGAGAGGCTAGCTGGAGGTGTCTGGACGGGCAAATTTAACTCTCATTTCCCACCAGGAAGAGGAAATAACCAAAGGCTCAGTGTGCCATGCCGGAACCAGATTAGGGCCTGAAGCCATCCTGCGGTGTTGCGGCCAGCTCACAAGAAAGCGAGTTGAAGAAAGAGCTCAGGGGCACTGTAATTCACAAACCTGCAGAGTTATAAATGACAGCTATCGTCCAAAAATAGACTGAAGTAAGGCTGCCAAGAGGACTTGAAAGCGGGGCAGAATTGCAGGAAACCGATTTCAGGAGGTAGACTGGAATTGCATTGAAAGCATAGGAAAAGAGGCAGAACGTCCACAATGATGCACTTGGCCAAAAAGGGCGTATGCGTTTTTTCCTGAATATATTCAGGAAAAAACGCATACGCCCTTTTTGGCCAACCAAGCAAGCTTGCAAAGGAAATCTGCACTACAATGAAGTCTCACTTCCCCCCTGTCAAAAGGGCCATCTGAAAAAAGTGTAAAATCCAGAAAGGCAGGACAGGCCATGGAGAACTGGGAGCCTTGTTATGCTGATGGGCGGGATGTAAATTACCAACAGACACTCAGGAGAAGTGTATGGTGTTTCCTGAAACATCTAAAAAACAAAGCAACAGAGCCTAGGGCACTGCCACTTATGGTCTTATAGCTTAGGGAAATTAAAATCAAAAAGACACAGCCACCCCAATGTTTGGGACGCCTCTGTTTACAAGAACCTCGTTTACAGTACAAGTTCAACATCACAGAAATTGAAAAATGGATAAAGAAGTTGTGGTATTTACTTACAAAGCAATATCACTCAGCAATGAAATCTGTGTCATCAGGCCCTTAGCAGCACAATGAGTGGATTCAGGTATGATGATTCTAACTGAAATAAGTCACACAGAAACAGAAACATCATAAGATATCAGTAATACACGGAATGAAAACTTGGCTACACAGGAACTGAATTACAGAACAGAACAGGGTCTCAAATTTAGAAAACCAATTTATGCTTGTTAAGGGGAAAGGTGAGTTGGGGTGCTGCATAAAACCAGAGATTGAAATGAGCACAGATAAAGTTCCTTAAGCCAAATATGGAATAGACAAGAGCTACTCCTTGCTCAACGAAATGGACTCAACACCCCATATTAAACGCCTAGGAATGTACCTGAATAGTAAGTATCTTAAAACCTATGGATTGCTATGTCTCCGAAAGAGAATCAAGCATGTGTACAGGGGCATAAACGCAGCAGTGATAGGATTGGAGAGGTGCGGTGAGCAAATGAAGACCCTTTGAAGTCATATTGCATGGTACCCATTCCACGGGTTTCAACTACCCAGGTTTTAGGTATTCTTCCTTCAGCTAAAACATGCATGTGGAACCCAAGTATGATCAACCATGTCAATGGGAGACGTGTTCAAATATGTCTCAGTTTTCCTCCCCTGGAACTCGGGTGCAACATTCCAGACGCTTTACTAACACTCTCCCCACTTGGAGAGTCAGCGCCTTTAACCTCCTGTTTGGCACAGTTTGCAATTTCTGAGGAAGATGAACAGGAATAGCGAGAACCAATGAGAGGCTAGCTGGAGGTGTCTGGACGGGCAAATTTAACTCTCATTTCCCACCAGGAAGAGGAAGTAACCAAAGGCTCAGTGTGCCGTGCCGGAACCAGATTAGGGCCTGAAGCCATCCTGCAGTGTTGCGGCCAGCTCAAAAGAAAGCGAATTGAAGAAAGGAGCTCAGGGGCACTGTAATTCACAAACCTGCAGAGTTATAAATGACAGCTATCATCCAAAAATAGACTGAAGTAAGGCTGCCAAGAGGACTTGAAGCGGGGCAGAATTGCAGGAAACCGATTTCAGGAGGTAGACTGGAATTGCATTGAAAGCATAGGAAAAGAGGCAGAACGTCCACAATGATGCACTTGGCCAAAAAGGGCGTATGCGTTTTTTCCTGAATATATTCAGGAAAAAACGCATACGCCCTTTTTGGCCAACCAAGCAAGCTTGCAAAGGAAATCTGCACTACAATGAAGTCTCACTTCCCCCCGGTCAAAAGGGCCATCTGAAAAAAGGGTAAAATCCAGAAAGGCAGGACAGGCCATGGAGAACTGGGAGCCTTGTTATGCTGATGGGCGGGATGTAAATTGCCAACAGACACTCAGGAGAAGTGTATGGTGTTTCCTGAAACATCTAAAAAACAAAGCAACAGAACCTAGGGCACTTCCACTTATGGTCCTATAGCTTAGGGAAATTAAAATCAAAAAGACACAGCCACCTCAAAGTTCGGAACGGCTCTGTTTACAAGAACCTCGTTTACTGTACAAGTTCAACATCGCAGAAAGTGAAAAATGGATAAAGAAGTTGTGGTATTTACTTACAAAGCAATATCACTCAGCAATGAAATCTGTGTCATCAGGCCCTTAGCAGCACAATGAGTGGATTCAGGTATGATGATTCTAACTGAAATAAGTGACACAGAAAAAGAAACATCATAAGATATCAGTAATACACGGAATGTAAACTTGGCTACACAGGAACTGAATTACAGAACAGAACAGGTTCTCAAATTTAGAAAACCAACTTATGCTTGCTTAAGGGGAAAGGTGAGTTGGGGTGCTGCATAAAACCAGAGATTGAAATGAGCACAGATAAAGTTCCTTAAGCCAAATATGGAATAGACAAGAGCTACTCCTTGCTCAACGAAATGGACTCAACACCGCATATTAAACGCCTAAGAATGTACCTGACTAGTAAGTATCTTAAAACCTATGGATTGCTATGTCTCCGAAAGAGAATCAAGCATGTGTACAGGGGCATAAACGCAGCAGTGATAGGATTGGAGATGTTCGGTGAGCAAATGAAGACCCTTTGAAGTCATATTGCATTGTACCCATTCCATGGTTTTCAACTACCCAGGTTTTAGGTATTCTTCCTTCAGCTAAAACATGCATGTGGAACCCAGAGTATGATCAACCATGTGATCGGGAGATGTGTTCAAATATGTCTCAGTTTTCGTACCCTGGTACTCGGGTGCAAGATTCCAGACGCTTTACTAACACTCTCCCGACTTGGAGAGTCAGTCCCTTTAACCTCCTGTTTGGCCCAGTTTGCAATTTCTGTGGAAGATGAACAGGAATAGCGAGAACCAATGAGAGACTAGCTGGAGGTGTCTGGATGGGCAAATTTAACTCTCATTTCCCACCAGGAAGAGGAATTAACCAAAGGCTCAGCGTGCCGTGCCAGAACCAGATTAGGGCCTGAAGCCATCCTGCGGTGTTGCGGCCAGGTCACAAGAAAGCGAGTTGAAGAAAGGAGCTCAGGGGCACTGTAATTCACAAACCTGCAGAGTTATAAATGACAGCTATCGTCCAAAAATAGACTGAAGTAAGGCTGCCAAGAGGACTTGAAAGCGGGGCAGAATTGCAGGAAACCGATTTCAGGAGGTAGATTGGAATTGCATTGAAAGCATAGGAAAAGAGGCAGAACGTCCACAATGATGCACTTGGCCAAAAAGGGCGTATGCGTTTTTTCCTGAATATATTCAGGAAAAAACGCATACGCCCTTTTTGGCCAACCAAGCAAACTTGCAAAGGAAATCTGCACTACAATGAAGTCTCACTTCCCCCCGGTCAAAAGGGCCATCTGAAAAAAGTGTAAAATCCAGAAAGGCAGGACAGGCCATGGAGAACTGGGAGCCTTGTTATGCTGATGGGCGGGATGTAAATTGCCAACAGACACTCAGGAGAAGTGTATGGTGTTTCCTGAAACATCTAAAAAACAAAGCAACAGAGCCTAGGGCACTTCCACTTATGGTCCTATAGCTTAGGGAAATTAAAATCAAAAAGACACAGCCACCCCAAAGTTTGGGACGCCTCTGTTTACAAGAACCTCGTTTACCGTACAAGTTCAATATCACAGAAAGTGAAAAATGGATAAAGAACTTGTGGTACTTACGTACAATGCAGTATCACTCAGCAATGAAACCTATGTCATCAGGCCCGTAGCAGCATAATGAGTGGATTCAGGTACGATGATTCTAACTGAAATAAGTCACACAGAAAAAGAAACATCATAAGATATCAGTAATACACGGAATGTAAAGTTGGCTACACAGGAACTGAATTACAGAACAGAACAGGGTCTCAAATTTAGAAAACCAACTTATGCTTGCTTAAGGGGAAAGGTGAGTTGGGGTGCTGCATAAAACCAGAGATTGAAATGAGCACAGATAAAGTTCCTTAAGCCAAATATGGAATAGACAAGAGCTACTCCTTGCTCAACGAAATGGACTCAACACCGCATATTAAACGCCTAAGAATGTACCTGACTAGTAAGTATCTTAAAACCTATAGATTGCTATGTCTCCGAAAGAGAATCAAGCATGTGTACAGGGGCATAAACGCAGCAGTGATAGGATTGGAGAGGTTCGGTGAGCAAATGAAGACCCTTTGAAGTCATATTGCATGGTACCCATTCCACGGGTTTCAACTACCCAGGTTTTAGGTATTCTTCTTTCAGCTAAAACATGCATGTGGAACCCAGAGTATGATCAACCATTTGATCGGGAGACGTGTTCAAATATGTCTCAGCTTTCCTCCCCTGGTACTCGGGTGCAACATTCCAGACGCTTTACTAACACTCTCCCGACTTGGAGAGTCAGCGCCTTTAACCTCCTGTTTGGCCCAGTTTGCAATTTCTGCGGAAGATGAACAGGAATAGCGAGAACCAATGAGAGGCTAGCTGGAGGTGTCTGGACGGGCTAATTTAACTCTCATTTCCCACCAGGAAGAGGAAATAACCAAAGGCTCAGTGTGCCGTGCCGGAACCAGATTAGGGCCTGAAGCCATCCTGCAGTGTTGCGGCCAGCTCAAAAGAAAGCGAATTGAAGAAAGGAGCTCAGGGGCACTGTAATTCACAAACCTGCAGAGTTATAAATGACAGCTATCATCCAAAAATAGACTGAAGTAAGGCTGCCAAGAGGACTTGAAGCGGGGCAGAATTGCAGGAAACCGATTTCAGGAGGTAGACTGGAATTGCATTGAAAGCATAGGAAAAGAGGCAGAACGTCCACAATGATGCACTTGGCCAAAAAGGGCGTATGCGTTTTTTCCTGAATATATTCAGGAAAAAACGCATACGCCCTTTTTGGCCAACCAAGCAAGCTTGCAAAGGAAATCTGCACTACAATGAAGTCTCACTTCCCCCCGGTCAAAAGGGCCATCTGAAAAAAGGGTAAAATCCAGAAAGGCAGGACAGGCCATGGAGAACTAGGAGCCTTGTTATGCTGATGGGCGGGATGTAAATTGCCAACAGACACTCAGGAGAAGTGTATGGTGTTTCCTGAAACATCTAAAAAACAAAGCAACAGAACCTAGGGCACTTCCACTTATGGTCCTATAGCTTAGGGAAATTAAAATCAAAAAGACACAGCCACCTCAAAGTTCGGAACGGCTCTGTTTACAAGAACCTCGTTTACTGTACAAGTTCAACATCGCAGAAAGTGAAAAATGGATAAAGAAGTTGTGGTATTTACTTACAAAGCAATATCACTCAGCAATGAAATCTGTGTCATCAGGCCCTTAGCAGCACAATGAGTGGATTCAGGTATGATGATTCTAACTGAAATAAGTCACACAGAAAAAGAAACATCATAAGATATCAGTAATACACGGAATGTAAACTTGGCTACACAGGAACTGAATTACAGAACAGAACAGGTTCTCAAATTTAGAAAACCAACTTATGCTTGCTTAAGGGGAAAGGTGAGTTGGGGTGCTGCATAAAACCAGAGATTGAAATGAGCACAGATAAAGTTCCTTAAGCCAAATATGGAATAGACAAGAGCTACTCCTTGCTCAACGAAATGGACTCAACACCGCATATTAAACGCCTAAGAATGTACCTGACTAGTAAGTATCTTAAAACCTATGGATTGCTATGTCTCCGAAAGAGAATCAAGCATGTGTACAGGGGCATAAACGCAGCAGTGATAGGATTGGAGATATTCGGTGAGCAAATGAAGACCCTTTGAAGTCATATTGCATTGTACCCATTCCATGGTTTTCAACTACCCAGGTTTTAGGTATTCTTCCTTCAGCTAAAACATGCATGTGGAACCCAGAGTATGATCAACCATGTGATCGGGAGACGTGTTCAAATATGTCTCAGTTTTCGTACCCTGGTACTCGGGTGCAAGATTCCAGACGCTTTACTAACACTCTCCCGACTTGGAGAGTCAGTCCCTTTAACCTCCTGTTTGGCCCAGTTTGCAATTTCTGTGGAAGATGAACAGGAATAGCGAGAACCAATGAGAGACTAGCTGGAGGTGTCTGGACGGGCAAATTTAACTCTCATTTCCCACCAGGAAGAGGAATTAACCAAAGGCTCAGCGTGCCGTGCCAGAACCAGATTAGGGCCTGAAGCCATCCTGCGGTGTTGCGGCCAGGTCACAAGAAAGCGAGTTGAAGAAAGGAGCTCAGGGGCACTGTAATTCACAAACCTGCAGAGTTATAAATGACAGCTATCGTCCAAAAATAGACTGAAGTAAGGCTGCCAAGAGGACTTGAAAGCGGGGCAGAATTGCAGGAAACCGATTTCAGGAGGTAGATTGGAATTGCATTGAAAGCATAGGAAAAGAGGCAGAACGTCCACAATGATGCACTTGGCCAAAAAGGGCGTATGCGTTTTTTCCTGAATATATTCAGGAAAAAACGCATACGCCCTTTTTGGCCAACCAAGCAAACTTGCAAAGGAAATCTGCACTACAATGAAGTCTCACTTCCCCCCGGTCAAAAGGGCCATCTGAAAAAAGTGTAAAATCCAGAAAGGCAGGACAGGCCATGGAGAACTGGGAGCCTTGTTATGCTGATGGGCGGGATGTAAATTGCCAACAGACACTCAGGAGAAGTGTATGGTGTTTCCTGAAACATCTAAAAAACAAAGCAACAGAGCCTAGGGCACTTCCACTTATGGTCCTATAGCTTAGGGAAATTAAAATCAAAAAGACACAGCCACCCCAAAGTTTGGGACGCCTCTGTTTACAAGAACCTCGTTTACCGTACAAGTTCAATATCACAGAAAGTGAAAAATGGATAAAGAACTTGTGGTACTTACGTACAATGCAGTATCACTCAGCAATGAAACCTATGTCATCAGGCCCTTAGCAGCACAATGAGTGGATTCAGGTATGATGATTCTAACTGAAATAAGTCACACAGAAAAAGAAACATCATAAGATATCAGTAATACACGGAATGTAAACTTGGCTACACAGGAACTGAATTACAGAACAGAACAGGGTCTCAAATTTAGAAAACCAACTTATGCTTGCTTAAGGGGAAAGGTGAGTTGGGGTGCTGCATAAAACCAGAGATTGAAATGAGCACAGATAAAGTTCCTTAAGCCAAATATGGAATAGACAAGAGCTACTCCTTGCTCAACGAAATGGACTCAACACCGCATATTAAACGCCTAAGAATGTACCTGACTAGTAAGTATCTTAAAACCTATGGATTGCTATGTCTCCGAAAGAGAATCAAGCATGTGTACAGGGGCATAAACGCAGCAGTGATAGGATTGGAGAGTTTCGGTGAGCAAATGAAGACCCTTTGAAGTCATATTGCATGGTACCCATTCCACGGGTTTCAACTACCCAGGTTTTAGGTATTCTTCCTTCAGCTAAAACATGCATGTGGAACCCAGAGTATGATCAACCATGAGATCGGGAGACGTGTTCAAATATGTCTCAGTTTTCCTCCCCTGGTACTCGGGTGCAACATTCCAGACGCTTTACTAACACTCTCCCCACTTGGAAAGTCAGCGCCTTTAACCTCCTGTTTGGCCCAGTTTGCAATTTCTGCGGAAGATGAACAGGAATAGCGAGAACCAATGAGAGGCTAGCTGGAGGTGTCTGGACGGGCAAATTTAACTCTCATTTCCCACCAGGAAGAGGAAATAACCAAAGGCTCAGTGTGCCATGCCGGAACCAGATTAGGGCCTGAAGCCATCCTGCGGTGTTGCGGCCAGCTCACAAGAAAGCGAGTTGAAGAAAGAGCTCAGGGGCACTGTAATTCACAAACCTGCAGAGTTATAAATGACAGCTATCGTCCAAAAATAGACTGAAGTAAGGCTGCCAAGAGGACTTGAAAGCGGGGCAGAATTGCAGGAAACCGATTTCAGGAGGTAGACTGGAATTGCATTGAAAGCATAGGAAAAGAGGCAGAACGTCCACAATGATGCACTTGGCCAAAAAGGGCGTATGCGTTTTTTCCTGAATATATTCAGGAAAAAACGCATACGCCCTTTTTGGCCAACCAAGCAAGCTTGCAAAGGAAATCTGCACTACAATGAAGTCTCACTTCCCCCCTGTCAAAAGGGCCATCTGAAAAAAGTGTAAAATCCAGAAAGGCAGGACAGGCCATGGAGAACTGGGAGCCTTGTTATGCTGATGGGCGGGATGTAAATTACCAACAGACACTCAGGAGAAGTGTATGGTGTTTCCTGAAACATCTAAAAAACAAAGCAACAGAGCCTAGGGCACTGCCACTTATGGTCTTATAGCTTAGGGAAATTAAAATCAAAAAGACACAGCCACCCCAATGTTTGGGACGCCTCTGTTTACAAGAACCTCGTTTACAGTACAAGTTCAACATCACAGAAATTGAAAAATGGATAAAGAAGTTGTGGTATTTACTTACAAAGCAATATCACTCAGCAATGAAATCTGTGTCATCAGGCCCTTAGCAGCACAATGAGTGGATTCAGGTATGATGATTCTAACTGAAATAAGTCACACAGAAACAGAAACATCATAAGATATCAGTAATACACGGAATGAAAACTTGGCTACACAGGAACTGAATTACAGAACAGAACAGGGTCTCAAATTTAGAAAACCAATTTATGCTTGTTAAGGGGAAAGGTGAGTTGGGGTGCTGCATAAAACCAGAGATTGAAATGAGCACAGATAAAGTTCCTTAAGCCAAATATGGAATAGACAAGAGCTACTCCTTGCTCAACGAAATGGACTCAACACCCCATATTAAACGCCTAGGAATGTACCTGAATAGTAAGTATCTTAAAACCTATGGATTGCTATGTCTCCGAAAGAGAATCAAGCATGTGTACAGGGGCATAAACGCAGCAGTGATAGGATTGGAGAGGTGCGGTGAGCAAATGAAGACCCTTTGAAGTCATATTGCATGGTACCCATTCCACGGGTTTCAACTACCCAGGTTTTAGGTATTCTTCCTTCAGCTAAAACATGCATGTGGAACCCAAGTATGATCAACCATGTCAATGGGAGACGTGTTCAAATATGTCTCAGTTTTCCTCCCCTGGAACTCGGGTGCAACATTCCAGACGCTTTACTAACACTCTCCCCACTTGGAGAGTCAGCGCCTTTAACCTCCTGTTTGGCACAGTTTGCAATTTCTGAGGAAGATGAACAGGAATAGCGAGAACCAATGAGAGGCTAGCTGGAGGTGTCTGGACGGGCAAATTTAACTCTCATTTCCCACCAGGAAGAGGAAATAACCAAAGGCTCAGTGTGCCGTGCCGGAACCAGATTAGGGCCTGAAGCCATCCTGCGGTGTTGCGGCCAGCTCAAAAGAAAGCGAATTGAAGAAAGGAGCTCAGGGGCACTGTAATTCACAAACCTGCAGAGTTATAAATGACAGCTATCATCCAAAAATAGACTGAAGTAAGGCTGCCAAGAGGACTTGAAGCGGGGCAGAATTGCAGGAAACCGATTTCAGGAGGTAGACTGGAATTGCATTGAAAGCATAGGAAAAGAGGCAGAACGTCCACAATGATGCACTTGGCCAAAAAGGGCGTATGCGTTTTTTCCTGAATATATTCAGGAAAAAACGCATACGCCCTTTTTGGCCAACCAAGCAAGCTTGCAAAGGAAATCTGCACTACAATGAAGTCTCACTTCCCCCCGGTCAAAAGGGCCATCTGAAAAAAGGGTAAAATCCAGAAAGGCAGGACAGGCCATGGAGAACTGGGAGCCTTGTTATGCTGATGGGCGGGATGTAAATTGCCAACAGACACTCAGGAGAAGTGTATGGTGTTTCCTGAAACATCTAAAAAACAAAGCAACAGAACCTAGGGCACTTCCACTTATGGTCCTATAGCTTAGGGAAATTAAAATCAAAAAGACACAGCCACCTCAAAGTTCGGAACGGCTCTGTTTACAAGAACCTCGTTTACTGTACAAGTTCAACATCGCAGAAAGTGAAAAATGGATAAAGAAGTTGTGGTATTTACTTACAAAGCAATATCACTCAGCAATGAAATCTGTGTCATCAGGCCCTTAGCAGCACAATGAGTGGATTCAGGTATGATGATTCTAACTGAAATAAGTGACACAGAAAAAGAAACATCATAAGATATCAGTAATACACGGAATGTAAACTTGGCTACACAGGAACTGAATTACAGAACAGAACAGGTTCTCAAATTTAGAAAACCAACTTATGCTTGCTTAAGGGGAAAGGTGAGTTGGGGTGCTGCATAAAACCAGAGATTGAAATGAGCACAGATAAAGTTCCTTAAGCCAAATATGGAATAGACAAGAGCTACTCCTTGCTCAACGAAATGGACTCAACACCGCATATTAAACGCCTAAGAATGTACCTGACTAGTAAGTATCTTAAAACCTATGGATTGCTATGTCTCCGAAAGAGAATCAAGCATGTGTACAGGGGCATAAACGCAGCAGTGATAGGATTGGAGATGTTCGGTGAGCAAATGAAGACCCTTTGAAGTCATATTGCATTGTACCCATTCCATGGTTTTCAACTACCCAGGTTTTAGGTATTCTTCCTTCAGCTAAAACATGCATGTGGAACCCAGAGTATGATCAACCATGTGATCGGGAGATGTGTTCAAATATGTCTCAGTTTTCGTACCCTGGTACTCGGGTGCAAGATTCCAGACGCTTTACTAACACTCTCCCGACTTGGAGAGTCAGTCCCTTTAACCTCCTGTTTGGCCCAGTTTGCAATTTCTGTGGAAGATGAACAGGAATAGCGAGAACCAATGAGAGACTAGCTGGAGGTGTCTGGATGGGCAAATTTAACTCTCATTTCCCACCAGGAAGAGGAATTAACCAAAGGCTCAGCGTGCCGTGCCAGAACCAGATTAGGGCCTGAAGCCATCCTGCGGTGTTGCGGCCAGGTCACAAGAAAGCGAGTTGAAGAAAGGAGCTCAGGGGCACTGTAATTCACAAACCTGCAGAGTTATAAATGACAGCTATTGTCCAAAAATAGACTGAAGTAAGGCTGCCAAGAGGACTTGAAAGCGGGGCAGAATTGCAGGAAACCGATTTCAGGAGGTAGATTGGAATTGCATTGAAAGCATAGGAAAAGAGGCAGAACGTCCACAATGATGCACTTGGCCAAAAAGGGCGTATGCGTTTTTTCCTGAATATATTCAGGAAAAAACGCATACGCCCTTTTTGGCCAACCAAGCAAACTTGCAAAGGAAATCTGCACTACAATGAAGTCTCACTTCCCCCCGGTCAAAAGGGCCATCTGAAAAAAGTGTAAAATCCAGAAAGGCAGGACAGGCCATGGAGAACTGGGAGCCTTGTTATGCTGATGGGCGGGATGTAAATTGCCAACAGACACTCAGGAGAAGTGTATGGTGTTTCCTGAAACATCTAAAAAACAAAGCAACAGAGCCTAGGGCACTTCCACTTATGGTCCTATAGCTTAGGGAAATTAAAATCAAAAAGACACAGCCACCCCAAAGTTTGGGACGCCTCTGTTTACAAGAACCTCGTTTACCGTACAAGTTCAATATCACAGAAAGTGAAAAATGGATAAAGAACTTGTGGTACTTACGTACAATGCAGTATCACTCAGCAATGAAACCTATGTCATCAGGCCCGTAGCAGCATAATGAGTGGATTCAGGTACGATGATTCTAACTGAAATAAGTCACACAGAAAAAGAAACATCATAAGATATCAGTAATACACGGAATGTAAAGTTGGCTACACAGGAACTGAATTACAGAACAGAACAGGGTCTCAAATTTAGAAAACCAACTTATGCTTGCTTAAGGGGAAAGGTGAGTTGGGGTGCTGCATAAAACCAGAGATTGAAATGAGCACAGATAAAGTTCCTTAAGCCAAATATGGAATAGACAAGAGCTACTCCTTGCTCAACGAAATGGACTCAACACCGCATATTAAACGCCTAAGAATGTACCTGACTAGTAAGTATCTTAAAACCTATAGATTGCTATGTCTCCGAAAGAGAATCAAGCATGTGTACAGGGGCATAAACGCAGCAGTGATAGGATTGGAGAGGTTCGGTGAGCAAATGAAGACCCTTTGAAGTCATATTGCATGGTACCCATTCCACGGGTTTCAACTACCCAGGTTTTAGGTATTCTTCCTTCAGCTAAAACATGCATGTGGAACCCAGAGTATGATCAACCATGTGATCGGGAGACGTGTTCAAATATGTCTCAGTTTTCCTCCCCTGGTACTCGGGTGCAACATTCCAGAAGCTTTACTAACACTCTCCCCACCTGGAGAGTCCGCGCCTTTAACCTCCTGTTTGGCCCAGTTTGCAATTTCTGCGGAAGATGAACTGGAATAGCGAGAACCAATGAGAGGCTAGCTGCAGGTGTCTGGACAGGCAAATTTAACTCTCATTTCCCACCAGGAAGAGGAATTAACCAAAGGCTCAGCATGCCGGGCCGGAACCAGATTAGGGCCTGAAGCCATCCTGCGGTGTTGCGGCCAGGTCACAAGAAAGCGAGTTGAAGAAAGGAGCTCAGGGGCACTGTAATTCACAAACCTGCAGAGTTATAAATGACAGCTATCGTCCAAAAATAGACTGAAGTAAGGCTGCCAAGAGGACTTGAAAGCGGGGCAGAATTGCAGGAAACCGATTTCAGGAGGTAGACTGGAATTGCATTGAAAGCATAGGAAAAGAGGCAGAACGTCCACAATGATGCACTTGGCCAAAAAGGGCGTATGCGTTTTTTCCTGAATATATTCAGGAAAAAACGCATACGCCCTTTTTGGCCAACCAAGCAAGCTTGCAAAGGAAATCTGCACTACAATGAAGTCTCACTTCCCCCCGGTCAAAAGGGCCATCTGAAAAAAGTGTAAAATCCAGAAAGGCAGGACAGGCCATGGAGAACTGGCAGCCTTGTTATGCTGAAGGGCGGGATGTAAATTGCCAACAACCACTTGGGAGAAGTGTATGGTGTTTCCTGAAACATCTAAAAAACAAAGCAAGAGAGCCTAGGGCACTTCCACTTATGGTCCTATAGCTTAGGGAATGTAAAATCAAAAAGACACAGCCACCCCAAAGTTTGGACCGGCTCTGTTTACAAGAACCTCGTTTACAGTACAAGTTCAACATCGCAGAAAGTGAAAAATGGATAAAAAAGTTGTGGTATTTACTTACAAAGCAATATCACTCAGCAATGAAATCTATGTCATCAGGCCTGTAGCAGCATAATGAGTGGATTCAGGTACGATGATTCTAACTGAAATAAGTCACACAGAAAAAGAAACATCATAAGATATCAGTAATACACGGAATGTAAACTTGGCTACACAGGAACTGAATTACAGAACAGAACAGGGTCTCAAATTTAGAAAACCAACTTATGCTTGCTTAAGGGGAAAGGTGAGTTGGGGTGCTGCATAAAACCAGAGATTGAAATCAGCACAGATAAAGTTCCTTAAGCCAAATATGGAATAGACAAGAGCTACTCCTTGCTCAACGAAATGGACTCAACACCACATATTAAACGCCTAAGAATGTACCTGACTAGTAAGTATCTTAAAACCTATGGATTGCTATGTCTCCGAAAGAGAATCAAGCATGTGTACAGGGGCATAAACGCAGCAGTGATAGGATTGGAGAGGTTCGGTGAGAAAATGAAGACCCTTTGAAGTCATATTGCATGGTACCCATTCCACGGGTTTCACCTACCCAGGTTTAAGGTATTCTTCCTTCAGCTAAAACATGCATGTGGAACCTAGAGTATGATCAACCATGTGATCGGGAGACGTGTTCAAATATGTCTCAGTTTTCGTACCCTGGTACTCGGGTGCAACATTCCAGATGCTTTACTAACACTCTCCCGACTTGGAGAGTCAGTCCCTTTAACCTCCTGTTTGGCCCAGTTTGCAATTTCTGTGGAAGATGAACAGGAATAGCGAGAACCAATGAGAGACTAGCTGGAGGTGTCTGAACGGGCAAATTTAACTCTCATTTCCCACCAGGAAGAGGAATTAACCAAAGGCTCAGCGTGCCGTGCCGGAACCAGATTAGGGCCTGAAGACATCCTGCGGTGTTGCGGCCAGCTCACAAGAAAGCGAGTTGAAGAAAGGAGCTCAGGGGCACTGTAATTCACAAACCTGCAGAGTTATAAATGACAGCTATCGTCCAAAAATACACTGAAGTAAGGCTGCCAAGAGGACTTGAAAGCGGGGCAGAATTGCAGGAAACCGATTTCAAGAGGTAGACTGGAATTGCATTGAAAGCATAGGAAAAGAGGCAGAACGTCCACAATGATGCACTTGGCCAAAAAGGGCGTATGCGTTTTTTCCTGAACATATTCAGGAAAAAACGCATACGCACTTTTTGGCCAACCAAGCAAACTTGCAAAGGAAATCTGCACTACAATGAAGTCTCACTTCCCCCCGGTCAAAAGGGCCATCTGAAAAAAGTGTAAAATCCAGAAAGGCAGGACAGGCCATGGAGAACTGGGAGCTTTGTTATGCTGATGGGCGGGATGTAAATTGCCAACAGACACTCGGGAGAAGTGTATGGTGTTTCCTGAAACATCTAAAAAACAAAGCAACAGAGCCTAGGGCACTTCCACTTATGGTCCTATAGCTTAGGGAAATTAAAATCAAAAAGACACAGCCACCCCAAAGTTTGGGACGCCTCTGTTTACAAGAACCTCGTTTACCGTACAAGTTCAATATCACAGAAAGTGAAAAATGGATAAAGAACTTGTGGTACTTACGTACAATGCAGTATCACTCAGCAATGAAATCTATGTCATCAGGCCTGTAGCAGCATAATGAGTGGATTCAGGTACGATGATTCTAACTGAAATAAGTCACACAGAAAAAGAAACATCATAAGATATCACTAATACACGGATTGTAAACTTGGATACACAGGAACTGAATTACAGAACAGAACAGGTTCTCAAATTTAGAAAACCAACTTATGCTTGCTTAAGGGGAAAGGTGAGTTGGGGTGCTGCATAAAACCAGAGATTGAAATGAGCACAGATAAAGTTCCTTAAGCCAAATATGGAATAGACAAGAGCTACTCCTTGCTCAAAGAAATGGACTCAACACCGCATATTAAACGCCTAAGAATGTACCTGACTAGTAAGTATCTTAAAACCTATGGATTGCTATGTCTCCGAAAGAGAATCAAGCATGTGTACAGGGGCATAAACGCAGCAGTGATAGGATTGGAGAGGTTCGGTGAGCAAATGAAGACCCTTTGAAGTCATATTGCATGGTACCCATTCCACGGGTTTCAACTACCCAGGTTTTAGGTATTCTTCCTTCAGCTAAAACATGCATGTGGAACCCAGAGTATGATCAACCATGAGATCGGGAGACGTGTTCAAATATGTCTCAGTTTTCCTCCCCTGGTACTCGGCTGCAACATTCCAGACGCTTTACTAACACTCTCCCCACTTGGAGAGTCAGCGCCTTTAACCTCCTGTTTGCCCCAGTTTGCAATTTCTGCGGAAGATGAACAGGAATAGCGAGAACCAATGAGAGACTAGCTGGAGGTGTCTGGACGGGCAAATTTAACTCTCATTTCCCACCAGGAAGAGGAAATAACCAGAGGCTCAGCGTGCTGTGCCGGAACCAGATTAGGGCCTGAAGCTATCCTGCGGTGTTGCGGCCAGCTCACAAGAAAGCGAGTTGAAGAAAGCAGCTCAGGGGCACTGTAATTCACAAACCTGCAGAGTTATAAATGACAGCTATCGTCCAAAAATAGACTGAAGTAAGGCTGCCAAGAGGACTTGAAAGCGGGGCAGAATTGCAGGAAACCGATTTCAGGAGGTAGACTGGAATTGCATTGAAAGCATAGGAAAAGAGGCAGAACGTCCACAATGATGCACTTGGCCAAAAAGGGCGTATGCGTTTTTTCCTGAATATATTCAGGAAAAAACGCATACGCCCTGTTTGGCCAACCAAGCAAGCTTGCAAAGGAAATCTGCACTACAATGAAGTCTCACTTCCCCCCGGGCAAAAGGGCCATCTGAAAAAAGTGTAAAATCCAGAAAGGCAGGACAGGCCATGGAGAACTGGGAGCCTTGTTATGCTGATGGGCGGGATGTAAATTGCCAACAGACACTCGGGAGAAGTGTATGGTGTTTCCTGAAACATCTAAAAAACAAAGCAACAGAACCTAGGGCACTTCCACTTATGGTCCTATAGCTTAGGGAAATTAAAATCAAAAAGACACAGCCACCCCAAAGTTTGGAACGGCTCTGTTTACAAGAACCTCGTTTACCGTACAAGTTCAACATCGCAGAAAGTGAAAAATGGATAAAGAAGTTGTGGTATTTACTTACAAAGCAATATCACTCAGCAATGAAATCTGTGTCATCAGGCCCTTAGCAGCACAATGAGTGGATTCAGGTATGATGATTCTAACTGAAATAAGTCACACAGAAAAAGAAACATCATAAGATATCAGTAATACACGGAATGTAAACTTGGCTACACAGGAACTGAATTACAGAACAGAACAGGGTCTCAAATTTAGAAAACCAACTTATGCTTGCTTAAGGGGAAAGGTGAGTTGGGGTGCTGCATAAAACCAGAGATTGAAATGAGCACAGATAAAGTTCCTTAAGCCAAATATGGAATAGACAAGAGCTACTCCTTGCTCAACGAAATGGACTCAACACCGCATATTAAACGCCTAAGAATGTACCTGACTAGTAAGTATCTTAAAACCTATGGATTGCTATGTCTCCGAAAGAGAATCAAGCATGTGTACAGGGGCATAAACGCAGCTGTGATAGGATTGGAGAGGTTCGGTGAGAAAATGAAGACCCTTTGAAGTCATATTGCATGGTACCCATTCCACGGGTTTCAACTACCCAGGTTTAAGGTATTCTTCCTTCAGCTAAAACATGCATGTGGAACCTAGAGTATGATCAACCATGTGATCGGGAGACGTGTTCAAATATGTCTCAGTTTTCGTACCCTGGTACTCGGGTGCAACATTCCAGACGCTTTACTAACACTCTCCCGACTTGGAGAGTCAGTCCCTTTAACCTCCTGTTTGGCCCAGTTTGCAATTTCTGCGGAAGATGAACAGGAATAACGAGAACCAATGAGAGAATAGCTGGAGGTGTCTGAACGGGCAAATTTAACTCTCATTTCCCACCAGGAAGAGGAATTAACCAAAGGCTCAGCGTGCCGTGCCGGAACCAGATTAGGGGTGAAGACATCCTGCGGTGTTGCGGCCAGGTCACAAGAAAGCGAGTTGAAGAAAGGAGCTCAGGGGCACTGTAATTCACAAACCTGCAGAGTTATAAATGACAGCTATCGTCCAAAAATATACTGAAGTAAGGCTGCCAAGAGGACTTGAAAGCGGGGCAGAATTGCAGGAAACCGATTTCAAGAGGTAGACTGGAATTGCATTGAAAGCATAGGAAAAGAGGCAGAACGTCCACAATGATGCACTTGGCCAAAAAGGGCGTATGCGTTTTTTCCTGAACATATTCAGGAAAAAACGCATACGCCCTTTTTGGCCAACCAAGCAAACTTGCAAAGGAAATCTGCACTACAATGAAGTCTCACTTCCCCCCGGTCAAAAGGGCCATCTGAAAAAAGTGTAAAATCCAGAAAGGCAGGACAGGCCATGGAGAACTGGGAGCCTTGTTATGCTGATGGGCGGGATGTAAATTGCCAACAGACACTCGGGAGATGTGTATGGTGTTTCCTGAAACATCTAAAAAACAAAGCAACAGAGCCTAGGGCACTTCCACTTATGGTCTTATAGCTTAGGGAAATTAAAATCAAAAAGACACAGCCACCCCAAAGTTTGGGACGCCTCTGTTTACAAGAACCTCGTTTACCGTACAAGTTCAACATCGCAGAAAGTGAAAAATGGATAAAGAAGTTGTGGTATTTACATACAAAGCAATATCACTCAGCAATGAAATCTATGTCATCAGGCCCTTAGCAGCACAATGAGTGGATTCAGGTACGATGATTCTAACTGAAATAAGTCACACAGAAAAAGAAACATCATAAGATATCAGTAATACACGGAATGTAAACTTGGCTACACAGGAACTGAATTACAGAACAGAACAGGGTCTCAAATTTAGAAAACCAACTTATGCTTGCTTAAAAGGAAAGGTGAGTTGGGGTGCTGCATAAAACCAGAGATTGAAATGAGCACAGATAAAGTTCCTTAAGCCAAATATGGAATAGACAAGAGCTACTCCTTGCTCAACGAAATGGACTCAACACCGCATATTAAACGCTTAAGAATGTACCTGACTAGTAAGTATCTTAAAACCTATGGATTGCTATGTCTCCGAAAGAGAATCAAGCATGTGTACAGGTGCATAAACGCAGCAGTGATAGGATTGGAGAGGTTCGGTGAGCAAATGAAGACCCTTTGAAGTCATATTGCATGGTACCCATTCCACGGGTTTCAACTACCCAGGTTTTAGGTATTCTTCCTTCAGCTAAAACATGCATGTGGAACCCAAGTATTATCAACCATGTGAACGGGAGACGTGTTCAAATATGTCTCAGTTTTCGTACCCTGGTACTCGGGTGCAAAATTCCAGACGCTTTACTAACACTCTCCCCACTTGGAAAGTCAGCGCCTTTAACCTCCTGTTTGGCCCAGTTTGCAATTTCTGCGGAAGATGAACAGGAATAGCGAGAACCAATGAGAGGCTAGCTGGAGGTGTCTGGACGGGCAAATTTAACTCTCATTTCCCACCAGGAAGAGGAAATAACCAAAGGCTCAGCGTGCCGTGCCGGAACCAGATTAGGGCCTGAAGCCATCCTGCGGTGTTGCGGCCAGCTCAAAAGAAAGCGAGTTGAAGAAAGCAGCTCAGGGGCACTGTAATTCACAAACCTGCAGAGTTATAAATGACAGCTATCGTCCAAAAATAGACTGAAGTAAGGCTGCCAAGAGGACTTGAAAGCGGGGCAGAATTGCAGGAAACCGATTTCAGGAGGTAGACTGGAATTGCATTGAAAGCATAGGAAAAGAGGCCGAACGTCCACAATGATGCACTTGGCCAAAAAGGGCGTATGCGTTTTTTCCTGAATATATTCAGGAAAAAACGCATACGCCCTTTTTGGCCAACCAAGCAAGCTTGCAAAGGAAATCTGCACTACAATGAAGTCTCACTTCCCCCCGGTCAAAAGGGCCATCTGAAAAAAGTGTAAAATCCAGAAAGGCAGGACAGGCCATGGAGAACTGGGAGCCTTGTTATGCTGATGGGCGGGATGTAAATTGCCAACAAACACTCCGGAGAAGTGTATGGTGTTTCCTGAAACATCTAAAAAACAAAGCAACAGAGCCTAGGGCACTTCCACTTATGGTCCTATAGCTTAGGGAATTTAAAATCAAAAAGACACAGCCACCCCAAAGTTTCGAACGGCTCTGTTTACAAGAACCTCGTTTACAGTACAAGTTCAACATCGCAGAAAGTGAAAAATGGATAAAGAAGTTGTGGTATTTACTTACAAAGCAATATCACTCAGCAATGAAATCTGTGTCATCAGGCCCTTAGCAGCACAATGAGTGGATTCAGGTATGATGATTCTAACTGAAATAAGTCACACAGAAAAAGAAACATCATAAGATATCAGTAATACACGGAATGTAAACTTGGCTACACAGGAACTGAATTACAGAACAGAACAGGTTCTCAAATTTAGAAAACCAACTTATGCTTGCTTAAGGGGAAAGGTGAGTTGGGGTGCTGCATAAAACCAGAGATTGAAATGAGCACAGATAAAGTTCCTTAAGCCAAATATGGAATAGACAAGAGCTACTCCTTGCTCAACGAAATGGACTCAAAACCCCATATTAAACGCCTAAGAATGTACCTGACTAGTAAGTATCTTAAAACCTATGGATTGCTATGTCTCCAAAAGAGAATCAAGCGTGTGTACAGGGGCATAAACGCAGCAGTGATAGGATTGGAGAGGTTCGGTGAGCAAATGAAGACCCTTTGAAGTCATATTGCATGGTACCCATTCCACGGGTTTCAAATACCCAGGTTTAAGGTATTCTTCCTTCAGCTAAAACATGCATGTGGAACCCAAGTATGATCAACCATGTGAACGGGAGACGTGTTCAAATATGTCTCAGTTTTCCTCCCCTGGTACTCGGGTGCAACATTCCAGACGCTTTACTAACACTCTCCCCACTTGGAGAGTCAGCGCTTTAAACTCCTGTTTGGCCCAGTTTGCAATTTCTGCGGAAGATGAACAGGAATAGCGAGAACCAATGAGACTAGCTGGAGGTGTCTGGACGGGCAAATTTAACTCTCATTTCCCACCAGGAAGAGGAAATAACCAAAGGCTCAGCATGTCGTGCCGGAACCAGATTAGGGCCTGAAGCCATCCAGCGGTGTTGCGGCCAGCTCACAAGAAAGCGAGTTGAAGAAAGGAGCTCAGGGGCACTGTAATTCACAAACCTGCAGAGTTATAAATGACAGCTATCGTCCAAAAATAGACTGAAGTAAGGCTGCCAAGAGGACTTGAAAGCGGGGCAGAATTGCAGGAAACCAATTTCAGGAGGTACACTGGAATTGCATTGAAAGCATAGGAAAAGAGGCAGAACGTCCACAATGATGCACTTGGCCAAAAAGGGCGTATGCGTTTTTTCCTGAATATATTCAGGAAAAAACGCATACGCCCTGTTCGGCCAACCAAGCAAGCTTGCAAAGGAAATCTGCACTACAATGAAGTCTCACTTCCCCCCGGTCAAAAGGGCCATCTGAAAAAAGTGTAAAATTCAGAAAGGCAGGACAGGCCATGGAGAACTGGGAGCCTTGTTATGCTGATGGGCGGGATGTAAATTGCCAACAACCACTTGGGAGAAGTGTATGGTGTTTCCTGAAACATCTAAAAAACAAAGCAACAGAGCCTAGGGCACTTCCACTTATGGTCCTATAGCTTAGGGAAATTAAAATCAAAAAGACACAGCCACCCGAAAGTTTGGAACGGCTCTGTTTACAAGAACCTCGTTTACAGTACAAGTTCAACATCGCAGAAAGTGAAAAATGGATAAAGAACTTGTGGTACTTACGTACAATGCAGTATCACTCAGCAATGAAATCTATGTCATCATGCCCGTAGCAGCATAATGAGTGGATTAAGGTACGATGATTCTAACTGAAATAAGTCACACAGAAAAAGAAACATCATAAGATATCACTAATACACGGAATGTAAACTTGGCTACACAGGAACTGCATTCCAAAACAGAACAGGGTCTCAAATTTAGAAAACCAACTTATGCTTGCTTAAGGGTAAAGGTGAGTTGGGGTGCTGCATAAAACCAGAGATTGAAATGAGCACAGATAAAGTTCCTTAAGCCAAATATGGAATAGACAAGAGCTACTCCTTGCTCAACGAAATGGACTCAAAACCCCATATTAAACGCCTAAGAATGTACCTGACTAGTAAGTATCTTAAAACCTATGGATTGGTATGTCTCCAAAAGAGAATCAAGCGTGTGTACAGGGACATAAACGCAGCAGTGATAGGATTGGAGAGGTTCGGTGAGCAAATGAAGACCCTTTGAAGTCATATTGCATGGTACCCATTCCACGGGTCTCAACTCTCCAGGTTTAAGGTATTCTTCCTTCAGCTAAAACATGCATGTGGAACCCAGAGTATGATCAACCATGTGATCGGGAGACGTGTTCAAATATGTCTCAGTTTTCCTCCCCTGGTACTCGGGTGCAGCATTCCAGACGCTTTACTAACACTCTCCCCACTTGGAGAGTCAGTCCCTTTAACCTCCTGTTTGGCCCAGTTTGCAATTTCTGCGGAAGATGAACAGGAATAGCGAGAACCAATGAAAGGCTAGCTGGAGGTGTCTGGACGGGCAAATTTAACTCTCATTTCCCACCAGGAAGAGGAATTAACCAAAGGCTCAGCGTGCCGGGCCGGAACCAGATTAGGGCCTGAAGCCATCCTGCGGTGTTGCGGCCAGGTCACAAGAAAGCGAGTTGAAGAAAGGAGCTCAGGGGCACTGTAATTCACAAACCTGCAGAGTTATAAATGACAGCTATTGTCCAAAAATAGACTGAAGTAAGGCTGCCAAGAGGACTTGAAAGCGGGGCAGAATTGCAGGAAACCGATTTCAGGAGGTAGACTGGAATTGCATTGAAAGCATAGGAAGAGGCAGAACGTCCACAATGATGCACTTGGCCAAAAAGGGCGTATGCGTTTTTTCCTGAATATATTCAGGAAAAAACGTATACGCCCTTTTTGGCCAACCAAGCAAGCTTGCAAAGGAAATCTGCACTACAATGAAGTCTCACTTCCCTTTGGTCAAAAGGGCCATCTGAAAAAAGTGTAAAATCCAGAAAGGCAGGACAGGCCATGGAGAACTGGGAGCCTTGTTATGCTGATGGGCGGGATGTAAATTGCCAAGAACCACTTGGGAGAAGTGTATGGTGTTTCCTGAAACATCTAAAAAACAAAGCAACAGAACCTAGGGCACTTCCACTTATGGTCCTATAGCTTAGGGAAATTAAAATGAAAAAGACACAGCCACCCCAAAGTTTGGAACGGCTCTGTTTACAAGAACCTCGTTTACAGTACAAGTTCAACATCGCAGAAAGTGAAAAATGGATAAAGAAGTTGTGGTATTTACTTACAAAGCAATATCACTCAGCAATGAAATCTGTGTCATCAGGCCCTTAGCAGCACAATGAGTGGATTCAGGTATGATGATTCTAACTGAAATAAGTCACACAGAAAAAGAAACATCATAAGATATCTCTAATACACGGAATGTAAACTTGGCTACACAGGAACTGCATTCCAAAACAGAACAGGGTCTCAAATTTAGAAAACCAACTTATGCTTGCTTAAGGGGAAAGGTGAGTTGGGGTGCTGCATAAAACCAGAGATTGAAATGAGCACAGATAAAGTTCCTTAAGCCAAATATGGAATAGACAAGAGCTACTCCTTGCTCAACGAAATGGACTCAAAACCCCATATTAAACGCCTAAGAATGTACCTGACTAGTAAGTATCTTAAAACCTATGGATTGCTATGTCTCCAAAAGAGAATCAAGCGTGTGTACAGGGGCATAAACGCAGCAGTGATAGGATTGGAGAGGTTCGGGGAGCAAATGAAGACCCTTTGAAGTCATATTGCATGGTACCCATTACACGGGTCTCAACTCTCCAGGTTTAAGGTATTCTTCCTTCAGCTAAAACATGCATGTGGAACCCAGAGTATGATCAACCATGTGAACGGGAGACGTGTTCAAATATGTCTCAGTTTTCCTCCCCTGGTACTCGGGTGCAACATTCCAGACGCTTTACTAACACTCTCCCGACTTGGAGAGTCAGTCCCTTTAACCTCCTGTTTGGCCCAGTTTGCAATTTCTGCGGAAGATGAACAGGAATAGCGAGAACCAATGAGAGGCTAGCTGGAGGTGTCTGGACGGGCAAATTCAACTCTCATTTCCCACCAGGAAGAGGAATTAACCAAAGGCTCAGCATGCCGGGCCGGAACCAGATTAGGGCCTGAAGCCATCCTGCGGTGTTGCGGCCAGGTCACAAGAAAGCGAGTTGAAGAAAGGAGCTCAGGGGCACTGTAATTCACAAACCTGCAGAGTTATAAATGACAGCTATCGTCCAAAAATAGACTGAAGTAAGGCTGCCAAGAGGACTTGAAAGCGGGGCAGAATTGCAGGAAACCGATTTCAGGAGGTAGACTGGAATTGCATTGAAAGCATAGGAAAAGAGGCAGAACGTCCACAATGATGCACTTGGCCAAAAAGGGCGTATGCGTTTTTTCCTGAATATATTCAGGAAAAAACGCATACGCCCTTTTTGGCCAACCAAGCAAGCTTGCAAAGGAAATCTGCACTACAATGAAGTCTCACTTCCCCCCGGTCAAAAGGGCCATCTGAAAAAAGTGTAAAATCCAGAAAGGCAGGACAGGCCATGGAGAACTGGGAGCCTTGTTATGCTGATGGGCGGGATGAAAATTGCCAAGAACCACTTGGGAGAAGTGTATGGTGTTTCCTGAAACAACTAACAAACAAAGCAACAGAACCTAGGGCACTTCCACTTATGGTCCTATAGCTTAGGGAAATTAAAATCAAAAAGACACAGCCACCCCAAAGTTTGGAACGGCTCTGTTTACAAGAACCTCGTTTACAGTACAAGTTCAACATCGCAGAAAGTGAAAAATGGATAAAGAAGTTGTGGTATTTACTTACAAAGCAATATCACTCAGCAATGAAATCTGTGTCATCAGGCCCTTAGCAGCACAATGAGTGGATTCAGGTATGATGATTCTAACTGAAATAAGTCACACAGAAAAAGAAACATCATAAGATATCAGTAATACACGGAATGTAAACTTGGCTACACAGGAACTGCATTCCAAAACAGAACAGGGTCTCAAATTTAGAAAACCAACTTATGCTTGCTTAAGGGGAAAGGTGAGTTGGGGTGCTGCATAAAACCAGAGATTGAAATGAGCACAGATAAAGTTCCTTAAGCCAAATATGGAATAGACAAGAGCTACTCCTTGCTCAACGAAATGGACTCAAAACCCCATATTAAACGCCTAAGAATGTACCTGACTAGTAAGTATCTTAAAACCTATGGATTGCTATGTCTCCAAAAGAGAATCAAGCGTGTGTACAGGGGCATAAACGCAGCAGTGATAGGATTGGAGAGGTTCGGTGAGCAAATGAAGACCCTTTGAAGTCATATTGCATGGTACCCATTCCACGGGTTTCAACTACCCAGGTTTTAGGTATTCTTCCTTCAGCTAAAACATGCATGTGGAACCCAGAGTATGATCAACCATGTGAACGGGAGACGTGTTCAAATATGTCTCAGTTTTCGTACCCTGGTACTCGGGTGCAACATTCCAGACGCTTTACTAACACTCTCCCGACTTGGAGAGTCAGTCCCTTTAACCTCCTGTTTGGCCCAGTTTGCAATTTCTGTGGAAGATGAACAGGAATAGCGAGAACCAATGAGAGACTAGCTGGAGGTGTCTGGACGGGCAAATTTAACTCTCATTTCCCACCAGGAAGAGGAATTAACCAAAGGCTCAGCGTGCCGTGCCAGAACCAGATTAGGGCCTGAAGACATCCTGCGGTGTTGCAGCCAGGTCACAAGAAAGCGAGTTGAAGAAAGGAGCTCAGGGGCACTGTAATTCACAAACCTGCAGAGTTATAAATGACAGCTATCGTCCAAAAATAGACTGAAGTAAGGCTGCCAAGAGGACTTGAAAGCGGGGCAGAATTGCAGGAAACCGATTTCAGGAGGTAGACTGGAATTGCATTGAAAGCATAGGAAAAGAGGCAGAACGTCCACAATGATGCACTTGGCCAAAAAGGGCGTATGCGTTTCTTCCTGAATATATTCAGGAAGAAACGCATACGCCCTTTTTGGCCAACCAAGCAAACTTGCAAAGGAAATCTGCACTACAATGAAGTCTCACTTCCCTCCGGTCAAAAGGGCCATCTGAAAAAAGTGTAAAATCCAGAAAGGCAGGACAGGCCATGGAGAACTGGGAGCCTTGTTATGCTGATGGGCGGGATGTAAATTGCCAACAGACATTCAGGAGAAGGGTATGGTGTTTTTGAAACATCTAAAAAACAAAGCAACAGAGCCTAGGGCACTTCCACTTATGGTCCTATAGCTTAGGGAAATTAAAATCAAAAAGACACAGCCACCCCAAAGTTTGGAATGGCTCTGTTTACAAGAACCTCGTTTACAGTACAAGTTCAACATCGCAGAAAGTGAAAAATGGATAAAGAAGTTGTGGTATTTACTTACAAAGCAATATCACTCAGCAATGAAATCTGTGTCATCAGGCCCTTAGCAGCACAATGAGTGGATTCAGGTATGATGATTCTAACTGAAATAAGTCACACAGAAGAAGAAACATCATAAGATATCAGTAATACACGGAATGTAAACTTGGCTACACAGGAACTGAATTACAGAACAGAACAGGGTCTCAAATTTAGAAAACCAACTTATGCTTGCTTAAGGGTAAAGGTGAGTTGGGGTGCTGCATAAAACCAGAGATTGAAATGAGCACAGATAAAGTTCCTTAAGCCAAATATGGAATAGACAAGAGCTACTCCTTGCTCAACGAAATGGACTCAACACCGCATATTAAACGCCTAAGAATGTACCTGACTAGTAAGTATCTTAAAACCTATGGATTGCTATGTCTCCAAAAGAGAATCAAGCGTGTGTACAGGGGCATAAACGCAGCAGTGATAGGATTGGAGAGGTTCGGTGAGCAAATGAAAACCCTTTGAAGTCATATTGCATGGTACCCATTCCATGGGTTTCAAATACCCAGGTTTAAGGTATTCTTCCTTCAGCTAAAACATGCATGTGGAACCTAGAGTATGATCAACCATGTGATCGGGAGACGTGTTCAAATATGTCTCAGTTTTCGTACCCTGGTACTCGGGTGCAACATTCCATACGCTTTACTAACACTCTCCCGACTTGGAGAGTCAGTCCCTTTAACCTCCTGTTTGGCCCAGTTTGCAATTTCTGCGGAAGATGAACAGGAATAGCGAGAACCAATGAGAGGCTAGCTGGAGGTGTCTGGACGGGCAAATTTAACTCTCATTTCCCACCAGGAAGAGGAAATAACCAAAGGCTCAGTGTGCCCTGCCGGAACCAGATTAGGGCCTGAAGCCATCCTGCGGTGTTGCGGCCAGCTCAAAAGAAAGTGAGTTGAAGAAAGGAGCTCAGGGGCACTGTAATTCACAAACTTGCAGAGTTATAAATGACAGCTATCATCCAAAAATAGACTGAAGTAAGGCTGCCAAGAGGACTTGAAGCGGGGCAGAATTGCAGGAAACCGATTTCAGGAGGTAGACTGGAATTGCATTGAAAGCATAGGAAAAGAGGCAGAACGTCCACAATGATGCACTTGGCCAAAAAGGGCGTATGCGTTTTTTCCTGAATATATTCAGGAAAAAACGCATACGCCCTTTTTGGCCAACCAAGCAAGCTTGCAAAGGAAATCTGCACTACAATGAAGTCTCACTTCCCCCCGGTCAAAAGGGCCATCTGAAAAAAGTGTAAAATCCAGAAAGGCAGGACAGGCCATGGAGAACTGGGAGCCTTGTTATGCTGATGGGCGGGATGTAAATTGCCAACAACCACTCGGGAGAAGTGTATGGTGTTTCCTGAAACATCTAAAAAACAAAGCAACAGAACCTAGGGCACTTCCACTTATGGTCCTATAGCTTAGGGAAATTAAAATCAAAAAGACACAGCCACCCCAAAGTTTGGATTGGCTCTGTTTACAAGAAGCTCGTTTACAGTACAAGTTCAACATCGCAGAAAGTGAAAAATGGATAAAGAAGTTGTGGTATTTACTTACAAAGCAATATCACTCAGCAATGAAATCTGTGTCATCAGGCCCTTAGCAGCACAATGAGTGGATTCAGGTATGATGATTCTAACTGAAATAAGTCACACAGAAAAAGAAACATCATAACATATCAGTAATACACGGAATATAAACTTGGCTACACAGGAACTGAATTACAGAACAGAACAGGGTCTCAAATTTAGAAAACCAACTTATGCTTGCTTAAGGGTAAAGGTGAGTTGGGGTGCTGCATAAAACCAGAGATTGAAATGAGCACAGATAAAGTTCCTTAAGCCAAATATGGAATAGACAAGAGCTACTCCTTGCTCAACGAAATGGACTCAACACCCCATATTAAACGCCTAAGAATGTACCTGACTAGTAAGTATCTTAAAACCTATGGATTGCTATGTCTCCGAAAGAGAATCAAGCATGTGTACAGGGGCATAAACGCAGCAGTGATAGGATTGGAGAGGTTCGGTGAGCATATGAAGACCCTTTGAAGTCATATTGCATGGTACCCATTACACGGGTCTCAACTCTCCAGGTTTAAGGTATTCTTCCTTCAGCTAAAACATGCATGTGGAACCCAGAGTATGATCAACCATGTGAACGGGAGACGTATTCAAATATGTCTCAGTTTTCCTCCCCTGGCACTCGGGTGCAACATTCCAGACGCTTTACTAACACTCTCCCGACTTGGAGAGTCAGTGCCTTTAACCTCCTGTTTGGCCCAGTTTGCAATTTCTGCGGAAGATGAACAGGAATAGCGAGAACCAATGAGAGGCTAGCTGGAGGTGTCTGGACGGGCAAATTTAACTCTCATTTCCCACCAGGAAGAGGAAATAACCAAAGGCTCAGCGTGCCGTGCCGGAACCAGATTAGGGCCTGAAGCCATCCTGCGGTGTTGCGGCCAGCTCAAAAGAAAGCGAGTTGAAGAAAGGAGCTCAGGGGCACTGTAATTCACAAACCTGCAGAGTTATAAATGACAGCTATCGTCCAAAAATAGACTGAAGTAAGGCTGCCAAGAGGACTTGAAAGCGGGGCAGAATTGCAGGAAACCGATTTCAGGAGGTAGACTGGAATTGCATTGAAAGCATAGGAAAAGAGGCAGAACGTCCACAATGATGCACTTGGCCAAAAAGGGCGTATGCGTTTTTTCCTGAATATATTCAGGAAAAAACGCATACGCCCTTTTTGGCCAACCAAGCAAGCTTGCAAAGGAAATCTGCACTACAATGAAGTCTCACTTCCCCCCGGTCAAAAGGGCCATCTGAAAAAAGTGTAAAATCCAGAAAGGCAGGACAGGCCATGGAGAACTGGGAGCCTTGTTATGCTGATGGGCGGGATGTAAATTGCCAAGAACCACTTGGGAGAAGTGTATGGTGTTTCCTGAAACAACTAACAAACAAAGCAACAGAACCTAGGGCACTTCCACTTATGGTCCTATAGCTTAGGGAAATTAAAATGAAAAAGACACAGCCACCCCAAAGTTTGGAACGGCTCTGTTTACAAGAACCTCGTTTACAGTACAAGTTCAACATCGCAGAAAGTGAAAAATGGATAAAGAAGTTGTGGTACTTACGTACAATGCAGTATCACTCAGCAATGAAATCTATGTCATCAGGCCCTTAGCAGCACAATGAGTGGATTCAGGTATGATGATTCTAACTGAAATAAGTCACACAGAAAAAGAAACATCATAAGATATCACTAATACACGGAATGTAAACTTGGCTACACAGGAACTGCATTCCAAAACAGAACAGGGTCTCAAATTTAGAAAACCAACTTATGCTTGCTTAAGGGGAAAGGTGAGTTGGGGTGCTGCATAAAACCAGAGATTGAAATGAGCACAGATAAAGTTCCTTAAGCCAAATATGGAATAGACAAGAGCTACTCCTTGCTCAACGAAATGGACTCAACACCGCATATTAAACGCCTAAGAATGTACCTGACTAGTAAGTATCTTAAAACCTATGGATTGCTATGTCTCCAAAAGAGAATCAAGCGTGTGTACAGGGGCATAAACGCAGCAGTGATAGGATTGGAGAGGTTCGGTGAGCAAATGAAGACCCTTTGAAGTCATATTGCATGGTACCCATTCCACGGGTTTCAACTACCCAGGTTTTAGGTATTCTTCCTTCAGCTAAAACATGCATGTGGAACCCAGAGTATGATCAACCATGTGAACGGGAGACGTGTTCAAATATGTCTCAGTTTTCGTACCCTGGTACTCGGGTGCAACATTCCAGACGCTTTACTAACACTCTCCCGACTTGGAGAGTCAGTCCCTTTAACCTCCTGTTTGGCCCAGTTTGCAATTTCTGTGGAAGATGAACAGGAATAGCGAGAACCAATGAGAGACTAGCTGGAGGTGTCTGGATGGGCAAATTTAACTCTCATTTCCCACCAGGAAGAGGAATTAACCAAAGGCTCAGCGTGCCGTGCCAGAACCAGATTAGGGCCTGAAGACATCCTGCGGTGTTGCAGCCAGGTCACAAGAAAGCGAGTTGAAGAAAGGAGCTCAGGGGCACTGTAATTCACAAACCTGCAGAGTTATAAATGACAGCTATCGTCCAAAAATAGACTGAAGTAAGGCTGCCAAGAGGACTTGAAAGCGGGGCAGAATTGCAGGAAACCGATTTCAGGAGGTAGACTGGAATTGCATTGAAAGCATAGGAAAAGAGGCAGAACGTCCACAATGATGCACTTGGCCAAAAAGGGCGTATGCGTTTCTTCCTGAATATATTCAGGAAGAAACGCATACGCCCTTTTTGGCCAACCAAGCAAACTTGCAAAGGAAATCTGCACTACAATGAAGTCTCACTTCCCTCCGGTCAAAAGGGCCATCTGAAAGAAGTGTAAAATCCAGAAAGGCAGGACAGGCCATGGAGAACTGGGAGCCTTGTTATGCTGATGGGCGGGATGTAAATTGCCAACAGACATTCAGGAGAAGGGTATGGTGTTTTTGAAACATCTAAAAAACAAAGCACACAGCCTAGGGCACTTCCACTTATGGTCCTATAGCTTAGGGAAATTAAAATCAAAAAGACACAGCCACCCCAAAGTTTGGAATGGCTCTGTTTACAAGAACCTCGTTTACAGTACAAGTTCAACATCGCAGAAAGTGAAAAATGGATAAAGAAGTTGTGGTATTTACTTACAAAGCAATATCACTCAGCAATGAAATCTGTGTCATCAGGCCCTTAGCAGCACAATGAGTGGATTCAGGTATGATGATTCTAACTGAAATAAGTCACACAGAAGAAGAAACATCATAAGATATCAGTAATACACGGAATGTAAACTTGGCTACACAGGAACTGAATTACAGAACAGAACAGGGTCTCAAATTTAGAAAACCAACTTATGCTTGCTTAAGGGTAAAGGTGAGTTGGGGTGCTGCATAAAACCAGAGATTGAAATGAGCACAGATAAAGTTCCTTAAGCCAAATATGGAATAGACAAGAGCTACTCCTTGCTCAACGAAATGGACTCAACACCGCATATTAAACGCCTAAGAATGTACCTGACTAGTAAGTATCTTAAAACCTATGGATTGCTATGTCTCCAAAAGAGAATCAAGCGTGTGTACAGGGGCATAAACGCAGCAGTGATAGGATTGGAGAGGTTCGGTGAGCAAATGAATACCCTTTGAAGTCATATTGCATGGTACCCATTACACGGGTCTCAACTCTCCAGGTTTAAGGTATTCTTCCTTCAGCTAAAACATGCATGTGGAACCTAGAGTATGATCAACCATGTGATCGGGAGACGTGTTCAAATATGTCTCAGTTTTCGTACCCTGGTACTCGGGTGCAACATTCCATACGCTTTACTAACACTCTCCCGACTTGGAGAGTCAGTCCCTTTAACCTCCTGTTTGGCCCAGTTTGCAATTTCTGCGGAAGATGAACAGGAATAGCGAGAACCAATGAGAGGCTAGCTGGAGGTGTCTGGACGGGCAAATTTAACTCTCATTTCCCACCAGGAAGAGGAAATAACCAAAGGCTCAGCGTGCCCTGCCGGAACCAGATTAGGGCCTGAAGCCATCCTGCGGTGTTGCGGCCAGCTCAAAAGAAAGCGAGTTGAAGAAAGGAGCTCAGGGGCACTGTAATTCACAAACTTGCAGAGTTATAAATGACAGCTATCATCCAAAAATAGACTGAAGTAAGGCTGCCAAGAGGACTTGAAGCGGGGCAGAATTGCAGGAAACCGATTTCAGGAGGTAGACTGGAATTGCATTGAAAGCATAGGAAAAGAGGCAGAACGTCCACAATGATGCACTTGGCCAAAAAGGGCGTATGCGTTTTTTCCTGAATATATTCAGGAAAAAACGCATACGCCCTTTTTGGCCAACCAAGCAAGCTTGCAAAGGAAATCTGCACTACAATGAAGTCTCACTTCCCCCCGGTCAAAAGGGCCATCTGAAAAAAGTGTAAAATCCAGAAAGGCAGGACAGGCCATGGAGAACTGGGAGCCTTGTTATGCTGATGGGCGGGATGTAAATTGCCAACAACCACTCGGGAGAAGTGTATGGTGTTTCCTGAAACATCTAAAAAACAAAGCAACAGAACCTAGGGCACTTCCACTTATGGTCCTATAGCTTAGGGAAATTAAAATCAAAAAGACACAGCCACCCCAAAGTTTGGATTGGCTCTGTTTACAAGAAGCTCGTTTACAGTACAAGTTCAACATCGCAGAAAGTGAAAAATGGATAAAGAAGTTGTGGTATTTACTTACAAAGCAATATCACTCAGCAATGAAATCTGTGTCATCAGGCCCTTAGCAGCACAATGAGTGCATTCAGGTATGATGATTCTAACTGAAATAAGTCACACAGAAAAAGAAACATCATAACATATCAGTAATACACGGAATATAAACTTGGCTACACAGGAACTGAATTACAGAACAGAACAGGGTCTCAAATTTAGAAAACCAACTTATGCTTGCTTAAGGGGAAAGGTGAGTTGGGGTGCTGCATAAAACCAGAGATTGAAATGAGCACAGATAAAGTTCCTTAAGCCAAATATGGAATAGACAAGAGCTACTCCTTGCTCAACGAAATGGACTCAACACCCCATATTAAACGCCTAAGAATGTACCTGACTAGTAAGTATCTTAAAACCTATGGATTGCTATGTCTCCGAAAGAGAATCAAGCATGTGTACAGGGGCATAAACGCAGCAGTGATAGGATTGGAGAGGTTCGGTGAGCATATGAAGACCCTTTGAAGTCATATTGCATGGTACCCATTACACGGGTCTCAACTCTCCAGGTTTAAGGTATTCTTCCTTCAGCTAAAACATGCATGTGGAACCCAGAGTATGATCAACCATGTGAACGGGAGACGTATTCAAATATGTCTCAGTTTTCCTCCCCTGGCACTCGGGTGCAACATTCCAGACGCTTTACTAACACTCTCCCGACTTGGAGAGTCAGTGCCTTTAACCTCCTGTTTGGCCCAGTTTGCAATTTCTGCGGAAGATGAACAGGAATAGCGAGAACCAATGAGAGGCTAGCTGGAGGTGTCTGGACGGGCAAATTTAACTCTCATTTCCCACCAGGAAGAGGAAATAACCAAAGGCTCAGCGTGCCATGCCGGAACCAGATTAGGGCCTGAAGCCATCCTGCGGTGTTGCGGCCAGCTCAAAAGAAAGCGAGTTGAAGAAAGGAGCTCAGGGGCACTGTAATTCACAAACCTGCAGAGTTATAAATGACAGCTATCGTCCAAAAATAGACTGAAGTAAGGCTGCCAAGAGGACTTGAAAGCGGGGCAGAATTGCAGGAAACCGATTTCAGGAGGTAGACTGGAATTGCATTGAAAGCATAGGAAAAGAGGCAGAACGTCCACAATGATGCACTTGGCCAAAAAGGGCGTATGCGTTTTTTCCTGAATATATTCAGGAAAAAACGCATACGCCCTTTTTGGCCAACCAAGCAAGCTTGCAAAGGAAATCTGCACTACAATGAAGTCTCACTTCCCCCCGGTCAAAAGGGCCATCTGAAAAAAGTGTAAAATCCAGAAAGGCAGGACAGGCCATGGAGAACTGGGAGCCTTGTTATGCTGATGGGCGGGATGTAAATTGCCAACAACCACTCGGGAGAAGTGTATGGTGTTTCCTGAAACATCTAAAACACAAAGCAACAGAGCCTAGGGCACTTCCACTTATGGTCCTATAGCTTAGGGAAATTAAAATCAAAAAGACACAGCCACCCCAAAGTTTGGAATGGCTCTGTTTACAAGAACCTCGTTTACAGTACAAGTTCAACATCGCAGAAAGTGAAAAATGGATAAAGAAGTTGTGGTATTTACTTACAAAGCAATATCACTCAGCAATGAAATCTGTGTCATCAGGCCCTTAGCAGCACAATGAGTGGATTCAGGTATGATGATTCTAACTGAAATAAGTCACACAGAAGAAGAAACATCATAAGATATCAGTAATACACGGAATGTAAACTTGGCTACACAGGAACTGAATTACAGAACAGAACAGGGTCTCAAATTTAGAAAACCAACTTATGCTTGCTTAAGGGGAAAGGTGAGTTGGGGTGCTGCATAAAACCAGAGATTGAAATGAGCACAGATAAAGTTCCTTAAGCCAAATATGGAATAGACAAGAGCTACTCCTTGCTCAACGAAATGGACTCAACACCCCATATTAAACGCCTAAGAATGTACCTGACTAGTAAGTATCTTAAAACCTATGGATTGCTATGTCTCCGAAAGAGAATCAAGCATGTGTACAGGGGCATAAACGCAGCAGTGATAGGATTGGAGAGGTTCGGTGAGCATATGAAGACCCTTTGAAGTCATATTGCATGGTACCCATTACACGGGTCTCAACTCTCCAGGTTTAAGGTATTCTTCCTTCAGCTAAAACATGCATGTGGAACCCAGAGTATGATCAACCATGTGAACGGGAGACGTATTCAAATATGTCTCAGTTTTCCTCCCCTGGTACTCGGGTGCAACATTCCAGACGCTTTACTAACACTCTCCCGACTTGGAGAGTCAGTGCCTTTAACCTCCTGTTTGGCCCAGTTTGCAATTTCTGCAGAAGATGAACAGGAATAGCGAGAACCAATGAGAGGGTAGCTGGAGGTGTCTGGACGGGCAAATTTAACTCTCATTTCCCACCAGGAAGAGGAAATAACCAAAGGCTCAGCGTGCCGTGCCGGAACCAGATTAGGGCCTGAAGCCATCCTGCGGTGTTGCGGCCAGCTCAAAAGAAAGCGAGTTGAAGAAAGGAGCTCAGGGACACTGTAATTCACAAACCTGCAGAGTTATAAATGACAGCTATCGTCCAAAAATAGACTGAAGTAAGGCTGCCAAGAGGACTTGAAAGCGGGGCAGAATTGCAGGAAACCGATTTCAGGAGGTAGACTGGAATTGCATTGAAAGCATAGGAAAAGAGGCAGAACGTCCACAATGATGCACTTGGCCAAAAAGGGCGTATGCGTTTTTTCCTGAATATATTCAGGAAAAAACGCATACGCCCTTTTTGGCCAACCAAGCAAGCTTGCAAAGGAAATCTGCACTACAATGAAGTCTCACTTCGCCCCGGTCAAAAGGGCCATCTGAAAAAAGTGTAAAATCCAGAAAGGCAGGACAGGCCATGGAGAACTGGGAGCCTTGTTATGCTGATGGGCGGGATGTAAATTGCCAAGAACCACTTGGGAGAAGTGTATGGTGTTTCCTGAAACAACTAACAAACAAAGCAACAGAACCTAGGGCACTTCCACTTATGGTCCTATAGCTTAGGGAAATTAAAATGAAAAAGACACAGCCACCCCAAAGTTTGGAACGGCTCTGTTTACAAGAACCTCGTTTACAGTACAAGTTCAACATCGCAGAAAGTGAAAAATGGATAAAGAAGTTGTGGTATTTACTTACAAAGCAATATCACTCAGCAATGAAATCTGTGTCATCAGGCCCGTAGCAGCACAATGAGTGGATTCAGGTATGATGATTCTAACTGAAATAAGTCACACAGAAAAAGAAACATCATAAGATATCACTAATACACGGAATGTAAACTTGGCTACACAGGAACTGCATTCCAAAACAGAACAGGGTCTCAAATTTAGAAAACCAACTTATGCTTGCTTAAGGGGAAAGGTGAGTTGGGGTGCTGCATAAAACCAGAGATTGAAATGAGCACAGATAAAGTTCCTTAAGCCAAATATGGAATAGACAAGAGCTACTCCTTGCTCAACGAAATGGACTCAACACCGCATATTAAACGCCTAAGAATGTACCTGACTAGTAAGTATCTTAAAACCTATGGATTGCTATGTCTCCAAAAGAGAATCAAGCGTGTGTACAGGGGCATAAACGCAGCAGTGATAGGATTGGAGAGGTTCGGTGAGCAAATGAAGACCCTTTGAAGTCATATTGCATGGTACCCATTCCACGGGTTTCAACTACCCAGGTTTTAGGTATTCTTCCTTCAGCTAAAACATGCATGTGGAACCCAGAGTATGATCAACCATGTGAACGGGAGACGTGTTCAAATATGTCTCAGTTTTCGTACCCTGGTACTCGGGTGCAACATTCCAGACGCTTTACTAACACTCTCCCGACTTGGAGAGTCAGTCCCTTTAACCTCCTGTTTGGCCCAGTTTGCAATTTCTGTGGAAGATGAACAGGAATAGCGAGAACCAATGAGAGACTAGCTGGAGGTGTCTGGATGGGCAAATTTAACTCTCATTTCCCACCAGGAAGAGGAATTAACCAAAGGCTCAGCGTGCCGTGCCAGAACCAGATTAGGGCCTGAAGACATCCTGCGGTGTTGCAGCCAGGTCACAAGAAAGCGAGTTGAAGAAAGGAGCTCAGGGGCACTGTAATTCACAAACCTGCAGAGTTATAAATGACAGCTATCGTCCAAAAATAGACTGAAGTAAGGCTGCCAAGAGGACTTGAAAGCGGGGCAGAATTGCAGGAAACCGATTTCAGGAGGTAGACTGGAATTGCATTGAAAGCATAGGAAAAGAGGCAGAACGTCCACAATGATGCACTTGGCCAAAAAGGGCGTATGCGTTTCTTCCTGAATATATTCAGGAAGAAACGCATACGCCCTTTTTGGCCAACCAAGCAAACTTGCAAAGGAAATCTGCACTACAATGAAGTCTCACTTCCCTCCGGTCAAAAGGGCCATCTGAAAAAAGTGTAAAATCCAGAAAGGCAGGACAGGCCATGGAGAACTGGGAGCCTTGTTATGCTGATGGGCGGGATGTAAATTGCCAACAGACATTCAGGAGAAGGGTATGGTGTTTTTGAAACATCTAAAAAACAAAGCAACAGAGCCTAGGGCACTTCCACTTATGGTCCTATAGCTTAGGGAAATTAAAATCAAAAAGACACAGCCACCCCAAAGTTTGGAATGGCTCTGTTTACAAGAACCTCGTTTACAGTACAAGTTCAACATCGCAGAAAGTGAAAAATGGATAAAGAAGTTGTGGTATTTACTTACAAAGCAATATCACTCAGCAATGAAATCTGTGTCATCAGGCCCTTAGCAGCACAATGAGTGGATTCAGGTATGATGATTCTAACTGAAATAAGTCACACAGAAGAAGAAACATCATAAGATATCAGTAATACACGGAATGTAAACTTGGCTACACAGGAACTGAATTACAGAACAGAACAGGGTCTCAAATTTAGAAAACCAACTTATGCTTGCTTAAGGGTAAAGGTGAGTTGGGGTGCTGCATAAAACCAGAGATTGAAATGAGCACAGATAAAGTTCCTTAAGCCAAATATGGAATAGACAAGAGCTACTCCTTGCTCAACGAAATGGACTCAACACCGCATATTAAACGCCTAAGAATGTACCTGACTAGTAAGTATCTTAAAACCTATGGATTGCTATGTCTCCAAAAGAGAATCAAGCGTGTGTACAGGGGCATAAACGCAGCAGTGATAAGATTGGAGAGGTTCGGTGAGCAAATGAATACCCTTTGAAGTCATATTGCATGGTACCCATTCCACGGGTTTCAAATACCCAGGTTTAAGGTATTCTTCCTTCAGCTAAAACATGCATGTGGAACCTAGAGTATGATCAACCATGTGATCGGGAGACGTGTTCAAATATGTCTCAGTTTTCGTACCCTGGTACTCGGGTGCAACATTCCATACGCTTTACTAACACTCTCCCGACTTGGAGAGTCAGTCCCTTTAACCTCCTGTTTGGCCCAGTTTGCAATTTCTGCGGAAGATGAACAGGAATAGCGAGAACCAATGAGAGGCTAGCTGGAGTTGTCTGGACGGGCAAATTTAACTCTCATTTCCCACCAGGAAGAGGAAATAACCAAAGGCTCAGCGTGCCCTGCCGGAACCAGATTAGGGCCTGAAGCCATCCTGCGGTGTTGCGGCCAGCTCAAAAGAAAGCGAGTTGAAGAAAGGAGCTCAGGGGCACTGTAATTCACAAACTTGCAGAGTTATAAATGACAGCTATCATCCAAAAATAGACTGAAGTAAGGCTGCCAAGAGGACTTGAAGCGGGGCAGAATTGCAGGAAACCGATTTCAGGAGGTAGACTGGAATTGCATTGAAAGCATAGGAAAAGAGGCAGAACGTCCACAATGATGCACTTGGCCAAAAAGGGCGTATGCGTTTTTTCCTGAATATATTCAGGAAAAAACGCATACGCCCTTTTTGGCCAACCAAGCAAGCTTGCAAAGGAAATCTGCACTACAATGAAGTCTCACTTCCCCCCGGTCAAAAGGGCCATCTGAAAAAAGTGTAAAATCCAGAAAGGCAGGACAGGCCATGGAGAACTGGGAGCCTTGTTATGCTGATGGGCGGGATGTAAATTGCCAACAACCACTCGGGAGAAGTGTATGGTGTTTCCTGAAACATCTAAAAAACAAAGCAACAGAACCTAGCGCACTTCCACTTATGGTCCTATAGCTTAGGGAAATTAAAATCAAAAAGACACAGCCACCCCAAAGTTTGGATTGGCTCTGTTTACAAGAAGCTCGTTTACAGTACAAGTTCAACATCGCAGAAAGTGAAAAATGGATAAAGAAGTTGTGGTATTTACTTACAAAGCAATATCACTCAGCAATGAAATCTGTGTCATCAGGCCCTTAGCAGCACAATGAGTGGATTCAGGTATGATGATTCTAACTGAAATAAGTCACACAGAAGAAGAAACATCATAAGATATCAGTAATACACGGAATGTAAACTTGGCTACACAGGAACTGAATTACAGAACAGAACAGGGTCTCAAATTTAGAAAACCAACTTATGCTTGCTTAAGGGGAAAGGTGAGTTGGGGTGCTGCATAAAACCAGAGATTGAAATGAGCACAGATAAAGTTCCTTAAGCCAAATATGGAATAGACAAGAGCTACTCCTTGCTCAACGAAATGGACTCAACACCCCATATTAAACGCCTAAGAATGTACCTGACTAGTAAGTATCTTAAAACCTATGGATTGCTATGTCTCCGAAAGAGAATCAAGCATGTGTACAGGGGCATAAACGCAGCAGTGATAGGATTGGAGAGGTTCGGTGAGCATATGAAGACCCTTTGAAGTCATATTGCATGGTACCCATTACACGGGTCTCAACTCTCCAGGTTTAAGGTATTCTTCCTTCAGCTAAAACATGCATGTGGAACCCAGAGTATGATCAACCATGTGAACGGGAGACGTATTCAAATATGTCTCAGTTTTCCTCCCCTGGCACTCGGGTGCAACATTCCAGACGCTTTACTAACACTCTCCCGACTTGGAGAGTCAGTGCCTTTAACCTCCTGTTTGGCCCAGTTTGCAATTTCTGCGGAAGATGAACAGGAATAGCGAGAACCAATGAGAGGCTAGCTGGAGGTGTCTGGACGGGCAAATTTAACTCTCATTTCCCACCAGGAAGAGGAAATAACCAAAGGCTCAGCGTGCCGTGCCGGAACCAGATTAGGGCCTGAAGCCATCCTGCGGTGTTGCGGCCAGCTCAAAAGAAAGCGAGTTGAAGAAAGGAGCTCAGGGGCACTGTAATTCACAAACCTGCAGAGTTATAAATGACAGCTATCGTCCAAAAATAGACTGAAGTAAGGCTGCCAAGAGGACTTGAAAGCGGGGCAGAATTGCAGGAAACCGATTTCAGGAGGTAGACTGGAATTGCATTGAAAGCATAGGAAAAGAGGCAGAACGTCCACAATGATGCACTTGGCCAAAAAGGGCGTATGCGTTTTTTCCTGAATATATTCAGGAAAAAACGCATACGCCCTTTTTGGCCAACCAAGCAAGCTTGCAAAGGAAATCTGCACTACAATGAAGTCTCACTTCCCCCCGGTCAAAAGGGCCATCTGAAAAAAGTGTAAAATCCAGAAAGGCAGGACAGGCCATGGAGAACTGGGAGCCTTGTTATGCTGATGGGCGGGATGTAAATTGCCAAGAACCACTTGGGAGAAGTGTATGGTGTTTCCTGAAACAACTAACAAACAAAGCAACAGAACCTAGGGCACTTCCACTTATGGTCCTATAGCTTAGGGAAATTAAAATGAAAAAGACACAGCCACCCCAAAGTTTGGAACGGCTCTGTTTACAAGAACCTCGTTTACAGTACAAGTTCAACATCGCAGAAAGTGAAAAATGGATAAAGAAGTTGTGGTATTTACTTACAAAGCAATATCACTCAGCAATGAAATCTGTGTCATCAGGCCCGCAGCAGCACAATGAGTGGATTCAGGTATGATGATTCTAACTGAAATAAGTCACACAGAAAAAGAAACATCATAAGATATCACTAATACACGGAATGTAAACTTGGCTACACAGGAACTGCATTCCAAAACAGAACAGGGTCTCAAATTTAGAAAACCAACTTATGCTTGCTTAAGGGAAAAGGTGAGTTGGGGTGCTGCATAAAACCAGAGATTGAAATGAGCACAGATAAAGTTCCTTAAGCCAAATATGGAATAGACAAGAGCTACTCCTTGCTCAACGAAACGGACTCAAAACCGCATATTAAACGCCTAAGAATGTACCTGACTAGTAAGTATCTTAAAACCTATGGATTGCTATGTCTCCGAAAGAGAATCAAGCATGTGTACAGGGGCATAAACGCAGCAGTGATAGGATTGGAGAGGTTCGGTGAGCAAATGAATACCCTTTGAAGTCATATTGCATGGTACCCATTCCACGGGTTTCAAATACCCAGGTTTAAGGTATTCTTCCTTCAGCTAAAACATGCATGTGGAACCTAGAGTATGATCAACCATGTGATCGGGAGACGTGTTCAAATATGTCTCAGTTTTCGTACCCTGGTACTCGGGTGCAACATTCCAGACGCTTTACTAACACTCTCCCGACTTGGAGAGTCAGTCCCTTTAACCTCCTGTTTGGCCCAGTTTGCAATTTCTGCGGAAGATGAACAGGAATAGCGAGAACCAATGAGAGGCTAGCTGGAGGTGTCTGGAAGGGCAAATTTAACTCTCATTTCCCACCAGGAAGAGGAAATAACCAAAGGCTCAGCGTGCCCTGCCGGAACCAGATTAGGGCCTGAAGCCATCCTGCGGTGTTGCGGCCAGCTCAAAAGAAAGCGAGTTGAAGAAAGGAGCTCAGGGGCACTGTAATTCACAAACCTGCAGAGTTATAAATGACAGCTATCGTCCAAAAATAGACTGAAGTACGGCTGCCAAGAGGACTTGAAGCGGGGCAGAATTGCAGGAAACCGATTTCAGGAGGTAGACTGGAATTGCATTGAAAGCATAGGAAAAGAGGCAGAACGTCCACAATGATGCACTTGGCCAAAAAGGGCGTATGCGTTTTTTCCTGAATATATTCAGGAAAAAACGCATACGCCCTTTTTGGCCAACCAAGCAAGCTTGCAAAGGAAATCTGCACTACAATGAAGTCTCACTTCCCCCCGGTCAAAAGGGCCATCTGAAAAAAGTGTAAAATCCAGAAAGGCAGGACAGGCCATGGAGAACTGGGAGCCTTGTTATGCTGATGGGCGGGATGTAAATTGCCAACAACCACTCGGGAGAAGTGTATGGTGTTTCCTGAAACATCTAAAAAACAAAGCAACAGAACCTAGGGCACTTCCACTTATGGTCCTATAGCTTAGGGAAATTAAAATCAAAAAGACACAGCCACCCCAAAGTTTGGATTGGCTCTGTTTACAAAAACCTCGTTTACAGTACAAGTTCAACATCGCAGAAAGTGAAAAATGGATAAAGAAGTTGTGGTATTTACTTACAAAGCAATATCACTCAGCAATGAAATCTGTGTCATCAGGCCCTTAGCAGCACAATGAGTGGATTCAGGTATGATGACTCTAACTGAAATAAGTCACACAGAAAAAGAAACATCATAACATATCAGTAATACACGGAATATAAACTTGGCTACACAGGAACTGAATTACAGAACAGAACAGGGTCTCAAATTTAGAAAACCAACTTATACTTGCTTAAGGGGAAAGGTGAGTTGGGGTGCTGCATAAAACCAGAGATTGAAATGAGCACAGATAAAGTTCCTTAAGCCAAATATGGAATAGACAAGAGCTACTCCTTGCTCAACGAAATGGACTCAACACCCCATATTAAACGCCTAAGAATGTACCTGACTAGTAAGTATCTTAAAACCTATGGATTGCTATGTCTCCGAAAGAGAATCAAGCATGTGTACAGGGGCATAAACGCAGCAGTGATAGGATTGGAGAGGTTCGGTGAGCATATGAAGACCCTTTGAAGTCATATTGCATGGTACCCATTACACGGGTCTCAACTCTCCAGGTTTAAGGTATTCTTCCTTCAGCTAAAACATGCATGTGGAACCCAGAGTATGATCAACCATGTGAACGGGAGACGTATTCAAATATGTCTCAGTTTTCCTCCCCTGGTACTCGGGTGCAACATTCCAGACGCTTTACTAACACTCTCCCGACTTGGAGAGTCAGTGCCTTTAACCTCCTGTTTGGCCCAGTTTGCAATTTCTGCGGAAGATGAACAGGAATAGCGAGAACCAATGAGAGGCTAGCTGGAGGTGTCTGGACGGGCAAATTTAACTCTCATTTCCCACCAGGAAGAGGAAATAACCAAAGGCTCAGCGTGCCGTGCCGGAACCAGATTAGGGCCTGAAGCCATCCTGCGGTGTTGCGGCCAGCTCAAAAGAAAGCGAGTTGAAGAAAGGAGCTCAGGGGCACTGTAATTCACAAACCTGCAGAGTTATAAATGACAGCTATCGTCCAAAAATAGACTGAAGTAAGGCTGCCAAGAGGACTTGAAAGCGGGGCAGAATTGCAGGAAACCGATTTCAGGAGGTAGACTGGAATTGCATTGAAAGCATAGGAAAAGAGGCAGAACGTCCACAATGATGCACTTGGCCAAAAAGGGCGTATGCGTTTTTTCCTGAATATATTCAGGAAAAAACGCATACGCCCTTTTTGGCCAACCAAGCAAGCTTGCAAAGGAAATCTGCACTACAATGAAGTCTCACTTCCCCCCGGTCAAAAGGGCCATCTGAAAAAAGTGTAAAATCCAGAAAGGCAGGACAGGCCATGGAGAACTGGGAGCCTTGTTATGCTGATGGGCGGGATGTAAATTGCCAAGAACCACTTGGGAGAAGTGTATGGTGTTTCCTGAAACAACTAACAAACAAAGCAACAGAACCTAGGGCACTTCCACTTATGGTCCTATAGCTTAGGGAAATTAAAATGAAAAAGACACAGCCACCCCAAAGTTTGGAACGGCTCTGTTTACAAGAACCTCGTTTACAGTACAAGTTCAACATCGCAGAAAGTGAAAAATGGATAAAGAAGTTGTGGTATTTACTTACAAAGCAATATCACTCAGCAATGAAATCTGTGTCATCAGGCCCGTAGCAGCACAATGAGTGGATTCAGGTATGATGATTCTAACTGAAATAAGTCACACAGAAAAAGAAACATCATAAGATATCACTAATACACGGAATGTAAACTTGGCTACACAGGAACTGCATTCCAAAACAGAACAGGGTCTCAAATTTAGAAAACCAACTTATGCTTGCTTAAGGGGAAAGGTGAGTTGGGGTGCTGCATAAAACCAGAGATTGAAATGAGCACAGATAAAGTTCCTTAAGCCAAATATGGAATAGACAAGAGCTACTCCTTGCTCAACGAAACGGACTCAACACCGCATATTAAACGCCTAAGAATGTACCTGACTAGTAAGTATCTTAAAACCTATGGATTGCTATGTCTCCGAAAGAGAATCAAGCATGTGTACAGGGGCATAAACGCAGCAGTGATAGGATTGGAGAGGTTCGGTGAGCAAATGAAGACCCTTTGAAGTCATATTGCATGGTACCCATTCCACGGGTTTCAACTACCCAGGTTTTAGGTATTCTTCCTTCAGCTAAAACATGCATGTGGAACCTAGAGTATGATCAACCATGTGATCGGGAGATGTGTTCAAATATGTCTCAGTTTTCGTACCCTGGTACTCGGGTGCAACATTCCAGACGCTTTACTAACACTCTCCCGACTTGGAGAGTCAGTCCCTTTAACCTCCTGTTTGGCCCAGTTTGCAATTTCTGCGGAAGATGAACAGGAATAGCGAGAACCAATGAGAGACTAGCTGGAGGTGTCTGGACGGGCAAATTTAACTCTCATTTCCCACCAGGAAGAGGAATTAACCAAAGGCTCAGCGTGCCGTGCCGGAACCAGATTAGGGCCTGAAGCCATCCTGCGGTGTTGCGGCCAGCTCACAAGAAAGCGAGTTGAAGAAAGGAGCTCAGGGGCACTGTAATTCACAAACCTGCAGAGTTATAAATGACAGCTATCGTCCAAAAATAGACTGAAGTAAGGCTGCCAAGAGGACTTGAAAGCGGGGCAGAATTGCAGGAAACCGATTTCAGGAGGTAGACTGGAATTGCATTGAAAGCATAGGAAAAGAGGCAGAACGTCCACAATGATGCACTTGGCCAAAAAGGGCGTATGCGTTTTTTCCTGAATATATTCAGGAAAAAACGTATACGCCCTTTTTGGCCAACCAAGCAAACTTGCAAAGGAAATCTGCACTACAATGAAGTCTCATTTCTCCCCGATCAAAAGGGCCATCTGAAAAAAGTGTAAAATCCAGAAAGGCAGGACAGGCCATGGAGAACTGGGAGCCTTGTTATGCTGATGGGCGGGATGTAAATTGCCAACAGAGACTCAGAAGAAGTGTATGGTGTTTCCTGAAACATCTAAAAAACAAAGCAACAGAGCCTAGGGCACTTCCACTTATGGTCCTATAGCTTAGGGAAATTAAAATCAAAAAGACACAGCCACCCCAAAGTTTGGGACGCCTCCGTTTACAAGAACCTCGTTTTCCGTACAAGTGCAATATCACAGAAAGTGAAAAATGGATAAAGAACTTGTGGTACTTACGTACAATGCAGTATCACTCAGCAATGAAATCTATGTCATCAGGCCCTTAGCAGCATAATGAGTGGATTCAGGTACGATGATTCTAACTGAAATAAGTCACACAGAAAAAGAAACATCATAAGATATCACTAATACACGGAATGTAAACTTGGCTACACAGGAACTGCATTCCAAAACAGAACAGGGTCTCAAATTTAGAAAACCAACTTATGCTTGCTTAAGGGTAAAAGTGAGTTGGGGTGCTGCATAAAACCAGAGATTGAAATGAGCACAGATAATGTTCCTTAAGCCAAATATGGAATAGACAAGAGCTACTCCTTGCTCAATGAAATGGACTCAACACCGCATATTAAACGCCTAAGAATGTACCTGACTAGTAAGTATCTTAAAACCTATGGATTGGTATGTCTCCAAAAGAGAATCAAGCGTGTGTACAGGGGCATAAACGCAGCAGTGATAGGATTGGAGAGGTTCGGTGAGCAAATGAAGACCCTTTGAAGTCATATTGCATGGTACCCATTACACGGGTCTCAACTCTCCAGGTTTAAGGTATTCTTCCTTCAGCTAAAACATGCATGTGGAACCCAGAGTATGATCAACCATGTGAACGGGAGACGTGTTCAAATATGTCTCAGTTTTCGTACCCTGGTACTCGGGTGCGACATTCCAGACGCTTTACTAACACTCTCCCGACTTGGAGAGTCAGTGCCTTTAACCTCCTGTTTGGCCCAGTTTGCAATTTCTGCGGAAGATGAACAGGAATAGCGAGAACCAATGAGAGGCTAGCTGGAGGTGTCTGAACGGGCAAATTTAACTCTCATTTCCACCAGGAAGAGGAATTAACCAAAGGCTCAGCGTGCCGTGCCGGAACCAGATTAGGGCCTGAAGACATCCTGCGGTGTTGCGGCCAGCTCACAAGAAAGCGAGTTGAAGAAAGGAGCTCAGGGGCACTGTAATTCACAAACCTGCAGAGTTATAAATGACAGCTATCGTCCAAAAATATACTGAAGTGAGGCTGCCAAGAGGACTTGAAAGCGGGGCAGAATTGCAGGAAACCGATTTCAGGAGGTAGACTGGAATTGCATTGAAAGCATAGGAAAAGAGGCAGAACGTCCACAATGATGCACTTGGCCAAAAAGGGCGTATGCGTTTTTTCCTGAATATATTCAGGAAAAAACGCATACGCCCTTTTTGGCCAACCAAGCAAACTTGCAAAGGAAATCTGCACTACAATGAAGTCTCACTTCCCCCCGGTCAAAAGGGCCATCTGAAAAAAGTGTAAAATCCAGAAAGGCAGGACAGGCCATGGAGAACTGGGAGCCTTGTTATGCTGATGGGCGGGATGTAAATTGCCAACAGACACTCGGGAGAAGTGTATGGTGTTTCCTGAAACATCTAAAAAACAAAGCAACAGAGCCTAGGGCACTTCCACTTATGGTCCTATAGCTTAGGGAAATTAAAATCAAAAAGACACAGCCACCCCAAAGTTTGGGACGGCTCTGTTTACAAGAACCTCGTTTACACTACAAGTTCAACATCGCAGAAAGTGAAAAATGGATAAAGAAGTTGTGGTATTCACTTACAAAGCAATATCACTCAGCAATGAAATCTATGTCATCAGGCCCTTAGCAGCACAATGAGTGGATTCAGGTATGATGATTCTAACTGAAATAAGTCACACAGAAAAAGAAACATCATAAGATATCAGTAATACACGGAATGTAAACTTGGCTACACAGGAACTGAATTACAGAACAGAAAAGGGTCTCAAATTTAGAAAACCAACTTATGCTTGCTTAAGGGGAAAGGTGAGTTGGCGTGCTGCATAAAAACCAGAGATTGAAATGAGCACAGATAAAGTTCCTTAAGCCAAATATGGAATAGACAAGAGCTACTCCTTGCTCAACGAAATGGACTCAACACCGCATATTAAACGCCTAAGAATGTACCTGACTAGTAAGTATCTTAAAACCTATGGATTGGTATGTCTCCAAAAGAGAATCAAGCGTGTGTACAGGGGCATAAACGCAGCAGTGATAGGATTGGAGAGGTTCGGTGAGCAAATGAAGACCCTTTGAAGTCATATTGCATGGTACCCATTACACGGGTCTCAACTCTCCAGGTTTAAGGTATTCTTCCTTCAGCTAAAACATGCATGTGGAACCCAGAGTATGATCAACCATGTGAACGGGAGACGTGTTCAAATATGTCTCAGTTTTCGTACCCTGGTACTCGGGTGCGACATTCCAGACGCTTTACTAACACTCTCCCGACTTGGAGAGTCAGTGCCTTTAACCTCCTGTTTGGCCCAGTTTGCAATTTCTGCGGAAGATGAACAGGAATAGCGAGAACCAATGAGAGGCTAGCTGGAGGTGTCTGAACGGGCAAATTTAACTCTCATTTCCACCAGGAAGAGGAATTAACCAAAGGCTCAGCGTGCCGTGCCGGAACCAGATTAGGGCCTGAAGACATCCTGCGGTGTTGCGGCCAGCTCACAAGAAAGCGAGTTGAAGAAAGGAGCTCAGGGGCACTGTAATTCACAAACCTGCAGAGTTATAAATGACAGCTATCGTCCAAAAATATACTGAAGTAAGGCTGCCAAGAGGACTTGAAAGCGGGGCAGAATTGCAGGAAACCGATTTCAGGAGGTAGACTGGAATTGCATTGAAAGCATAGGAAAAGAGGCAGAACGTCCACAATGATGCACTTGGCCAAAAAGGGCGTATGCGTTTTTTCCTGAATATATTCAGGAAAAAACGCATACGCCCTTTTTGGCCAACCAAGCAAGCTTGCAAAGGAAATCTGCACTACAATGAAGTCTCACTTCCCCCCGGTCAAAAGGGCCATCTGAAAAAAGTGTAAAATCCAGAAAGGCAGGACAGGCCATGGAGAACTGGGAGCCTTGTTATGCTGATGGGCGGGATGTAAATTGCCAACAGACACTTGGGAGAAGTGTATGGTGTTTCCTGAAACATCTAAAAAACAAAGCAACAGAGCCTAGGGCACTTCCACTTATGGTTCTATAGCTTAGGGAAATTAAAATCAAAAAGACACAGCCACCCCAAAGTTTGGGACGGCTCTGTTTACAAGAACCTCGTTTACACTACAAGTTCAACATCGCAGAAAGTGATAAATGGATAAAGAAGTTGTGGTATTCACTTACAAAGCAATATCACTCAGCAATGAAATCTATGTCATCAGGCCCTTAGCAGCACAATGAGTGGATTCAGGTATGATGATTCTAACTGAAATAAGTCACACAGAAAAAGAAACATCATAAGATATCAGTAATACACGGAATGGAAACTTGGCTACACAGGAACTGAATTACAGAACAGAACAGGGTCTCAAATTTAGAAAACCAACTTATGCTTGCTTAAGGGTAAAGGTGAGTTGGGGTGCTGCATAAAACCAGAGATTGAAATGAGCACAGATAAAGTTCCTTAAGCCAAATATGGAATAGACAAGAGCTACTCCTTGCTCAACGAAATGGACTCAACACCGCATATTAAACGCCTAAGAATGTACCTGACTAGTAAGTATCTTAAAACCTATGGATTGCTATGTCTCCGAAAGAGAATCAAGCATGTGTACAGGGGCATAAACGCAGCAGTGATAGGATTGGAGAGGTTCGGTGAACAAATGAAGACCCTTTGAAGTCATATTGCATGGTACTCATTCCACGGGTTTCAACTACCCAGGTTTAAGGTATTCTTCCTTCAGCTAAAACATGCATGTGGAACCTAGAGTATGATCAACCATGTGATCGGGAGACGTGTTCAAATATGTCTCAGTTTTCGTACCCTGGTACTCGGGTGCAACATTCCAGATGCTTTACTAACACTCTCCCGACTTGGAGAGTCAGACCCTTTAACCTCCTGTTTGGCCCAGTTTGCAATTTCTGCGGAAGATGAACAGGAAGAGCGAGAACCAATGAGAGACTAGCTGGAGGTGTCTGGACGGGCAAATTTAACTCTCATTTCCCACCAGGAAGAGGAATTAACCAAAGGCTCAGCGTGCCGTGCCAAACCAGATTAGGGACTGAAGCCATCCTGCGGTGTTGCGGCCAGATCACAAGAAAGCGAGTTGAAGAAAGGAGCTCAGGGGCACTGTAATTCACAAACCTGCAGAGTTATAAATGACAGCTATCGTCCAAAAATAGACTGAAGTAAGGCTGCCAAGAGGACTTGAAAGCGGGGCAGAATTGCAGGAAACCGATTTCAGGAGGTAGACTGGAATTGCATTGAAAGCATAGGAAAAGAGGCAGAACGTCCACAATGATGCACTTGGCGAAAAAGTGCGTATGAGTTTTTTCCTGAATATATTCAGGAAAAAATGCATACGCCCTTTTTGGCCAACCAAGCAAGCTTGCAAAGGAAATCTGCACTACAATGAAGTCTCACTTCCCCCCGGTCAAAAGGGCCATCTGAAAAAAGTGTAAAATCCAGAAAGGCAGGACAGGCCATGGAGAACTGGGAGCCTTGTTATGCTGATGGGTGGGATGTAAATTGCCAACAGACACTCGGGAGAAGTGTATGGTGTTTCCTGAAACATCTAAAAAGAAAGCAACAGAGCCTAGGGCACTGCCACTTATGGTCCTATAGCTTAGGGAAATTAAAATAAAAAAGACACAGCCACCCCAAAGTTTGGAACCGCTCTGTTTACAAGAACCTCGTTTACAGTACAAGTTCAACATCGCAGAAAGTGAAAAATGGATAAAGAAGTTGTGGTATTCACTTACAAAGCAATATCACTCAGCAATGAAATCTATGTCATCAGGCCCTTAGCAGCACAATGAGTGGATTCAGGTATGATGATTCTAACTGAAATAAGTCACACAGAAAAAGAAACATCATAAGATATCAGTAATACACGGAATGTAAACTTGGCTACACAGGAACTGAATTACAGAACAGAAGAGGGTCTCAAATTTAGAAAACCAACTTATGCTTGCTTAAGGGGAAAGGTGAGTTGGCGTGCTGCATAAAAACCAGAGATTGAAATGAGCACAGATAAAGTTCCTTAAGCCAAATATGGAATAGACAAGAGCTACTCCTTGCTCAACGAAATGGACTCAACACCGCATATTAAACGCCTAAGAATGTACCTGACTAGAAGTATCTTAAAACCTATGGATTGCTATGTCTCTGAAAGAGAATCAAGCATGTGTACAGGGGCATAAACGCAGCAGTGATAGGATTGGAGAGGTTCGGTGAGCAAATGCAGACCCTTTGAAGTCATATTGCATGGTACCCATTCCACGGGTTTCAACTACCCAGGTTTAAGGTATTCTTCCTTCAGCTAAAACATGCATGTGGAACCTAGAGTATGATCAACCATGTGATCGGGAGACGTGTTCAAATATGTCTCAGTTTTCCTCCCCTGGTACTCGGGTGCAACATTCCAGACGCTTTACTAACACTCTCCCCACTTGGAGAGTCAGCGCCTTTAACCTCCTGTTTGGCACAGTTTGCAATTTCTGCGGAAGATGAACAGGAATAGCGAGAACCAATGAGAGGCTAGCTGGAGGTGTCTGGACGGGCAAATTTAACTCTCATTTCCCAACAGGAAGAGGAAATAACCAAAGGCTCAGCGTGCCGTACCGGAACCAGATTAGGGCCTGAAGCCATCCTGCGGTGCTGCGGCCAGGTCACAAGAAAGCGAGTTGAAGAAAGGAGCTCAGGGGCACTGTAATTCACAAACCTGCAGAGTTATAAATGACAGCTATCGTCCAAAAATAGACTGAAGTAAGGCTGCCAAGAGGACTTGAAAGCGGGGCAGAATTGCAGGAAACCGATTTCAGGAGGTAGACTGGAATTGCATTGAAAGCATAGGAAAAGAGGCAGAACGTCCACAATGATGCACTTGGCCAAAAAGGGCATATGCGTTTTTTCCTGAATATATTCAGGAAAAAACGCATACGCCCTTTTTGGCCAACCAAGCAAGCTTGCAAAGGAAATCTGCACTACAATGAAGTCTCACTTCCCCCCGGTCAAAAGGGCCATCTGAAAAAAGTGTAAAATCCAGAAAGGCAGGACAGGCCATGGAGAACTGGGAGCCTTGTTATGCTGATGGGCGGGATGTCAATTGCCAACAACCACTCGGGAGAAGTGTATGGTGTTTCCTGAAACATCTAAAAAACAAAGCAACAGAACCTATGGCACTTCCACTTATGGTCCTATAGCTTAGGGAAATTAAAATCAAAAAGACACAGCCACCCCAAAGTTTGGAACGGCTCTGTTTACAAGAACCTCGTTTACAGTACAAGTTCAACATCGCAGAAAGTGAAAAATGGATAAAGAAGTTGTGGTATTTACTTACAAAGCAATATCACTCAGCAATGAAATCTGTGTCATCAGGCCCTTAGCAGCACAATGAGTGGATTCAGGTATGATGATTCTAACTGAAATAAGTCACACAGAAAAAGAAACATCATAAGGTATCAGTAATACACGGAATGTAAACTTGGCTACACAGGAACTGAATTACAGAACAGAACAGGCTCTCAAATTTAGAAAACCAACTTATTCTTGCTTAAGGGTAAAGGTGAGTTGGGGTGCTGCATAAAACCAGAGATTGAAATGAGCACAGATAAAGTTCCTTAAGCCAAATATGGAATAGACAAGAGCTACTCCTTGCTCAACGAAATGGACTCAACACCCCATATTAAACGCCTAAGAATGTACCTGACTAGTAAGTATCTTAAAACCTATGGATTGCTATGTCTCCGAAAGAGAATCAAGCATGTGTACAGGGGCATAAACGCAGCAGTGATAGGATTGGAGAGGTTCGGTGAGCAAATGAAGACCCTTTGAAGTCATATTGCATGGTACCCATTCCACGGGTTTCAACTACCCAGGTTTTAGGTATTCTTCCTTCAGCTAAAACATGCATGTGGAACCTAGAGTATGATCAACCATGTGATCGGGAGATGTGTTCAAATATGTCTCAGTTTTCGTACCCTGGTACTCGGGTGCAACATTCCAGACGCTTTACTAACACTCTCCCGACTTGGAGAGTCAGTCCCTTTAACCTCCTGTTTGGCCCAGTTTGCAATTTCTGCGGAAGATGAACAGGAATAGCGAGAACCAATGAGAGACTAGCTGGAGGTGTCTGGACGGGCAAATTTAACTCTCATTTCCCACCAGGAAGAGGAATTAACCAAAGGCTCAGCGTGCCGTGCCAGAACCAGATTAGGGCCTGAAGCCATCCTGCGGTGTTGCGGCCAGCTCACAAGAAAGCGAGTTGAAGAAAGGAGCTCAGGGGCACTGTAATTCACAAACCTGCAGAGTTATAAATGACAGCTATCGTCCAAAAATAGACTGAAGTAAGGCTGCCAAGAGGACTTGAAAGCGGGGCAGAATTGCAGGAAACCGATTTCAGGAGGTAGACTGGAATTGCATTGAAAGCATAGGAAAAGAGGCAGAACGTCCACAATGATGCACTTGGCCAAAAAGGGCGTATGCGTTTTTTCCTGAATATATTCAGGAAAAAACGCATACGCCCTTTTTGGCCAACCAAGCAAACTTGCAAAGGAAATCTGCACTACAATGAAGTCTCATTTCTCCCCGATCAAAAGGGCCATCTGAAAAAAGTGTAAAATCCAGAAAGGCAGGACAGGCCATGGAGAACTGGGAGCCTTGTTATGCTGATGGGCGGGATGTAAATTGCCAACAGAGACTCAGAAGAAGTGTATGGTGTTTCCTGAAACATCTAAAAAACAAAGCAACAGAGCCTAGGGCACTTCCACTTATGGTCCTATAGCTTAGGGAAATTAAAATCAAAAAGACACAGCCACCCCAAAGTTTGGGACGGCTCTGTTTACAAGAACCTCGTTTACACTACAAGTTCAACATCGCAGAAAGTGAAAAATGGATAAAGAAGTTGTGGTATTCACTTACAAAGCAATATCACTCAGCAATGAAATCTGTGTCATCAGGCCCTTAGCAGCACAATGAGTGGATTCAGGTATGATGATTCTAACTGAAATAAGTCACACAGAAAAAGAAACATCATAAGATATCAGTAATACACGGAATGGAAACTTGGCTACACAGGAACTGAATTACAGAACAGAACAGGGTCTCAAATTTAGAAAACCAACTTATGCTTGCTTAAGGGGAAAGGTGAGTTGGCGTGCTGCATAAAAACCAGAGATTGAAATGAGCACAGATAAAGTTCCTTAAGCCAAATATGGAATAGACAAGAGCTACTCCTTGCTCAACGAAATGGACTCAACACCGCATATTAAACGCCTAAGAATGTACCTGACTAGTAAGTATCTTAAAACCTATGGATTGGTATGTCTCCAAAAGAGAATCAAGCGTGTGTACAGGGGCATAAACGCAGCAGTGATAGGATTGGAGAGGTTCGGTGAGCAAATGAAGACCCTTTGAAGTCATATTGCATGGTACCCATTCCACGGGTTTCAACTCTCCAGGTTTAAGGTATTCTTCCTTCAGCTAAAACATGCATGTGGAACCCAGAGTATGATCAACCATGTGAACGGGAGACGTGTTCAAATATGTCTCAGTTTTCGTACCCTGGTACTCGGGTGCGACATTCCAGACGCTTTACTAACACTCTCCCGACTTGGAGAGTCAGTGCCTTTAACCTCCTGTTTGGCCCAGTTTGCAATTTCTGCGGAAGATGAACAGGAATAGCGAGAACCAATGAGAGGCTAGCTGGAGGTGTCTGAACGGGCAAATTTAACTCTCATTTCCACCAGGAAGAGGAATTAACCAAAGGCTCAGCGTGCCGTGCCAGAACCAGATTAGGGCCTGAAGACATCCTGCGGTGTTGCGGCCAGCTCACAAGAAAGCGAGTTGAAGAAAGGAGCTCAGGGGCACTGTAATTCACAAACCTGCAGAGTTATAAATGACAGCTATCGTCCAAAAATATACTGAAGTAAGGCTGCCAAGAGGACTTGAAAGCGGGGCAGAATTGCAGGAAACCGATTTCAGGAGGTAGACTGGAATTGCATTGAAAGCATAGGAAAAGAGGCAGAACGTCCACAATGATGCACTTGGCCAAAAAGGGCGTATGCGTTTTTTCCTGAATATATTCAGGAAAAAACGCATACGCCCTTTTTGGCCAACCAAGCAAGCTTGCAAAGGAAATCTGCACTACAATGAAGTCTCACTTCCCCCCGGTCAAAAGGGCCATCTGAAAAAAGTGTAAAATCCAGAAAGGCAGGACAGGCCATGGAGAACTGGGAGCCTTGTTATGCTGATGGGCGGGATGTAAATTGCCAACAGACACTTGGGAGAAGTGTATGGTGTTTCCTGAAACATCTAAAAAACAAAGCAACAGAGCCTAGGGCACTTCCACTTATGGTTCTATAGCTTAGGGAAATTAAAATCAAAAAGACACAGCCACCCCAAAGTTTGGGACGGCTCTGTTTACAAGAACCTCGTTTACACTACAAGTTCAACATCGCAGAAAGTGATAAATGGATAAAGAAGTTGTGGTATTCACTTACAAAGCAATATCACTCAGCAATGAAATCTATGTCATCAGGCCCTTAGCAGCACAATGAGTGGATTCAGGTATGATGATTCTAACTGAAATAAGTCACACAGAAAAAGAAACATCATAAGATATCAGTAATACACGGAATGGAAACTTGGCTACACAGGAACTGAATTACAGAACAGAACAGGGTCTCAAATTTAGAAAACCAACTTATGCTTGCTTAAGGGTAAAGGTGAGTTGGGGTGCTGCATAAAACCAGAGATTGAAATGAGCACAGATAAAGTTCCTTAAGCCAAATATGGAATAGACAAGAGCTACTCCTTGCTCAACGAAATGGACTCAACACCGCATATTAAACGCCTAAGAATGTACCTGACTAGTAAGTATCTTAAAACCTATGGATTGGTATGTCTCCAAAAGAGAATCAAGCGTGTGTACAGGGGCATAAACGCAGCAGTGATAGGATTGGAGAGGTTCGGTGAGCAAATGAAGACCCTTTGAAGTCATATTGCATGGTACCCATTCCACGGGTTTCAACTCTCCAGGTTTAAGGTATTCTTCCTTCAGCTAAAACATGCATGTGGAACCCAGAGTATGATCAACCATGTGAACGGGAGACGTGTTCAAATATGTCTCAGTTTTCGTACCCTGGTACTCGGGTGCGACATTCCAGACGCTTTACTAACACTCTCCCGACTTGGAGAGTCAGTGCCTTTAACCTCCTGTTTGGCCCAGTTTGCAATTTCTGCGGAAGATGAACAGGAATAGCGAGAACCAATGAGAGGCTAGCTGGAGGTGTCTGAACGGGCAAATTTAACTCTCATTTCCACCAGGAAGAGGAATTAACCAAAGGCTCAGCGTGCCGTGCCAGAACCAGATTAGGGCCTGAAGACATCCTGCGGTGTTGCGGCCAGCTCACAAGAAAGCGAGTTGAAGAAAGGAGCTCAGGGGCACTGTAATTCACAAACCTGCAGAGTTATAAATGACAGCTATCGTCCAAAAATATACTGAAGTAAGGCTGCCAAGAGGACTTGAAAGCGGGGCAGAATTGCAGGAAACCGATTTCAGGAGGTAGACTGGAATTGCATTGAAAGCATAGGAAAAGAGGCAGAACGTCCACAATGATGCACTTGGCCAAAAAGGGCGTATGCGTTTTTTCCTGAATATATTCAGGAAAAAACGCATACGCCCTTTTTGGCCAACCAAGCAAGCTTGCAAAGGAAATCTGCACTACAATGAAGTCTCACTTCCCCCCGGTCAAAAGGGCCATCTGAAAAAAGTGTAAAATCCAGAAAGGCAGGACAGGCCATGGAGAACTGGGAGCCTTGTTATGCTGATGGGCGGGATGTAAATTGCCAACAGACACTTGGGAGAAGTGTATGGTGTTTCCTGAAACATCTAAAAAACAAAGCAACAGAGCCTAGGGCACTTCCACTTATGGTTCTATAGCTTAGGGAAATTAAAATCAAAAAGACACAGCCACCCCAAAGTTTGGGACGGCTCTGTTTACAAGAACCTCGTTTACACTACAAGTTCAACATCGCAGAAAGTGATAAATGGATAAAGAAGTTGTGGTATTCACTTACAAAGCAATATCACTCAGCAATGAAATCTATGTCATCAGGCCCTTAGCAGCACAATGAGTGGATTCAGGTATGATGATTCTAACTGAAATAAGTCACACAGAAAAAGAAACATCATAAGATATCAGTAATACACGGAATGGAAACTTGGCTACACAGGAACTGAATTACAGAACAGAACAGGGTCTCAAATTTAGAAAACCAACTTATGCTTGCTTAAGGGTAAAGGTGAGTTGGGGTGCTGCATAAAACCAGAGATTGAAATGAGCACAGATAAAGTTCCTTAAGCCAAATATGGAATAGACAAGAGCTACTCCTTGCTCAACGAAATGGACTCAACACCGCATATTAAACGCCTAAGAATGTACCTGACTAGTAAGTATCTTAAAACCTATGGATTGCTATGTCTCCGAAAGAGAATCAAGCATGTGTACAGGGGCATAAACGCAGCAGTGATAGGATTGGAGAGGTTCGGTGAACAAATGAAGACCCTTTGAAGTCATATTGCATGGTACCCATTCCACGGGTTTCAACTACCCAGGTTTAAGGTATTCTTCCTTCAGCTAAAACATGCATGTGGAACCTAGAGTATGATCAACCATGTGATCGGGAGACGTGTTCAAATATGTCTCAGTTTTCGTACCCTGGTACTCGGGTGCAACATTCCAGATGCTTTACTAACACTCTCCCGACTTGGAGAGTCAGACCCTTTAACCTCCTGTTTGGCACAGTTTGCAATTTCTGCGGAAGATGAACAGGAAGAGCGAGAACCAATGAGAGACTAGCTGGAGGTGTCTGGACGGGCAAATTTAACTCTCATTTCCCACCAGGAAGAGGAATTAACCAAAGGCTCAGCGTGCCGTGCCAAACCAGATTAGGGACTGAAGCCATCCTGCGGTGTTGCGGCCAGATCACAAGAAAGCGAGTTGAAGAAAGGAGCTCAGGGGCACTGTAATTCACAAACCTGCAGAGTTATAAATGACAGCTATCGTCCAAAAATAGACTGAAGTAAGGCTGCCAAGAGGACTTGAAAGCGGGGCAGAATTGCAGGAAACCGATTTCAGGAGGTAGACTGGAATTGCATTGAAAGCATAGGAAAAGAGGCAGAACGTCCACAATGATGCACTTGGCGAAAAAGTGCGTATGAGTTTTTTCCTGAATATATTCAGGAAAAAATGCATACGCCCTTTTTGGCCAACCAAGCAAGCTTGCAAAGGAAATCTGCACTACAATGAAGTCTCACTTCCCCCCGGTCAAAAGGGCCATCTGAAAAAAGTGTAAAATCCAGAAAGGCAGGACAGGCCATGGAGAACTGGGAGCCTTGTTATGCTGATGGGTGGGATGTAAATTGCCAACAGACACTCGGGAGAAGTGTATGGTGTTTCCTGAAACATCTAAAAAGAAAGCAACAGAGCCTAGGGCACTGCCACTTATGGTCCTATAGCTTAGGGAAATTAAAATAAAAAAGACACAGCCACCCCAAAGTTTGGAACCGCTCTGTTTACAAGAACCTCGTTTACAGTACAAGTTCAACATCGCAGAAAGTGAAAAATGGATAAAGAAGTTGTGGTATTCACTTACAAAGCAATATCACTCAGCAATGAAATCTATGTCATCAGGCCCTTAGCAGCACAATGAGTGGATTCAGGTATGATGATTCTAACTGAAATAAGTCACACAGAAAAAGAAACATCATAAGATATCAGTAATACACGGAATGTAAACTTGGCTACACAGGAACTGAATTACAGAACAGAAGAGGGTCTCAAATTTAGAAAACCAACTTATGCTTGCTTAAGGGGAAAGGTGAGTTGGCGTGCTGCATAAAAACCAGAGATTGAAATGAGCACAGATAAAGTTCCTTAAGCCAAATATGGAATAGACAAGAGCTACTCCTTGCTCAACGAAATGGACTCAACACCGCATATTAAACGCCTAAGAATGTACCTGACTAGAAGTATCTTAAAACCTATGGATTGCTATGTCTCTGAAAGAGAATCAAGCATGTGTACAGGGGCATAAACGCAGCAGTGATAGGATTGGAGAGGTTCGGTGAGCAAATGCAGACCCTTTGAAGTCATATTGCATGGTACCCATTCCACGGGTTTCAACTACCCAGGTTTAAGGTATTCTTCCTTCAGCTAAAACATGCATGTGGAACCTAGAGTATGATCAACCATGTGATCGGGAGACGTGTTCAAATATGTCTCAGTTTTCCTCCCCTGGTACTCGGGTGCAACATTCCAGACGCTTTACTAACACTCTCCCCACTTGGAGAGTCAGCGCCTTTAACATCCTGTTTGGCACAGTTTGCAATTTCTGCGGAAGATGAACAGGAAGAGCGAGAACCAATGAGAGACTAGCTGGAGGTGTCTGGACGGGCAAATTTAACTCTCATTTCCCACCAGGAAGAGGAATTAACCAAAGGCTCAGCGTGCCGTGCCAAACCAGATTAGGGACTGAAGCCATCCTGCGGTGTTGCGGCCAGATCACAAGAAAGCGAGTTGAAGAAAGGAGCTCAGGGGCACTGTAATTCACAAACCTGCAGAGTTATAAATGACAGCTATCGTCCAAAAATACACTGAAGTAAGGCTGCCAAGAGGACTTGAAAGCGGGGCAGAATTGCAGGAAACCGATTTCAGGAGGTAGACTGGAATTGCATTGAAAGCATAGGAAAAGAGGCAGAACGTCCACAATGATGCACTTGGCGAAAAAGTGCGTATGAGTTTTTTCCTGAATATATTCAGGAAAAAATGCATACGCCCTTTTTGGCCAACCAAGCAAGCTTGCAAAGGAAATCTGCACTACAATGAAGTCTCACTTCCCCCCGGTCAAAAGGGCCATCTGAAAAAAGTGTAAAATCCAGAAAGGCAGGACAGGCCATGGAGAACTGGGAGCCTTGTTATGCTGATGGGTGGGATGTAAATTGCCAACAGACACTCGGGAGAAGTGTATGGTGTTTCCTGAAACATCTAAAAAGAAAGCAACAGAGCCTAGGGCACTGCCACTTATGGTCCTATAGCTTAGGGAAATTAAAATAAAAAAGACACAGCCACCCCAAAGTTTGGAACCGCTCTGTTTACAAGAACCTCGTTTACAGTACAAGTTCAACATCGCAGAAAGTGAAAAATGGATAAAGAAGTTGTGGTATTCACTTACAAAGCAATATCACTCAGCAATGAAATCTATGTCATCAGGCCCTTAGCAGCACAATGAGTGGATTCAGGTATGATGATTCTAACTGAAATAAGTCACACAGAAAAAGAAACATCATAAGATATCAGTAATACACGGAATGTAAACTTGGCTACACAGGAACTGAATTACAGAACAGAAGAGGGTCTCAAATTTAGAAAACCAACTTATGCTTGCTTAAGGGGAAAGGTGAGTTGGCGTGCTGCATAAAAACCAGAGATTGAAATGAGCACAGATAAAGTTCCTTAAGCCAAATATGGAATAGACAAGAGCTACTCCTTGCTCAACGAAATGGACTCAACACCGCATATTAAACGCCTAAGAATGTACCTGACTAGAAGTATCTTAAAACCTATGGATTGCTATGTCTCTGAAAGAGAATCAAGCATGTGTACAGGGGCATAAACGCAGCAGTGATAGGATTGGAGAGGTTCGGTGAGCAAATGCAGACCCTTTGAAGTCATATTGCATGGTACCCATTCCACGGGTTTCAACTACCCAGGTTTAAGGTATTCTTCCTTCAGCTAAAACATGCATGTGGAACCTAGAGTATGATCAACCATGTGATCGGGAGACGTGTTCAAATATGTCTCAGTTTTCCTCCCCTGGTACTCGGGTGCAACATTCCAGACGCTTTACTAACACTCTCCCCACTTGGAGAGTCAGCGCCTTTAACCTCCTGTTTGGCACAGTTTGCAATTTCTGCGGAAGATGAACAGGAATAGCGAGAACCAATGAGAGGCTAGCTGGAGGTGTCTGGACGGGCAAATTTAACTCTCATTTCCCAACAGGAAGAGGAAATAACCAAAGGCTCAGCGTGCCGTACCGGAACCAGATTAGGGCCTGAAGCCATCCTGCGGTGCTGCGGCCAGGTCACAAGAAAGCGAGTTGAAGAAAGGAGCTCAGGGGCACTGTAATTCACAAACCTGCAGAGTTATAAATGACAGCTATCGTCCAAAAATAGACTGAAGTAAGGCTGCCAAGAGGACTTGAAAGCGGGGCAGAATTGCAGGAAACCGATTTCAGGAGGTAGACTGGAATTGCATTGAAAGCATAGGAAAAGAGGCAGAACGTCCACAATGATGCACTTGGCCAAAAAGGGCATATGCGTTTTTTCCTGAATATATTCAGGAAAAAACGCATACGCCCTTTTTGGCCAACCAAGCAAGCTTGCAAAGGAAATCTGCACTACAATGAAGTCTCACTTCCCCCCGGTCAAAAGGGCCATCTGAAAAAAGTGTAAAATCCAGAAAGGCAGGACAGGCCATGGAGAACTGGGAGCCTTGTTATGCTGATGGGCGGGATGTAAATTGCCAACAACCACTCGGGAGAAGTGTATGGTGTTTCCTGAAACATCTAAAACACAAAGCAACAGAGCCTAGGGCACTTCCACTTATGGTCCTATAGCTTAGGGAAATTAAAATCAAAAAGACACAGCCACCCCAAAGTTTGGAACGGCTCTGTTTACAAGAACCTCGTTTACAGTACAAGTTCAACATCGCAGAAAGTGAAAAATGGATAAAGAAGTTGTGGTATTTACTTACAAAGCAATATCACTCAGCAATGAAATCTGTGTCATCAGGCCCTTAGCAGCACAATGAGTGGATTCAGGTATGATGATTCTAACTGAAATAAGTCACACAGAAAAAGAAACATCATAAGGTATCAGTAATACACGGAATGTAAACTTGGCTACACAGGAACTGAATTACAGAACAGAACAGGCTCTCAAATTTAGAAAACCAACTTATTCTTGCTTAAGGGTAAAGGTGAGTTGGGGTGCTGCATAAAACCAGAGATTGAAATGAGCACAGATAAAGTTCCTTAAGTCAAATATGGAATAGACAAGAGCTACTCCTTGCTCAACGAAATGGACTCAACACCGCATATTAAACGCCTAAGAATGTACCTGACTAGTAAGTATCGTAAAACTTATGGATTGCTATGTCTCCAAAAGAGAATCAAGCATGTGTACAGGGGCATAAACGTAGCAGTGATAGGATTGGAGAGGTTCGGTGAGCAAATGAAGACCCTTTGAAGTCATATTGCATGGTACCCATTACACGGGTCTCAATGCTCCAGGTTTAAGGTATTCTTCATTCAGCTAAAACATGCATGTGGAAACCAAGTATGATCAACCATGTGAACGGGAGACGTGTTCAAATATGTCTCAGTTTTCCTCCCCTGGTACTCGGGTGCAACATTCCAGACGCTTTACTAACACTCTCCCCACTTGGAGTGTCAGCGACTTTAACCTCCTGTTTGGCCCTGTTTGCAATTTCTGCGGAAGATGAACAGGAATAGCGAGAACCAATGGAGACTAGCTGGAGGTGTCTGGACGGGCAAATTTAACACTCACATCCCACCAGCAAGAGGAATTAACCAAAGGCTCAGCGTGCCGTGCCGGAACCAGATTAGGGCCTGAAGCCATCCTGCGGTGTTGCGGCCAGGTCACAAGAAAGCGAGTTGAAGAAAGGAGCTCAGGGGCACTGTAATTCACAAACCTGCAGAGTTATAAATGACAGCTATCGTCCAAAAATAGACTGAAGTAAGGCTGCCAAGAGGACTTGAAAGCGGGGCAGAATTGCAGGAAACCGATTTCAGGAGGTAGACTGGAATTGCATTGAAAGCATAGGAAAAGAGGCAGAACGTCCACAATGATGCACTTGGCCAAAAAGGGCGTATGCGTTTTTTCCTGAATATATTCAGGAAAAAACGCATATGCCCTTTTTGGCCAACCAAGCAAGCTTGCAAAGGAAATCTGCACTACAATGAAGTCTCACTTCCCCCCGGTCAAAAGGGCCATCTGAAAAAAGTGTAAAATCCAGAAAGGCAGGACAGGCCATGGAGAACTGGGAGCCTTGTTATGCTGATGGGCGGGATGTAAATTGCCACAGACACTCGGGAGAAGTGTATGGTGTTTCCTGAAACATCTAAAAAACAAAGCAACAGAGCCTAGGGCACTTCCACTTATGGTCCTATAGCTTAGGGAAATTAAAATCAAAAAGACACAGCCACCCCAAAGTTTGGGACGCCTCTGTTTACAAGAACCTCGTTTACCGTACAAGTTCAATATCACAGAAAGTGAAAAATGGATAAAGAACTTGTGGTACTTACGTACAATGCAGTATCACTCAGCAATGAAATCTATGTCATCAGGCCCGTAGCAGCATAATGAGTGGATTCAGGTACGATGATTCTAACTGAAATAAGTCACACAGAAAAAGAAACATCATAAGATATCAGTAATACACGGAATGTAAACTTGGCTACACAGGAACTGAATTCCAAACAGAACAGGGTCTCAAATTTAGAAAACCAACTTATGCTTGCTTAAGGGGAAAGGTGAGTTGGGGTGCTGCATAAAACCAGAGATTGAAATGAGCACAGATAAAGTTCCTTAAGCCAAATATGGAATAGACAAGAGCTACTCCTTGCTCAACGAAATGGACTCAACACCCCATATTAAACGCCTAAGAATGTACCTGACTAGTAAGTATCTTAAAACCTATGGATTGCTATGTCTCCAAAAGGGAATCAAGCGTGTGTACAGGGGCATAAACGCAGGAGTGATAGGATTGGAGAGGTTCGGTGAGCAAATGAAGACACTTTGAAGTCATATTGCATGGTACCCATTACACGGGTCTCAACTCTGCAGGTTTCAGGTATTCTTCCTTCAGCTAAAACATGCATGTGGAACCCAGAGTATGATCAACTGTGTGAACGGGAGACGTGTTCAAATATGTCTCAGTTTTCCTCCCCTGGTACTCGGGTGCAACATTCCAGATGCTTTATTAACACTCTCCCCACTTGGAGAGTCAGCACCTTTAACCTCCTGTTTGGCCCAGTTTGCAATTTCTGCGGAAGATGAACAGGAATAGGGAGAACCAATGGGAGACTAGATTGAGGTGTCTGGACGGGCAAATTTAACTCTCATTTCCGACCAGGAAGAGGAATTAACCAAAGGCTCAGCGTGCCGAGCTGGTACCAGATTAGGGCCTCAAGCAATCCTGCAGTGTGGCGGCCAGGTCACAAGAAAGTGAGTTGAAGAAAGGAGCTCAGGGGCACTGTAATTCACAAACCTGCAGAGTTATAAATGACAGCTATCGTCCAAAAATATACTGAAGTAAGGCTGCCAAGAGGACTTGAAAGCGGGGCAGAATTGCAGGAAACCGATTTCAGGAGGTAGACTGGAATTGCATTGAAAGCATAGGAAAAGAGGCAGAACGTCCACAATGATGCACTTGGCCAAAAAGGGCGTATGCATTTTTTCCTGAATATATTCAGGAAAAAACGCATACGCCCTTTTTGGCCAAACAAGCAAACTTGCAAAGGAAATCTGCACTACAATGAAGTCTCACTTCCCCCCGGTCAAAAGGGCCATCTGAAAAAAGTGTAAAATCCAGAAAGGCAGGACAGGCCATGGACAACTGGGAGACTTGTTATGCTGATGGGCGGGATGTAAATTGCCAACAGACACTCCGGAGAAGTGTATGGTGTTTCCTGAAACATCTAAAAAACAAAGCAACAGAGCCTAGGGCACTTCCACTTATGGTCCTATAGCTTAGGGAAATTAAAATCAAAAAGACACAGCCACCCCAAAGTTTGGGACGCCTCTGTTTACAAGAACCTCGTTTACCGTACAAGTTCAATATCACAGAAAGTGAAAAATGGATAAAGAACTTGTGGTACTTACGTACAATGCAGTATCACTCAGCAATGAAATCTATGTCATCAGGCCCGTGGCAGCATAATGAGTGGATTCAGGTACGATGATGCTAACTGAAATAAGTCACACAGAAAAAGAAACATCATAAGATATCAGTAATACACGGAATGGAAACTTGGCTACACAGGAACTGAATTACAGAACAGAACAGGGTCTCAAATTTAGAAAGCCAACTTATGCTTGCTTAAGGGGAAAGGTGAGTTGGGGTGCTGCATAAAACCAGAGATTGAAATGAGCACAGATAAAGTTCCTTAAGCCAAATATGGAATAGACAAGAGCTACTCCTTGCTCAAAGAAATGGACTCAACACCCCATATTAAACGCCTAAGAATGTACCTGACTAGTAAGTATCTTAAAACCTATGGATTGCTATGTCTCCAAAAGAGAATCAAGCGTGTGTACAGGGGCATAAACGTAGCAGTGATAGGATTGGAGAGGTTCGGTGAGCAAATGAAGACCCTTTGAAGTCATATTGCATGGTACCCATTCCACGGGTCTCAACTCTGCAGGTTTCAGGTAATCTTCCTTCAGCTAAAACATGCATGTGGAACCCAGAGTATGATCAACCGTGTGAACGGGAGACGTGTTCAAATATGTCTCAGTTTTCTTCCCCTGGTACTCGGGTGCAACATTCCAGACGCTTTACTAACACTCTCCCGACTTCAGAGTCAATCCCTTAAATCTCCTGTTTGGCCCAGTTTGCAATTTCTGCGGAAGATGAACAGGAATAGCGAGAACCAGTGAGAGACTAGCTGGAGGTGTCCTCACGGGCAAATTTAACACTCACATCCCACCAGGAAGAGGAATTAACCAAAGGCTCAGCGTGCCGTGCCGGAACCAGATTAGGGCCTGAAGCCATCCTGCGGTGTTGCGGCCAGCTCACAAGAAAGCGAGTTGAAGAAAGGAGCTCAGGGGCACTGTAATTCACAAACCTGCAGAGTTATAAATGACAGCTATCGTCCAAAAATAGACTGAAGTAAGGCTACCAAGAGGACTTGAAAGCGGGGCAGGATTGCAGGAAACCGATTTCAGGAGGTAGACTGGAATTGCATTGAAAGCATAGGAAAAGAGGCAGAACGTCCACAATGATGCACTTGGCCAAAAAGGGCGAATGCGTTTTTTCCTGAATATATTCAGGTAAAAACGCATACGCCCTTTTTGGCCAACCAAGCAAACTTGCAAAGGAAATCTGCACTACAATGAAGTCTCACTTCCCCCCCGGTCAAAAGGGCCATCTGAAAAAAGTGTAAAATCCAGAAAGGCAGGACAGGCCATGGAGAACTGGGAGCCTTGTTATGCTGAAGGGCGGGATGTAAATTGCCAACAGACACTCAGGAGAAGTGTATGGTGTTTCCTGAAACATCGAAAAAACAAAGCAACAGAGTCTAGGGCACTTCCACTTATGGTCCTATAGCTTAGGGAAATTAAAATCAAAAAGACACAGCCACCCCAAAATTTGGGACGCCTCTGTTTACAAGAACCTCGTTTACCGTACAAGTTCAACATCGCAGAAAGTGAAAAATGGATAAAGAAGTTGTGGTATTTACTTACAAAGCAATATCACTCAGCAATGAAATCTATGTCATCAGGCCCTTAGCAGCACAATGAGTGGATTCAGGTATGATGATTCTAACTGAAATAAGTCACACAGAAAAAGAAACATCATAAGATATCAGTAATACACGGAATGTAAACTTGGCTACACAGGAACTGAATTACAGAACAGAACAGGGTCTCAGATTTAGAAAACCAACTTATGCTTGCTTAAGGGGAAAGGTGAGTTGGGGTGCTGCATAAAACCAGAGATCGAAATGAGCACAGATAAAGTTCCTTAAGCCAAATATGGAATAGACAAGAGCTACTGCTTGCTCAGCGAAATGGACTCGACACCGCATATTAAACGCCTAAGAATGTACCTGACTAGTAAGTATCTTAAAACCTATGTATTGCTATGTCTCCGAAAGAGAATGAACCATGTGTACAGGGGCATAAACACAGCAGTGAAAGGATTGGAGAGGTTCGGTGAGCAAAAGAAGACCCTTTGAAGTCATATTACATGGTACCCATTCCACGGGTTTTAACTACCCAGGTTTAAGGTATTCTTCCTTCAGCTAAAACTTGCATGTGGAACCTAGAGTATGATCAACCATGTGATCGGGAGACGTGTTCAAATATGTCTCAGTGTTCGTACCCTGGTACTCGGGTGCAACATTCCAGACGCTTTACTAACACTCTCCCCACTTGGAGAGTCAGTCCCTTTAACCTCCTGTTTGGCCCAGTTTGCAATTTCTGTGGAAGATGAACAGGAATAGCGAGAACCAATGAGAGACTAGCTGAAGGTGTCTGGATGGGCAAATTTAACTCTCATTTCCCACCAGGAAGAGGAATTAACCAAAGGCTCAGCGTGCCGTGCCAGAAACAGATTAGGGCCTGAAGACATCCTGCGGTGTTGCGGCCAGCTCACAAGAAAGCGAGTTGAAGAAAGGAGCTCAGGGGCACTGTAATTCACAAACCTGCAGAGTTATAAATGACAGCTATCGTCCAAAAATAGACTGAAGTAAGGCTGCCAAGAGGACTTGAAAGCGGGGCAGAATTGCAGGAAACCGATTTCAGGAGGTAGACTGGAATTGCATTGAAAGCATAGGAAAAGAGGCAGAACGTCCACAATGATGCACTTGGCCAAAAAGGGCGTATGCGTTTTTTCCTGAATATGTTCAGGAAAAAACGCATACGCCCTTTTTGGCCAACCAAGCAAACTTGCAAAGGAAATCTGCACTACAAAGAAGTCTCACTTCCCCCCGGTCAAAAGGGCCATCTGAAAAAAGTGTAAAATCCAGAAAGGCAGGACAGGCCATGGAGAACTGGGAGCCTTGTTATGCTGATGGGCGGGATGTAAATTGCCAACAGAAACTCGGGAGAAGTGTATGGTGTTTCCTGAAACATCGAAAAAACAAAACAACAGAGCCTAGGGCACTTCCACTTATGGTCCTATAGCTTAGGGAAATTAAAATCAAAAAGACACAGCCACCGCAAAGTTTGGGACGCCTCTGTTTACAAGAACCTCGTTTACCGTGCAAGTTCAATATCACAGAAAGTGAAAAATGGATAACGAACTTGTGGTACTTACGTACAATGCAGTATCACTCAGCAATGAAATCTATGTCATCAGGCCCGTAGCAGCATAATGAGTGGATTCAGGTACGATGATTCTAACTGAAATAAGTCACACAGAAAAAGAAACATCATAATATATCAGTAATACACGGAATGTAAACTTGGCTACACAGGAACTGAATTCCAAAACAGAACAGGGTCTCAAATTTAGAAAACCAACTTATGCTTGCTTAAGGGGAAAGGTGAGTTGGGGTGCTGCATAAAACCAAAGATAGAAATGAGCACAGATAAAGTTCCTTAAGCCAAATATGGAATAGACAAGAGCTACTCCTTGCTCAACGAAATGGACTCAACACCCCATATTAAACGCCTAAGAATGTACGTGACTAGTAAGTATCTTAAAACCTATGGATTGCTATGTCTCCAAAAGAGAATCAAGCGTGTGTACAGGGGCATAAACACAGCAGTGAAAGGATTGGAGAGGTTCGGTGAGCAAAAGAAGACCCTTTGAAGTCATATTACATGGTACCCATTCCACGGGTTTCAACTACCCAGGTTTAAGGTATTCTTCCTTCAGCTAAAACATGCATGTGGAACCTAGAGTATGATCAACCATGTGATCGGGAGACGTGTTCAAATATGTCTCAGTTTTCATACCCTGGTACTCGGGTGCAACATTCCAGACGCTTTACTAACACTCTCCCGACTTGGAGAGTCAGTCCCTTTAACCTCCTGTTTGGCCCAGTTTGCAATTTCTGCGGAAGATGAACAGGAATAGCGAGAACCAATGAGAGACTAGCTGGAGGTGTCTGGACGGGCAAATTTAACTCTCATTTCCCACCAGGAAGATGAATTAACCAAAGGCTCAGCGTGCCGTGCCAGAACCAGATTAGGGCCTGAAGCCATCCTGCGGTGTTGCGGCCAGCTCAAAAGAAAGCGAGTTGAAGAAAGGATCTCAGGGGCACTGTAATTCACAAACCTGCAGAGTTATAAATGACAGCTATCGTCCAAAAATAGACTGAAGTAAGGCTGCCAAGAGGACTTGAAAGCAGGGCAGAATTGCAGGAAACCGATTTCAGGAGGTAGACTGGAATTGCATTGAAAGCATAGGAAAAGAGGCAGAACGTCCACAATGATGCACTTGGCCAAAAAGTGCGTATGCGTTTTTTCCTGAATATATTCAGGAAAAAACGCATACGCCCTTTTTGGCCAACCAAGCAAGCTTGCAAAGGAAATCTGCACTACAAAGAAGTCTCACTTCCCCCCGGTCAAAAGGGCCATCTGAAAAAGGTGTAAAATCCAGAAAGGCAGGACAGGCCATGGAGAACTGGGAGCTTTGTTATGCTGATGGGCGGGATGTAAATTGTCAACAGACACTCCTGAGAAGTGTATGGTGTTTCCTGAAACATCTAAAAAACAAAGCAACAGAGCCTAGGGCACTTCCACTTATGGTCCTATAGCTTAGGGAAATTTAAATCAAAAAGACACAGCCACCCAAAAGTTTGGGACTCCTCTGTTTACAAGAACCTCGTTTACTGTAAAAGTTCAATATCGCAGAAAGTGAAAAATGGATAAAGAAGTTGTGGTACTTACGTACAATGCAGTATCACTCAGCAATGAAATCTTTGTCATCAGGCCCGTAGCAGCTTAATGAGTGGATTCAGGTACGATGTTTCTAACTGAAATAAATCACACAGAAAAAGAAACATCATAAGATATCACTAATACACGGAATGTAAACTTGGCTACACAGGAACTGAATTACAGAACAGAACAGGGTCTCAAATTTAGAAAACCAACTTATGCTTGCTTAAGGGGAAAGGTGAGTTGGGGTGCTGCATAAAACCAGAGATCGAAATGAGCACAGATAAAGTTCCTTAAGCCAAATATGGAATAGACAAGAGCTACTGCTTGCTCAACGAAATGGACTCGACACCGCATATTAAACGCCTAAGAATGTACCTGACTAGTAAGTATCTTAAAACCTATGGATTGCTATGTCTCCGAAAGAGAATGAAGCATGTGTACAGGGGCATAAACACAGCAGTGAAAGGATTGGAGAGGTTTGGTGAGCAAAAGAAGACCCTTGGAAGTCATATTACATGGTACCCATTCCATGGGTTTTAACTACCCAGGTTTAAGGTATTCTTCCTTCAGCTAAAACTTGCATGTGGAACCTAGAGTATGATCAACCATGTGATCGGGAGACGTGTTCAAATATGTCTCAGTTTTCGTACCCTGGTACTCGGGTGCAACATTCCAGACGCTTTACTAACACTCTCCCCACTTGGAGAGTCAGTCCCTTTAACCTCCTGTTTGGCCCAGTTTGCAATTTCTGTGGAAGATGAACAGGAATAGCGAGAACCAATGAGAGACTAGCTGAAGGTGTCTGGATGGGCAAATTTAACTCTCATTTCCCACCAGGAAGAGGAATTAACCAAAGGCTCAGCGTGCCGTGCCAGAACCAGATTAGGGCCTGAAGACATCCTGCGGTGTTGCGGCCAGCTCACAAGAAAGCGAGTTGAAGAAAGGAGCTCAGGGGCACTGTAATTCACAAACCTGCAGAGTTATAAATGACAGCTATCGTCCAAAAATAGACTGAAGTAAGGCTGCCAAGAGGACTTGAAAGCGGGGCAGAATTGCAGGAAACCGATTTCAGGAGGTAGACTGGAATTGCATTGAAAGCATAGGAAAAGAGGCAGAACGTCCACAATGATGCACTTGGCCAAAAAGGGCGTATGCGTTTTTTCCTGAATATGTTCAGGAAAAAACGCATACGCCCTTTTTGGCCAACCAAGCAAACTTGCAAAGGAAATCTGCACTACAATGAAGTCTCACTTCCCCCCGGTCAAAAGGGCCATCTGAAAAAAGTGTAAAATCCAGAAAGGCAGGACAGGCCATGGAGAACTGGGAGCCTTGTTATGCTGATGGGCGGGATGTAAATTGCCAACAGAAACTCGGGAGAAGTTTATGGTGTTTCCTGAAACATCGAAAAAACAAAACAACAGAGTCTAGGGCACTTCCACTTATGGTCCTATAGCTTAGGGAAATTAAAATCAAAAAGACACAGCCACCCCAAAGTTTGGGACGCCTCTGTTTACAAGAACCTCGTTTACCGTGCAAGTTCAATATCACAGAAAGTGAAAAATGGATAAAGAACTTGTGGTACTTACGTACAATGCAGTATCAATCAGCAATGAAATCTATGTCATCAGGCCCATAGCAGCATAATGAGTGGATTCAGGTACGATGATTCTAACTGAAATAAGTCACACAGAAAAAGAAACATCATAAAATATCACTAATACACGGAATGTAAACTTGGCTACACAGGAACTGAATTCCAAAACAGAACAGGGTCTCAAATTTAGAAAACCAACTTATGCTTGCTTAAGGGGAAAGGTGATTTGGGGTGCTGCATAAAACCAGAGATTGAAATGAGCACAGATAAATTTCCTTAAGCCAAATATGGAATAGACAAGAGCTACTCCTTGCTCAGCGAAATGGACTCAACACCCCATATTAAACGCCTAAGAATGTACGTGACTAGTAAGTATCTTAAAACCTATGGATTGCTATGTCTCCAAAAGAGAATCAAGCGTGTGTACAGGGGCATAAACACAGCAGTGAAAGGATTGGAGAGGTTCGGTGAGCAAAAGAAGACCCTTTGAAGTCATATTACATGGTACCCATTCCACGGGTTTCAACTACCCAGGTTTAAGGTATTCTTCCTTCAGCTAAAACATGCATGTGGAACCTAGAGTATGATCAACCATGTGATCGGGAGACGTGTTCAAATATGTCTCAGTTTTCATACCCTGGTACTCGGGTGCAACATTCCAGACGCTTTACTAACACTCTCCCGACTTGGAGAGTCAGTCCCTTTAACCTCCTGTTTGGCCCAGTTTGCAATTTCTGCGGAAGATGAACAGGAATAGCGAGAACCAATGAGAGACTAGCTGGAGGTGTCTGGACGGGCAAATTTAACTCTCATTTCCCACCAGGAAGATGAATTAACCAAAGGCTCAGCGTGCCGTGCCAGAACCAGATTAGGGCCTGAAGCCATCCTGCGGTGTTGCGGCCAGCTCAAAAGAAAGCGAGTTGAAGAAAGGAGCTCAGGGGCACTGTAATTCACAAACCTGCAGAGTTATAAATGACAGCTATCGTCCAAAAATAGACTGAAGTAAGGCTGCCAAGAGGACTTGAAAGCGGGGCAGAATTGCAGGAAACCGATTTCAGGAGGTAGACTGGAATTGCATTGAAAGCATAGGAAAAGAGGCAGAACGTCCACAATGATGCACTTGGCCAAAAAGGGCGTATGCGTTTTTTCCTGAATATGTTCAGGAAAAAACGCATACGCCCTTTTTGGCCAACCAAGCAAACTTGCAAAGGAAATCTGCACTACAATGAAGTCTCACTTCCCCCCGGTCAAAAGGGCCATCTGAAAAAAGTGTAAAATCCAGAAAGGCAGGACAGGCCATGGAGAACTGGGAGCCTTGTTATGCTGATGGGCGGGATGTAAATTGCCAACAGAAACTCGGGAGAAGTTTATGGTGTTTCCTGAAACATCGAAAAAACAAAACAACAGAGTCTAGGGCACTTCCACTTATGGTCCTATAGCTTAGGGAAATTAAAATCAAAAAGACACAGCCACCCCAAAGTTTGGGACGCCTCTGTTTACAAGAACCTCGTTTACCGTGCAAGTTCAATATCACAGAAAGTGAAAAATGGATAAAGAACTTGTGGTACTTACGTACAATGCAGTATCAATCAGCAATGAAATCTATGTCATCAGGCCCATAGCAGCATAATGAGTGGATTCAGGTACGATGATTCTAACTGAAATAAGTCACACAGAAAAAGAAACATCATAAAATATCACTAATACACGGAATGTAAACTTGGCTACACAGGAACTGAATTCCAAAACAGAACAGGGTCTCAAATTTAGAAAACCAACTTATGCTTGCTTAAGGGGAAAGGTGAGTTGGGGTGCTGCATAAAACCAAAGATTGAAATGAGCACAGATAAATTTCCTTAAGCCAAATATGGAATAGACAAGAGCTACTCCTTGCTCAGCGAAATGGACTCAACACCCCATATTAAACGCCTAAGAATGTACGTGACTAGTAAGTATCTTAAAACCTATGGATTGCTATGTCTCCAAAAGAGAATCAAGCGTGTGTACAGGGGCATAAACACAGCAGTGAAAGGATTGGAGAGGTTCGGTGAGCAAAAGAAGACCCTTTGAAGTCATATTACATGGTACCCATTCCACGGGTTTCAACTACCCAGGTTTAAGGTATTCTTCCTTCAGCTAAAACATGCATGTGGAACCTAGAGTATGATCAACCATGTGATCGGGAGACGTGTTCAAATATGTCTCAGTTTTCATACCCTGGTACTCGGGTGCAACATTCCAGACGCTTTACTAACACTCTCCCGACTTGGAGAGTCAGTCCCTTTAACCTCCTGTTTGGCCCAGTTTGCAATTTCTGCGGAAGATGAACAGGAATAGCGAGAACCAATGAGAGACTAGCTGGAGGTGTCTGGACGGGCAAATTTAACTCTCATTTCCCACCAGGAAGATGAATTAACCAAAGGCTCAGCGTGCCGTGCCAGAACCAGATTAGGGCCTGAAGCCATCCTGCGGTGTTGCGGCCAGCTCAAAAGAAAGCGAGTTGAAGAAAGGAGCTCAGGGGCACTGTAATTCACAAACCTGCAGAGTTATAAATGACAGCTATCGTCCAAAAATAGACTGAAGTAAGGCTGCCAAGAGGACTTGAAAGCGGGGCAGAATTGCAGGAAACCGATTTCAGGAGGTAGACTGGAATTGCATTGAAAGCATAGGAAAAGAGGCAGAACGTCCACAATGATGCACTTGGCCAAAAAGTGCGTATGCGTTTTTTCCTGAATATATTCAGGAAAAAACGCATACGCCCTTTTTGGCCAACCAAGCAAGCTTGCAAAGGAAATCTGCACTACAAAGAAGTCTCACTTCCCCCCGGTCAAAAGGGCCATCTGAAAAAAGTGTAAAATCCAGAAAGGCAGGACAGGCCATGGAGAACTGGGAGCCTTGTTATGCTGATGGGCGGGATGTAAATTGCCACAGACACTCGGGAGAAGTGTATGGTGTTTCCTGAAACATCTAAAAAACAAAGCAACAGAGCCTAGGGCACTTCCACTTATGGTCCTATAGCTTAGGGAAATTAAAATCAAAAAGACACAGCCACCCCAAAGTTTGGGACGCCTCTGTTTACAAGAACCTCGTTTACCGTACAAGTTCAATATCACAGAAAGTGAAAAATGGATAAAGAACTTGTGGTACTTACGTACAATGCAGTATCACTCAGCAATGAAATCTATGTCATCAGGCCCGTAGCAGCATAATGAGTGGATTCAGGTACGATGATTCTAACTGAAATAAGTCACACAGAAAAAGAAACATCATAAGATATCACTAATACACGGAATGTAAACTTGACTACACAGGAACTGAATTCCAAACAGAACAGGGTCTCAAATTTAGAAAACCAACTTATGCTTGCTTAAGGGGAAAGGTGAGTTGGGGTGCTGCATAAAACCAGAGATTGAAATGAGCACAGATAAAGTTCCTTAAGCCAAATATGGAATAGACAAGAGCTACTCCTTGCTCAACGAAATGGACTCAATACCCCATATTAAACGCCTAAGAATGTACCTGACTAGTAAGTATCTTAAAACCTATGGATTGCTATGTCTCCAAAAGGGAATCAAGTGTGTGTACAGGGGCATAAACGCAGGAGTGATAGGATTGGAGAGGTTCGGTGAGCAAATGAAGACCCTTTGAAGTCATATTGCATGGTACCCATTCCACGGGTTTTAACTACCCAGGTTTAAGGTATTCTTCCTTCAGCTAAAACTTGCATGTGGAACCTAGAGTATGATCAACCATGTGATGGGGAGACGTGTTCAAATATGTCTCAGTTTTCGTACCCTGGTACTCGGGTGCAACATTCCAGACGCTTTACTAACACTCTCCCCACTTGGAGAGTCAGTCCCTTTAACCTCCTGTTTGGCCCAGTTTGCAATTTCTGTGGAAGATGAACAGGAATAGCGAGAACCAATGAGAGACTAGCTGAAGGTGTCTGGATGGGCAAATTTAACTCTCATTTCCCACCAGGAAGAGGAATTAACCAAAGGCTCAGCGTGCCATGCCAGAACCAGATTAGGGCCTGAAGACATCCTGCGGTGTTGCGGCCAGCTCACAAGAAAGCGAGTTGAAGAAAGGAGCTCAGGGGCACTGTAATTCACAAACCTGCAGAGTTATAAATGACAGCTATCGTCCAAAAATAGACTGAAGTAAGGCTGCCAAGAGGACTTGAAAGCGGGGCAGAATTGCAGGAAACCGATTTCAGGAGGTAGACTGGAATTGCATTGAAAGCATAGGAAAAGAGGCAGAACGTCCACAATGATGCACTTGGCCAAAAAGGGCGTATGCGTTTTTTCCTGAATATGTTCAGGAAAAAACGCATACGCACTTTTTGGCCAACCAAGCAAACTTGCAAAGGAAATCTGCACTACAATGAAGTCTCACTTCCCCCTGGTCAAAAGGGCCATCTGAAAAAAGTGTAAAATCCAGAAAGGCAGGACAGGCCATGGAGAACTGGGAGCCTTGTTATGCTGATGGGCGGGATGTAAATTGCCAACAGAAACTCGGGAGAAGTGTATGGTGTTTCCTGAAACATCGAAAAAACAAAACAACAGAGTCTAGGGCACTTCCACTTATGGTCCTATAGCTTAGGGAAATTAAAATCAAAAAGACACAGCCACCCCAAAGTTTGGGACGCCTCTGTTTACAAGAACCTCGTTTACCGTGCAAGTTCAATATCACAGAAAGTGAAAAATGGATAAAGAACTTGTGGTACTTACGTACAATGCAGTATCAATCAGCAATGAAATCTATGTCATCAGGCCCGTAGCAGCATAATGAGTGGATTCAGGTACGATGATTCTAACTGAAATAAGTCACACAGAAAAAGAAACATCATAAAATATCACTAATACACGGAATGTAAACTTGGCTACACAGGAACTGAATTCCAAAACAGAACAGGGTCTCAAATTTAGAAAACCAACTTATGCTTGCTTAAGGGGAAAGGTGAGTTGGAGTGCTGCATAAAACCAAAGATTGAAATGAGCACAGATAAATTTCCTTAAGCCAAATATGGAATAGACAAGAGCTACTCCTTGCTCAGCGAAATGGACTCAACACCCCATATTAAACGCCTAAGAATGTACGTGACTAGTAAGTATCTTAAAACCTATGGATTGCTATGTCTCCAAAAGAGAATCAAGCGTGTGTACAGGGGCATAAACACAGCAGTGAAAGGATTGGAGAGGTTCGGTGAGCAAGAGAAGACCCTTTGAAGTCATATTACATGGTACCCATTCCACGGGTTTCAACTACCCAGGTTTAAGGTATTCTTCCTTCAGCTAAAACATGCATGTGGAACCTAGAGTATGATCAACCATGTGATCGGGAGACGTGTTCAAATATGTCTCAGTTTTCATACCCTGGTACTCGGGTGCAACATTCCAGACGCTTTACTAACACTCTCCCGACTTGGAGAGTCAGTCCCTTTAACCTCCTGTTTGGCCCAGTTTGCAATTTCTGCGGAAGATGAACAGGAATAGCGAGAACCAATGAGAGACTAGCTGGAGGTGTCTGGACGGGCAAATTTAACTCTCATTTCCCACCAGGATGATGAATTAACCAAAGGCTCAGCATGCCGTGCCAGAACCAGATTAGGGCCTGAAGCCATCCTGCGGTGTTGCGGCCAGCTCAAAAGAAAGCGAGGTGAAGAAAGGAGCTCAGGGGCACTGTAATTCACAAACCTGCAGAGTTATAAATGACAGCTATCGTCCAAAAATAGACTGAAGTAAGGCTGCCAAGAGGACTTGAAAGCGGGGCAGAATTGCAGGAAACCGATTTCAGGAGGTAGACTGGAATTGCATTGAAAGCATAGGAAAAGAGGCAGAACGTCCACAATGATGCACTTGGCCAAAAAGTGCGTATGCGTTTTTTCCTGAATATATTCAGGAAAAAACGCATACGCCCTTTTTGGCCAACCAAGCAAGCTTGCAAAGGAAATCTGCACTACAAAGAAGTCTCACTTCCCCCCGGTCAAAAGGGCCATCTGAAAAAGGTGTAAAATCCAGAAAGGCAGGACAGGCCATGGAGAACTGGGAGCTTTGTTATGCTGATGGGCGGGATGTAAATTGTCAACAGACACTCCTGAGAAGTGTATGGTGTTTCCTGAAACATCTAAAAAACAAAGCAACAGAGCCTAGGGCACTTCCACTTATGGTCCTATAGCTTAGGGAAATTTAAATCAAAAAGACACAGCCACCCAAAAGTTTGGGACTCCTCTGTTTACAAGAACCTCGTTTACTGTAAAAGTTCAATATCGCAGAAAGTGAAAAATGGATAAAGAAGTTGTGGTACTTACGTACAATGCAGTATCACTCAGCAATGAAATCTTTGTCATCAGGCCCGTAGCAGCTTAATGAGTGGATTCAGGTACGATGTTTCTAACTGAAATAAGTCACACAGAAAAAGAAACATCATAAGATATCACTAATACACGGAATGTAAACTTGGCTACACAGGAACTGAATTACAGAACAGAACAGGGTCTCAAACTTAGAAAACCAACTTATGCTTGCTTAAGGGTAAAGGTGAGTTGGGGTGCTGCATAAAACCAGAGATTGAAATGAGCACAGATAAAGTTCCTTAAGCCAAATATGGAATAGACAAGAGCTACTCCTTGCTCAACGAAATGGACTCAACACCCCATATTAAACGCCTAAGAATATACCTGACTTGTAAGTATCTTAAAACCTATGGATTGCTATGTCTCCGAAAGAGAATCAAGCATGTGTACAGGGGCATAAACGCAGCAGTGATAGGATTGGAGAGGTTTGGTGAGCAAATGAAGACCCTTTGAAGTCATATTGCATGGTACCCATTCCACGGGTTTCAACTACCCAGGTTTAAGGTATTCTTCCTTCAGCTAAAACATGCATGTGGAACCCAGAGTATGATCAACCATGTGATCGGGAGATGTGTTCAAATATGTCTCAGTTTTCGTACCCTGGTACTCGGGTGCAACATTCCAGACGCTTTACTAACACTCTCCCGACTTGGAGAGTCAGCGCCTTTAACCTCCTGTTTGGCCCAGTTTGCAATTTCTGCGGAAGATGAACAGGAATAGTGAGAACCAATGAGAGACTAGCTGGAGGTGTCTGGACGGGCAAATTTAACTCTCATTTCCCACCAGGAAGAGGAATTAACCAAAGGCTCAGCGTGCCGTGCCGGAACCAGATTAGGGGCTGAAGCCATCCTGCGGTGTTGCGGCCAGCTCAAAAGAAAGCGAGTTGAAGAAAGGAGCTCAGGGGCACTGTAATTCACAAACCTGCAGAGTTATAAATGACAGCTATCGTCCAAAAATAGACTGAAGTAAGGCTGCCAAGAGGACTTGAAAGCGGGGCAGAATTGCAGGAAACCGATTTCAGGAGGTAGACTGGAATTGCATTGAAAGCATAGGAAAAGAGGCAGAACGTCCACAATGATGCACTTGGCCAAAGAAGGCGTATGCGTTTTTTCCTGAATATATTCAGGAAAAAACGCATACGCCCTTTTTGGCCAACCACGCAAGCTTGCAAAGGAAATCTGCACTACAATGAAGTCTCACTTCCCCCCGGTCAAAAGGGCCATCTGAAAAAAGTGTAAAATCCAGAAAGGCAGGACAGGCCATGGAGAACTGGGAGCCTTGTTATGCTGATGGGCGGGATGTAAATTGCCAACAGACACTCGGGAGAAGTGTATGGTGTTTCCTGAAACATCTAAAAAACAAAGCAACAGAGCCTAGGGTACTTCCACTTATGGTCCTATAGCTTAGGGAAATTAAAATCAAAAAGACACAGCCACCCCAAAGTTTGGGATGCCTCTGTTTACAAGAACCTCGTTTACAGTACAAGTTCAACATCGCAGAAAGTGAAAAATGGATAAAGATGTTGTGGTATTTACTTAAAAAGCAATATCACTCAGCAATGAAATCTGTGTCATCAGGCCCTTAGCAGCACAATGAGTGGATTTAGGTATGATGATTCTAACTGAAATAAGTCACACAGAAAAAGAAACATCATAAGATATCAGTAATACACGGAATGTAAACTTGGCTACACAGGAACTGAATTACAGAACAGAACAGGGTCTAAAATTTAGAAATCCAACTTATGCTTGCTTAAGGGTAAAGGTGAGTTGCGGTGCTGCATAAAACCAGAGATTGAAATGAGCACAGATAAAGTTCCTTAAGCCAAATATGGAATAGACAAGAGCTACTCCTTGCTCAACGAAATGGACTCAACACCGCATATTAAACGCCTAAGAATGTACCTGACTAGTAAGTATCTTAAAACCTATGGATTGCAATGTCTCCGAAAGAGAATCAAGCATGTGTACAGGGGCATAAACGCAGCAGTGATAGGTTTGGAGATGTTCGGTGAGCAAATGAAGACCCTTTGAAGTCATATTGCATGGTACCCATTCCACGGGTTTCAACTACCCAGGTTTAAGGTATTCTTCCTTCAGCTAAAACTTGCATGTGGAACCTAGAGTATGATCAACCATGTGATCGGGAGACGTGTTCAAATATGTCTCAGTTTTCGTACCCTGGTACTCGGGTGCAACATTCCAGACGCTTTACTAACACTCTCCCCACTTGGAGAGTCAGTCCCTTTAACCTCCTGTTTGGCCCAGTTTGCAATTTCTGCGGAAGATGAACAGGAATAGCGAGAACCAATGAGAGACTAGCTGGAGGTGTCTGAACCGGCAAATTTAACTCTCATTTCCCACCAGGAAGAGGAATTAACCAAAGGCTCAGCGTGCCGTGCCAGAACCAGATTAGGGCTTGAAGCCATCCTGCGGTGTTGCGGCCAGCTCACAAGAAAGCGAGTTGAAGAAAGGAGCTCAGGGGCACTGTAATTCACAAACCTGCAGAGTTATAAATGACAGCTATCGTCCAAAAATAGACTGAAGTAAGGCTGCCAAGAGGACTTGAAAGCGGGGCAGAATTGCAGGAAACCGATTTCAGGAGGTAGACTGGAATTGCATTGAAAGCATAGGAAAAGAGGCAGAACGTCCACAATGATGCACTTGGCCAAAAAGGGCGTATGCGTTTTTTCCTGAATATATTCAGGAAAAAACGCATACGCCCTTTTTGGCCAACCAAGCAAGATTGCAAAGGAAATCTGCACTACAATGAAGTCTCACTTCCCCCCGGTCAAAAGGGCCATCTGAAAAAAGTGTAAAATCCAGAAAGGCAGGACAGGCCATGGAGAACTGGGAGCCTTGTTATGCTGATGGGCGGGATGTAAATTGCCAACAGACACTCGGGATAAGTGTATGGTGTTTCCTGAAACATCTAAAAAACAAAGCAACAGAGCCTAGGGCAATGCCACTTATGGTCCTATAGCTTAGGGAAATTAAAATCAAAAAGACACAGCCACCCCAAAGTTTGGGACGCCTCTGTTTACAAGAACCTCGTTTACAGTACAAGTTCAACATCGCAGAAAGTGAAAAATGGATAAAGAAGTTGTGGTACTTACGTACAATGCAGTATCACTCAGCAATGAAATCTATGTCATCAGGCCCGTAGCAGCATAATGAGTGGATTCAGGTACGATGATTCTAACTGAAATAAGTCACACAGAAAAAGAAACATCATAAGATATCACTAATACACGGAATGTAAACTTGGCTACACAGGAACTGCATTCCAAAACAGAACAGGGTCTCAAATTTAGAAAACCAACTTATGCTTGCTTAAGGGGAAAGGTGAGTTGGGGTGCTGCATAAAACCAGAGATTGAAATGAGCACAGATAAAGTTCCTTAAGCCAAATATGGAATAGACAAGAGCTACTCCTTGCTCAACGAAATGGACTCAACACCCCATATTAAACGCCTAAGAATGTACCTGACTAGAAAGTATCTTAAAACCTATGGATTGCTATGTCTCCAAAAGAGAATCAAGCTTGTGTCCAGGGGCATAAACGCAGCAGTGATAGGATTGGAGAGGTTCGGTGAGCAAATGAAGACCCTTTGAAGTCATATTGCATGGTACCCATTACACGGGTCTCAACTCTCCAGGTTTAAGGTATTCTTCCTTCAGCTAAAACATGCATGTTGAACCCAGAGTATGATCAACCATGTGAACGGGAGACGTGTTCAAATATGTCTCAGTTTTCCTCCCCTGGTACTCGGGTGCAACATTCCAAACGCTTTACTAACACTCTCCCGACTTGGAGAGTCAGTCCCTTTAACCTCCTGTTTGGCCCAGTTTGCAATTTCTGCGGAAGATGAACAGGAATAGCGAGAACCAATGAGAGGCTAGCTGGAGGTGTCTGAACGGGCAAATTTAACTCTCATTTCCCACCAGGAAGAGGAATTAATCAAAGGCTCAGCATGACGGGCCGGAACCAGATTAGGGCCTGAAGCCATCCTGCGGTGTTGCGGCCAGGTCACAAGAAAGCGAGTTGAAGAAAGGAGCTCAGGGGCACTGTAATTCACAAACCTGCAGAGTTATAAATGACAGCTATCGTCCAAAAATAGACTGAAGTAAGGCTGCCAAGAGGACTTGAAAGCGGGGCAGAATTGCAGGAAACCGATTTCAGGAGGTAGACTGGAATTGCATTGAAAGCATAGGAAAAGAGGCAGAACGTCCACAATGATGCACTTGGCCAAAAAGGGCGTATGCGTTTTTTCCTGAATATATTCAGGAAAAAACGCATACGCCCTTTTTGGCCAACCAAGCAAGCTTGCAAAGGAAATCTGCACTACAATGAAGTCTCACTTCCCCCCGGTCAAAAGGGCCATCTGAAAAAAGTGTAAAATCCAGAAAGGCAGGACAGGCCATGGAGAACTGGGAGCCTTGTTATGCTGAAAGGCGGGATGTAAATTGCCAACAACCACTCGGGAGAAGTGTATGGTGTTTCCTGAAACATCTAAAAAACAAAGCAACAGAGCCTAGGGCACTTCCACTTATGGTCCTATAGCTTAGGGAATTTAAAATCAAAAAGACACAGCCACCCCAAAGTTTGGAACGGCTCTGTTTACAAGAACCTCGTTTACAGTACAAGTTCAACATCGCAGAAAGTGAAAAATGGATAAAGAAGTTGTGGTACTTACGTACAATGCAGTATCACTCAGCAATGAAATCTATGTCATCAGGCCCGTAGCAGCATAATGAGTGGATTCAGGTACGATGATTCTAACTGAAATAAGTCAAACAGAAAAACAAACATCATAAGATATCACTAATACACGGAATGTAAACTTGGCTACACAGGAACTGCATTCCAAAACAGAACAGGGTCTCAAATTTAGAAAACCAACTTATGCTTGCTTAAGGGGAAAGGTGAGTTGGGGTGCTGCATAAAACCAGAGATTGAAATGAGCACAGATAAAGTTCCTTAAGCCAAATATGGAATAGACAAGAGCTACTCCTTGCTCAACGAAATGGACTCAAAACCCCATATTAAACGCCTAAGAATGTACCTGACTAGTAAGTATCTTAAAACCTATGGATTGCTATGTCTCCGAAAGAGAATCAAGCATGTGTACAGGGGCATAAACGCAGCAGTGATAGGATTGGAGAGGTTCGGTGAGCAAATGACGACCCTTTGAAGTCATATTGCATGGTACCCATTACACGGGTCTCAACTCTCCAGGTTTAAGGTATTCTTCCTTCAGCTAAAACATGCATGTGGAACCCAGAGTATGATCAACCATGTGATCGGGAGACGTGTTCAAATATGTCTCAGTTTTCGTACCCTGGTACTCGGGTGCAACATTCCAGACGCTTTACTAACACTCTCCCGACTTGGAGAGTCAGTCCCTTTAACCTCCTGTTTGGCCCAGTTTGCAATTTCTGTGGAAGATGAACAGGAATAGCGAGAACCAATGAGAGACTAGCTGGAGGTGTCTGGATGGGCAAATTTAACTCTCATTTCCCACCAGGAAGAGGAATTAACCAAAGGCTCAGCGTGCCGTGCCGGAACCAGATTAGGGCCTGAAGCCATCCTGCGGTGTTGCGGCCAGCTCAAAAGAAAGCGAGTTGAAGAAAGGAGCTCAGGGGCACTGTAATTCACAAACCTGCAGAGTTATAAATGACAGCTATCGTCCAAAAATAGACTGAAGTAAGGCTGCCAAGAGGACTTGAAAGCGGGGCAGAATTGCAGGAAACCGATTTCAGGAGGTAGACTGGAATTGCATTGAAAGCATAGGAAAAGAGGCAGAACGTCCACAATGATGCACTTGGCCAAAAAGGGCGTATGCGTTTTTTCCTGAATATATTCAGGAAAAAACGCATACGCCCTTTTTGGCCAACCAAGCAAACTTGCAAAGGAAATCTGCACTACAATGAAGTCTCACTTCCCCCCGGTCAAAAGGGCCATCTGAAAAAAGTGTAAAATCCAGAAAGGCAGGACAGGCCATGGAGAACTGGGAGCCTTGTTATGCTGATGGGCGGGATGTAAATTGCCAACAGACACTCGGGAGAAGTGTATGGTGTTTCCTGAAACATCTAAAAAACAAAGCAACAGAGCCTAGGGCAATGCCACTTATGGTCCTATAGCTTAGGGAATTTAAAATCAAAAAGACACAGCCACCCCAAAGTTTGGAACGGCTCTGTTTACAAGAACCTCGTTTACAGTACAACTTCAACATCGCAGAAAGTGAAAAATGGATAAAGAAGTTGTGGTATTTACTTACAAAGCAATATCACTCAGCAATGAAATCTGTGTCATCAGGCCCTTAGCAGCACAATGAGTGGATTCAGGTATGATGATTCTAACTGAAATAAGTCACACAGAAAAAGAAACATCATAAGATATCAGTAATACACGGAATGTAAACTTGGCTACACAGGAACTGAATTACAGAACAGAACAGGGTCTCAAATTTAGAAAACCAACTTATGCTTGCTTAAGGGGAAAGGTGAGTTGGGGTGCTGCATAAAACCAGAGATTGAAATGAGCACAGATAAAGTTCCTTAAGCCAAATATGGAATAGACAAGAGCTACTCCTTGCTCAACGAAATGGACTCAACACCCCATATTAAACGCCTAAGAATGTACCTGACTAGTAAGTATCTTAAAACCTATGGATTGCTATGTCTCCGAAAGAGAATCAAGCATGTGTACAGGGGCATAAACGCAGCAGTGATAGGATTGGAGATGTTTGGTGAGCAAATGAAGACCCTTTGAAGTCATATTGCATGGTACCCATTCCACGGGTTTCAACTACCCAGGTTTTAGGTATTCTTCCTTCAGCTAAAACATGCATGTGGAACCCAGAGTATGATCAACCATGTGATCGGGAGACGTGTTCAAATATGTCTCAGTTTTCGTACCCTGGTACTCGGGTGCAACATTCCAGACGCTTTACTAACACTCTCCCGACTTGGAGAGTCAGTCCCTTTAACCTCCTGTTTGGCCCAGTTTGCAATTTCTGTGGAAGATGAACAGGAATAGCGAGAACCAATGAGAGACTAGCTGGAGGTGTCTGGATGGGCAAATTTAACTCTCATTTCCCACCAGGAAGAGGAATTAACCAAAGGCTCAGCGTGCCATGCCGGAACCAGATTAGGGCCTGAAGCCATCCTGCGGTATTGCGGCCAGCTCAAAAGAAAGCGAGTTGAAGAAAGGAGCTCAGGGGCACTGTAATTCACAAACCTGCAGAGTTATAAATGACAGCTATCGTCCAAAAATAGACTGAAGTAAGGCTGCCAAGAGGACTTGAAAGCGGGGCAGAATTGCAGGAAACCGATTTCAGGAGGTAGACTGGAATTGCATTGAAAGCATAGGAAAAGAGGCAGAACGTCCACAATGATGCACTTGGCCAAAAAGGGCGTATGCGTTTTTTCCTGAATATATTCAGGAAAAAACGCATACGCCCTTTTTGGCTAACCAAGCAAACTTGCAAAGGAAATCTGCACTACAATGAAGTCTCACTTCCCCCCGGTCAAAAGGGCCATCTGAAAAAAGTGTAAAATCCAGAAAGGCAGGACAGGCCATGGAGAACTGGGAGCCTTGTTATGCTGATGGGCGGGATGTAAATTGCCAACAGACACTCGGGAGAAGTGTATGGTGTTTCCTGAAACATCTAAAAAACAAAGCAACAGAGCCTAGGGCACTTCCACTTATGGTCCTATAGCTTAGGGAAATTAAAATCAAAAAGACACAGCCACCCCAAAGTTTGGGACGCCTCTGTTTACAAGAACCTCGTTTACCATACAAGTTCAATATCACAGAAAGTGAAAAATGCATAAAGAACTTGTGGTACTTACGTACAATGCAGTATCACTCAGCAATGAAATCTATGTCATCAGGCCCATAGCAGCATAATGAGTAGATTCAGGTACGATGATTCTAACTGAAATAAGTCACACAGAAAAAGAAACATCATAAGATATCACTAATACACGGAATGTAAACTTGGCTACACAGGAACTGCATTCCAAAACAGAACAGGGTCTCAAATTTAGAAAACCAACTTATGCTTGCTTAAGGGGAAAGGTGAGTTGGGGTGCTGCATAAAACCAGAGATTGAAATGAGCACAGATAAAGTTCCTTAAGCCAAATATGGAATAGACAAGAGCTACTCCTTGCTCAACGAAATGGACTAAACACCGCATATTAAACGCCTAAGAATGTACCTGACTAGTAAGTATCTTAAAACCTATGGATTTCTATATCTCCGAAAGAGAATCAAGCATGTGTACAGGGGCATAAACGCAGCAGTGATAGGATTGGAGAGGTTCGGTGAGCAAATGAAGACCCTTTGAAGTCATATTGCATGGTACCCATTCCACGGGTTTCAACTACCCAGGTTTTAGGTATTCTTCCTTCAGCTAAAACATGCATGTGGAACCCAAGTATGATCAACCATGTGAACGGGAGACGTGTTCAAATATGTCTCAGTTTTCCTCCCCTGGTACTGGGGTGCAACATTCCAGATGCTTTACTAACACTCTCCCCACTTGGAGAGTCAGCGCCTTTAACCTCCTGTTTGGCCCAGTTTGCAATTTCTGTGGAAGATGAACAGGAATAGCGAGAACCAATGAGAGAGTAGCTGGAGGTGTCTGGATGGGCAAATTTAACTCTCATTTCCCACCAGGAAGAGGAATTAACCAAAGGCTCAGCGTGCCGTGCCAGAACCAGATTAGGGCCTGAAGCCATCCTGCGGTGTTGCGGCCAGCTCAAAAGAAAGCGAGTTGAAGAAAGGAGCTCAGGGGCACTGTAATTCACAAACCTGCAGAGTTATAAATGACAGCTATCGTCCAAAAATAGACTGAAGTAAGGCTGCCAAGAGGACTTGAAAGCGGGGCAGAATTGCAGGAAACCGATTTCAGGAGGTAGACTGGAATTGCATTGAAAGCATAGGAAAAGAGACAGAACGTCCACAATGATGCACTTGGCCAAAAAGGGCGTATGCGTTTTTTCCTGAATATATTCAGGAAAAAACGCATACGCCCTTTTTGGCCAACCAAGCAAACTTGCAAAGGAAATCTGCACTACAATGAAGTCTCACTTCCCCCCGGTCAAAAGGGCCATCTGAAAAAAGTGTAAAATCCAGAAAGGCAGGACAGGCCATGGAGAACTGGGAGCCTTGTTATGCTGATGGGCGGGATGTAAATTGCCAACAGACACTCGGGAGAAGTGTATGGTGTTTCCTGAAACATCTAAAAAACAAAGCAACAGAGCCTAGGGCAATGCCACTTATGGTCCTATAGCTTAGGGAATTTAAAATCAAAAAGACACAGCCACCCCAAAGTTTGGAACGGCTCTGTTTACAAGAACCTCGTTTACAGTACAACTTCAACATCGCAGAAAGTGAAAAATGGATAAAGAAGTTGTGGTATTTACTTACAAAGCAATATCACTCAGCAATGAAATCTGTGTCATCAGGCCCTTAGCAGCACAATGAGTGGATTCAGGTATGATGATTCTAACTGAAATAAGTCACACAGAAAAAGAAACATCATAAGATATCAGTAATACACGGAATGTAAACTTGGCTACACAGGAACTGAATTACAGAACAGAACAGGGTCTCAAATTTAGAAAACCAACTTATGCTTGCTTAAGGGGAAAGGTGAGTTGGGGTGCTGCATAAAACCAGAGATTGAAATGAGCACAGATAAAGTTCCTTAAGCCAAATATGGAATAGACAAGAGCTACTCCTTGCTCAACGAAATGGACTCAACACCCCATATTAAACGCCTAAGAATGTACCTGACTAGTAAGTATCTTAAAACCTATGGATTGCTATGTCTCCGAAAGAGAATCAAGCATGTGTACAGGGGCATAAACGCAGCAGTGATAGGATTGGAGATGTTTGGTGAGCAAATGAAGACCCTTTGAAGTCATATTGCATGGTACCCATTCCACGGGTTTCAACTACCCAGGTTTTAGGTATTCTTCCTTCAGCTAAAACATGCATGTGGAACCCAGAGTATGATCAACCATGTGATCGGGAGACGTGTTCAAATATGTCTCAGTTTTCGTACCCTGGTACTCGGGTGCAACATTCCAGACGCTTTACTAACACTCTCCCGACTTGGAGAGTCAGTCCCTTTAACCTCCTGTTTGGCCCAGTTTGCAATTTCTGTGGAAGATGAACAGGAATAGCGAGAACCAATGAGAGACTAGCTGGAGGTGTCTGGATGGGCAAATTTAACTCTCATTTCCCACCAGGAAGAGGAATTAACCAAAGGCTCAGCGTGCCATGCCGGAACCAGATTAGGGCCTGAAGCCATCCTGCGGTATTGCGGCCAGCTCAAAAGAAAGCGAGTTGAAGAAAGGAGCTCAGGGGCACTGTAATTCACAAACCTGCAGAGTTATAAATGACAGCTATCGTCCAAAAATAGACTGAAGTAAGGCTGCCAAGAGGACTTGAAAGCAGGGCAGAATTGCAGGAAACCGATTTCAGGAGGTAGACTGGAATTGCATTGAAAGCATAGGAAAAGAGGCAGAACGTCCACAATGATGCACTTGGCCAAAAAGGGCGTATGCGTTTTTTCCTGAATATATTCAGGAAAAAACGCATACGCCCTTTTTGGCTAACCAAGCAAACTTGCAAAGGAAATCTGCACTACAATGAAGTCTCACTTCCCCCCGGTCAAAAGGGCCATCTGAAAAAAGTGTAAAATCCAGAAAGGCAGGACAGGCCATGGAGAACTGGGAGCCTTGTTATGCTGATGGGCGGGATGTAAATTGCCAACAGACACTCGGGAGAAGTGTATGGTGTTTCCTGAAACATCTAAAAAACAAAGCAACAGAGCCTAGGGCACTTCCACTTATGGTCCTATAGCTTAGGGAAATTAAAATCAAAAAGACACAGCCACCCCAAAGTTTGGGACGCCTCTGTTTACAAGAACCTCGTTTACCGTACAAGTTCAATATCACAGAAAGTGAAAAATGCATAAAGAACTTGTGGTACTTACGTACAATGCAGTATCACTCAGCAATGAAATCTATGTCATCAGGCCCATAGCAGCATAATGAGTAGATTCAGGTACGATGATTCTAACTGAAATAAGTCACACAGAAAAAGAAACATCATAAGATATCACTAATACACGGAATGTAAACTTGGCTACACAGGAACTGCATTCCAAAACAGAACAGGGTCTCAAATTTAGAAAACCAACTTATGCTTGCTTAAGGGGAAAGGTGAGTTGGGGTGCTGCATAAAACCAGAGATTGAAATGAGCACAGATAAAGTTCCTTAAGCCAAATATGGAATAAACAAGAGCTACTCCTTGCTCAACGAAATGGACTAAACACCGCATATTAAACGCCTAAGAATGTACCTGACTAGTAAGTATCTTAAAACCTATGGATTGCTATGTCTCCGAAAGAGAATCAAGCATGTGTACAGGGGCATAAACGCAGCAGTGATAGGATTGGAGAGGTTCGGTGAGCAAATGAAGACCCTTTGAAGTCATATTGCATGGTACCCATTCCACGGGTTTCAACTACCCAGGTTTTAGGTATTCTTCCTTCAGCTAAAACATGCATGTGGAACCCAAGTATGATCAACCATGTGAACGGGAGACGTGTTCAAATATGTCTCAGTTTTCCTCCCCTGGTACTGGGGTGCAACATTCCAGATGCTTTACTAACACTCTCCCCACTTGGAGAGTCAGCGCCTTTAACCTCCTGTTTGGCCCAGTTTGCAATTTCTGTGGAAGATGAACAGGAATAGCGAGAACCAATGAGAGACTAGCTGGAGGTGTCTGGATGGGCAAATTTAACTCTCATTTCCCACCAGGAAGAGGAATTAACCAAAGGCTCAGCGTGCCGTGCCGGGACCAGATTAGGGCCTGAAGCCATCCTGCGGTGTTGCGGCCAGCTCAAAAGAAAGCGAGTTGAAGAAAGGAGCTCAGGGGCACTGTAATTCACAAACCTGCAGAGTTATAAATGACAGCTATCGTCCAAAAATAGACTGAAGTAAGGCTGCCAAGAGGACTTGAAAGCGGGGCAGAATTGCAGGAAACCGATTTCAGGAGGTAGACTGGAATTGCATTGAAAGCATAGGAAAAGAGGCAGAACGTCCACAATGATGCACTTGGCCAAAAAGGGCGTATGCGTTTTTTCCTGAATATATTCAGGAAAAAACGCATACGCCCTTTTTGGCCAACCAAGCAAACTTGCAAAGGAAATCTGCACTACAATGAAGTCTCACTTCCCCCCGGTCAAAAGGGCCATCTGAAAAAAGTGTAAAATCCAGAAAGGCAGGACAGGCCATGGAGAACTGGGAGCCTTGTTATGCTGATGGGCGGGATGTAAATTGCCAACAGACACTCGGGAGAAGTGTATGGTGTTTCCTGAAACATCTAAAAAACAAAGCAACAGAGCCTAGGGCACTTCCACTTATGGTCCTATAGCTTAGGGAAATTAAAATCAAAAAGACACAGCCACCCCAAAGTTTGGGACGCCTCTGTTTACAAGAACCTCGTTTACCGTACAAGTTCAATATCACAGAAAGTGAAAAATGCATAAAGAACTTGTGGTACTTACGTACAATGCAGTATCACTCAGCAATGAAATCTATGTCATCAGGCCCATAGCAGCATAATGAGTAGATTCAGGTACGATGATTCTAACTGAAATAAGTCACACAGAAAAAGAAACATCATAAGATATCACTAATACACGGAATGTAAACTTGGCTACACAGGAACTGCATTCCAAAACAGAACAGGGTCTCAAATTTAGAAAACCAACTTATGCTTGCTTAAGGGGAAAGGTGAGTTGGGGTGCTGCATAAAACCAGAGATTGAAATGAGCACAGATAAAGTTCCTTAAGCCAAATATGGAATAGACAAGAGCTACTCCTTGCTCAACGAAATGGACTAAACACCGCATATTAAACGCCTAAGAATGTACCTGACTAGTAAGTATCTTAAAACCTATGGATTGCTATGTCTCCGAAAGAGAATCAAGCATGTGTACAGGGGCATAAACGCAGCAGTGATAGGATTGGAGAGGTTCGGTGAGCAAATGAAGACCCTTTGAAGTCATATTGCATGGTACCCATTCCACGGGTTTCAACTACCCAGGTTTTAGGTATTCTTCCTTCAGCTAAAACATGCATGTGGAACCCAAGTATGATCAACCATGTGAACGGGAGACGTGTTCAAATATGTCTCAGTTTTCCTCCCCTGGTACTGGGGTGCAACATTCCAGATGCTTTACTAACACTCTCCCCACTTGGAGAGTCAGCGCCTTTAACCTCCTGTTTGGCCCAGTTTGCAATTTCTGCGGAAGATGAACAGGAATAGTGAGAACCAATGAGAGACTAGCTGGAGGTGTCTGGACGGGCAAATTTAACTCTCATTTCTCACCAGGAAGAGGAAATAACCAAAGACTCAGCATGCCGTGCTGGATCCAGATTAGGGCCTGAAGACATCCTGCGGTGTTGCGGCCAGGTCACAAGAAAGCGAGTTGAAGAAAGGAGCTCAGGGGCACTGTAATTCACAAACCTGCAGAGTTATAAATGACAGCTATCGTCCAAAAATAGACTGAAGTAAGGCTGCCAAGAGGACTTGAAAGCGGGGCAGAATTGCAGGAAACCGATTTCAGGAGGTAGACTGGAATTGCATTGAAAGCATAGGAAAAGAGGCAGAACGTCCACAATGATGCACTTGGCCAAAAAGGGCGTATGCGTTTTTTCCTGAATATATTCAGGAAAAAACGCATACGCCCTTTTTGGCCAACCAAGCAAGCTTGCAAAGGAAATCTGCACTACAATGAAGTCTCACTTCCCCCCGGTCAAAAGGGCCATCTGAAAAAATGGTAAAATCCAGAAAGGCAGGACAGGCCATGGAGAACTGGGAGCCTTGTTATGCTGAAGGGCGGGATGTAAATTGCCAACAACCACTCGGGAGAAGTGTATGGTGTTTCCTGAAACATCTAAAAAACAAAGCAACAGAACCTAGGGCACTTCCACTTATGGTCCTATAGCTTAGGGAAATTAAAATCAAAAAGACACAGCCACGCCAAAGTTTGGAACGGCTCTGTTTACAAGAACCTCGTTTACAGTACAAGTTCAACATCGCAGTAAGTGAAAAATGGGTAAAGAAGTTGTGGTATTTACTTACAAAACAATATCACTCAGCAATGAAATCTGTGTCATCAGGCCCTTAGCAGCACAATGAGTGGATTCAGGTATGATGATTCTAACTGAAATAAGTCACACAGAAAAAGAAACATCATAAGATATCAGTAATACACGGAATGTAAACTTGGCTACACAGGAACTGAATTACAGAACAGAACAGTGTCTCAAATTTAGAAAACCAACTTATGCTTGCTTAAGGGGAAAGGTGAGTTGGGGTGCTGCATAAAACCAGAGATTGAAATGAGCACAGATAAAGTTCCTTAAGCCAAATATGGAATAGACAAGAGCTACTCCTTGCTCAACGAAATGGACTCAACACCCCATATTAAACGCCTAAGAATGTACCTGACTAGTAAGTATCTTAAAACCTATGGATTGCTATGTCTCCGAAAGAGAATCAAGCATGTGTACAGGGGCATAAACGCAGCAGTGATAGGATTGGAGAGGTTCGGTGAGCAAATGAAGACCCTTTGAAGTCATATTGCATGGTACCCATTCCACGGGTTTCAACTACCCAGGTTTAAGGTATTCTTCCTTCAGCTAAAACATGCATGTGGAACCTAGAGTATGATCAACCATGTGATCGGGAGACGTGTTCAAATATGTCTCAGTTTTCGTACCCTGGTACTCGGGTGCAACATTCCAGACGCTTTACTAACACTCTCCCGACTTGGAGAGTAGGTCCCTTTAACCTCCTGTTTGGCCCAGTTTGCAATTTCTGTGGAAGATGAACAGGAATAGCGAGAACCAATGAGAGACTAGCTGGAGGTGTCTGGATGGGCAAATTTAACTCTCATTTCCCACCAGGAAGAGGAAATAACCAAAGGCTCAGTGTGCCGTGCCGGAACCAGATTAGGGCCTGAAGCCATCCTGCGGTGTTGCGGCCAGCTCAAAAGAAAGCGAGTTGAAGAAAGGAGCTCAGGGGCACTGTAATTCACAAACCTGCAGAGTTATAAATGACAGCTATCGTCCAAAAATAGACTGAAGTAAGGCTGCCAAGAGGACTTGAAAGCGGGGCAGAATTGCAGGAAACCGATTTCAGGAGGTAGACTGGAATTGCATTGAAAGCATAGGAAAAGAGGCAGAACGTCCACAATGATGCACTTGGCCAAAAAGGGCGTATGCGTTTTTTCCTGAATATATTCAGGAAAAAACGCATACGCCCTTTTTGGCCAACCAAGCAAGCTTGCAAAGGAAATCTGCACTACAATGAAGTCTCACTTCCCCCCGGTCAAAAGGGCCATCTGAAAAAAGGGTAAAATCCAGAAAGGCAGGACAGGCCATGGAGAACTGGGAGCCTTGTTATGCTGAAGGGCGGGATGTAAATTGCCAACAACCACTCGGGAGAAGTGTATGGTGTTTCCTGAAACATCTAAAAAACAAAGCAACAGAACCTAGGGCACTTCCACTTATGGTCCTATAGCTTAGGGAAATTAAAATCAAAAAGACACAGCCACCCCAAAGTTTGGAACGGCTCTGTTTACAAGAACCTCGTTTACAGTACAAGTTCAACATCGCAGAAAGTGAAAAATGGGTAAAGAAGTTGTGGTATTTACTTACAAAACAATATCACTCAGCAATGAAATCTGTGTCATCAGGCCCTTAGCAGCACAATGAGTGGATTCAGGTATGATGATTCTAACTGAAATAAGTCACACAGAAAAAGAAACATCATAAGATATCAGTAATACACGGAATGTAAACTTGGCTACACAGGAACTGAATTACAGAACAGAACAGTGTCTCAAATTTAGAAAACCAACTTATGCTTGCTTAAGGGGAAAGGTGAGTTGGGGTGCTGCATAAAACCAGAGATTGAAATGAGCACAGATAAAGTTCCTTAAGCCAAATATGGAATAGACAAGAGCTACTCCTTGCTCAACGAAATGGACTCAACACCGCATATTAAACGCCTAAGAATGTACCTGACTAGTAAGTATCTTAAAACCTATGGATTGCTATGTCTCCGAAAGAGAATCAAGCATGTGTACAGGGGCATAAACGCAGCAGTGATAGGATTGGAGAGGTTCGTGAGCAAATGAAGACCCTTTGAAGTCATATTGCATGGTACCCATTCCACGGGTTTCAACTACCCAGGTTTTAGGTATTCTTCCTTCAGCTAAAACATGCATGTGGAACCTAGAGTATGATCAACCATGTGATCGGGAGACGTGTTCAAATATGTCCCACTTTTCGTACCCTGGTACTCAGGTGCAACATTCCAGACGCTTTACTAACACTCTCCCCACTTGGAGAGTCAGCGCCTTTAACCTCCTGTTTGGCCCAGTTTGCAATTTCTGCGGAAGATGAACAGGAATAGCGAGAACCAATGAGAGACTAGCTGGAGGTGTCTGGACGGGCAAATTTAACTCTCATTTCCCACCAGGAAGAGGAAATAACCAAAGGCTCAGCGTGCCGTGCCAGATCCAGATTAGGGCCTGAAGCCATCCTGCGGTGTTGCGGCCAGGTCACAAGAAAGCGAGTTGAAGAAAGGAGCTCAGGGGCACTGTAATTCACAAACCTGCAGAGTTATAAATGACAGCTATCGTCCAAAAATAGACTGAAGTAAGGCTGCCAAGAGGACTTGAAAGCGGGGCAGAATTGCAGGAAACCGATTTCAGGAGGTAGACTGGAATTGCATTGAAAGCATAGGAAAAGAGGCAGAACGTCCACAATGATGCACTTGGCCAAAAAGGGCGTATGCGTTTTTTCCTGAATATATTCAGGAAAAAACGCATACGCCCTTTTTGGCCAACCAAGCAAGCTTGCAAAGGAAATCTGCACTACAATGAAGTCTCACTTCCCCCCGGTCAAAAGGGCCATCTGAAAAAAGGGTAAAATCCAGAAAGGCAGGACAGGCCATGGAGAACTGGGAGCCTTGTTATGCTGAAGGGCGGGATGTAAATTGCCAACAACCACTCGGGAGAAGTGTATGGTGTTTCCTGAAACATCTAAAAAACAAAGCAACAGAACCTAGGGCACTTCCACTTATGGTCCTATAGCTTAGGGAAATTAAAATCAAAAAGACACAGCCACCCCAAAGTTTGGAACGGCTCTGTTTACAAGAACCTCGTTTACAGTACAAGTTCAACATCGCAGAAAGTGAAAAATGGGTAAAGAAGTTGTGGTATTTACTTACAAAACAATATCACTCAGCAATGAAATCTGTGTCATCAGGCCCTTAGCAGCACAATGAGTGGATTCAGGTATGATGATTCTAACTGAAATAAGTCACACAGAAAAAGAAACATCATAAGATATCAGTAATACACGGAATGTAAACTTGGCTACACAGGAACTGAATTACAGAACAGAACAGTGTCTCAAATTTAGAAAACCAACTTATGCTTGCTTAAGGGGAAAGGTGAGTTGGGGTGCTGCATAAAACCAGAGATTGAAATGAGCACAGATAAAGTTCCTTAAGCCAAATATGGAATAGACAAGAGCTACTCCTTGCTCAACGAAATGGACTCAACACCGCATATTAAACGCCTAAGAATGTACCTGACTAGTAAGTATCTTAAAACCTATGGATTGCTATGTCTCCGAAAGAGAATCAAGCATGTGTACAGGGGCATAAACGCAGCAGTGATAGGATTGGAGATGTTCGGTGAGCAAATGAAGACCCTTTGAAGTCATATTGCATGGTACCCATTCCACGGGTTTCAACTACCCAGGTTTTAGGTATTCTTCCTTCAGCTAAAACATGCATGTGGAACCCAGAGTATGATCAACCATGTGATCGGGAGACGTGTTCAAATATGTCTCAGTTTTCGTACCCTGGTACTCGGGTGCAACATTCCAGACGCTTTACTAACACTCTCCCGACTTGAAGAGTCAGTCCCTTTAACCTCCTGTTTGGCCCAGTTTGCAATTTCTGTGGAAGATGAACAGGAATAGCGAGAACCAATGAGAGACTAGCTGGAGGTGTCTGGATTGGCAAATTTAACTCTCATTTCCCACCAGGAAGAGGAATTAACCAAAGGCTCAGCGTGCCGTGCCGGAACCAGATTAGGGCCTGAAGCCATCCTGCGGTGTTGCGGCCAGCTCAAAAGAAAGCGAGTTGAAGAAAGGAGCTCAGGGGCACTGTAATTCACAAACCTGCAGAGTTATAAATGACAGCTATCGTCCAAAAATAGACTGAAGTAAGGCTGCCAAGAGGACTTGAAAGCGGGGCAGAATTGCAGGAAACCGATTTCAGGAGGTAGACTGGAATTGCATTGAAAGCATAGGAAAAGAGGCAGAACGTCCACAATGATGCACTTGGCCAAAAAGGGCGTATGCGTTTTTTCCTGAATATATTCAGGAAAAAACGCATACGCCCTTTTTGGCCAACCAAGCAAGCTTGCAAAGGAAATCTGCACTACAATGAAGTCTCACTTCCCCCCGGTCAAAAGGGCCATCTGAAAAAAGGGTAAAATCCAGAAAGGCAGGACAGGCCATGGAGAACTGGGAGCCTTGTTATGCTGAAGGGCGGGATGTAAATTGCCAACAACCACTCGGGAGAAGTGTATGGTGTTTCCTGAAACATCTAAAAAACAAAGCAACAGAACCTAGGGCACTTCCACTTATGGTCCTATAGCTTAGGGAAATTAAAATCAAAAAGACACAGCCACCCCAAAGTTTGGAACGGCTCTGTTTACAAGAACCTCGTTTACAGTACAAGTTCAACATCGCAGAAAGTGAAAAATGGGTAAAGAAGTTGTGGTATTTACTTACAAAACAATATCACTCAGCAATGAAATCTGTGTCATCAGGCCCTTAGCAGCACAATGAGTGGATTCAGGTATGATGATTCTAACTGAAATAAGTCACACAGAAAAAGAAACATCATAAGATATCAGTAATACACGGAATGTAAACTTGGCTACACAGGAACTGAATTACAGAACAGAACAGTGTCTCAAATTTAGAAAACCAACTTATGCTTGCTTAAGGGGAAAGGTGAGTTGGGGTGCTGCATAAAACCAGAGATTGAAATGAGCACAGATAAAGTTCCTTAAGCCAAATATGGAATAGACAAGAGCTACTCCTTGCTCAACGAAATGGACTCAACACCCCATATTAAACGCCTAAGAATGTACCTGACTAGTAAGTATCTTAAAACCTATGGATTGCTATGTCTCCGAAAGAGAATCAAGCATGTGTACAGGGGCATAAACGCAGCAGTGATAGGATTGGAGATGTTCGGTGAGCAAATGAAGACCCTTTGAAGTCATATTGCATGGTACCCATTCCACGGGTTTCAACTACCCAGGTTTTAGGTATTCTTCCTTCAGCTAAAACATGCATGTGGAACCCAGAGTATGATCAACCATGTGATCGGGAGACGTGTTCAAATATGTCTCAGTTTTCGTACCCTGGTACTCGGGTGCAACATTCCAGACGCTTTACTAACACTCTCCCGACTTGAAGAGTCAGTCCCTTTAACCTCCTGTTTGGCCCAGTTTGCAATTTCTGTGGAAGATGAACAGGAATAGCGAGAACCAATGAGAGACTAGCTGGAGGTGTCTGGATTGGCAAATTTAACTCTCATTTCCCACCAGGAAGAGGAATTAACCAAAGGCTCAGCGTGCCGTGCCGGAACCAGATTAGGGCCTGAAGCCATCCTGCGGTGTTGCGGCCAGCTCAAAAGAAAGCGAGTTGAAGAAAGGAGCTCAGGGGCACTGTAATTCACAAACCTGCAGAGTTATAAATGACAGCTATCGTCCAAAAATAGACTGAAGTAAGGCTGCCAAGAGGACTTGAAAGCGGGGCAGAATTGCAGGAAACCGATTTCAGGAGGTAGACTGGAATTGCATTGAAAGCATAGGAAAAGAGGCAGAACGTCCACAATGATGCACTTGGCCAAAAAGGGCGTATGCGTTTTTTCCTGAATATATTCAGGAAAAAACGCATACGCCCTTTTTGGCCAACCAAGCAAGCTTGCAAAGGAAATCTGCACTACAATGAAGTCTCACTTCCCCCCGGTCAAAAGGGCCATCTGAAAAAAGGGTAAAATCCAGAAAGGCAGGACAGGCCATGGAGAACTGGGAGCCTTGTTATGCTGAAGGGCGGGATGTAAATTGCCAACAACCACTCGGGAGAAGTGTATGGTGTTTCCTGAAACATCTAAAAAACAAAGCAACAGAACCTAGGGCACTTCCACTTATGGTCCTATAGCTTAGGGAATTTAAAATCAAAAAGACACAGCCACCCCAAAGTTTCGAATGGCTCTGTTTACAAGAACCTCGTTTACAGTACAAGTTCAACATCGCAGAAAGTGAAAAATGGATAAAAAAGTTGTGGTATTTACTTACAAAGCAATATCACTCAGCAATGAAATCTGTGTCATCAGGCCCTTAGCAGCACAATGAGTGGATTCAGGTATGATGATTCTAACTGAAATAAGTCACACAGAAAAAGAAACATCATAAGATATCAGTAATACACGGAATGTAAACTTGGCTACACAGGAACTGAATTACAGAACAGAACAGGGTCTCAAATTTAGAAAACCAACTTATGCTTGCTTAAGGGGAAAGGTGAGTTGGGGTGCTGCATAAAACCAGAGATTGAAATGAGCACAGATAAAGTTCCTTAAGCCAAATATGGAATAGACAAGAGCTACTCCTTGCTCAAAGAATTGGACTCAACACCGCATATTAAACGCCTAAGAATGTACCTGACTAGTAAGTATCTTAAAACCTATGGATTGCTATGTCTCCGAAAGAGAATCAAGCATGTGTACAGGGGCATAAACGCAGCAGTGATAGGATTGGAGAGGTTCGGTGAGCAAATGAAGACCCTTTGAAATCATATTGCATGGTACCCATTACACGGGTCTCAACTCTCCAGGTTTAAGGTATTCTTCCTTCAGCTAAAACATGCATGTGGAACCCGTAGTATGATCAACCATGTGAACGGGAGACGTGTTCAAATATGTCTCAGTTTTCCTACCCTGGTACTCGGGTGCAACATTCCAGACGCTTTACTAACACTCTCCCGACTTGGAGAGTCAGTCCCTTTAACCTCCTGTTTGGCCCAGTTTGCAATTTCTGCGGAAGATGAACAGGAATAGCGAGAACCAATGAGAGACTAGCTGGAGGTGTCTGAACGGGCAAATTTAACTCTCATTTCCCACCAGGAAGAGGAATTAACCAATGGTTCAGCGTGCCGTGCCGGAACCAGATTAGGGCCTGAAGACATCCTGCGTTGTTGCGGCCAGGTCACAAGAAAGCGAGTTGAAGAAAGGAGCTCAGGGGCACTGTAATTCACAAACCTGCAGAGTTATAAATGACAGCTATCGTCCAAAAATAGACTGAAGTAAGGCTGCCAAGAGGACTCGAAAGCGGGGCAGAATTGCAGGAAACCGATTTCAGGAGGTAGATTGGAATTGCATTGAAAGCATAGGAAAAGAGGCAGAACGTCCACAATGATGCACTTGGCCAAAAAGGGCGTATGCGTTTTTTCCTGAATATATTCAGGAAAAAACGCATACGCCCTTTTTGGCCAACCAAGCAAACTTGCAAAGGAAATCTGCACTACAATGAAGTCTCACTTCCCCCGGTCAAAAGGGCCATCTGAAAAAAGTGTAAAATCCAGAAAGGCAGGACAGGCCATGGAGAACTGGGAGCCTTGTTATGCTGATGGGCGGGATGTAAATTGCCAACAGACACTCGGGAGAAGTGTATGGTGTTTCCTGAAACATCTAAAAAACAAAGCAACAGAGCCTAGGGCACTTCCACTTATGGTCCTATAGCTTAGGGAAATTAAAATCAAAAAGACACAGCCACCCCAAAGTTTGGGACGCCTCTGTTTACAAGAACCTCGTTTACCGTACAAGTTCAATATCACAGAAAGTGAAAAATGGATAAAGAACTTGTGGTACTTACGTACAATGCAGTATTACTCAGCAATGAAACCTATGTCATCAGGCCCGTAGCAGCATAATGAGTGGATTCAGGTATGATGATTCTAACTGAAATAAGTCACACAGAAAAAGAAACATCATAAGATATCAGTAATACACGGAATGTAAACTTGGCTACACAGGAACTGAATTACAGAACAGAACAGGGTCTCAAATTTAGAAAACCAACTTATGCTTGCTTAAGGGGAAAGGTGAGTTGGGGTGCTGCATAAAACCAGAGATTGAAATGAGCACAAATAAAGTTCCTTAAGCCAAATATGGAATAGACAAGAGCTACTCCTTGCTCAACGAAATGGACTCAACACCGCATATTAAACGCCTAAGAATGTACCTGACTAGTAAGTATCTTAAAACCTATAGATTGCTATGTCTCCGAAAGAGAATCAAGCATGTGTACAGGGGCATAAACGCAGCAGTGATAGGATTGGAGAGGTTCGGTGAGCAAATGAAGACCCTTTGAAGTCATATTGCATGGTACCCATTCCACGGGTTTCAACTACCCAGGTTTTAGGTATTCTTCCTTCAGCTAAAACATGCATGTGGAACCCAGAGTATGATCAACCATGTGATCGGGAGACGTGTTCAAATATGTCTCAGTTTTCCTCCCCTGGTACTCGGGTGCAACATTCCAGACGCTTTACTAACACTGTCCCCACTTGGAGAGTCAGCGCCTTTAACCTCCTGTTTGGCCCAGTTTGCAATTTCTGCGGAAGATGAACAGGAATAGCGAGAACCAATGAGAGACTAGCTGGAGGTGTCTGGACGGGCAAATTTAACTCTCATTTCCCACCAGGAAGAGGAAATAACCAAAGGCTCAGCGTGCCGTACCGGAATCAGATTAGGGCCTGAAGCCATCCTGCGGTGTTGCGGCCAGCTCAAAAGAAAGCGAGTTGAAGAAAGGAGCTCAGGGGCACTGTAATTCACAAACCTGCAGAGTTATAAATGACAGCTATCGTCCAAAAATAGACTGAAGTAAGGCTGCCAAGAGGACTTGAAAGCGGGGCAGAATTGCAGGAAACCGATTTCAGGAGGTAGATTGGAATTGCATTGAAAGCATAGGAAAAGAGGCAGAACGTCCACAATGATGCACTTGGCCAAAAAGGGCGTATGCGTTTTTTCCTGAATATATTCAGGAAAAAACGCATACGCCCTTTTTGGCCAACCAAGCAAACTTGCAAAGGAAATCTGCACTACAATGAAGTCTCACTTCCCCCCGGTCAAAAGGGCCATCTGAAAAAAGTGTAAAATCCAGAAAGGCAGGACAGGCCATGGAGAACTGGGAGCCTTGTTATGCTGATGGGCGGGATGTAAATTGCCAACAACCACTCGGGAGAAGTGTATGGTGTTTCCTGAAACATCTAAAAAACAAAGCAACAGAGCCTAGGGCACTTCCACTTATGGTCCTATAGCTTAGGGAATTTAAAATCAAAAAGACACAGCCACCCCAAAGTTTCGAATGGCTCTGTTTACAAGAACCTCGTTTACAGTACAAGTTCAACATCGCAGAAAGTGAAAAATGGATAAAAAAGTTGTGGTATTTACTTACAAAGCAATATCACTCAGCAATGAAATCTGTGTCATCAGGCCCTTAGCAGCACAATGAGTGGATTCAGGTATGATGATTCTAACTGAAATAAGTCACACAGAAAAAGAAACATCATAAGATATCAGTAATACACGGAATGTAAACTTGGCTACACAGGAACTGAATTACAGAACAGAACAGGGTCTCAAATTTAGAAAACCAACTTATGCTTGCTTAAGGGGAAAGGTGAGTTGGGGTGCTGCATAAAACCAGAGATTGAAATGAGCACAGATAAAGTTCCTTAAGCCAAATATGGAGTAGACAAGAGCTACTCCTTGCTCAAAGAATTGGACTCAACACCGCATATTAAACGCCTAAGAATGTACCTGACTAGTAAGTATCTTAAAACCTATGGATTGCTATGTCTCCGAAAGAGAATCAAGCATGTGTACAGGGGCATAAACGCAGCAGTGATAGGATTGGAGAGGTTCGGTGAGCAAATGAAGACCCTTTGAAATCATATTGCATGGTACCCATTACACGGGTCTCAACTCTCCAGGTTTAAGGTATTCTTCCTTCAGCTAAAACATGCATGTGGAACCCGTAGTATGATCAACCATGTGAACGGGAGACGTGTTCAAATATGTCTCAGTTTTCCTACCCTGGTACTCGGGTGCAACATTCCAGACGCTTTACTAACACTCTCCCGACTTGGAGAGTCAGTCCCTTTAACCTCCTGTTTGGCCCAGTTTGCAATTTCTGCGGAAGATGAACAGGAATAGCGAGAACCAATGAGAGACTAGCTGGAGGTGTCTGAACGGGCAAATTTAACTCTCATTTCCCACCAGGAAGAGGAATTAACCAAAGGTTCAGCGTGCCGTGCCGGAACCAGATTAGGGCCTGAAGACATCCTGCGTTGTTGCGGCCAGGTCACAAGAAAGCGAGTTGAAGAAAGGAGCTCAGGGGCACTGTAATTCACAAACCTGCAGAGTTATAAATGACAGCTATCGTCCAAAAATAGACTGAAGTAAGGCTGCCAAGAGGACTCGAAAGCGGGGCAGAATTGCAGGAAACCGATTTCAGGAGGTAGATTGGAATTGCATTGAAAGCATAGGAAAAGAGGCAGAACGTCCACAATGATGCACTTGGCCAAAAAGGGCGTATGCGTTTTTTCCTGAATATATTCAGGAAAAAACGCATACGCCCTTTTTGGCCAACCAAGCAAACTTGCAAAGGAAATCTGCACTACAATGAAGTCTCACTTCCCCCGGTCAAAAGGGCCATCTGAAAAAAGTGTAAAATCCAGAAAGGCAGGACAGGCCATGGAGAACTGGGAGCCTTGTTATGCTGATGGGCGGGATGTAAATTGCCAACAGACACTCGGGAGAAGTGTATGGTGTTTCCTGAAACATCTAAAAAACAAAGCAACAGAGCCTAGGGCACTTCCACTTATGGTCCTATAGCTTAGGGAAATTAAAATCAAAAAGACACAGCCACCCCAAAGTTTGGGACGCCTCTGTTTACAAGAACCTCGTTTACCGTACAAGTTCAATATCACAGAAAGTGAAAAATGGATAAAGAACTTGTGGTACTTACGTACAATGCAGTATTACTCAGCAATGAAACCTATGTCATCAGGCCCGTAGCAGCATAATGAGTGGATTCAGGTATGATGATTCTAACTGAAATAAGTCACACAGAAAAAGAAACATCATAAGATATCAGTAATACACGGAATGTAAACTTGGCTACACAGGAACTGAATTACAGAACAGAACAGGGTCTCAAATTTAGAAAACCAACTTATGCTTGCTTAAGGGGAAAGGTGAGTTGGGGTGCTGCATAAAACCAGAGATTGAAATGAGCACAAATAAAGTTCCTTAAGCCAAATATGGAATAGACAAGAGCTACTCCTTGCTCAACGAAATGGACTCAACACCGCATATTAAACGCCTAAGAATGTACCTGACTAGTAAGTATCTTAAAACCTATAGATTGCTATGTCTCCGAAAGAGAATCAAGCATGTGTACAGGGGCATAAACGCAGCAGTGATAGGATTGGAGAGGTTCGGTGAGCAAATGAAGACCCTTTGAAGTCATATTGCATGGTACCCATTCCACGGGTTTCAACTACCCAGGTTTTAGGTATTCTTCCTTCAGCTAAAACATGCATGTGGAACCCAGAGTATGATCAACCATGTGATCGGGAGACGTGTTCAAATATGTCTCAGTTTTCCTCCCCTGGTACTCGGGTGCAACATTCCAGACGCTTTACTAACACTGTCCCCACTTGGAGAGTCAGCGCCTTTAACCTCCTGTTTGGCCCAGTTTGCAATTTCTGCGGAAGATGAACAGGAATAGCGAGAACCAATGAGAGACTAGCTGGAGGTGTCTGGACGGGCAAATTTAACTCTCATTTCCCACCAGGAAGAGGAAATAACCAAAGGCTCAGCGTGCCGTACCGGAATCAGATTAGGGCCTGAAGCCATCCTGCGGTGTTGCGGCCAGCTCAAAAGAAAGCGAGGTGAAGAAAGGAGCTCAGGGGCACTGTAATTCACAAACCTGCAGAGTTATAAATGACAGCTATCGTCCAAAAATAGACTGAAGTAAGGCTGCCAAGAGGACTTGAAAGCGGGGCAGAATTGCAGGAAACCGATTTCAGGAGGTAGACTGGAATTGCATTGAAAGCATAGGAAAAGAGGCAGAACGTCCACAATGATGCACTTGGCCAAAAAGGGCGTATGCGTTTTTTCCTGAATATGTTCAGGAAAAAACGCATACGCACTTTTTGGCCAACCAAGCAAACTTGCAAAGGAAATCTGCACTACAATGAAGTCTCACTTCCCCCTGGTCAAAAGGGCCATCTGAAAAAAGTGTAAAATCCAGAAAGGCAGGACAGGCCATGGAGAACTGGGAGCCTTGTTATGCTGATGGGCGGGATGTAAATTGCCAACAGAAACTCGGGAGAAGTGTATGGTGTTTCCTGAAACATCGAAAAAACAAAACAACAGAGTCTAGGGCACTTCCACTTATGGTCCTATAGCTTAGGGAAATTAAAATCAAAAAGACACAGCCACCCCAAAGTTTGGGACGCCTCTGTTTACAAGAACCTCGTTTACCGTGCAAGTTCAATATCACAGAAAGTGAAAAATGGATAAAGAACTTGTGGTACTTACGTACAATGCAGTATCAATCAGCAATGAAATCTATGTCATCAGGCCCGTAGCAGCATAATGAGTGGATTCAGGTACGATGATTCTAACTGAAATAAGTCACACAGAAAAAGAAACATCATAAAATATCACTAATACACGGAATGTAAACTTGGCTACACAGGAACTGAATTCCAAAACAGAACAGGGTCTCAAATTTAGAAAACCAACTTATGCTTGCTTAAGGGGAAAGGTGAGTTGGAGTGCTGCATAAAACCAAAGATTGAAATGAGCACAGATAAATTTCCTTAAGCCAAATATGGAATAGACAAGAGCTACTCCTTGCTCAGCGAAATGGACTCAACACCCCATATTAAACGCCTAAGAATGTACGTGACTAGTAAGTATCTTAAAACCTATGGATTGCTATGTCTCCAAAAGAGAATCAAGCGTGTGTACAGGGGCATAAACACAGCAGTGAAAGGATTGGAGAGGTTCGGTGAGCAAGAGAAGACCCTTTGAAGTCATATTACATGGTACCCATTCCACGGGTTTCAACTACCCAGGTTTAAGGTATTCTTCCTTCAGCTAAAACATGCATGTGGAACCTAGAGTATGATCAACCATGTGATCGGGAGACGTGTTCAAATATGTCTCAGTTTTCATACCCTGGTACTCGGGTGCAACATTCCAGACGCTTTACTAACACTCTCCCGACTTGGAGAGTCAGTCCCTTTAACCTCCTGTTTGGCCCAGTTTGCAATTTCTGCGGAAGATGAACAGGAATAGCGAGAACCAATGAGAGACTAGCTGGAGGTGTCTGGACGGGCAAATTTAACTCTCATTTCCCACCAGGATGATGAATTAACCAAAGGCTCAGCATGCCGTGCCAGAACCAGATTAGGGCCTGAAGCCATCCTGCGGTGTTGCGGCCAGCTCAAAAGAAAGCGAGGTGAAGAAAGGAGCTCAGGGGCACTGTAATTCACAAACCTGCAGAGTTATAAATGACAGCTATCGTCCAAAAATAGACTGAAGTAAGGCTGCCAAGAGGACTTGAAAGCGGGGCAGAATTGCAGGAAACCGATTTCAGGAGGTAGACTGGAATTGCATTGAAAGCATAGGAAAAGAGGCAGAACGTCCACAATGATGCACTTGGCCAAAAAGTGCGTATGCGTTTTTTCCTGAATATATTCAGGAAAAAACGCATACGCCCTTTTTGGCCAACCAAGCAAGCTTGCAAAGGAAATCTGCACTACAAAGAAGTCTCACTTCCCCCCGGTCAAAAGGGCCATCTGAAAAAGGTGTAAAATCCAGAAAGGCAGGACAGGCCATGGAGAACTGGGAGCTTTGTTATGCTGATGGGCGGGATGTAAATTGTCAACAGACACTCCTGAGAAGTGTATGGTGTTTCCTGAAACATCTAAAAAACAAAGCAACAGAGCCTAGGGCACTTCCACTTATGGTCCTATAGCTTAGGGAAATTTAAATCAAAAAGACATAGCCACCCAAAAGTTTGGGACTCCTCTGTTTACAAGAACCTCGTTTACTGTAAAAGTTCAATATCGCAGAAAGTGAAAAATGGATAAAGAAGTTGTGGTACTTACGTACAATGCAGTATCACTCAGCAATGAAATCTTTGTCATCAGGCCCGTAGCAGCTTAATGAGTGGATTCAGGTACGATGTTTCTAACTGAAATAAGTCACACAGAAAAAGAAACATCATAAGATATCACTAATACACGGAATGTAAACTTGGCTACACAGGAACTGAATTACAGAACAGAACAGGGTCTCAAACTTAGAAAACCAACTTATGCTTGCTTAAGGGTAAAGGTGAGTTGGGGTGCTGCATAAAACCAGAGATTGAAATGAGCACAGATAAAGTTCCTTAAGCCAAATATGGAATAGACAAGAGCTACTCCTTGCTCAACGAAATGGACTCAACACCCCATATTAAACGCCTAAGAATATACCTGACTTGTAAGTATCTTAAAACCTATGGATTGCTATGTCTCCGAAAGAGAATCAAGCATGTGTACAGGGGCATAAACGCAGCAGTGATAGGATTGGAGAGGTTTGGTGAGCAAATGAAGACCCTTTGAAGTCATATTGCATGGTACCCATTCCACGGGTTTCAACTACCCAGGTTTAAGGTATTCTTCCTTCAGCTAAAACATGCATGTGGAACCCAGAGTATGATCAACCATGTGATCGGGAGATGTGTTCAAATATGTCTCAGTTTTCGTACCCTGGTACTCGGGTGCAACATTCCAGACGCTTTACTAACACTCTCCCGACTTGGAGAGTCAGCGCCTTTAACCTCCTGTTTGGCCCAGTTTGCAATTTCTGCGGAAGATGAACAGGAATAGTGAGAACCAATGAGAGACTAGCTGGAGGTGTCTGGACGGGCAAATTTAACTCTCATTTCCCACCAGGAAGAGGAATTAACCAAAGGCTCAGCGTGCCGTGCCGGAACCAGATTAGGGGCTGAAGCCATCCTGCGGTGTTGCGGCCAGCTCAAAAGAAAGCGAGTTGAAGAAAGGAGCTCAGGGGCACTGTAATTCACAAACCTGCAGAGTTATAAATGACAGCTATCGTCCAAAAATAGACTGAAGTAAGGCTGCCAAGAGGACTTGAAAGCGGGGCAGAATTGCAGGAAACCGATTTCAGGAGGTAGACTGGAATTGCATTGAAAGCATAGGAAAAGAGGCAGAACGTCCACAATGATGCACTTGGCCAAAGAAGGCGTATGCGTTTTTTCCTGAATATATTCAGGAAAAAACGCATACGCCCTTTTTGGCCAACCACGCAAGCTTGCAAAGGAAATCTGCACTACAATGAAGTCTCACTTCCCCCCGGTCAAAAGGGCCATCTGAAAAAAGTGTAAAATCCAGAAAGGCAGGACAGGCCATGGAGAACTGGGAGCCTTGTTATGCTGATGGGCGGGATGTAAATTGCCAACAGACACTCGGGAGAAGTGTATGGTGTTTCCTGAAACATCTAAAAAACAAAGCAACAGAGCCTAGGGTACTTCCACTTATGGTCCTATAGCTTAGGGAAATTAAAATCAAAAAGACACAGCCACCCCAAAGTTTGGGATGCCTCTGTTTACAAGAACCTCGTTTACAGTACAAGTTCAACATCGCAGAAAGTGAAAAATGGATAAAGAAGTTGTGGTATTTACTTAAAAAGCAATATCACTCAGCAATGAAATCTGTGTCATCAGGCCCTTAGCAGCACAATGAGTGGATTTAGGTATGATGATTCTAACTGAAATAAGTCACACAGAAAAAGAAACATCATAAGATATCAGTAATACACGGAATGTAAACTTGGCTACACAGGAACTGAATTACAGAACAGAACAGGGTCTAAAATTTAGAAATCCAACTTATGCTTGCTTAAGGGTAAAGGTGAGTTGCGGTGCTGCATAAAACCAGAGATTGAAATGAGCACAGATAAAGTTCCTTAAGCCAAATATGGAATAGACAAGAGCTACTCCTTGCTCAACGAAATGGACTCAACACCGCATATTAAACGCCTAAGAATGTACCTGACTAGTAAGTATCTTAAAACCTATGGATTGCAATGTCTCCGAAAGAGAATCAAGCATGTGTACAGGGGCATAAACGCAGCAGTGATAGGTTTGGAGATGTTCGGTGAGCAAATGAAGACCCTTTGAAGTCATATTGCATGGTACCCATTCCACGGGTTTCAACTACCCAGGTTTAAGGTATTCTTCCTTCAGCTAAAACATGCATGTGGAACCTAGAGTATGATCAACCATGTGATCGGGAGACGTGTTCAAATATGTCTCAGTTTTCGTACCCTGGTACTCGGGTGCAACATTCCAGACGCTTTACTAACACTCTCCCCACTTGGAGAGTCAGTCCCTTTAACCTCCTGTTTGGCCCAGTTTGCAATTTCTGCGGAAGATGAACAGGAATAGCGAGAACCAATGAGAGACTAGCTGGAGGTGTCTGAACCGGCAAATTTAACTCTCATTTCCCACCAGGAAGAGGAATTAACCAAAGGCTCAGCATGCCGGGCCGGAACCAGATTAGGCCCTGAAGCCATCCTGCGGTGTTGCGGCCAGGTCACAAGAAAGCGAGTTGAAGAAAGGAGCTCAGGGGCACTGTAATTCACAAACCTGCAGAGTTATAAATGACAGCTATCGTCCAAAAATAGACTGAAGTAAGGCTGCCAAGAGGACTTGAAAGCGGGGCAGAATTGCAGGAAACCGATTTCAGGAGGTAGACTGGAATTGCATTGAAAGCATAGGAAAAGAGGCAGAACGTCCACAATGATGCACTTGGCCAAAAAGGGCGTATGCGTTTTTTCCTGAATATATTCAGGAAAAAACGCATACGCCCTTTTTGGCCAACCAAGCAAGCTTGCAAAGGAAATCTGCACTACAATGAATTCTCACTTTCCCCCGGTCAAAAGGGCCATCTGAAAAAAGTGTAAAATCCAGAAAGGCAGGACAGGCCATTGAGAACTGGGAGCCTTGTTATGCTGATGGGCGGGATGTAAATTGCCAACAGACACTTGGGAAAAGTGTATGGTGTTTCCTGAAACATCTAAGAAACAAAGAAACAGAGCCTAGGGCACTTCCACTTATGGTCCTATAGCTTAGGGAAATTAAAATCAAAAAGACACAGCCACCGCAAAGTTTGGAACGGCTCTGTTTACAAGAACCTCGTTTACAGTACAAGTTCAACATCGCAGAAAGTGAAAAATGGATAAAGAAGTTGTGGTATTCACCTACAAAGCAATATCACTCAGCAATGAAATCTATGTCATCAGGCCCTTAGCAGCACAATGAGTGGATTCAGGTATGATGATTGTAACTGAAATAAGTCACACAGAAAAAGAAACATCATAAGATATCAGTAATACACGGAATGTAAACTTGGCTACACAGGAACTGAATTACAGAACAGAACAGGGTCTCAAATTTAGAAAACTAACTTATGCTTGCTTAAGGGGAAAGGTGAGTTGGGGTGCTGCATAAAACCAGAGATTGAAATGAGCACAGATAAAGTTCCTTAAGCCAAATATGGAATAGACAAGAGCTACTCCTTGCTCAACGAAATGGACTCAACACCGCATATTAAACGCCTAAGAATGTACTTGACTAGTAAGTATCTTAAAACCTATGGATTGCTATGTCTCCGAAAGAGAATCAAGCATGTGTACAGGGGCATAAACGCAGCAGTGATAGGATTGGAGAGGTTCGGTGAGCAAATGAAGACCCTTTGAAGTCATATTGCATGGTACCCATTCCACGGGTTTCAACTACCCAGGTTTTAGGTATTCTTCCTTCAGCTAAAACATGCATGTGGAACCCAGAGTATGATCAACCATGTGATCGGGAGACGTGTTCAAATATGTCTCAGTTTTCCTCCCCTGGTACTCGGGTGCAACATTCCAGACGCTTTACTAACACTGTCCCCACTTGGAGAGTCAGCGCCTTTAACCTCCTGTTTGGCCCAGTTTGCAATTTCTGCGGAAGATGAACAGGAATAGCGAGAACCAATGAGAGACTAGCTGGAGGTGTCTGGACGGGCAAATTTAACTCTCATTTCCCACCAGGAAGAGGAAATAACCAAAGGCTCAGCGTGCCGTACCGGAATCAGATTAGGGCCTGAAGCCATCCTGCGGTGTTGCGGCCAGCTCAAAAGAAAGCGAGTTGAAGAAAGGAGCTCAGGGGCACTGTAATTCACAAACCTGCAGAGTTATAAATGACAGCTATCGTCCAAAAATAGACTGAAGTAAGGCTGCCAAGAGGACTTGAAAGCAGGGCAGAATTGCAGGAAACCGATTTCAGGAGGTAGACTGGAATTGCATTGAAAGCATAGGAAAAGAGGCAGAACGTCCACAATGATGCACTTGGCCAAAAAGGGCGTATGCGTTTTTTCCTGAATATATTCAGGAAAAAACGCATACGCCCTTTTTGGCCAACCAAGCAAGCTTGCAAAGGAAATCTGCACTACAATGAAGTCTCACTTCCCCCCGGTCAAAAGGGCCATCTGAAAAAAGTGTAAAATCCAGAAAGGCAGGACAGGCCATGGAGAACTGGGAGCCTTGTTATGCTGATGGGCGGGATGTAAATTGCCAACAACCACTCGGGAGAAGTGTATGGTGTTTCCTGAAACATCTAAAAAACAAAGCAACAGAACCTAGGGCACTTCCACTTATGGTCCTATAGCTTAGGGAAATTAAAATCAAAAAGACACAGCCACCCCAAAGTTTGGATCGGCTCTGTTTACAAGAACCTCGTTTACAGTACAAGTTCAACATCGCAGAAAGTGAAAAATGGATAAAGAAGTTGTGGTATTTACTTACAAAGCAATATCACTCAGCAATGAAATCTGTGTCATCAGGCCCTTAGCAGCACAATGAGTGGATTCAGGTATGATGATTCTAACTGAAATAAGTCACACAGAAAAAGAAACATCATAAGATATCAGTAATACACGGAATGGAAACTTGGCTACACAGGAACTGAATTACAGAACAGAACAGGGTCTCAAATTTAGAAAACCAACTTATGCTTGCTTAAGGGGAAAGGTGAGTTGGGGTGCTGCATAAAACCAGAGATTGAAATGAGCACAGATAAAGTTCCTTAAGCCAAATATGGAATAGACAAGAGCTACTCCTTGCTCAATGAAATGGACTCAACACCCCATATTAAACGCCTAAGAATGTACCTGACTAGTAAGTATCTTAAAACCTATGGATTGCTATGTCTCCGAAAGAGAATCAAGCATGTGTACAGGGGCATAAACGCAGCAGTGATAGGATTGGAGAGGTTCGGTGAGCATATGAAGACCCTTTGAAGTCATATTGCATGGTACCCATTACACGGGTCTCAACTCTCCAGGTTTAAGGTATTCTTCCTTCAGCTAAAACATGCATGTGGAACCCAGAGTATGATCAACCATGTGAACGGGAGACGTGTTCAAATATATCTCAGTTTTCCACCCCTGGTACTCGGGTGCAACATTCCAGACGCTTTACTAACACTCTCCCGACTTGGAGAGTCAGTCCCTTTAACCTCCTGTTTGGCCCAGTTTGCAATTTCTGCGGAAGATGAACAGGAATAGCGAGAACCAATGAGAGACTAGCTGGAGGTGTCTGCACGGGCAAATTTACCTCTCATTTCCCACCAGGAAGAGGAATTAACCAAAGGCTCAGCATGCCGGGCCGGAACCAGATTAGGCCCTGAAGCCATCCTGCGGTGTTGCGGCCAGGTCACAAGAAAGCGAGTTGAAGAAAGGAGCTCAGGGGCACTGTAATTCACAAACCTGCAGAGTTATAAATGACAGCTATCGTCCAAAAATAGACTGAAGTAAGGCTGCCAAGAGGACTTGAAAGCGGGGCAGAATTGCAGGAAACCGATTTCAGGAGGTAGACTGGAATTGCATTGAAAGCATAGGAAAAGAGGCAGAACGTCCACAATGATGCACTTGGCCAAAAAGGGCGTATGCGTTTTTTCCTGAATATATTCAGGAAAAAACGCATACGCCCTTTTTGGCCAACCAAGCAAGCTTGCAAAGGAAATCTGCACTACAATGAATTCTCACTTTCACCCGGTCAAAAGGGCCATCTGAAAAAAGTGTAAAATCCAGAAAGGCAGGACAGGCCATTGAGAACTGGGAGCCTTGTTATGCTGATGGGCGGGATGTAAATTGCCAACAGACACTTGGGAAAAGTGTATGGTGTTTCCTGAAACATCTAAGAAACAAAGAAACAGAGCCTAGGGCACTTCCACTTATGGTCCTATAGCTTAGGGAAATTAAAATCAAAAAGACACAGCCACCGCAAAGTTTGGAACGGCTCTGTTTACAAGAACCTCGTTTACAGTACAAGTTCAACATCGCAGAAAGTGAAAAATGGATAAAGAAGTTGTGGTATTCACCTACAAAGCAATATCACTCAGCAATGAAATCTATGTCATCAGGCCCTTAGCAGCACAATGAGTGGATTCAGGTATGATGATTGTAACTGAAATAAGTCACACAGAAAAAGAAACATCATAAGATATCAGTAATACACGGAATGTAAACTTGGCTACACAGGAACTGAATTACAGAACAGAACAGGGTCTCAAATTTAGAAAACTAACTTATGCTTGCTTAAGGGGAAAGGTGAGTTGGGGTGCTGCATAAAACCAGAGATTGAAATGAGCACAGATAAAGTTCCTTAAGCCAAATATGGAATAGACAAGAGCTACTCCTTGCTCAACGAAATGGACTCAACACCGCATATTAAACGCCTAAGAATGTACTTGACTAGTAAGTATCTTAAAACCTATGGATTGCTATGTCTCCGAAAGAGAATCAAGCATGTGTACAGGGGCATAAACGCAGCAGTGATAGGATTGGAGAGGTTCGGTGAGCAAATGAAGACCCTTTGAAGTCATATTGCATGGTACCCATTCCACGGGTTTCAACTACCCAGGTTTAAGGTATTCTTCCTTCAGCTAAAACATGCATGTGGAACCTAGATTATGATCAACCATGTGATGGGGAGACGTGTTCAAATATGTCTCAGTTTTCGTACCCTGGTACTCGGGTGCAACATTCCAGACGCTTTACTAACACTCTCCCCACTTGGAGAGTCAGTCCCTTTAACTTCCTGTTTGGCCCAGTTTGCAATTTCTGCGGAAGATGAACAGGAATAGCGAGAACCAATGAGAGGCTAGCTGGAGGTATCTGGACGGGCAAATTTAACTCTCATTTCCCACCAGGAAGAGGAATTAACCAAAGGCTCAGCGTGCCGTGCCGGATCCAGATTAGGGCCTGAAGCCATCCTGCGGTGTTGCGGCCAGGTCACAAGAAAGCGAGTTGAAGAAAGGAGCTCAGGGGCACTGTAATTCACAAACCTGCAGAGTTATAAATGACAGCTATCGTCCAAAAATAGACTGAAGTAAGGCTGCCAAGAGGACTTGAAAGTGGGGCAGAATTGCAGGAAACCGATTTCAGGAGGTAGACTGGAATTGCATTGAAAGCATAGGAAAAGAGGCAGAACGTCCACAATGATGCACTTGGCCAAAAAGGGCGTATGCGTTTTTTCCTGAATATATTCAGGAAAAAACGCATACGCCCTTTTTGGCCAACCAAGCAAGCTTGCAAAGGAAATCTGCACTACAATGAATTCTCACTTTCCCCCGGTCAAAAGGGCCATCTGAAAAAAGTGTAAAATCCAGAAAGGCAGGACAGGCCATTGAGAACTGGGAGCCTTGTTATGCTGATGGGCGGGAGGTAAATTGCCAAGAACCACTTGGGAGAAGTGTATGGTGTTTCCTGAAACAACTAAAAAACAAAGCAACAGAGCCTAGGGCACTTCCACTTATGGTCCTATAGCTTAGGGAAATTAAAATCAAAAAGACACAGCCACCCCAAAGTTTGGAACGGCTCTGTTTACAAGAACCTCGTTTACAGTACAAGTTCAACATCGCAGAAAGTGAAAAATGGATAAAGAAGTTGTGGTATTTACTTACAAAGCAATATCACTCAGCAATGAAATCTGTGTCATCAGGCCCTTAGCAGCACAATGAGTGGATTCAGGTATGATGATTCTAACTGAAATAAGTCACACAGAAAAAGAAACATCATAAGATATCAGTAATACACGGAATGGAAACTTGGCTACACAGGAAATGAATTACAGAAGAGAACAGGGTCTCAAATTTAGAAAACCAACTTATGCTTGCTTAAGGGGAAAGGTGAGTTGGGGTGCTGCATAAAACCAGAGATTGAAATGAGCACAGATAAAGTTCCTTAAGCCAAATATGGAATAGACAAGAGCTACTCCTTGCTCAACGAAATGGACTCAACACCGCATATTAAACGCCTAAGAATGTACCTGACTAGTAAGTATCTTAAAACCTATGGATTGCTATGTCTCCGAAAGAGAATCAAGCATGTGTACAGGGGCATAAACGCAGCAGTGATAGGATTGGAGAGGTTCGTGAGCAAATGAAGACCCTTTGAAGTCATATTGCATGGTACCCATTCCACGGGTTTCAACTACCCAGGTTTTAGGTATTCTTCCTTCAGCTAAAACATGCATGTGGAACCCAAGTATGATCAACCATGTGAACGGGAGACGTGTTCAAATATGTCTCAGTTTTCTTCCCCTGGTACTCGGGTGCAACATTCCAGACGCTTTACTAACAATCTCCCGACTTGGAGAGTCAGTCCCTTTAACCTCCTGTTTGGCCCAGTTTGCAATTTCTGCGGAAGATGAACAGGAATAGCGAGAACCAATGAGAGGCTAGCTGGAGGTGTCTGGACGGGCAAATTCAACTCTCATTTCCCACCAGGAAGAGGAATTAACCAAAGGCTCAGCATGCCGGGCCGGAACCAGATTAGGGCCTGAAGCCATCCTGCGGTGTTGCGGCCAGGTCACAAGAAAGCGAGTTGAAGAAAGGAGCTCAGGGGCACTGTAATTCACAAACCTGCAGAGTTATAAATGACAGCTATCGTCCAAAAATAGACTGAAGTAAGGCTGCCAAGAGGACTTGAAAGCGGGGCAGAATTGCAGGAAACCGATTTCAGGAGGTAGACTGGAATTGCATTGAAAGCATAGGAAAAGAGGCAGAACGTCCACAATGATGCACTTGGCCAAAAAGGGCGTATGCGTTTTTTCCTGAATATATTCAGGAAAAAACGCATACGCCCTTTTTGGCCAACCAAGCAAGCTTGCAAAGGAAATCTGCAGTACAATGAAGTCTCACTTCCCCCTGGTCAAAAGGGCCATCTGAAAAAAGTGTAAACTCCAGAAAGGCAGGACAGGCCATGGAGAACTGGGAGCCTTGTTATGCTGATGGGCGGGATGTAAATTGCCAACAACCACTCGGGAGAAGTGTATGGTGTTTCCTGAAACATCTAAAAAACAAAGCAACAGAGCCTAGGGCACTTCCACTTATGGTCCTATAGATTAGGGAATTTAAAATCAAAAAGACACAGCCACCCCAAAGTTTGGATCGGCTCTGTTTACAAGAACCTCGTTTACAGTACAAGTTCAACATCGCAGAAAGTGAAAAATGGATAAAGAAGTTGTGGTATTTACTTACAAAGCAATATCACTCAGCAATGAAATCTGTGTCATCAGGCCCTTAGCAGCACAATGAGTGGATTCAGGTATGATGATTCTAACTGAAATAAGTCACACAGAAAAAGAAACATCATAAGATATCAGTAATACACGGAATGTAAACTTGGCTACACAGGAACTGAATTACAGAACAGAACAGGGTCTCAAATTTCGAAAACCAACTTATGCTTGCTTAAGGGGAAAGGTGAGTTGGGGTGCTGCATAAAACCAGAGATTGAAATGAGCACAGATAAAGTTCCTTAAGCCAAATATGGAATAGACAAGAGCTACTCCTTGCTCAACGAAATGGACTCAACACCGCATATTAAACGCCTAAGAATGTACCTGACTAGTAAGTATCTTAAAACCTATGGATTGCTATGTCTCCGAAAGAGAATCAAGCATGTGTACAGGGGCATAAACGCAGCAGTGATAGGATTGGAGAGGTTCGGTGAGCAAATGAAGACCCTTTGAAGTCATATTGCATGGTACCCATTCCACGGGTTTCAACTACCCAGGTTTAAGGTATTCTTCCTTCAGCTAAAACATGCATGTGGAACCTAGATTATGATCAACCATGTGATGGGGAGACGTGTTCAAATACGTCTCAGTTTTCGTACCCTGGTACTCGGGTGCAACATTCCAGACGCTTTACTAACACTCTCCCGACTTGGAGAGTCAGTCCCTTTAACTTCCTGTTTGGCCCAGTTTGCAATTTCTGCGGAAGATGAACAGGAATAGCGAGAACCAATGAGAGGCTAGCTGGAGGTATCTGGACGGGCAAATTTAACTCTCATTTCCCACCAGGAAGAGGAATTAACCAAAGGCTCAGCGTGCCGTGCCGGATCCAGATTAGGGCCTGAAGCCATCCTGCGGTGTTGCGGCCAGGTCACAAGAAAGCGAGTTGAAGAAAGGAGCTCAGGGGCACTGTAATTCACAAACCTGCAGAGTTATAAATGACAGCTATCGTCCAAAAATAGACTGAAGTAAGGCTGCCAAGAGGACTTGAAAGCGGGGCAGAATTGCAGGAAACCGATTTCAGGAGGTAGACTGGAATTGCATTGAAAGCATAGGAAAAGAGGCAGAACGTCCACAATGATGCACTTGGCCAAAAAGGGCGTATGCGTTTTTTCCTGAATATATTCAGGAAAAAACGCATACGCCCTTTTTGGCCAACCAAGCAAGCTTGCAAAGGAAATCTGCAGTACAATGAAGTCTCACTTCCCCCTGGTCAAAAGGGCCATCTGAAAAAAGTGTAAACTCCAGAAAGGCAGGACAGGCCATGGAGAACTGGGAGCCTTGTTATGCTGATGGGCGGGATGTAAATTGCCAACAACCACTCGGGAGAAGTGTATGGTGTTTCCTGAAACATCTAAAAAACAAAGCAACAGAGCCTAGGGCACTTCCACTTATGGTCCTATAGCTTAGGGAATTTAAAATCAAAAAGACACAGCCACCCCAAAGTTTGGATCGGCTCTGTTTACAAGAACCTCGTTTACAGTACAAGTTCAACATCGCAGAAAGTGAAAAATGGATAAAGAAGTTGTGGTATTTACTTACAAAGCAATATCACTCAGCAATGAAATCTGTGTCATCAGGCCCTTAGCAGCACAATGAGTGGATTCAGGTATGATGATTCTAACTGAAATAAGTCACACAGAAAAAGAAACATCATAAGATATCAGTAATACACGGAATGTAAACTTGGCTACACAGGAACTGAATTACAGAACAGAACAGGGTCTCAAATTTCGAAAACCAACTTATGCTTGCTTAAGGGGAAAGGTGAGTTGGGGTGCTGCATAAAACCAGAGATTGAAATGAGCACAGATAAAGTTCCTTAAGCCAAATATGGAATAGACAAGAGCTACTCCTTGCTCAACGAAATGGACTCAACACCGCATATTAAACGCCTAAGAATGTACCTGACTAGTAAGTATCTTAAAACCTATGGATTGCTATGTCTCCGAAAGAGAATCAAGCATGTGTACAGGGGCATAAACGCAGCAGTGATAGGATTGGAGAGGTTCGTGAGCAAATGAAGACCCTTTGAAGTCATATTGCATGGTACCCATTCCACGGGTTTCAACTACCCAGGTTTTAGGTATTCTTCCTTCAGCTAAAACATGCATGTGGAACCCAAGTATGATCAACCATGTGAACGGGAGACGTGTTCAAATATGTCTCAGTTTTCTTCCCCTGGTACTCGGGTGCAACATTCCAGACGCTTTACTAACACTCTCCCGACTTGGAGAGTCAGTCCCTTTAACCTCCTGTTTGGCCCAGTTTGCAATTTCTGCGGAAGATGAACAGGAATAGCGAGAACCAATGAGAGGCTAGCTGGAGGTGTCTGGACGGGCAAATTCAACTCTCATTTCCCACCAGGAAGAGGAATTAACCAAAGGCTCAGCATGCCGGGCCGGAACCAGATTAGGGCCTGAAGCCATCCTGCGGTGTTGCGGCCAGGTCACAAGAAAGCGAGTTGAAGAAAGGAGCTCAGGGGCACTGTAATTCACAAACCTGCAGAGTTATAAATGACAGCTATCGTCCAAAAATAGACTGAAGTAAGGCTGCCAAGAGGACTTGAAAGCGGGGCAGAATTGCAGGAAACCGATTTCAGCAGGTAGACTGGAATTGCATTGAAAGCATAGGAAAAGAGGCAGAACGTCCACAATGATGCACTTGGCCAAAAAGGGCGTATGCGTTTTTTCCTGAATATATTCAGGAAAAAACGCATACGCCCTTTTTGGCCAACCAAGCAAGCTTGCAAAGGAAATCTGCACTACAATGAAGTCTCACTTCCCCCCGGTCAAAAGGGCCATCTGAAAAAAGGGTAAAATCCAGAAAGGCAGGACAGGCCATGGAGAACTGGGAGCCTTGTTATGCTGATGGGCGGGATGTAAATTGCCAACAACCACTTGGGAGAAGTGTATGGTGTTTCCTGAAACAACTAAAAAACAAAGCAACAGAACCTAGGGCACTTCCACTTATGGTCCTATAGCTTAGGGAAATTAAAATGAAAAAGACACAGCCACCCCAAAGTTTGGAACGGCTCTGTTTACAAGAACCTCGTTTACAGTACAAGTTCAACATCGCAGAAAGTGAAAAATGGATAAAGAAGTTGTGGTATTTACTTACAAAGCAATATCACTCAGCAATGAAATCTGTGTCATCAGGCCCTTAGCAGCACAATGAGTGGATTCAGGTATGATGATTCTAACTGAAATAAGTCACACAGAAAAAGAAACATCATAAGATATCACTAATACACAGAATGTAAACTTGGCTATACAGGAACTGCATTCCAAAACAGAACAGGGTCTCAAATTTAGAAAACCAACTTATGCTTGCTTAAGGGGAAAGGTGAGTTGGGGTGCTGCATAAAACCAGAGATTGAAATGAGCACAGATAAAGTTCCTTAAGCCAAATATGGAATAGACAAGAGCTACTCCTTGCGCAACAAAATGGACTCAACACCGCATATTAAACGCCTAAGAATGTACCTGACTAGTAAGTATCTTAAAACCTATGGATTGCTATGTCTCCGAAAGAGAATCAAGCATGTGTACATGGGCATAAATGCAGCAGTGATAGGATTGGAGGGGTTCGTGAGCAAATGAAGACCCTTTGAAGTCATATTGCATGGTACCCATTCCACGGGTCTCAACTCTCCAAGTTTAAGGTATTGTTCCTTCAGCTAAAACATGCATGTGGAACCTAGATTATGATCAACCACGTGATCGGGAGACGTGTTCAAATATGTCTCAGTTTTCGTACCCTGGTACTCGGGTTCAACATTCCAGACGCTTTACTAACACTCTCCCCGCTTGGAGAGTCAGTCCCTTTAACCTCCTGTTTGGCCCAGTTTGCAATTTCTGTGGAAGATGAACAGGAATAGCAAGAACCAATGAGAGACTAGCTGGAGGTGTCTGGATGGGCAAATTTAACTCTCATTTCCCACCAGGAAGAGGAATTAACCAAAGGCTCAGCGTGCCATGCCAGAACCAGATTAGGGCCTGTAGACATCCTGCGGTGTTGTGGCCAGCTCAAAAGAAAGCGAGTTGAAGAAAGGAGCTCAGGGGCACTGTAATTCACAAACCTGCAGAGTTATAAATGACAGCTATCGTCCAAAAATAGACTGAAGTAAGGCTGCCAAGAGGACTTGAAAGCGGGGCAGAATTGCAGGAAACCGATTTCAGGAGGTAGACTGGAATTGCATTAAAGGCATAGGAAAAGAGGCAGAACGTCCACAATGATGCACTTGGCCAAAAAGGGCGTATGCGTTTTTTCCTGAATATATTCAGGAAAAAACGCATACGCCCTTTTTGGCCAACCAAGCAAACTTGCAAAGTAAATCTGCACTACAATGAAGTCTCACTTCTCCCCGGTCAAAAGGGCCATCTGAAAAAAGTGTAAACTCCAGAAAGGCTGGACAGGCCATGGAGAACTGGGAGCCTTGTTATGCTGATGGGCGGGATGTAAATTGCCAACAGACGCTCAGGAGAAGTGTATGGTGTTTCCTGAAACATCTAAAAAACAAAGCATCAGAGCCTAGGGCACTTCCACTTATGGTCCTATAGCTTAGGGAAATTAAAATGAAAAAGACACAGCCACCCCAAAGTTTGGAACGGCTCTGTTTACAAGAACCTCGTTTACAGTACAAGTTCAACATCGCAGAAAGTGAAAAATGGATAAAAAAGTTGTGGTATTTACTTACAAAGCAATATCACTCAGCAATGAAATCTGTGTCATCAGGCCCTTAGCAGCACAATGAGTGGATTCAGGTATGATGATTCTAACTGAAATAAGTCACACAGAAAAAGAAACATCATAAGATATCACTAATACACGGAATGTAAACTTGGCTACACAGGAACTGCATTCCAAAACAGAACAGGGTCTCAAATTTAGAAAACCAACTTATGCTTGCTTAAGGGGAAAGGTGAGTTGGGGTGCTGCATAAAACCAGAGATTGAAATGAGCACAGATAAAGTTCCTTAAGCCAAATATGGAATACACAAGAGCTACTCCTTTCTCAACGAAATGGACACAAAACCCCATATTAAACGCCTAAGAATGCACCTGACTAGTAAGTATCTTAAAACCTATGGATTGCTATGTCTCCGAAAGAGAATCAAGCATGTGTACAGGGGCATAAACGCAGCAGTGATAGGATTGGAGAGGTTCGTGAGCAAATGAAGACCCTTTGAAGTCATATTGCATGGTACCCATTGAACGGGTTTCAACTACCCAGGTTTAAGGTATTCTTCCTTCATCTAAAACATGCAAGTGGAACCTAGAGTATGATCAACCATGTGATCGGGAGACGTGTTCAAATATGTCTCAGTTTTCGTACCCTGGTACTCGGGTGCAACATTCCAGACGCTTTACTAACACTCTCCCCACTTGGAGAGTCAGTCCCTTTAACTTCCTGTTTGGCCCAGTTTGCAATTTCTGTGGAAGATGAACAGGTATAGCGAGAACCAATGAAAGACTAGCTGGAGGTGTCTGGATGGGCAAATATAACTCTCATTTCCCACCAGGAAGAGGAATTAACCAAAGGCTCAGCATGCCGTGCCGGAACCAGATTAGGGCCTGAAGACATCCTGCGGTGTTGCGGCCAGGTCACAAGAAAGCGAGTTGAAGAAAGGAGCTCAGGGGCACTGTAATTCACAAACCTGCAGAGTTATAAATGACAGCTATCGTCCAAAAATAGACTGAAGTAAGGCTGCCAAGAGGACTTGAAAGCGGGGCAGAATTGCAGGAAACCGATTTCAGGAGGTAGACTGGAATTGCATTGAAAGCATAGGAAAAGAGGCAGAACGTCCACAATGATGCACTTGGCCAAAAAGGGCGTATGTGTTTTTTCCTGAATATATTCAGGAAAAAACGCATACGCCCTTTTTGGCCAACCAAGCAAGCTTGCAAAGGAAATCTGCACTACAATGAAGTCTCACTTCCCCCCGGTCAAAAGGGCCATCTGAAAAAAGTGTAAAATCCAGAAAGGCAGGACACGCCATGGAGAACTGGGAGCCTTGTTATGCTGATGGGCGGGATGTAAATTGCCAACAACCACTTGGGAGAAGTGTATGGTGTTTCCTGAAACATCTAAAAAACAAAGCAACAGAACCTAGGGCACTTCCACTTATGGTCCTATAGCTTAGGGAAATTAAAATCAAAAAGACACAGCCACCCCAAAGTTTGGAACGGCTCTGTTTACAAGAAACTCATTTACAGTACAAGTTCAACATCGCAGAAAGTGAAAAATGGATAAAGAAGTTGTGGTATTTACTTACAAAGCAATATCACTCAGCAATGAAATCTGTGTCATCAGGCCCTTAGCATCACAATGAGTGGATTCAGGTATGATGATTCTAACTGAAATAAGTCACACAGAAAAAGAAACATCATAAGATATCAGTAATACACGGAATGGAAACTTGGCTACACAGGAACTGAATTACAGAACAGAACAGGGTCTCAAATTTAGAAAACCAACTTATGCTTGCTTAAGGGTAAAGGTGAGTTGGGGTGCTGCATAAAACCAGAGATTGAAATGAGCACAGATAAAGTTCCTTAAGCCAAATATGGAATAGACAAGAGCTACTCCTTGCTCAACGAAATGGACTCAACACCGCATATTAAACGCCTAAGAATGTACCTGACTAGTAAGTATCTTAAAACCTATGGATTGCTATGTCTCCGAAAGAGAATCAAGCATGTGTACATGGGCATAAATGCAGCAGTGATAGGATTGGAGGGGTTCGTGAGCAAATGAAGACCCTTTGAAGTCATATTGCATGGTACCCATTCCACGGGTCTCAACTACCCAGGTTTAAGGTATTGTTCCTTCAGCTAAAACATGCATGTGGAACCTAGATTATGATCAACCATGTGATCGGGAGACGTGTTCAAATATGTCTCAGTTTTCGTACCCTGGTACTCGGGTTCAACATTCCAGACGCTTTACTAACACTCTCCCCACTTGGAGAGTCAGTCCCTTTAACCTCCTGTTTGGCCCAGTTTGCAATTTCTGTGGAAGATGAACAGGAATAGCGAGAACCAATGAGAGGCTAGCTGGAGGTGTCTGGATGGGCAAATTTAACTCTCATTTCCCACCAGGAAGAGGAATTAACCAAAGGCTCAGCGTGCCGTGCCGGAACCAGATTAGGGCCTGTAGACATCCTGCGGTGTTGCGGCCAGGTCACAAGAAAGCGAGTTGAAGAAAGGAGCTCAGGGGCACTGTAATTCACAAACCTGCAGAGTTATAAATGACAGCTATCGTCCAAAAATAGACTGAAGTAAGGCTGCCAAGAGGACTTGAAAGCGGGGCAGAATTGCAGGAAACCGATTTCAGGAGGTAGACTGGAATTGCATTGAAAGCATAGGAAAAGAGGCAGAACGTCCACAATGATGCACTTGGCCAAAAAGGGCGTATGCGTTTTTTCCTGAATATATTCAGGAAAAAACGCATACGCCCTTTTTGGCCAACCAAGCAAGCTTGCAAAGGAAATCTGCACTACAATGAAGTCTCACTTCCCCCCGGTCAAAAGGGCCATCTGAAAAAAGTGTAAAATCCAGAAAGGCAGGACAGGCCATGGAGAACTGGGAGCCTTGTTATGCTGATGGGCGGGATGTAAATTGCCAACAACCACTTGGGAGAAGTGTATGGTGTTTCCTGAAACATCTAAAAAACAAAGCAACAGAACCTAGGGCACTTCCACTTATGGTCCTATAGCTTAGGGAAATTAAAATCAAAAAGACACAGCCACCCCAAAGTTTGGGACGCCTCTGTTTACAAGAACCTCGTTTACCGTACAAGTTCAATATCACAGAAAGTGAAAAATGGATAAAGAACTTGTGGTACTTACGTACAATGCAGTATCACTCAGCAATGAAATCTATGTCATCAGGCCCGTGGCAGCATAATGAGTGGATTCAGGTACGATGATGCTAACTGAAATAAGTCACACAGAAAAAGAAACATCATAAGATATCAGTAATACACGGAATGGAAACTTGGCTACACAGGAACTGAATTACAGAACAGAACAGGGTCTCAAATTTAGAAAGCCAACTTATGCTTGCTTAAGGGGAAAGGTGAGTTGGGGTGCTGCATAAAACCAGAGATTGAAATGAGCACAGATAAAGTTCCTTAAGCCAAATATGGAATAGACAAGAGCTACTCCTTGCTCAAAGAAATGGACTCAACACCCCATATTAAACGCCTAAGAATGTACCTGACTAGTAAGTATCTTAAAACCTATGGATTGCTATGTCTCCAAAAGAGAATCAAGCGTGTGTACAGGGGCATAAACGTAGCAGTGATAGGATTGGAGAGGTTCGGTGAGCAAATGAAGACCCTTTGAAGTCATATTGCATGGTACCCATTCCACGGGTCTCAACTCTGCAGGTTTCAGGTAATCTTCCTTCAGCTAAAACATGCATGTGGAACCCAGAGTATGATCAACCGTGTGAACGGGAGACGTGTTCAAATATGTCTCAGTTTTCTTCCCCTGGTACTCGGGTGCAACATTCCAGACGCTTTACTAACACTCTCCCGACTTCAGAGTCAATCCCTTAAATCTCCTGTTTGGCCCAGTTTGCAATTTCTGCGGAAGATGAACAGGAATAGCGAGAACCAGTGAGAGACTAGCTGGAGGTGTCCTCACGGGCAAATTTAACACTCACATCCCACCAGGAAGATGAATTAACCAAAGGCTCAGCGTGCCGTGCCGGAACCAGATTAGGGCCTGAAGCCATCCTGCGGTGTTGCGGCCAGCTCACAAGAAAGCGAGTTGAAGAAAGGAGCTCAGGGGCACTGTAATTCACAAACCTGCAGAGTTATAAATGACAGCTATCGTCCAAAAATAGACTGAAGTAAGGCTACCAAGAGGACTTGAAAGCGGGGCAGAATTGCAGGAAACCGATTTCAGGAGGTAGACTGGAATTGCATTGAAAGCATAGGAAAAGAGGCAGAACGTCCACAATGATGCACTTGGCCAAAAAGGGCGAATGCGTTTTTTCCTGAATATATTCAGGTAAAAACGCATACGCCCTTTTTGGCCAACCAAGCAAACTTGCAAAGGAAATCTGCACTACAATGAAGTCTCACTTCCCCCCCGGTCAAAAGGGCCATCTGAAAAAAGTGTAAAATCCAGAAAGGCAGGACAGGCCATGGAGAACTGGGAGCCTTGTTATGCTGATGGGCGGGATGTAAATTGCCAACAGACACTCAGGAGAAGTGTATGGTGTTTCCTGAAACATCGAAAAAACAAAGCAACAGAGTCTAGGGCACTTCCACTTATGGTCCTATAGCTTAGGGAAATTAAAATCAAAAAGACACAGCCACCCCAAAATTTGGGACGCCTCTGTTTACAAGAACCTCGTTTACCATACAAGTTCAACATCGCAGAAAGTGAAAAATGGATAAAGAAGTTGTGGTATTTACTTACAAAGCAATATCACTCAGCAATGAAATCTATGTCATCAGGCCCTTAGCAGCACAATGAGTGGATTCAGGTATGATGATTCTAACTGAAATAAGTCACACAGAAAAAGAAACATCATAAGATATCAGTAATACACGGAATGTAAACTTGGCTACACAGGAACTGAATTACAGAACAGAACAGGGTCTCAAATTTAGAAAACCAACTTATGCTTGCTTAAGGGGAAAGGTGAGTTGGGGTGCTGCATAAAACCAGAGATCGAAATGAGCACAGATAAAGTTCCTTAAGCCAAATATGGAATAGACAAGAGCTACTGCTTACTCAGCGAAATGGACTCGACACCGCATATTAAACGCCTAAGAATGTACCTGACTAGTAAGTATCTTAAAACCTATGTATTGCTATGTCTCCGAAAGAGAATGAACCATGTGTACAGGGGCATAAACACAGCAGTGAAAGGATTGGAGAGGTTCGGTGAGCAAAAGAAGACCCTTTGAAGTCATATTACATGGTACCCATTCCACGGGTTTTAACTACCCAGGTTTAAGGTATTCTTCCTTCAGCTAAAACTTGCATGTGGAACCTAGAGTATGATCAACCATGTGATCGGGAGACGTGTTCAAATATGTCTCAGTGTTCGTACCCTGGTACTCGGGTGCAACATTCCAGACGCTTTACTAACACTCTCCCCACTTGGAGAGTCAGTCCCTTTAACCTCCTGTTTGGCCCAGTTTGCAATTTCTGTGGAAGATGAACCGGAATAGCGAGAACCAATGAGAGACTAGCTGAAGGTGTCTGGATGGGCAAATTTAACTCTCATTTCCCACCAGGAAGAGGAATTAACCAAAGGCTCAGCGTGCCGTGCCAGAAACAGATTAGGGCCTGAAGACATCCTGCGGTGTTGCGGCCAGCTCACAAGAAAGCGAGTTGAAGAAAGGAGCTCAGGGGCACTGTAATTCACAAACCTGCAGAGTTATAAATGACAGCTATCGTCCAAAAATAGACTGAAGTAAGGCTGCCAAGAGGACTTGAAAGCGGGGCAGAATTGCAGGAAACCGATTTCAGGAGGTAGACTGGAATTGCATTGAAAGCATAGGAAAAGAGGCAGAACTTCCACAATGATGCACTTGGCCAAAAAGGGCGTATGCGTTTTTTCCTGAATATGTTCAGGAAAAAACGCATACGCCCTTTTTGGCCAACCAAGCAAACTTGCAAAGGAAATCTGCACTACAAAGAAGTCTCACTTCCCCCCGGTCAAAAGGGCCATCTGAAAAAAGTGTAAAATCCAGAAAGGCAGGACAGGCCATGGAGAACTGGGAGCCTTGTTATGCTGATGGGCGGGATGTAAATTGCCAACAGAAACTCGGGAGAAGTGTATGGTGTTTCCTGAAACATCGAAAAAACAAAACAACAGAGCCTAGGGCACTTCCACTTATGGTCCTATAGCTTAGGGAAATTAAAATCAAAAAGACACAGCCACCGCAAAGTTTGGGACGCCTCTGTTTACAAGAACCTCGTTTACCGTGCAAGTTCAATATCACAGAAAGTGAAAAATGGATAACGAACTTGTGGTACTTACGTACAATGCAGTATCACTCAGCAATGAAATCTATGTCATCAGGCCCGTAGCAGCATAATGAGTGGATTCAGGTACGATGATTCTAACTGAAATAAGTCACACAGAAAAAGAAACATCATAATATATCACTAATACACGGAATGTAAACTTGGCTACACAGGAACTGAATTCCAAAACAGAACAGGGTCTCAAATTTAGAAAACCAACTTATGCTTGCTTAAGGGGAAAGGTGAGTTGGGGTGCTGCATAAAACCAAAGATAGAAATGAGCACAGATAAATTTCCTTAAGCCAAATATGGAATAGACAAGAGCTACTCCTTGCTCAACGAAATGGACTCAACACCCCATATTAAACGCCTAACAATGTACGTGACTAGTAAGTATCTTAAAACCTATGGATTGCTATGTCTCCAAAAGAGAATCAAGCGTGTGTACAGGGGCATAAACACAGCAGTGAAAGGATTGGAGAGGTTCGGTGAGCAAAAGAAGACCCTTTGAAGTCATATTACATGGTACCCATTCCACGGGTTTCAACTACCCAGGTTTAAGGTATTCTTCCTTCAGCTAAAACATGCATGTGGAACCTAGAGTATGATCAACCATGTGATCGGGAGACGTGTTCAAATATGTCTCAGTTTTCATACCCTGGTACTCGGGTGCAACATTCCAGACGCTTTACTAACACTCTCCCGACTTGGAGAGTCAGTCCCTTTAACCTCCTGTTTGGCCCAGTTTGCAATTTCTGCGGAAGATGAACAGGAATAGCGAGAACCAATGAGAGACTAGCTGGAGGTGTCTGGACGGGCAAATTTAACTCTCATTTCCCACCAGGAAGATGAATTAACCAAAGGCTCAGCGTGCCGTGCCAGAACCAGATTAGGGCCTGAAGCCATCCTGCGGTGTTGCGGCCAGCTCAAAAGAAAGCGAGTTGAAGAAAGGATCTCAGGGGCACTGTAATTCACAAACCTGCAGAGTTATAAATGACAGCTATCGTCCAAAAATAGACTGAAGTAAGGCTGCCAAGAGGACTTGAAAGCAGGGCAGAATTGCAGGAAACCGATTTCAGGAGGTAGACTGGAATTGCATTGAAAGCATAGGAAAAGAGGCAGAACGTCCACAATGATGCACTTGGCCAAAAAGTGCGTATGCGTTTTTTCCTGAATATATTCAGGAAAAAACGCATACGCCCTTTTTGGCCAACCAAGCAAGCTTGCAAAGGAAATCTGCACTACAAAGAAGTCTCACTTCCCCCCGGTCAAAAGGGCCATCTGAAAAAGGTGTAAAATCCAGAAAGGCAGGACAGGCCATGGAGAACTGGGAGCTTTGTTATGCTGATGGGCGGGATGTAAATTGTCAACAGACACTCCTGAGAAGTGTATGGTGTTTCCTGAAACATCTAAAAAACAAAGCAACAGAGCCTAGGGCACTTCCACTTATGGTCCTATAGCTTAGGGAAATTTAAATCAAAAAGACACAGCCACCCAAAAGTTTGGGACTCCTCTGTTTACAAGAACCTCGTTTACTGTAAAAGTTCAATATCGCAGAAAGTGAAAAATGGATAAAGAAGTTTGGTACTTACGTACAATGCAGTATCACTCAGCAATGAAATCTTTGTCATCAGGCCCGTAGCAGCTTAATGAGTGGATTCAGGTACGATGTTTCTAACTGAAATAAATCACACAGAAAAAGAAACATCATAAGATATCACTAATACACGGAATGTAAACTTGGCTACACAGGAACTGAATTACAGAACAGAACAGGGTCTCAAATTTAGAAAACCAACTTATGCTTGCTTAAGGGGAAAGGTGAGTTGGGGTGCTGCATAAAACCAGAGATCGAAATAAGCACAGATAAAGTTCCTTAAGCCAAATATGGAATAGACAAGAGCTACTGCTTGCTCAACGAAATGGACTCGACACCGCATATTAAACGCCTAAGAATGTACCTGACTAGTAAGTATCTTAAAACCTATGGATTGCTATGTCTCCGAAAGAGAATGAAGCATGTGTACAGGGGCATAAACACAGCAGTGAAAGGATTGGAGAGGTTTGGTGAGCAAAAGAAGACCCTTGGAAGTCATATTACATGGTACCCATTCCATGGGTTTTAACTACCCAGGTTTAAGGTATTCTTCCTTCAGCTAAAACTTGCATGTGGAACCTAGAGTATGATCAACCATGTGATCGGGAGACGTGTTCAAATATGTCTCAGTTTTCGTACCCTGGTACTCGGGTGCAACATTCCAGACGCTTTACTAACACTCTCCCCACTTGGAGAGTCAGTCCCTTTAACCTCCTGTTTGGCCCAGTTTGCAATTTCTGTGGAAGATGAACAGGAATAGCGAGAACCAATGAGAGACTAGCTGAAGGTGTCTGGATGGGCAAATTTAACTCTCATTTCCCACCAGGAAGAGGAATTAACCAAAGGCTCAGCGTGCCGTGCCAGAACCAGATTAGGGCCTGAAGACATCCTGCGGTGTTGCGGCCAGCTCACAAGAAAGCGAGTTGAAGAAAGGAGCTCAGGGGCACTGTAATTCACAAACCTGCAGAGTTATAAATGACAGCTATCGTCCAAAAATAGACTGAAGTAAGGCTGCCAAGAGGACTTGAAAGCGGGGCAGAATTGCAGGAAACCGATTTCAGGAGGTAGACTGGAATTGCATTGAAAGCATAGGAAAAGAGGCAGAACGTCCACAATGATGCACTTGGCCAAAAAGGGCGTATGCGTTTTTTCCTGAATATGTTCAGGAAAAAATGCATACGCCCTTTTTGGCCAACCAAGCAAACTTGCAAAGGAAATCTGCACTACAATGAAGTCTCACTTCCCCCCGGTCAAAAGGGCCATCTGAAAAAAGTGTAAAATCCAGAAAGGCAGGACAGGCCATGGAGAACTGGGAGCCTTGTTATGCTGATGGGCGGGATGTAAATTGCCAACAGAAACTCGGGAGAAGTTTATGGTGTTTCCTGAAACATCGAAAAAACAAAACAACAGAGTCTAGGGCACTTCCACTTATGGTCCTATAGCTTAGGGAAATTAAAATCAAAAAGACACAGCCACCCCAAAGTTTGGGACGCCTCTGTTTACAAGAACCTCGTTTACCGTGCAAGTTCAATATCACAGAAAGTGAAAAATGGATAAAGAACTTGTGGTACTTACGTACAATGCAGTATCAATCAGCAATGAAATCTATGTCATCAGGCCCATAGCAGCATAATGAGTGGATTCAGGTACGATGATTCTAACTGAAATAAGTCACACAGAAAAAGAAACATCATAAAATATCACTAATACACGGAATGTAAACTTGGCTACACAGGAACTGAATTCCAAAACAGAACAGGGTCTCAAATTTAGAAAACCAACTTATGCTTGCTTAAGGGGAAAGGTGATTTGGGGTGCTGCATAAAACCAGAGATTGAAATGAGCACAGATAAATTTCCTTAAGCCAAATATGGAATAGACAAGAGCTACTCCTTGCTCAGCGAAATGGACTCAACACCCCATATTAAACGCCTAAGAATGTACGTGACTAGTAAGTATCTTAAAACCTATGGATTGCTATGTCTCCAAAAGAGAATCAAGCGTGTGTACAGGGGCATAAACACAGCAGTGAAAGGATTGGAGAGGTTCGGTGAGCAAAAGAAGACCCTTTGAAGTCATATTACATGGTACCCATTCCACGGGTTTCAACTACCCAGGTTTAAGGTATTCTTCCTTCAGCTAAAACATGCATGTGGAACCTAGAGTATGATCAACCATGTGATCGGGAGACGTGTTCAAATATGTCTCAGTTTTCATACCCTGGTACTCGGGTGCAACATTCCAGACGCTTTACTAACACTCTCCCGACTTGGAGAGTCAGTCCCTTTAACCTCCTGTTTGGCCCAGTTTGCAATTTCTGCGGAAGATGAACAGGAATAGCGAGAACCAATGAGAGACTAGCTGGAGGTGTCTGGACGGGCAAATTTAACTCTCATTTCCCACCAGGAAGATGAATTAACCAAAGGCTCAGCGTGCCGTGCCAGAACCAGATTAGGGCCTGAAGCCATCCTGCGGTGTTGCGGCCAGCTCAAAAGAAAGCGAGTTGAAGAAAGGAGCTCAGGGGCACTGTAATTCACAAACCTGCAGAGTTATAAATGACAGCTATCGTCCAAAAATAGACTGAAGTAAGGCTGCCAAGAGGACTTGAAAGCGGGGCAGAATTGCAGGAAACTGATTTCAGGAGGTAGACTGGAATTGCATTGAAAGCATAGGAAAAGAGGCAGAACGTCCACAATGATGCACTTGGCCAAAAAGGGCGTATGCGTTTTTTCCTGAATATGTTCAGGGAAAAACGCATACGCCCTTTTTGGCCAACCAAACAAACTTGCAAAGGAAATCTGCACTACAATGAAGTCTCACTTCCCCCCGGTCAAAAGGGCCATCTGAAAAAAGTGTAAAATCCAGAAAGGCAGGACAGGCCATGGAGAACTGGGAGCCTTGTTATGCTGATGGGCGGGATGTAAATTGCCAACAGAAACTCGGGAGAAGTTTATGGTGTTTCCTGAAACATCGAAAAAACAAAACAACAGAGTCTAGGGCACTTCCACTTATGGTCCTATAGCTTAGGGAAATTAAAATCAAAAAGACACAGCCACCCCAAAGTTTGGGACGCCTCTGTTTACAAGAACCTCGTTTACCGTGCAAGTTCAATATCACAGAAAGTGAAAAATGGATAAAGAACTTGTGGTACTTACGTACAATGCAGTATCAATCAGCAATGAAATCTATGTCATCAGGCCCATAGCAGCATAATGAGTGGATTCAGGTACGATGATTCTAACTGAAATAAGTCACACAGAAAAAGAAACATCATAAAATATCACTAATACACGGAATGTAAACTTGGCTACACAGGAACTGAATTCCAAAACAGAACAGGGTCTCAAATTTAGAAAACCAACTTATGCTTGCTTAAGGGGAAAGGTGAGTTGGGGTGCTGCATAAAACCAAAGATTGAAATGAGCACAGATAAATTTCCTTAAGCCAAATATGGAATAGACAAGAGCTACTCCTTGCTCAGCGAAATGGACTCAACACCCCATATTAAACGCCTAAGAATGTACGTGACTAGTAAGTATCTTAAAACCTATGGATTGCTATGTCTCCAAAAGAGAATCAAGCGTGTGTACAGGGGCATAAACACAGCAGTGAAAGGATTGGAGAGGTTCGGTGAGCAAAAGAAGACCCTTTGAAGTCATATTACATGGTACCCATTCCACGGGTTTCAACTACCCAGGTTTAAGGTATTCTTCCTTCAGCTAAAACATGCATGTGGAACCTAGAGTATGATCAACCATGTGATCGGGAGACGTGTTCAAATATGTCTCAGTTTTCATACCCTGGTACTCGGGTGCAACATTCCAGACGCTTTACTAACACTCTCCCGACTTGGAGAGTCAGTCCCTTTAACCTCCTGTTTGGCCCAGTTTGCAATTTCTGCGGAAGATGAACAGGAATAGCGAGAACCAATGAGAGACTAGCTGGAGGTGTCTGGACGGGCAAATTTAACTCTCATTTCCCACCAGGAAGATGAATTAACCAAAGGCTCAGCGTGCCGTGCCAGAACCAGATTAGGGCCTGAAGCCATCCTGCGGTGTTGCGGCCAGCTCAAAAGAAAGCGAGTTGAAGAAAGGAGCTCAGGGGCACTGTAATTCACAAACCTGCAGAGTTATAAATGACAGCTATCGTCCAAAAATAGACTGAAGTAAGGCTGCCAAGAGGACTTGAAAGCGGGGCAGAATTGCAGGAAACCGATTTCAGGAGGTAGACTGGAATTGCATTGAAAGCATAGGAAAAGAGGCAGAACGTCCACAATGATGCACTTGGCCAAAAAGTGCGTATGCGTTTTTTCCTGAATATATTCAGGAAAAAACGCATACGCCCTTTTTGGCCAACCAAGCAAGCTTGCAAAGGAAATCTGCACTACAAAGAAGTCTCACTTCCCCCCGGTCAAAAGGGCCATCTGAAAAAAGTGTAAAATCCAGAAAGGCAGGACAGGCCATGGAGAACTGGGAGCCTTGTTATGCTGATGGGCGGGATGTAAATTGCCACAGACACTCGGGAGAAGTGTATGGTGTTTCCTGAAACATCTAAAAAACAAAGCAACAGAGCCTAGGGCACTTCCACTTATGGTCCTATAGCTTAGGGAAATTAAAATCAAAAAGACACAGCCACCCCAAAGTTTGGGACGCCTCTGTTTACAAGAACCTCGTTTACCGTACAAGTTCAATATCACAGAAAGTGAAAAATGGATAAAGAACTTGTGGTACTTACGTACAATGCAGTATCACTCAGCAATGAAATCTATGTCATCAGGCCCGTAGCAGCATAATGAGTGGATTCAGGTACGATGATTCTAACTGAAATAAGTCACACAGAAAAAGAAACATCATAAGATATCACTAATACACGGAATGTAAACTTGGCTACACAGGAACTGAATTCCAAACAGAACAGGGTCTCAAATTTAGAAAACCAACTTATGCTTGCTTAAGGGGAAAGGTGAGTTGGGGTGCTGCATAAAACCAGAGATTGAAATGAGCACAGATAAAGTTCCTTAAGCCAAATATGGAATAGACAAGAGCTACTCCTTGCTCAACGAAATGGACTCAACACCCCATATTAAACGCCTAAGAATGTACCTGACTAGTAAGTATCTTAAAACCTATGGATTGCTATGTCTCCAAAAGGGAATCAAGTGTGTGTACAGGGGCATAAACGCAGGAGTGATAGGATTGGAGAGGTTCGGTGAGCAAATGAAGACCCTTTGAAGTCATATTGCATGGTACCCATTCCACGGGTTTTAACTACCCAGGTTTAAGGTATTCTTCCTTCAGCTAAAACTTGCATGTGGAACCTAGAGTATGATCAACCATGTGATGGGGAGACGTGTTCAAATATGTCTCAGTTTTCGTACCCTGGTACTCGGGTGCAACATTCCAGACGCTTTACTAACACTCTCCCGACTTGGAGAGTCAGTCCCTTTAACCTCCTGTTTGGCCCAGTTTGCAATTTCTGTGGAAGATGAACAGGAATAGCGAGAACCAATGAGAGACTAGCTGAAGGTGTCTGGATGGGCAAATTTAACTCTCATTTCCCACCAGGAAGAGGAATTAACCAAAGGCTCAGCGTGCCATGCCAGAACCAGATTAGGGCCTGAAGACATCCTGCGGTGTTGCGGCCAGCTCACAAGAAAGCGAGTTGAAGAAAGGAGCTCAGGGGCACTGTAATTCACAAACCTGCAGAGTTATAAATGACAGCTATCGTCCAAAAATAGACTGAAGTAAGGCTGCCAAGAGGACTTGAAAGCGGGGCAGAATTGCAGGAAACCGATTTCAGGAGGTAGACTGGAATTGCATTGAAAGCATAGGAAAAGAGGCAGAACGTCCACAATGATGCACTTGGCCAAAAAGGGCGTATGCGTTTTTTCCTGAATATGTTCAGGAAAAAACGCATACGCACTTTTTGGCCAACCAAGCAAACTTGCAAAGGAAATCTGCACTACAATGAAGTCTCACTTCTCCCTGGTCAAAAGGGCCATCTGAAAAAAGTGTAAAATCCAGAAAGGCAGGACAGGCCATGGAGAACTGGGAGCCTTGTTATGCTGATGGGCGGGATGTAAATTGCCAACAGAAACTCGGGAGAAGTGTATGGTGTTTCCTGAAACATCGAAAAAACAAAACAACAGAGTCTAGGGCACTTCCACTTATGGTCCTATAGCTTAGGGAAATTAAAATCAAAAAGACACAGCCACCCCAAAGTTTGGGACGCCTCTGTTTACAAGAACCTCGTTTACCGTGCAAGTTCAATATCACAGAAAGTGAAAAATGGATAAAGAACTTGTGGTACTTACGTACAATGCAGTATCAATCAGCAATGAAATCTATGTCATCAGGCCCGTAGCAGCATAATGAGTGGATTCAGGTACGATGATTCTAACTGAAATAAGTCACACAGAAAAAGAAACATCATAAAATATCACTAATACACGGAATGTAAACTTGGCTACACAGGAACTGAATTCCAAAACAGAACAGGGTCTCAAATTTAGAAAACCAACTTATGCTTGCTTAAGGGGAAAGGTGAGTTGGAGTGCTGCATAAAACCAAAGATTGAAATGAGCACAGATAAATTTCCTTAAGCCAAATATGGAATAGACAAGAGCTACTCCTTGCTCAGCGAAATGGACTCAACACCCCATATTAAACGCCTAAGAATGTACGTGACTAGTAAGTATCTTAAAACCTATGGATTGCTATGTCTCCAAAAGAGAATCAAGCGTGTGTACAGGGGCATAAACACAGCAGTGAAAGGATTGGAGAGGTTCGGTGAGCAAGAGAAGACCCTTTGAAGTCATATTACATGGTACCCATTCCACGGGTTTCAACTACCCAGGTTTAAGGTATTCTTCCTTCAGCTAAAACATGCATGTGGAACCTAGAGTATGATCAACCATGTGATCGGGAGACGTGTTCAAATATGTCTCAGTTTTCATACCCTGGTACTCGGGTGCAACATTCCAGACGCTTTACTAACACTCTCCCGACTTGGAGAGTCAGTCCCTTTAACCTCCTGTTTGGCCCAGTTTGCAATTTCTGCGGAAGATGAACAGGAATAGCGAGAACCAATGAGAGACTAGCTGGAGGTGTCTGGACGGGCAAATTTAACTCTCATTTCCCACCAGGATGATGAATTAACCAAAGGCTCAGCATGCCGTGCCAGAACCAGATTAGGGCCTGAAGCCATCCTGCGGTGTTGCGGCCAGCTCAAAAGAAAGCGAGTTGAAGAAAGGAGCTCAGGGGCACTGTAATTCACAAACCTGCAGAGTTATAAATGACAGCTATCGTCCAAAAATAGACTGAAGTAAGGCTGCCAAGAGGACTTGAAAGCGGGGCAGAATTGCAGGAAACCGATTTCAGGAGGTAGACTGGAATTGCATTGAAAGCATAGGAAAAGAGGCAGAACGTCCACAATGATGCACTTGGCCAAAAAGTGCGTATGCGTTTTTTCCTGAATATATTCAGGAAAAAACGCATACGCACTTTTTGGCCAACCAAGCAAGCTTGCAAAGGAAATCTGCACTACAAAGAAGTCTCACTTCCCCCCGGTCAAAAGGGCCATCTGAAAAAGGTGTAAAATCCAGAAAGGCAGGACAGGCCATGGAGAACTGGGAGCTTTGTTATGCTGATGGGCGGGATGTAAATTGTCAACAGACACTCCTGAGAAGTGTATGGTGTTTCCTGAAACATCTAAAAAACAAAGCAACAGAGCCTAGGGCACTGCCACTTATGGTCCTATAGCTTAGGGAAATTTAAATCAAAAAGACACAGCCACCCAAAAGTTTGGGACTCCTCTGTTTACAAGAACCTCGTTTACTGTAAAAGTTCAATATCGCAGAAAGTGAAAAATGGATAAAGAAGTTGTGGTACTTACGTACAATGCAGTATCACTCAGCAATGAAATCTTTGTCATCAGGCCCGTAGCAGCTTAATGAGTGGATTCAGGTACGATGTTTCTAACTGAAATAAGTCACACAGAAAAAGAAACATCATAAGATATCATTAATACACGGAATGTAAACTTGGCTACACAGGAACTGAATTACAGAACAGAACAGGGTCTCAAACTTAGAAAACCAACTTATGCTTGCTTAAGGGTAAAGGTGAGTTGGGGTGCTGCATAAAACCAGAGATTGAAATGAGCACAGATAAAGTTCCTTAAGCCAAATATGGAATAGACAAGAGCTACTCCTTGCTCAACGAAATGGACTCAACACCCCATATTAAACGCCTAAGAATATACCTGACTTGTAAGTATCTTAAAACCGATGGATTGCTATGTCTCCGAAAGAGAATCAAGCATGTGTACAGGGGCATAAACGCAGCAGTGATAGGATTGGAGAGGTTTGGTGAGCAAATGAAGACCCTTTGAAGTCATATTGCATGGTACCCATTCCACGGGTTTCAACTACCCAGGTTTAAGGTATTCTTCCTTCAGCTAAAACATGCATGTGGAACCCAGAGTATGATCAACCATGTGATCGGGAGACGTGTTCAAATATGTCCCAGTTTTCGTACCCTGGTACTCGGGTGCAACATTCCAGACGCTTTACTAACACTCTCCCGACTTGGAGAGTCAGTCCCTTTAACCTCCTGTTTGGCCCAGTTTGCAATTTCTGCGGAAGATGAACAGGAATAGTGAGAACCAATGAGAGACTAGCTGGAGGTGTCTGGACGGGCAAATTTAACTCTCATTTCCCACCAGGAAGAGGAATTAACCAAAGGCTCAGCGTGCCGTGCCGGAACCAGATTAGGGGCTGAAGCCATCCTGCGGTGTTGCGGCCAGCTCAAAAGAAAGCGAGTTGAAGAAAGGAGCTCAGGGGCACTGTAATTCACAAACCTGCAGAGTTATAAATGACAGCTATCGTCCAAAAATAGACTGAAGTAAGGCTGCCAAGAGGACTTGAAAGCGGGGCAGAATTGCAGGAAACCGATTTCAGGAGGTAGACTGGAATTGCATTGAAAGCATAGGAAAAGAGGCAGAACGTCCACAATGATGCACTTGGCCAAAAAAGGCGTATGCGTTTTTTCCTGAATATATTCAGGAAAAAACGCATACGCCCTTTTTGGCCAACCACGCAAGCTTGCAAAGGAAATCTGCACTACAATGAAGTCTCACTTCCCCCCGGTCAAAAGGGCCATCTGAAAAAAGTGTAAAATCCAGAAAGGCAGGACAGGCCATGGAGAACTGGGAGCCTTGTTATGCTGATGGGCGGGATGTAAATTGCCAACAGACACTCAGGAGAAGTGTATGGTGTTTCCTGAAACATCTAAAAAACAAAGCAACAGAGCCTAGGGTACTTCCACTTATGGTCCTATAGCTTAGGGAAATTAAAATCAAAAAGACACAGCCACCCCAAAGTTTGGGATGCCTCTGTTTACAAGAACCTCGTTTACAGTACAAGTTCAACATCGCAGAAAGTGAAAAATGGATAAAGAAGTTGTGGTATTTACTTAAAAAGCAATATCACTCAGCAATGAAATCTGTGTCATCAGGCCCTTAGCAGCACAATGAGTGGATTTAGGTATGATGATTCTAACTGAAATAAGTCACACAGAAAAAGAAACATCATAAGATATCAGTAATACACGGAATGTAAACTTGGCTACACAGGAACTGAATTACAGAACAGAACAGGGTCTAAAATTTAGAAAACCAACTTATGCTTGCTTAAGGGTAAAGGTGAGTTGCGGTGCTGCATAAAACCAGAGATTGAAATGAGCACAGATAAAGTTCCTTAAGCCAAATATGGAATAGACAAGAGCTACTCCTTGCTCAACGAAATGGACTCAACACCGCATATTAAACGCCTAAGAATGTACCTGACTAGTAAGTATCTTAAAACCTATGGATTGCAATGTCTCCGAAAGAGAATCAAGCATGTGTACAGGGGCATAAACGCAGCAGTGATAGGTTTGGAGATGTTCGGTGAGCAAATGAAGACCCTTTGAAGTCATATTGCATGGTACCCATTCCACGGGTTTCAACTACCCAGGTTTAAGGTATTCTTCCTTCAGCTAAAACATGCATGTGGAACCTAGAGTATGATCAACCATGTGATCGGGAGACGTGTTCAAATATGTCTCAGTTTTCGTACCCTGGTACTCGGGTGCAACATTCCAGACGCTTTACTAACACTCTCCCCACTTGGAGAGTCAGTCCCTTTAACCTCCTGTTTGGCCCAGTTTGCAATTTCTGCGGAAGATGAACAGGAATAGCGAGAACCAATGAGAGACTAGCTGGAGGTGTCTGAACCGGCAAATTTAACTCTCATTTCCCACCAGGAAGAGGAATTAACCAAAGGCTCAGCGTGCCGTGCCAGAACCAGATTAGGGCTTGAAGCCATCCTGCGGTGTTGCGGCCAGCTCACAAGAAAGCGAGTTGAAGAAAGGAGCTCAGGGGCACTGTAATTCACAAACCTGCAGAGTTATAAATGACAGCTATCGTCCAAAAATAGACTGAAGTAAGGCTGCCAAGAGGACTTGAAAGCGGGGCAGAATTGCAGGAAACCGATTTCAGGAGGTAGACTGGAATTGCATTGAAAGCATAGGAAAAGAGGCAGAACGTCCACAATGATGCACTTGGCCAAAAAGGGCGTATGCGTTTTTTCCTGAATATATTCAGGAAAAAACGCATACGCCCTTTTTGGCCAACCAAGCAAGATTGCAAAGGAAATCTGCACTACAATGAAGTCTCACTTCCCCCCGGTCAAAAGGGCCATCTGAAAAAAGTGTAAAATCCAGAAAGGCAGGACAGGCCATGGAGAACTGGTAGCCTTGTTATGCTGATGGGCGGGATGTAAATTGCCAACAGACACTCGGGATAAGTGTATGGTGTTTCCTGAAACATCTAAAAAACAAAGCAACAGAGCCTAGGGCAATGCCACTTATGGTCCTATAGCTTAGGGAAATTAAAATCAAAAAGACACAGCCACCCCAAAGTTTGGGACGCCTCTGTTTACAAGAACCTCGTTTACAGTACAAGTTCAACATCGCAGAAAGTGAAAAATGGATAAAGAAGTTGTGGTACTTACGTACAATGCAGTATCACTCAGCAATGAAATCTATGTCATCAGGCCCGTAGCAGCATAATGAGTGGATTCAGGTACGATGATTCTAACTGAAATAAGTCACACAGAAAAAGAAACATCATAAGATATCACTAATACACGGAATGTAAACTTGGCTACACAGGAACTGCATTCCAAAACAGAACAGGGTCTCAAATTTAGAAAACCAACTTATGCTTGCTTAAGGGGAAAGGTGAGTTGGGGTGCTGCATAAAACCAGAGATTGAAATGAGCACAGATAAAGTTCCTTAAGCCAAATATGGAATAGACAAGAGCTACTCCTTGCTCAACGAAATGGACTCAACACCCCATATTAAACGCCTAAGAATGTACCTGACTAGAAAGTATCTTAAAACCTATGGATTGCTATGTCTCCAAAAGAGAATCAAGCTTGTGTACAGGGGCATAAACGCAGCAGTGATAGGATTGGAGAGGTTCGGTGAGCAAATGAAGACCCTTTGAAGTCATATTGCATGGTACCCATTACACGGGTCTCAACTCTCCAGGTTTAAAGTATTCTTCCTTCAGCTAAAACATGCATGTTGAACCCAGAGTATGATCAACCATGTGAACGGGAGACGTGTTCAAATATGTCTCAGTTTTCCTCCCCTGGTACTCGGGTGCAACATTCCAAACGCTTTACTAACACTCTCCCGACTTGGAGAGTCAGTGCCTTTAACCTCCTGTTTGGCCCAGTTTGCAATTTCTGCGGAAGATGAACAGGAATAGCGAGAACCAATGAGAGGCTAGCTGGAGGTGTCTGAACGGGCAAATTTAACTCTCATTTCCCACCAGGAAGAGGAATTAATCAAAGGCTCAGCATGACGGGCCGGAACCAGATTAGGGCCTGAAGCCATCCTGCGGTGTTGCGGCCAGGTCACAAGAAAGCGAGTTGAAGAAAGGAGCTCAGGGGCACTGTAATTCACAAACCTGCAGAGTTATAAATGACAGCTATCGTCCAAAAATAGACTGAAGTAAGGCTGCCAAGAGGACTTGAAAGCGGGGCAGAATTGCAGGAAACCGATTTCAGGAGGTAGACTGGAATTGCATTGAAAGCATAGGAAAAGAGGCAGAACGTCCACAATGATGCACTTGGCCAAAAAGGGCGTATGCGTTTTTTCCTGAATATATTCAGGAAAAAACGCATACGCCCTTTTTGGCCAACCAAGCAAGCTTGCAAAGGAAATCTGCACTACAATGAAGTCTCACTTCCCCCCGGTCAAAAGGGCCATCTGAAAAAAGTGTAAAATCCAGAAAGGCAGGACAGGCCATGGAGAACTGGGAGCCTTGTTATGCTGAAAGGCGGGATGTAAATTGCCAACAACCACTCGGGAGAAGTGTATGGTGTTTCCTGAAACATCTAAAAAACAAAGCAACAGAGCCTAGGGCACTTCCACTTATGGTCCTATAGCTTAGGGAATTTAAAATCAAAAAGACACAGCCACCCCAAAGTTTGGACCGGCTCTGTTTACAAGAACCTCGTTTACAGTACAAGTTCAACATCGCAGAAAGTGAAAAATGGATAAAGAAGTTGTGGTACTTACGTACAATGCAGTATCACTCAGCAATGAAATCTATGTCATCAGGCCCGTAGCAGCATAATGAGTGGATTCAGGTACGATGATTCTAACTGAAATAAGTCACACAGAAAAAGAAACATCATAAGATATCACTAATACACGGAATGTAAACTTGGCTACACAGGAACTGCATTCCAAAACAGAACAGGGTCTCAAATTTAGAAAACCAACTTATGCTTGCTTAAGGGGAAAGGTGAGTTGGGGTGCTGCATAAAACCAGAGATTGAAATGAGCACAGATAAAGTTCCTTAAGCCAAATATGGAATAGACAAGAGCTACTCCTTGCTCAACGAAATGGACTCAAAACCCCATATTAAACGCCTAAGAATGTACCTGACTAGTAAGTATCTTAAAACCTATGGATTGCTATGTCTCCGAAAGAGAATCAAGCATGTGTACAGGGGCATAAACGCAGCAGTGATAGGATTGGAGAGGTTCGGTGAGCAAATGACGACCCTTTGAAGTCATATTGCATGGTACCCATTACACGGGTCTCAACTCTCCAGGTTTAAGGTATTCTTCCTTCAGCTAAAACATGCATGTGGAACCCAGAGTATGATCAACCATGTGATCGGGAGACGTGTTCAAATATGTCTCAGTTTTCGTACCCTGGTACTCGGGTGCAACATTCCAGACGCTTTACTAACACTCTCCCGACTTGGAGAGTCAGTCCCTTTAACCTCCTGTTTGGCCCAGTTTGCAATTTCTGTGGAAGATGAACAGGAATAGCGAGAACCAATGAGAGACTAGCTGGAGGTGTCTGGATGGGCAAATTTAACTCTCATTTCCCACCAGGAAGAGGAATTAACCAAAGGCTCAGCGTGCCGTGCCGGAACCAGATTAGGGCCTGAAGCCATCCTGCGGTGTTGCGGCCAGCTCAAAAGAAAGCGAGTTGAAGAAAGGAGCTCAGGGGCACTGTAATTCACAAACCTGCAGAGTTATAAATGACAGCTATCGTCCAAAAATAGACTGAAGTAAGGCTGCCAAGAGGACTTGAAAGCGGGGCAGAATTGCAGGAAACCGATTTCAGGAGGTAGACTGGAATTGCATTGAAAGCATAGGAAAAGAGGCAGAACGTCCACAATGATGCACTTGGCCAAAAAGGGCGTATGCGTTTTTTCCTGAATATATTCAGGAAAAAACGCATACGCCCTTTTTGGCCAACCAAGCAAACTTGCAAAGGAAATCTGCACTACAATGAAGTCTCACTTCCCCCCGGTCAAAAGGGCCATCTGAAAAAAGTGTAAAATCCAGAAAGGCAGGACAGGCCATGGAGAACTGGGAGCCTTGTTATGCTGAATGGCGGGATGTAAATTGCCAACAGACACTCGGGAGAAGTGTATGGTGTTTCCTGAAACATCTAAAAAACAAAGCAACAGAGCCTAGGGCAATGCCACTTATGGTCCTATAGCTTAGGGAATTTAAAATCAAAAAGACACAGCCACCCCAAAGTTTGGAACGGCTCTGTTTACAAGAACCTCGTTTACAGTACAACTTCAACATTGCAGAAAGTGAAAAATGGATAAAGAAGTTGTGGTATTTACTTACAAAGCAATATCACTCAGCAATGAAATCTGTGTCATCAGGCCCTTAGCAGCACAATGAGTGGATTCAGGTATGATGATTCTAACTGAAATAAGTCACACAGAAAAAGAAACATCATAAGATATCAGTAATACACGGAATGTAAACTTGGCTACACAGGAACTGAATTACAGAACAGAACAGGGTCTCAAATTTAGAAAACCAACTTATGCTTGCTTAAGGGGAAAGGTGAGTTGGGGTGCTGCATAAAACCAGAGATTGAAATGAGCACAGATAAAGTTCCTTAAGCCAAATATGGAATAGACAAGAGCTACTCCTTGCTCAACGAAATGGACTCAACACCCCATATTAAACGCCTAAGAATGTACCTGACTAGTAAGTATCTTAAAACCTATGGATTGCTATGTCTCCGAAAGAGAATCAAGCATGTGTACAGGGGCATAAACGCAGCAGTGATAGGATTGGAGATGTTTGGTGAGCAAATGAAGACCCTTTGAAGTCATATTGCATGGTACCCATTCCACGGGTTTCAACTACCCAGGTTTTAGGTATTCTTCCTTCAGCTAAAACATGCATGTGGAACCCAGAGTATGATCAACCATGTGATCGGGAGACGTGTTCAAATATGTCTCAGTTTTCGTACCCTGGTACTCGGGTGCAACATTCCAGACGCTTTACTAACACTCTCCCGACTTGGAGAGTCAGTCCCTTTAACCTCCTGTTTGGCCCAGTTTGCAATTTCTGTGGAAGATGAACAGGAATAGCGAGAACCAATGAGAGACTAGCTGGAGGTGTCTGGATGGGCAAATTTAACTCTCATTTCCCACCAGGAAGAGGAATTAACCAAAGGCTCAGCGTGCCATGCCGGAAGAGATTAGGGCCTGAAGCCATCCTGCGGTATTGCGGCCAGCTCAAAAGAAAGCGAGTTGAAGAAAGGAGCTCAGGGGCACTGTAATTCACAAACCTGCAGAGTTATAAATGACAGCTATCGTCCAAAAATAGACTGAAGTAAGGCTGCCAAGAGGACTTGAAAGCGGGGCAGAATTGCAGGAAACCGATTTCAGGAGGTAGACTGGAATTGCATTGAAAGCATAGGAAAAGAGGCAGAACGTCCACAATGATGCACTTGGCCAAAAAGGGCGTATGCGTTTTTTCCTGAATATATTCAGGAAAAAACGCATACGCCCTTTTTGGCTAACCAAGCAAACTTGCAAAGGAAATCTGCACTACAATGAAGTCTCACTTCCCCCCGGTCAAAAGGGCCATCTGAAAAAAGTGTAAAATCCAGAAAGGCAGGACAGGCCATGGAGAACTGGGAGCCTTGTTATGCTGATGGGCGGGATGTAAATTGCCAACAGACACTCGGGATAAGTGTATGGTGTTTCCTGAAACATCTAAAAAACAAAGCAACAGAGCCTAGGGCACTTCCACTTATGGTCCTATAGCTTAGGGAAATTAAAATCAAAAAGACACAGCCACCCCAAAGTTTGGGACGCCTCTGTTTACAAGAACCTCGTTTACCATACAAGTTCAATATCACAGAAAGTGAAAAATGCATAAAGAACTTGTGGTACTTACGTACAATGCAGTATCACTCAGCAATGAAATCTATGTCATCAGGCCCATAGCAGCATAATGAGTAGATTCAGGTACGATGATTCTAACTGAAATAAGTCACACAGAAAAAGAAACATCATAAGATATCACTAATACACGGAATGTAAACTTGGCTACACAGGAACTGCATTCCAAAACAGAACAGGGTCTCAAATTTAGAAAACCAACTTATGCTTGCTTAAGGGGAAAGGTGAGTTGGGGTGCTGCATAAAACCAGAGATTGAAATGAGCACAGATAAAGTTCCTTAAGCCAAATATGGAATAGACAAGAGCTACTCCTTGCTCAACGAAATGGACTAAACACCGCATATTAAACGCCTAAGAATGTACCTGACTAGTAAGTATCTTAAAACCTATGGATTTCTATATCTCCGAAAGAGAATCAAGCATGTGTACAGGGGCATAAACGCAGCAGTGATAGGATTGGAGAGGTTCGGTGAGCAAATGAAGACCCTTTGAAGTCATATTGCATGGTACCCATTCCACGGGTTTCAACTACCCAGGTTTTAGGTATTCTTCCTTCAGCTAAAACATGCATGTGGAACCCAAGTATGATCAACCATGTGAACGGGAGACGTGTTCAAATATGTCTCAGTTTTCCTCCCCTGGTACTGGGGTGCAACATTCCAGATGCTTTACTAACACTCTCCCCACTTGGAGAGTCAGCGCCTTTAACCTCCTGTTTGGCCCAGTTTGCAATTTCTGTGGAAGATGAACAGGAATAGCGAGAACCAATGAGAGACTAGCTGGAGGTGTCTGGATGGGCAAATTTAACTCTCATTTCCCACCAGGAAGAGGAATTAACCAAAGGCTCAGCGTGCCGTGCCGGAACCAGATTAGGGCCTGAAGCCATCCTGCGGTGTTGCGGCCAGCTCAAAAGAAAGCGAGTTGAAGAAAGGAGCTCAGGGGCACTGTAATTCACAAACCTGCAGAGTTATAAATGACAGCTATCGTCCAAAAATAGACTGAAGTAAGGCTGCCAAGAGGACTTGAAAGCGGGGCAGAATTGCAGGAAACCGATTTCAGGAGGTAGACTGGAATTGCATTGAAAGCATAGGAAAAGAGGCAGAACGTCCACAATGATGCACTTGGCCAAAAAGGGCATATGCGTTTTTTCCTGAATATATTCAGGAAAAAACGCATACGCCCTTTTTGGCCAACCAAGCAAACTTGCAAAGGAAATCTGCACTACAATGAAGTCTCACTTCCCCCCGGTCAAAAGGGCCATCTGAAAAAAGTGTAAAATCCAGAAAGGCAGGACAGGCCATGGAGAACTGGGAGCCTTGTTATGCTGATGGGCGGGATGTAAATTGCCAACAGACACTCGGGAGAAGTGTATGGTGTTTCCTGAAACATCTAAAAAACAAAGCAACAGAGCCTAGGGCAATGCCACTTATGGTCCTATAGCTTAGGGAATTTAAAATCAAAAAGACACAGCCACCCCAAAGTTTGGAACGGCTCTGTTTACAAGAACCTCGTTTACAGTACAACTTCAACATCGCAGAAAGTGAAAAATGGATAAAGAAGTTGTGGTATTTACTTACAAAGCAATATCACTCAGCAATGAAATCTGTGTCATCAGGCCCTTAGCAGCACAATGAGTGGATTCAGGTATGATGATTCTAACTGAAATAAGTCACACAGAAAAAGAAACATCATAAGATATCAGTAATACACGGAATGTAAACTTGGCTACACAGGAACTGAATTACAGAACAGAACAGGGTCTCAAATTTAGAAAACCAACTTATGCTTGCTTAAGGGGAAAGGTGAGTTGGGGTGCTGCATAAAACCAGAGATTGAAATGAGCACAGATAAAGTTCCTTAAGCCAAATATGGAATAGACAAGAGCTACTCCTTGCTCAACGAAATGGACTCAACACCCCATATTAAACGCCTAAGAATGTACCTGACTAGTAAGTATCTTAAAACCTATGGATTGCTATGTCTCCGAAAGAGAATCAAGCATGTGTACAGGGGCATAAACGCAGCAGTGATAGGATTGGAGAGGTTCGGTGAGCAAATGACGACCCTTTGAAGTCATATTGCATGGTACCCATTACACGGGTCTCAACTCTCCAGGTTTAAGGTATTCTTCCTTCAGCTAAAACATGCATGTGGAACCCAGAGTATGATCAACCATGTGATCGGGAGACGTGTTCAAATATGTCTCAGTTTTCGTACCCTGGTACTCGGGTGCAACATTCCAGACGCTTTACTAACACTCTCCCGACTTGGAGAGTCAGTCCCTTTAACCTCCTGTTTGGCCCAGTTTGCAATTTCTGTGGAAGATGAACAGGAATAGCGAGAACCAATGAGAGACTAGCTGGAGGTGTCTGGATGGGCAAATTTAACTCTCATTTCCCACCAGGAAGAGGAATTAACCAAAGGCTCAGCGTGCCGTGCCGGAACCAGATTAGGGCCTGAAGCCATCCTGCGGTGTTGCGGCCAGCTCAAAAGAAAGCGAGTTGAAGAAAGGAGCTCAGGGGCACTGTAATTCACAAACCTGCAGAGTTATAAATGACAGCTATCGTCCAAAAATAGACTGAAGTAAGGCTGCCAAGAGGACTTGAAAGCGGGGCAGAATTGCAGGAAACCGATTTCAGGAGGTAGACTGGAATTGCATTGAAAGCATAGGAAAAGAGGCAGAACGTCCACAATGATGCACTTGGCCAAAAAGGGCGTATGCGTTTTTTCCTGAATATATTCAGGAAAAAACGCATACGCCCTTTTTGGCCAACCAAGCAAACTTGCAAAGGAAATCTGCACTACAATGAAGTCTCACTTCCCCCCGGTCAAAAGGGCCATCTGAAAAAAGTGTAAAATCCAGAAAGGCAGGACAGGCCATGGAGAACTGGGAGCCTTGTTATGCTGAATGGCGGGATGTAAATTGCCAACAGACACTCGGGAGAAGTGTATGGTGTTTCCTGAAACATCTAAAAAACAAAGCAACAGAGCCTAGGGCAATGCCACTTATGGTCCTATAGCTTAGGGAATTTAAAATCAAAAAGACACAGCCACCCCAAAGTTTGGAACGGCTCTGTTTACAAGAACCTCGTTTACAGTACAACTTCAACATTGCAGAAAGTGAAAAATGGATAAAGAAGTTGTGGTATTTACTTACAAAGCAATATCACTCAGCAATGAAATCTGTGTCATCAGGCCCTTAGCAGCACAATGAGTGGATTCAGGTATGATGATTCTAACTGAAATAAGTCACACAGAAAAAGAAACATCATAAGATATCAGTAATACACGGAATGTAAACTTGGCTACACAGGAACTGAATTACAGAACAGAACAGGGTCTCAAATTTAGAAAACCAACTTATGCTTGCTTAAGGGGAAAGGTGAGTTGGGGTGCTGCATAAAACCAGAGATTGAAATGAGCACAGATAAAGTTCCTTAAGCCAAATATGGAATAGACAAGAGCTACTCCTTGCTCAACGAAATGGACTCAACACCCCATATTAAACGCCTAAGAATGTACCTGACTAGTAAGTATCTTAAAACCTATGGATTGCTATGTCTCCGAAAGAGAATCAAGCATGTGTACAGGGGCATAAACGCAGCAGTGATAGGATTGGAGATGTTTGGTGAGCAAATGAAGACCCTTTGAAGTCATATTGCATGGTACCCATTCCACGGGTTTCAACTACCCAGGTTTTAGGTATTCTTCCTTCAGCTAAAACATGCATGTGGAACCCAGAGTATGATCAACCATGTGATCGGGAGACGTGTTCAAATATGTCTCAGTTTTCGTACCCTGGTACTCGGGTGCAACATTCCAGACGCTTTACTAACACTCTCCCGACTTGGAGAGTCAGTCCCTTTAACCTCCTGTTTGGCCCAGTTTGCAATTTCTGTGGAAGATGAACAGGAATAGCGAGAACCAATGAGAGACTAGCTGGAGGTGTCTGGATGGGCAAATTTAACTCTCATTTCCCACCAGGAAGAGGAATTAACCAAAGGCTCAGCGTGCCATGCCGGAAGAGATTAGGGCCTGAAGCCATCCTGCGGTATTGCGGCCAGCTCAAAAGAAAGCGAGTTGAAGAAAGGAGCTCAGGGGCACTGTAATTCACAAACCTGCAGAGTTATAAATGACAGCTATCGTCCAAAAATAGACTGAAGTAAGGCTGCCAAGAGGACTTGAAAGCGGGGCAGAATTGCAGGAAACCGATTTCAGGAGGTAGACTGGAATTGCATTGAAAGCATAGGAAAAGAGGCAGAACGTCCACAATGATGCACTTGGCCAAAAAGGGCGTATGCGTTTTTTCCTGAATATATTCAGGAAAAAACGCATACGCCCTTTTTGGCTAACCAAGCAAACTTGCAAAGGAAATCTGCACTACAATGAAGTCTCACTTCCCCCCGGTCAAAAGGGCCATCTGAAAAAAGTGTAAAATCCAGAAAGGCAGGACAGGCCATGGAGAACTGGGAGCCTTGTTATGCTGATGGGCGGGATGTAAATTGCCAACAGACACTCGGGAGAAGTGTATGGTGTTTCCTGAAACATCTAAAAAACAAAGCAACAGAGCCTAGGGCACTTCCACTTATGGTCCTATAGCTTAGGGAAATTAAAATCAAAAAGACACAGCCACCCCAAAGTTTGGGACGCCTCTGTTTACAAGAACCTCGTTTACCATACAAGTTCAATATCACAGAAAGTGAAAAATGCATAAAGAACTTGTGGTACTTACGTACAATGCAGTATCACTCAGCAATGAAATCTATGTCATCAGGCCCATAGCAGCATAATGAGTAGATTCAGGTACGATGATTCTAACTGAAATAAGTCACACAGAAAAAGAAACATCATAAGATATCACTAATACACGGAATGTAAACTTGGCTACACAGGAACTGCATTCCAAAACAGAACAGGGTCTCAAATTTAGAAAACCAACTTATGCTTGCTTAAGGGGAAAGGTGAGTTGGGGTGCTGCATAAAACCAGAGATTGAAATGAGCACAGATAAAGTTCCTTAAGCCAAATATGGAATAGACAAGAGCTACTCCTTGCTCAACGAAATGGACTAAACACCGCATATTAAACGCCTAAGAATGTACCTGACTAGTAAGTATCTTAAAACCTATGGATTTCTATATCTCCGAAAGAGAATCAAGCATGTGTACAGGGGCATAAACGCAGCAGTGATAGGATTGGAGAGGTTCGGTGAGCAAATGAAGACCCTTTGAAGTCATATTGCATGGTACCCATTCCACGGGTTTCAACTACCCAGGTTTTAGGTATTCTTCCTTCAGCTAAAACATGCATGTGGAACCCAAGTATGATCAACCATGTGAACGGGAGACGTGTTCAAATATGTCTCAGTTTTCCTCCCCTGGTACTGGGGTGCAACATTCCAGATGCTTTACTAACACTCTCCCCACTTGGAGAGTCAGCGCCTTTAACCTCCTGTTTGGCCCAGTTTGCAATTTCTGTGGAAGATGAACAGGAATAGCGAGAACCAATGAGAGACTAGCTGGAGGTGTCTGGATGGGCAAATTTAACTCTCATTTCCCACCAGGAAGAGGAATTAACCAAAGGCTCAGCGTGCCGTGCCGGAACCAGATTAGGGCCTGAAGCCATCCTGCGGTGTTGCGGCCAGCTCAAAAGAAAGCGAGTTGAAGAAAGGAGCTCAGGGGCACTGTAATTCACAAACCTGCAGAGTTATAAATGACAGCTATCGTCCAAAAATAGACTGAAGTAAGGCTGCCAAGAGGACTTGAAAGCGGGGCAGAATTGCAGGAAACCGATTTCAGGAGGTAGACTGGAATTGCATTGAAAGCATAGGAAAAGAGGCAGAACGTCCACAATGATGCACTTGGCCAAAAAGGGCATATGCGTTTTTTCCTGAATATATTCAGGAAAAAACGCATACGCCCTTTTTGGCCAACCAAGCAAACTTGCAAAGGAAATCTGCACTACAATGAAGTCTCACTTCCCCCCGGTCAAAAGGGCCATCTGAAAAAAGTGTAAAATCCAGAAAGGCAGGACAGGCCATGGAGAACTGGGAGCCTTGTTATGCTGATGGGCGGGATGTAAATTGCCAACAGACACTCGGGAGAAGTGTATGGTGTTTCCTGAAACATCTAAAAAACAAAGCAACAGAGCCTAGGGCAATGCCACTTATGGTCCTATAGCTTAGGGAATTTAAAATCAAAAAGACACAGCCACCCCAAAGTTTGGAACGGCTCTGTTTACAAGAACCTCGTTTACAGTACAACTTCAACATCGCAGAAAGTGAAAAATGGATAAAGAAGTTGTGGTATTTACTTACAAAGCAATATCACTCAGCAATGAAATCTGTGTCATCAGGCCCTTAGCAGCACAATGAGTGGATTCAGGTATGATGATTCTAACTGAAATAAGTCACACAGAAAAAGAAACATCATAAGATATCAGTAATACACGGAATGTAAACTTGGCTACACAGGAACTGAATTACAGAACAGAACAGGGTCTCAAATTTAGAAAACCAACTTATGCTTGCTTAAGGGGAAAGGTGAGTTGGGGTGCTGCATAAAACCAGAGATTGAAATGAGCACAGATAAAGTTCCTTAAGCCAAATATGGAATAGACAAGAGCTACTCCTTGCTCAACGAAATGGACTCAACACCCCATATTAAACGCCTAAGAATGTACCTGACTAGTAAGTATCTTAAAACCTATGGATTGCTATGTCTCCGAAAGAGAATCAAGCATGTGTACAGGGGCATAAACGCAGCAGTGATAGGATTGGAGATGTTTGGTGAGCAAATGAAGACCCTTTGAAGTCATATTGCATGGTACCCATTCCACGGGTTTCAACTACCCAGGTTTTAGGTATTCTTCCTTCAGCTAAAACATGCATGTGGAACCCAGAGTATGATCAACCATGTGATCGGGAGACGTGTTCAAATATGTCTCAGTTTTCGTACCCTGGTACTCGGGTGCAACATTCCAGACGCTTTACTAACACTCTCCCGACTTGGAGAGTCAGTCCCTTTAACCTCCTGTTTGGCCCAGTTTGCAATTTCTGTGGAAGATGAACAGGAATAGCGAGAACCAATGAGAGACTAGCTGGAGGTGTCTGGATGGGCAAATTTAACTCTCATTTCCCACCAGGAAGAGGAATTAACCAAAGGCTCAGCGTGCCATGCCGGAACCAGATTAGGGCCTGAAGCCATCCTGCGGTGTTGCGGCCAGCTCAAAAGAAAGCGAGTTGAAGAAAGGAGCTCAGGGGCACTGTAATTCACAAACCTGCAGAGTTATAAATGACAGCTATCGTCCAAAAATAGACTGAAGTAAGGCTGCCAAGAGGACTTGAAAGCGGGGCAGAATTGCAGGAAACCGATTTCAGGAGGTAGACTGGAATTGCATTGAAAGCATAGGAAAAGAGGCAGAACGTCCACAATGATGCACTTGGCCAAAAAGGGCGTATGCGTTTTTTCCTGAATATATTCAGGAAAAAACGCATACGCCCTTTTTGGCTAACCAAGCAAACTTGCAAAGGAAATCTGCACTACAATGAAGTCTCACTTCCCCCCGGTCAAAAGGGCCATCTGAAAAAAGTGTAAAATCCAGAAAGGCAGGACAGGCCATGGAGAACTGGGAGCCTTGTTATGCTGATGGGCGGGATGTAAATTGCCAACAGACACTCGGGAGAAGTGTATGGTGTTTCCTGAAACATCTAAAAAACAAAGCAACAGAGCCTAGGGCACTTCCACTTATGGTCCTATAGCTTAGGGAAATTAAAATCAAAAAGACACAGCCACCCCAAAGTTTGGGACGCCTCTGTTTACAAGAACCTCGTTTACCGTACAAGTTCAATATCACAGAAAGTGAAAAATGCATAAAGAACTTGTGGTACTTACGTACAATGCAGTATCACTCAGCAATGAAATCTATGTCATCAGGCCCATAGCAGCATAATGAGTAGATTCAGGTACGATGATTCTAACTGAAATAAGTCACACAGAAAAAGAAACATCATAAGATATCACTAATACACGGAATGTAAACTTGGCTACACAGGAACTGCATTCCAAAACAGAACAGGGTCTCAAATTTAGAAAACCAACTTATGCTTGCTTAAGGGGAAAGGTGAGTTGGGGTGCTGCATAAAACCAGAGATTGAAATGAGCACAGATAAAGTTCCTTAAGCCAAATATGGAATAGACAAGAGCTACTCCTTGCTCAACGAAATGGACTAAACACCGCATATTAAACGCCTAAGAATGTACCTGACTAGTAAGTATCTTAAAACCTATGGATTTCTATGTCTCCGAAAGAGAATCAAGCATGTGTACAGGGGCATAAACGCAGCAGTGATAGGATTGGAGAGGTTCGGTGAGCAAATGAAGACCCTTTGAAGTCATATTGCATGGTACCCATTCCACGGGTTTCAACTACCCAGGTTTTAGGTATTCTTCCTTCAGCTAAAACATGCATGTGGAACCCAAGTATGATCAACCATGTGAACGGGAGACGTGTTCAAATATGTCTCAGTTTTCCTCCCCTGGTACTGGGGTGCAACATTCCAGATGCTTTACTAACACTCTCCCCACTTGGAGAGTCAGCGCCTTTAACCTCCTGTTTGGCCCAGTTTGCAATTTCTGCGGAAGATGAACAGGAATAGTGAGAACCAATGAGAGACTAGCTGGAGGTGTCTGGACGGGCAAATTTAACTCTCATTTCTCACCAGGAAGAGGAAATAACCAAAGACTCAGCATGCCGTGCTGGATCCAGATTAGGGCCTGAAGCCATCCTGCGGTGTTGCGGCCAGGTCACAAGAAAGCGAGTTGAAGAAAGGAGCTCAGGGGCACTGTAATTCACAAACCTGCAGAGTTATAAATGACAGCTATCGTCCAAAAATAGACTGAAGTAAGGCTGCCAAGAGGACTTGAAAGCGGGGCAGAATTGCAGGAAACCGATTTCAGGAGGTAGACTGGAATTGCATTGAAAGCATAGGAAAAGAGGCAGAACGTCCACAATGATGCACTTGGCCAAAAAGGGCGTATGCGTTTTTTCCTGAATATATTCAGGAAAAAACGCATACGCCCTTTTTGGCCAACCAAGCAAGCTTGCAAAGGAAATCTGCACTACAATGAAGTCTCACTTCCCCCCGGTCAAAAGGGCCATCTGAAAAAATGGTAAAATCCAGAAAGGCAGGACAGGTCATGGAGAACTGGGAGCCTTGTTATGCTGAAGGGCGGGATGTAAATTGCCAACAACCACTCGGGAGAAGTGTATGGTGTTTCCTGAAACATCTAAAAAACAAAGCAACAGAACCTAGGGCACTTCCACTTATGGTCCTATAGCTTAGGGAATTTAAAATCTAAAAGACACAGCCACCCCAAAGTTTGGAACGGCTCTGTTTACAAGAACCTCGTTTACAGTACAACTTCAACATCGCAGAAAGTGAAAAATGGATAAAGAAGTTGTGGTATTTACTTACAAAGCAATATCACTCAGCAATGAAATCTGTGTCATCAGGCCCTTAGCAGCACAATGAGTGGATTCAGGTATGATGATTCTAACTGAAATAAGTCACACAGAAAAAGAAACATCATAAGATATCAGTAATACACGGAATGTAAACTTGGCTACACAGGAACTGAATTACAGAACAGAACAGGGTCTCAAATTTAGAAAACCAACTTATGCTTGCTTAAGGGGAAAGGTGAGTTGGGGTGCTGCATAAAACCAGAGATTGAAATGAGCACAGATAAAGTTCCTTAAGCCAAATATGGAATAGACAAGAGCTACTCCTTGCTCAACGAAATGGACTCAACACCCCATATTAAACGCCTAAGAATGTACCTGACTAGTAAGTATCTTAAAACCTATGGATTGCTATGTCTCCGAAAGAGAATCAAGCATGTGTACATGGGCATAAACGCAGCAGTGATAGGATTGGAGATGTTTGGTGAGCAAATGAAGACCCTTTGAAGTCATATTGCATGGTACCCATTCCACGGGTTTCAACTACCCAGGTTTTAGGTATTCTTCCTTCAGCTAAAACATGCATGTGGAACCCAGAGTATGATCAACCATGTGATCGGGAGACGTGTTCAAATATGTCTCAGTTTTCGTACCCTGGTACTCGGGTGCAACATTCCAGACGCTTTACTAACACTCTCCCGACTTGGAGAGTCAGTCCCTTTAACCTCCTGTTTGGCCCAGTTTGCAATTTCTGTGGAAGATGAACAGGAATAGCGAGAACCAATGAGAGACTAGCTGGAGGTGTCTGGATGGGCAAATTTAACTCTCATTTCCCACCAGGAAGAGGAATTAACCAAAGGCTCAGCGTGCCATGCCGGAACCAGATTAGGGCCTGAAGCCATCCTGCGGTGTTGCGGCCAGCTCAAAAGAAAGCGAGTTGAAGAAAGGAGCTCAGGGGCACTGTAATTCACAAACCTGCAGAGTTATAAATGACAGCTATCGTCCAAAAATAGACTGAAGTAAGGCTGCCAAGAGGACTTGAAAGCGGGGCAGAATTGCAGGAAACCGATTTCAGGAGGTAGACTGGAATTGCATTGAAAGCATAGGAAAAGAGGCAGAACGTCCACAATGATGCACTTGGCCAAAAAGGGCGTATGCGTTTTTTCCTGAATATATTCAGGAAAAAACGCATACGCCCTTTTTGGCTAACCAAGCAAACTTGCAAAGGAAATCTGCACTACAATGAAGTCTCACTTCCCCCCGGTCAAAAGGGCCATCTGAAAAAAGTGTAAAATCCAGAAAGGCAGGACAGGCCATGGAGAACTGGGAGCCTTGTTATGCTGATGGGCGGGATGTAAATTGCCAACAGACACTCGGGAGAAGTGTATGGTGTTTCCTGAAACATCTAAAAAACAAAGCAACAGAGCCTAGGGCACTTCCACTTATGGTCCTATAGCTTAGGGAAATTAAAATCAAAAAGACACAGCCACCCCAAAGTTTGGAACGGCTCTGTTTACAAGAACCTCATTTACAGTACAAGTTCAACATCGCAGTAAGTGAAAAATGGGTAAAGAAGTTGTGGTATTTACTTACAAAACAATATCACTCAGCAATGAAATCTGTGTCATCAGGCACTTAGCAGCACAATGAGTGGATTCAGGTATGATGATTCTAACTGAAATAAGTCACACAGAAAAAGAAACATCATAAGATATCAGTAATACATGGAATGGAAACTTGGCTACACAGGAACTGAATTACAGAACAGAACAGGGTCTCAAATTTAGAAAACCAACTTATGCTTGCTTAAGGGGAAAGGTGAGTTGGGGTGCTGCATAAAACCAGAGATTGAAATGAGCACAGATAAAGTTCCTTAAGCCAAATATGGAATAGACAAGAGCTACTCCTTGCTCAACGAAATGGACTCAACACCTCATATTAAACGCCTAAGAATGTACCTGACTAGTAAGTATCTTAAAACCTATGGATTGCTATGTCTCCGAAAGAGAATCAAGCATGTGTACAGGGGCATAAACGCAGCAGTGATAGGATTGGAGAGGTTCGGTGAGCAAATGAAGACCCTTTGAAGTCATATTGCATGGTACCCATTCCACGGGTTTCAACTACCCAGGTTTTAGGTATTCTTCCTTCAGCTAAAACATGCATGTGGAACCCAGAGTATGATCAACCATGTGATCGGGAGACGTGTTCAAATATGTTTCAGTTTTCCTCCCCTGGTACTCGGGTGCAACATTCCAGACGCTTTACTAACACTCTCCCCACTTGGAGAGTCAGCGCCTTTAACCTCCTGTTTGGCCCAGTTTGCAATTTCTGCGGAAGATGAACAGGAATAGCGAGAACCAATGAGAGGCTAGCTGGAGGTGTCTGGACGGGCAAATTTAACTCTCATTTCCCACCAGGAAGAGGAAATAACCAAAGGCTCAGCGTGCCGTACTGGAACCAGATTATGGCCTGAAGCCAACCTGCGGTGTTGCGGCCAGCTCAAAAGAAAGCGAGTTGAAGAAAGGAGCTCAGGGGCACTGTAATTCACAAACCTGCAGAGTTATAAATGACAGCTATCGTCCAAAAATAGACTGAAGTAAGGCTGCCAAGAGGACTTGAAAGCGGGGCAGAATTGCAGGAAACCGATTTCAGGAGGTAGACTGGAATTGCATTGAAAGCATAGGAAAAGAGGCAGAACGTCCACAATGATGCACTTGGCCAAAAAGGGCGTATGCGTTTTTTCCTGAATATATTCAGGAAAAAACGCATACGCCCTTTTTGGCCAACCAAGCAAGCTTGCAAAGGAAATCTGCACTACAATGAAGTCTCACTTCCCCCCCGTCAGAAGGGCCATCTGTAAAAAGTGTAAAATCCAGAAAGGTAAAAGGCCATTGAGAACTGGGAGCCTTGTTATGCTGATGGGCGGGATGTAAATTGCCAACAGACACTTGGGAGAAGTGTATGGTGTTTCCTGAAACATCTAAAAAACAAAGCAAGAGAGCCTAGGGCACTTCCACTTATGGTCCTATAGCTTAGGGAATTTAAAATCAAAAAGACACAGCCACCCCAAAGTTTCGAATGGCTCTGTTTACAAGAACCTCGTTTACAGTACAAGTTCAACATCGCAGAAAGTGAAAAATGGATAAAAAAGTTGTGGTATTTACTTACAAAGCAATATCACTCAGCAATGAAATCTGTGTCATCAGGCCCTTAGCAGCACAATGAGTGGATTCAGGTATGATGATTCTAACTGAAATAAGTCACACAGAAAAAGAAACATCATAAGATATCAGTAATACACGGAATGTAAACTTGGCTACACAGGAACTGAATTACAGAACAGAACAGGGTCTCAAATTTAGAAAACCAACTTATGCTTGCTTAAGGGGAAAGGTGAGTTGGGGTGCTGCATAAAACCAGAGATTGAAATGAGCACAGATAAAGTTCCTTAAGCCAAATATGGAATAGACAAGAGCTACTCCTTGCTCAAAGAATTGGACTCAACACCGCATATTAAACGCCTAAGAATGTACCTGACTAGTAAGTATCTTAAAACCTATGGATTGCTATGTCTCCGAAAGAGAATCAAGCATGTGTACAGGGGCATAAACGCAGCAGTGATAGGATTGGAGAGGTTCGGTGAGCAAATGAAGACCCTTTGAAATCATATTGCATGGTACCCATTACACGGGTCTCAACTCTCCAGGTTTAAGGTATTCTTCCTTCAGCTAAAACATGCATGTGGAACCCGGAGTATGATCAACCATGTGAACGGGAGACGTGTTCAAATATGTCTCAGTTTTCCTACCCTGGTACTCGGGTGCAACATTCCAGACGCTTTACTAACACTCTCCCGACTTGGAGAGTCAGTCCCTTTAACCTCCTGTTTGGCCCAGTTTGCAATTTCTGCGGAAGATGAACAGGAATAGCGAGAACCAATGAGAGACTAGTTGGAGGTGTCTGAACGGGCATATTTAACTCTCATTTCCCACCAGGAAGAGGAATTAACCAAAGGTTCAGCGTGCCGTGCCGGAACCAGATTAGGGCCTGAAGACATCCTGCGTTGTTGCGGCCAGGTCACAAGAAAGCGAGTTGAAGAAAGGAGCTCAGGGGCACTGTAATTCACAAACCTGCAGAGTTATAAATGACAGCTATCGTCCAAAAATAGACTGAAGTAAGGCTGCCAAGAGGACTCGAAAGCGGGGCAGAATTGCAGGAAACCGATTTCAGGAGGTAGATTGGAATTGCATTGAAAGCATAGGAAAAGAGGCAGAACGTCCACAATGATGCACTTGGCCAAAAAGGGCGTATGCGTTTTTTCCTGAATATATTCAGGAAAAAACGCATACGCCCTTTTTGGCCAACCAAGCAAACTTGCAAAGGAAATCTGCACTACAATGAAGTCTCACTTCCCCCGGTCAAAAGGGCCATCTGAAAAAAGTGTAAAATCCAGAAAGGCTGGACAGGCCATGGAGAACTGGGAGCCTTGTTATGCTGATGGGCGGGATGTAAATTGCCAACAGACACTCGGGAGAAGTGTATGGTGTTTCCTGAAACATCTAAAAAACAAAGCAACAGAGCCTAGGGCACTTCCACTTATGGTCCTATAGCTTAGGGAAATTAAAATCAAAAAGACACAGCCACCCCAAAGTTTGGGACGCCTCTGTTTACAAGAACCTCGTTTACCGTACAAGTTCAATATCACAGAAAGTGAAAAATAGATAAAGAACTTGTGGTACTTACGTACAATGCAGTATTACTCAGCAATGAAACCTATGTCATCAGGCCCGTAGCAGCATAATGAGTGGATTCAGGTATGATGATTCTAACTGAAATAAGTCACACAGAAAAAGAAACATCATAAGATATCAGTAATACACGGAATGTAAACTTGGCTACACAGGAACTGAATTACAGAACAGAACAGGGTCTCAAATTTAGAAAACCAACTTATGCTTGCTTAAGGGGAAAGGTGAGTTGGGGTGCTGCATAAAACCAGAGATTGAAATGAGCACAGATAAAGTTCCTTAAGCCAAATATGGAATAGACAAGAGCTACTCCTTGCTCAACGAAATGGACTCAACACCGCATATTAAACGCCTAAGAATGTACCTGACTAGTAAGTATCTTAAAACCTATAGATTGCTATGTCTCCGAAAGAGAATCAAGCATGTGTACAGGGGCATAAACGCAGCAGTGATAGGATTGGAGAGGTTCGGTGAGCAAATGAAGACCCTTTGAAGTCATATTGCATGGTACCCATTCCACGGGTTTCAACTACCCAGGTTTTAGGTATTCTTCCTTCAGCTAAAACATGCATGTGGAACCCAGAGTATGATCAACCATGTGATCGGGAGACGTGTTCAAATATGTCTCAGTTTTCCTCCCCTGGTACTCGGGTGCAACATTCCAGACGCTTTACTAACACTGTCCCCACTTGGAGAGTCAGCGCCTTTAACCTCCTGTTTGGCCCAGTTTGCAATTTCTGCGGAAGATGAACAGGAATAGCGAGAACCAATGAGAGACTAGCTGGAGGTGTCTGGACGGGCAAATTTAACTCTCATTTCCCACCAGGAAGAGGAAATAACCAAAGGCTCAGCGTGCGGTACCGGAATCAGATTAGGGCCTGAAGCCATCCTGCGGTGTTGCGGCCAGCTCAAAAGAAAGCGAGTTGAAGAAAGGAGCTCAGGGGCACTGTAATTCACAAACCTGCAGAGTTATAAATGACAGCTATCGTCCAAAAATAGACTGAAGTAAGGCTGCCAAGAGGACTTGAAAGCAGGGCAGAATTGCAGGAAACCGATTTCAGGAGGTAGACTGGAATTGCATTGAAAGCATAGGAAAAGAGGCAGAACGTCCACAATGATGCACTTGGCCAAAAAGGGCGTATGCGTTTTTTCCTGAATATATTCAGGAAAAAACGCATACGCCCTTTTTGGCCAACCAAGCAAGCTTGCAAAGGAAATCTGCACTACAATGAAGTCTCACTTCCCCCCGGTCAAAAGGGCCATCTGAAAAAAGTGTAAAATCCAGAAAGGCAGGACAGGCCATGGAGAACTGGGAGCCTTGTTATGCTGATGGGCGGGATGTAAATTGCCAACAACCACTCGGGAGAAGTGTATGGTGTTTCCTGAAACATCTAAAAAACAAAGCAACAGAACCTAGGGCACTTCCACTTATGGTCCTATAGCTTAGGGAAATTAAAATCAAAAAGACACAGCCACCCCAAAGTTTGGATCGGCTCTGTTTACAAGAACCTCGTTTACAGTACAAGTTCAACATCGCAGAAAGTGAAAAATGGATAAAGAAGTTGTGGTATTTACTTACAAAGCAATATCACTCAGCAATGAAATCTGTGTCATCAGGCCCTTAGCAGCACAATGAGTGGATTCAGGTATGATGATTCTAACTGAAATAAGTCACACAGAAAAAGAAACATCATAAGATATCAGTAATACACGGAATGGAAACTTGGCTACACAGGAACTGAATTACAGAACAGAACAGGGTCTCAAATTTCGAAAACCAACTTATGCTTGCTTAAGGGGAAAGGTGAGTTGGGGTGCTGCATAAAACCAGAGATTGAAATGAGCACAGATAAAGTTCCTTAAGCCAAATATGGAATAGACAAGAGCTACTCCTTGCTCAAAGAATTGGACTCAACACCGCATATTAAACGCCTAAGAATGTACCTGACTAGTAAGTATCTTAAAACCTATGGATTGCTATGTCTCCGAAAGAGAATCAAGCATGTGTACAGGGGCATAAACGCAGCAGTGATAGGATTGGAGAGGTTCGGTGAGCAAATGAAGACCCTTTGAAATCATATTGCATGGTACCCATTACACGGGTCTCAACTCTCCAGGTTTAAGGTATTCTTCCTTCAGCTAAAACATGCATGTGGAACCCGGAGTATGATCAACCATGTGAACGGGAGACGTGTTCAAATATGTCTCAGTTTTCCTACCCTGGTACTCGGGTGCAACATTCCAGACGCTTTACTAACACTCTCCCGACTTGGAGAGTCAGTCCCTTTAACCTCCTGTTTGGCCCAGTTTGCAATTTCTGCGGAAGATGAACAGGAATAGCGAGAACCAATGAGAGACTAGTTGGAGGTGTCTGAACGGGCATATTTAACTCTCATTTCCCACCAGGAAGAGGAATTAACCAAAGGTTCAGCGTGCCGTGCCGGAACCAGATTAGGGCCTGAAGACATCCTGCGTTGTTGCGGCCAGGTCACAAGAAAGCGAGTTGAAGAAAGGAGCTCAGGGGCACTGTAATTCACAAACCTGCAGAGTTATAAATGACAGCTATCGTCCAAAAATAGACTGAAGTAAGGCTGCCAAGAGGACTCGAAAGCGGGGCAGAATTGCAGGAAACCGATTTCAGGAGGTAGATTGGAATTGCATTGAAAGCATAGGAAAAGAGGCAGAACGTCCACAATGATGCACTTGGCCAAAAAGGGCGTATGCGTTTTTTCCTGAATATATTCAGGAAAAAACGCATACGCCCTTTTTGGCCAACCAAGCAAACTTGCAAAGGAAATCTGCACTACAATGAAGTCTCACTTCCCCCGGTCAAAAGGGCCATCTGAAAAAAGTGTAAAATCCAGAAAGGCTGGACAGGCCATGGAGAACTGGGAGCCTTGTTATGCTGATGGGCGGGATGTAAATTGCCAACAGACACTCGGGAGAAGTGTATGGTGTTTCCTGAAACATCTAAAAAACAAAGCAACAGAGCCTAGGGCACTTCCACTTATGGTCCTATAGCTTAGGGAAATTAAAATCAAAAAGACACAGCCACCCCAAAGTTTGGGACGCCTCTGTTTACAAGAACCTCGTTTACCGTACAAGTTCAATATCACAGAAAGTGAAAAATAGATAAAGAACTTGTGGTACTTACGTACAATGCAGTATTACTCAGCAATGAAACCTATGTCATCAGGCCCGTAGCAGCATAATGAGTGGATTCAGGTATGATGATTCTAACTGAAATAAGTCACACAGAAAAAGAAACATCATAAGATATCAGTAATACACGGAATGTAAACTTGGCTACACAGGAACTGAATTACAGAACAGAACAGGGTCTCAAATTTAGAAAACCAACTTATGCTTGCTTAAGGGGAAAGGTGAGTTGGGGTGCTGCATAAAACCAGAGATTGAAATGAGCACAGATAAAGTTCCTTAAGCCAAATATGGAATAGACAAGAGCTACTCCTTGCTCAACGAAATGGACTCAACACCGCATATTAAACGCCTAAGAATGTACCTGACTAGTAAGTATCTTAAAACCTATAGATTGCTATGTCTCCGAAAGAGAATCAAGCATGTGTACAGGGGCATAAACGCAGCAGTGATAGGATTGGAGAGGTTCGGTGAGCAAATGAAGACCCTTTGAAGTCATATTGCATGGTACCCATTCCACGGGTTTCAACTACCCAGGTTTTAGGTATTCTTCCTTCAGCTAAAACATGCATGTGGAACCCAGAGTATGATCAACCATGTGATCGGGAGACGTGTTCAAATATGTCTCAGTTTTCCTCCCCTGGTACTCGGGTGCAACATTCCAGACGCTTTACTAACACTGTCCCCACTTGGAGAGTCAGCGCCTTTAACCTCCTGTTTGGCCCAGTTTGCAATTTCTGCGGAAGATGAACAGGAATAGCGAGAACCAATGAGAGACTAGCTGGAGGTGTCTGGACGGGCAAATTTAACTCTCATTTCCCACCAGGAAGAGGAAATAACCAAAGGCTCAGCGTGCGGTACCGGAATCAGATTAGGGCCTGAAGCCATCCTGCGGTGTTGCGGCCAGCTCAAAAGAAAGCGAGTTGAAGAAAGGAGCTCAGGGGCACTGTAATTCACAAACCTGCAGAGTTATAAATGACAGCTATCGTCCAAAAATAGACTGAAGTAAGGCTGCCAAGAGGACTTGAAAGCAGGGCAGAATTGCAGGAAACCGATTTCAGGAGGTAGACTGGAATTGCATTGAAAGCATAGGAAAAGAGGCAGAACGTCCACAATGATGCACTTGGCCAAAAAGGGCGTATGCGTTTTTTCCTGAATATATTCAGGAAAAAACGCATACGCCCTTTTTGGCCAACCAAGCAAGCTTGCAAAGGAAATCTGCACTACAATGAAGTCTCACTTCCCCCCGGTCAAAAGGGCCATCTGAAAAAAGTGTAAAATCCAGAAAGGCAGGACAGGCCATGGAGAACTGGGAGCCTTGTTATGCTGATGGGCGGGATGTAAATTGCCAACAACCACTCGGGAGAAGTGTATGGTGTTTCCTGAAACATCTAAAAAACAAAGCAACAGAACCTAGGGCACTTCCACTTATGGTCCTATAGCTTAGGGAAATTAAAATCAAAAAGACACAGCCACCCCAAAGTTTGGATCGGCTCTGTTTACAAGAACCTCGTTTACAGTACAAGTTCAACATCGCAGAAAGTGAAAAATGGATAAAGAAGTTGTGGTATTTACTTACAAAGCAATATCACTCAGCAATGAAATCTGTGTCATCAGGCCCTTAGCAGCACAATGAGTGGATTCAGGTATGATGATTCTAACTGAAATAAGTCACACAGAAAAAGAAACATCATAAGATATCAGTAATACACGGAATGGAAACTTGGCTACACAGGAACTGAATTACAGAACAGAACAGGGTCTCAAATTTCGAAAACCAACTTATGCTTGCTTAAGGGGAAAGGTGAGTTGGGGTGCTGCATAAAACCAGAGATTGAAATGAGCACAGATAAAGTTCCTTAAGCCAAATATGGAATAGACAAGAGCTACTCCTTGCTCAATGAAATGGACTCAACACCCCATATTAAACGCCTAAGAATGTACCTGACTAGTAAGTATCTTAAAACCTATGGATTGCTATGTCTCCGAAAGAGAATCAAGCATGTGTACAGGGGCATAAACGCAGCAGTGATAGGATTGGAGAGGTTCGGTGAGCATATGAAGACCCTTTGAAGTCATATTGCATGGTACCCATTACACGGGTCTCAACTCTCCAGGTTTAAGGTATTCTTCCTTCAGCTAAAACATGCATGTGGAACCCAGAGTATGATCAACCATGTGAACGGGAGACGTGTTCAAATATATCTCAGTTTTCCACCCCTGGTACTCGGGTGCAACATTCCAGACGCTTTACTAACACTCTCCCCACTTGGAGAGTCAGTCCCTTTAACTTCCTGTTTGGCCCAGTTTGCAATTTCTGCGGAAGATGAACAGGAATAGCGAGAACCAATGAGAGGCTAGCTGGAGGTATCTGGACGGGCAAATTTAACTCTCATTTCCCACCAGGAAGAGGAATTAACCAAAGGCTCAGCGTGCCGTGCCGGATCCAGATTAGGGCCTGAAGCCATCCTGCGGTGTTGCGGCCAGGTCACAAGAAAGCGAGTTGAAGAAAGGAGCTCAGGGGCACTGTAATTCACAAACCTGCAGAGTTATAAATGACAGCTATCGTCCAAAAATAGACTGAAGTAAGGCTGCCAAGAGGACTTGAAAGCGGGGCAGAATTGCAGGAAACCGATTTCAGGAGGTAGACTGGAATTGCATTGAAAGCATAGGAAAAGAGGCAGAACGTCCACAATGATGCACTTGGCCAAAAAGGGCGTATGCGTTTTTTCCTGAATATATTCAGGAAAAAACGCATACGCCCTTTTTGGCCAACCAAGCAAGCTTGCAAAGGAAATCTGCACTACAATGAATTCTCACTTTCCCCCGGTCAAAAGGGCCATCTGAAAAAAGTGTAAAATCCAGAAAGGCAGGACAGGCCATTGAGAACTGGGAGCCTTGTTATGCTGATGGGCGGGATGTAAATTGCCAAGAACCACTTGGGAGAAGTGTATGGTGTTTCCTGAAACAACTAAAAAACAAAGCAACAGAGCCTAGGGCACTTCCACTTATGGTCCTATAGCTTAGGGAAATTAAAATCAAAAAGACACAGCCACCCCAAAGTTTGGAACGGCTCTGTTTACAAGAACCTCGTTTACAGTACAAGTTCAACATCGCAGAAAGTGAAAAATGGATAAAGAAGTTGTGGTATTTACTTACAAAGCAATATCACTCAGCAATGAAATCTGTGTCATCAGGCCCTTAGCAGCACAATGAGTGGATTCAGGTATGATGATTCTAACTGAAATAAGTCACACAGAAAAAGAAACATCATAAGATATCAGTAATACACGGAATGGAAACTTGGCTACACAGGAAATGAATTACAGAAGAGAACAGGGTCTCAAATTTAGAAAACCAACTTATGCTTGCTTAAGGGGAAAGGTGAGTTGGGGTGCTGCATAAAACCAGAGATTGAAATGAGCACAGATAAAGTTCCTTAAGCCAAATATGGAATAGACAAGAGCTACTCCTTGCTCAACGAAATGGACTCAACACCGCATATTAAACGCCTAAGAATGTACCTGACTAGTAAGTATCTTAAAACCTATGGATTGCTATGTCTCCGAAAGAGAATCAAGCATGTGTACAGGGGCATAAACGCAGCAGTGATAGGATTGGAGAGGTTCGTGAGCAAATGAAGACCCTTTGAAGTCATATTGCATGGTACCCATTCCACGGGTTTCAACTACCCAGGTTTTAGGTATTCTTCCTTCAGCTAAAACATGCATGTGGAACCCAAGTATGATCAACCATGTGAACGGGAGACGTGTTCAAATATGTCTCAGTTTTCTTCCCCTGGTACTCGGGTGCAACATTCCAGACGCTTTACTAACAATCTCCCGACTTGGAGAGTCAGTCCCTTTAACCTCCTGTTTGGCCCAGTTTGCAATTTCTGCGGAAGATGAACAGGAATAGCGAGAACCAATGAGAGGCTAGCTGGAGGTGTCTGGACGGGCAAATTCAACTCTCATTTCCCACCAGGAAGAGGAATTAACCAAAGGCTCAGCATGCCGGGCCGGAACCAGATTAGGGCCTGAAGCCATCCTGCGGTGTTGCGGCCAGGTCACAAGAAAGCGAGTTGAAGAAAGGAGCTCAGGGGCACTGTAATTCACAAACCTGCAGAGTTATAAATGACAGCTATCGTCCAAAAATAGACTGAAGTAAGGCTGCCAAGAGGACTTGAAAGCGGGGTAGAATTGCAGGAAACCGATTTCAGGAGGTAGACTGGAATTGCATTGAAAGCATAGGAAAAGAGGCAGAACGTCCACAATGATGCACTTGGCCAAAAAGGGCGTATGCGTTTTTTCCTGAATATATTCAGGAAAAAACGCATACGCCCTTTTTGGCCAACCAAGCAAGCTTGCAAAGGAAATCTGCAGTACAATGAAGTCTCACTTCCCCCTGGTCAAAAGGGCCATCTGAAAAAAGTGTAAACTCCAGAAAGGCAGGACAGGCCATGGAGAACTGGGAGCCTTGTTATGCTGATGGGCGGGATGTAAATTGCCAACAACCACTCGGGAGAAGTGTATGGTGTTTCCTGAAACATCTAAAAAACAAAGCAACAGAGCCTAGGGCACTTCCACTTATGGTCCTATAGATTAGGGAATTTAAAATCAAAAAGACACAGCCACCCCAAAGTTTGGATCGGCTCTGTTTACAAGAACCTCGTTTACAGTACAAGTTCAACATCGCAGAAAGTGAAAAATGGATAAAGAAGTTGTGGTATTTACTTACAAAGCAATATCACTCAGCAATGAAATCTGTGTCATCAGGCCCTTAGCAGCACAATGAGTGGATTCAGGTATGATGATTCTAACTGAAATAAGTCACACAGAAAAAGAAACATCATAAGATATCAGTAATACACGGAATGTAAACTTGGCTACACAGGAACTGAATTACAGAACAGAACAGGGTCTCAAATTTCGAAAACCAACTTATGCTTGCTTAAGGGGAAAGGTGAGTTGGGGTGCTGCATAAAACCAGAGATTGAAATGAGCACAGATAAAGTTCCTTAAGCCAAATATGGAATAGACAAGAGCTACTCCTTGCTCAACGAAATGGACTCAACACCGCATATTAAACGCCTAAGAATGTACCTGACTAGTAAGTATCTTAAAACCTATGGATTGCTATGTCTCCGAAAGAGAATCAAGCATGTGTACAGGGGCATAAACGCAGCAGTGATAGGATTGGAGAGGTTCGGTGAGCAAATGAAGACCCTTTGAAGTCATATTGCATGGTACCCATTCCACGGGTTTCAACTACCCAGGTTTAAGGTATTCTTCCTTCAGCTAAAACATGCATGTGGAACCTAGATTATGATCAACCATGTGATGGGGAGACGTGTTCAAATACGTCTCAGTTTTCGTACCCTGGTACTCGGGTGCAACATTCCAGACGCTTTACTAACACTCTCCCGACTTGGAGAGTCAGTCCCTTTAACTTCCTGTTTGGCCCAGTTTGCAATTTCTGCAGAAGATGAACAGGAATAGCGAGAACCAATGAGAGGCTAGCTGGAGGTATCTGGACGGGCAAATTTAACTCTCATTTCCCACCAGGAAGAGGAATTAACCAAAGGCTCAGCGTGCCGTGCCGGATCCAGATTAGGGCCTGAAGCCATCCTGCGGTGTTGCGGCCAGGTCACAAGAAAGCGAGTTGAAGAAAGGAGCTCAGGGGCACTGTAATTCACAAACCTGCAGAGTTATAAATGACAGCTATCGTCCAAAAATAGACTGAAGTAAGGCTGCCAAGAGGACTTGAAAGCGGGGCAGAATTGCAGGAAACCGATTTCAGGAGGTAGACTGGAATTGCATTGAAAGCATAGGAAAAGAGGCAGAACGTCCACAATGATGCACTTGGCCAAAAAGGGCGTATGCGTTTTTTCCTGAATATATTCAGGAAAAAACGCATACGCCCTTTTTGGCCAACCAAGCAAGCTTGCAAAGGAAATCTGCACTACAATGAATTCTCACTTTCCCCCGGTCAAAAGGGCCATCTGAAAAAAGTGTAAAATCCAGAAAGGCAGGACAGGCCATTGAGAACTGGGAGCCTTGTTATGCTGATGGGCGGGATGTAAATTGCCAAGAACCACTTGGGAGAAGTGTATGGTGTTTCCTGAAACAACTAAAAAACAAAGCAACAGAGCCTAGGGCACTTCCACTTATGGTCCTATAGCTTAGGGAAATTAAAATCAAAAAGACACAGCCACCCCAAAGTTTGGAACGGCTCTGTTTACAAGAACCTCGTTTACAGTACAAGTTCAACATCGCAGAAAGTGAAAAATGGATAAAGAAGTTGTGGTATTTACTTACAAAGCAATATCACTCAGCAATGAAATCTGTGTCATCAGGCCCTTAGCAGCACAATGAGTGGATTCAGGTATGATGATTCTAACTGAAATAAGTCACACAGAAAAAGAAACATCATAAGATATCAGTAATACACGGAATGGAAACTTGGCTACACAGGAAATGAATTACAGAAGAGAACAGGGTCTCAAATTTAGAAAACCAACTTATGCTTGCTTAAGGGGAAAGGTGAGTTGGGGTGCTGCATAAAACCAGAGATTGAAATGAGCACAGATAAAGTTCCTTAAGCCAAATATGGAATAGACAAGAGCTACTCCTTGCTCAACGAAATGGACTCAACACCGCATATTAAACGCCTAAGAATGTACCTGACTAGTAAGTATCTTAAAACCTATGGATTGCTATGTCTCCGAAAGAGAATCAAGCATGTGTACAGGGGCATAAACGCAGCAGTGATAGGATTGGAGAGGTTCGTGAGCAAATGAAGACCCTTTGAAGTCATATTGCATGGTACCCATTCCACGGGTTTCAACTACCCAGGTTTTAGGTATTCTTCCTTCAGCTAAAACATGCATGTGGAACCCAAGTATGATCAACCATGTGAACGGGAGACGTGTTCAAATATGTCTCAGTTTTCTTCCCCTGGTACTCGGGTGCAACATTCCAGACGCTTTACTAACAATCTCCCGACTTGGAGAGTCAGTCCCTTTAACCTCCTGTTTGGCCCAGTTTGCAATTTCTGCGGAAGATGAACAGGAATAGCGAGAACCAATGAGAGGCTAGCTGGAGGTGTCTGAACGGGCAAATTCAACTCTCATTTCCCACCAGGAAGAGGAATTAACCAAAGGCTCAGCATGCCGGGCCGGAACCAGATTAGGGCCTGAAGCCATCCTGCGGTGTTGCGGCCAGGTCACAAGAAAGCGAGTTGAAGAAAGGAGCTCAGGGACACTGTAATTCACAAACCTGCAGAGTTATAAATGACAGCTATCGTCCAAAAATAGACTGAAGTAAGGCTGCCAAGAGGACTTGAAAGCGGGGCAGAATTGCAGGAAACCGATTTCAGGAGGTAGACTGGAATTGCATTGAAAGCATAGGAAAAGAGGCAGAACGTCCACAATGATGCACTTGGCCAAAAAGGGCGTATGCGTTTTTTCCTGAATATATTCAGGAAAAAACGCATACGCCCTTTTTGGCCAACCAAGCAAGCTTGCAAAGGAAATCTGCAGTACAATGAAGTCTCACTTCCCCCTGGTCAAAAGGGCCATCTGAAAAAAGTGTAAACTCCAGAAAGGCAGGACAGGCCATGGAGAACTGGGAGCCTTGTTATGCTGATGGGCGGGATGTAAATTGCCAACAACCACTCGGGAGAAGTGTATGGTGTTTCCTGAAACATCTAAAAAACAAAGCAACAGAGCCTAGGGCACTTCCACTTATGGTCCTATAGCTTAGGGAATTTAAAATCAAAAAGACACAGCCACCCCAAAGTTTGGATCGGCTCTGTTTACAAGAACCTCGTTTACAGTACAAGTTCAACATCGCAGAAAGTGAAAAATGGATAAAGAAGTTGTGGTATTTACTTACAAAGCAATATCACTCAGCAATGAAATCTGTGTCATCAGGCCCTTAGCAGCACAATGAGTGGATTCAGGTATGATGATTCTAACTGAAATAAGTCACACAGAAAAAGAAACATCATAAGATATCAGTAATACACGGAATGTAAACTTGGCTACACAGGAACTGAATTACAGAACAGAACAGGGTCTCAAATTTCGAAAACCAACTTATGCTTGCTTAAGGGGAAAGGTGAGTTGGGGTGCTGCATAAAACCAGAGATTGAAATGAGCACAGATAAAGTTCCTTAAGCCAAATATGGAATAGACAAGAGCTACTCCTTGCTCAACGAAATGGACTCAACACCGCATATTAAACGCCTAAGAATGTACCTGACTAGTAAGTATCTTAAAACCTATGGATTGCTATGTCTCCGAAAGAGAATCAAGCATGTGTACAGGGGCATAAACGCAGCAGTGATAGGATTGGAGAGGTTCGTGAGCAAATGAAGACCCTTTGAAGTCATATTGCATGGTACCCATTCCACGGGTTTCAACTACCCAGGTTTTAGGTATTCTTCCTTCAGCTAAAACATGCATGTGGAACCCAAGTATGATCAACCATGTGAACGGGAGACGTGTTCAAATATGTCTCAGTTTTCTTCCCCTGGTACTCGGGTGCAACATTCCAGACGCTTTACTAACACTCTCCCGACTTGGAGAGTCAGTCCCTTTAACCTCCTGTTTGGCCCAGTTTGCAATTTCTGCGGAAGATGAACAGGAATAGCGAGAACCAATGAGAGGCTAGCTGGAGGTGTCTGGACGGGCAAATTCAACTCTCATTTCCCACCAGGAAGAGGAATTAACCAAAGGCTCAGCATGCCGGGCCGGAACCAGATTAGGGCCTGAAGCCATCCTGCGGTGTTGCGGCCAGGTCACAAGAAAGCGAGTTGAAGAAAGGAGCTCAGGGGCACTGTAATTCACAAACCTGCAGAGTTATAAATGACAGCTATCGTCCAAAAATAGACTGAAGTAAGGCTGCCAAGAGGACTTGAAAGCGGGGCAGAATTGCAGGAAACCGATTTCAGGAGGTAGACTGGAATTGCATTGAAAGCATAGGAAAAGAGGCAGAACGTCCACAATGATGCACTTGGCCAAAAAGGGCGTATGCGTTTTTTTCCTGAATATATTCAGGAAAAAACGCATACGCCCTTTTTGGCCAACCAAGCAAGCTTGCAAAGGAAATCTGCACTACAATGAAGTCTCACTTCCCCCCGGTCAAAAGGGCCATCTGAAAAAAGTGTAAAATCCAGAAAGGCAGGACAGGCCATGGAGAACTGGGAGCCTTGTTATGCTGATGGGCGGGATGTAATTTGCCAAAAACCACTCAGGAGAAGTGTATGGTGTTTCCTGAAACATCTAAAAAACAAAGCAACAGAACCTAGGGCACTTCCACTTATGGTCCTATAGCTTAGGGAAATTAAAATGAAAAAGACACAGCCACCCCAAAGTTTGGAACGGCTCTGTTTACAAGAACCTCGTTTACAGTACAAGTTCAACATCGCAGAAAGTGAAAAATGGATAAAGAAGTTGTGGTATTTACTTACAAAGCAATATCACTCAGCAATGAAATCTGTGTCATCAGGCCCTTAGCAGCACAATGAGTGGATTCAGGTATGATGATTCTAACTGAAATAAGTCACACAGAAAAAGAAACATCATAAGATATCACTAATACACGGAATGTAAACTTGGCTACACAGGAACTGCATTCCAAAACAGAACAGGGTCTCAAATTTAGAAAACCAACTTATGCTTGCTTAAGGGGAAAGGTGAGTTGGGGTGCTGCATAAAACCAGAGATTGAAATGAGCACAGATAAAGTTCCTTAAGCCAAATATGGAATAGACAAGAGCTACTCCTTGCTCAACGAAATGGACTCAAAACCCCATATTAAACGCCTAAGAATGTACCTGACTAGTAAGTATCTTAAAACCTATGGATTGCTATGTCTCTAAAAGAGAATCAAGCGTGTGTACAGGGGCATAAACGCAGCAGTGATAGGATTGGAGAGGTTCGGGGAGCAAATGAAGACCCTTTGAAGTCATATTGCATGGTACCCATTACACGGGTCCCAACTCTCCAGGTTTAAGGTATTCTTCCTTCAGCTAAAACATGCATGTGGAACCCAGAGTATGATCAACCATGTGAACGGGAGACGTGTTCAAATATGTCTCAGTTTTCCTCCCCTGGTACTCGGGTGCAACATTCCAGACGCTTTACTAACACTCTCCCGACTTGGAGAGTCAGTCCCTTTAACCTCCTGTTTGGCCCAGTTTGCAATTTCTGCGGAAGATGAACAGGAATAGCGAGAACCAATGAGAGGCTAGCTGGAGGTGTCTGGACGGGCAAATTCAACTCTCATTTCCCACCAGGAAGAGGAATTAACCAAAGGCTCAGCATGCCGGGCCGGAACCAGATTAGGGCCTGAAGCCATCCTGCGGTGTTGCGGCCAGGTCACAAGAAAGCGAGTTGAAGAAAGCAACTCAGGGGCACTGTAATTCACAAACCTGCAGAGTTATAAATGACAGCTATCGTCCAAAAATAGACTGAAGTAAGGCTGCCAAGAGGACTTGAAAACGGGGCAGAATTGCAGGAAACCGATTTCAGGAGGTAGACTGGAATTGCATTGAAAGCATAGGAAAAGAGGCAGAACGTCCACAATGATGCACTTGGCCATAAAGGGCGTATGCGTTTTTTCCTGAATATATTCAGGAAAAAACGCATACGCCCTTTTTGGCCAACCAAGCAAGCTTGCAAAGGAAATCTGCACTACAATGAAGTCTCACTTCCCCCTGGTCAAAAGGGCCATCTGAAAGAAGTGTAAAATCCAGAAAGGCAGGACAGGCCATGGAGAACTGGGAGCCTTGTTATGCTGATGGGCGGGATGTAAATTGCCAAGAACCACTTGGGAGAAGTGTATGGTGTTTCCTGAAACATCTAAAAAACAAAGCAACAGAGCCTAGGGCACTTCCACTTATGGTCCTATAGCTTAGGGAATTTAAAATCAAAAAGACACAGCCACCCCAAAGTTTGGAACGGCTCTGTTTACAAGAACCTCGTTTACAGTACAAGTTCAACATCGCAGAAAGTGAAAAATGGATAAAAAAGTTGTGGTATTTACTTAAAAAGCAATATCACTCAGCAATGAAATCTGTGTCATCAGGCCCTTAGCAGCACAATGAGTGGATTCAGGTATGATGATTCTAACTGAAATAAGTCACACAGAAAAAGAAACATCATAAGATATCAGTAATACACGGAATGTAAACTTGGCTACACAGGAACTGAATTACAGAACAGAACAGGGTCTCAAATTTTGAAAACCAACTTATGCTTGCTTAAGGGGAAAGGTGAGTTGGGGTGCTGCATAAAACCAGAGATTGAAATGAGCACAGATAAAGTTCCTTAAGCCAAATATGGAATAGACAAGAGCTACTCCTTGCTCAACGAAATGGACTCAACACCGCATATTAAACGCCTAAGAATGTACCTGACTAGTAAGTATCTTAAAACCTATGGATTGCTATGTCTCCGAAAGAGAATCAAGCATGTGTACAGGGGCATAAACGCAGCAGTGATAGGATTGGAGAGATTCGGTAAGCAAATGAAAACCCTTTGAAGTCATATTGCATGGTACCCATTCCACGGGTTTCAACTACCCAGGTTTTAGGTATTCTTCCTTCAGCTAAAACATGCATGTGGAACCCAAGTATGATCAACCATGTGAACGGGAGACGTGTTCAAATATGTCTCAGTTTTCTTCCCCTGGTACTCGGGTGCAACATTCCAGACGCTTTACTAACACTCTCCCGACTTGGAGAGTCAGTCCCTTTAACCTCCTGTTTGGCCCAGTTTGCAATTTCTGCGGAAGATGAACAGGAATAGCGAGAACCAATGAGAGGCTAGCTGGAGGTGTCTGGACGGGCAAATTCAACTCTCATTTCCCACCAGGAAGAGGAATTAACCAAAGGCTCAGCATGCCGGGCCGGAACCAGATTAGGGCCTGAAGCCATCCTGCGGTGTTGCGGCCAGGTCACAAGAAAGCGAGTTGAAGAAAGCAACTCAGGGGCACTGTAATTCACAAACCTGCAGAGTTATAAATGACAGCTATCGTCCAAAAATAGACTGAAGTAAGGCTGCCAAGAGGACTTGAAAACGGGGCAGAATTGCAGGAAACCGATTTCAGGAGGTAGACTGGAATTGCATTGAAAGCATAGGAAAAGAGGCAGAATGTCCACAATGATGCACTTGGCCAAAAAGGGCGTATGCGTTTTTTCCTGAATATATTCAGGAAAAAACGCATACGCCCTTTTTGGCCAACCAAGCAAGCTTGCAAAGGAAATCTGCACTAAAATGAAGTCTCACTTCCCCCTGGTCAAAAGGGCCATCTGAAAAAAGTGTAAAATCCAGAAAGGCAGGACAGGCCATGGAGAACTGGGAGCCTTGTTATGCTGATGGGCGGGATGTAAATTGCCAACAACCACTCGGGAGAAGTGTATGGTGTTTCCTGAAACATCTAAAAAACAAAGCAACAGAGCCTAGGGCAATGCCACTTATGGTCCTATAGCTTAGGGAATTTAAAATCAAAAAGACACAGCCACCCCAAAGTTTGGAACGGCTCTGTTTACAAGAACCTCGTTTACAGTACAAGTTCAACATCGCAGAAAGTGAAAAATGGATAAAGAAGTTGTGGTATTTACTTAAAAAGCAATATCACTCAGCAATGAAATCTGTGTCATCAGGCCCTTAGCAGCACAATGAGTGGATTCAGGTATGATGATTCTAACTGAAATAAGTCACACAGAAAAAGAAACATCATAAGATATCACTAATACACGGAATGTAAACTTGGCTACACAGGAACTGAATTACAGAACAGAACAGGGTCTCAAATTTCGAAAACCAACTTATGCTTGCTTAAGGGGAAAGGTAAGTTGGGGTGCTGCATAAAACCAGAGATTGAAATGAGCACAGATAAAGTTCCTTAAGCCAAATATGGAATAGACAAGAGCTACTCCTTGCTCAACGAAATGGACTCAACACCGCATATTAAACGCCTAAGAATGTACCTGACTAGTAAGTATCTTAAAACCTATGGATTGCTATGTCTCCGAAAGAGAATCAAGCATGTGTACAGGGGCATAAACGCAGCAGTGATAGGATTGGAGAGGTTCGGTAAGCAAATGAAAACCCTTTGAAGTCATATTGCATGGTACCCATTCCACGGGTTTCAACTACCCATGTTTTAGGTATTCTTCCTTCAGCTAAAACATGCATGTGGAACCCAAGTATGATCAACCATGTGAACGGGAGACATGTTCAAATATGTCTCAGTTTTCTTCCCCTGGTACTCGGGTGCAACATTCCAGACGCTTTACTAACACTCTCCCGACTTGGACAGTCAGTCCCTTTAACCTCCTGTTTGGCCCAGTTTGCAATTTCTGCGGAAGATGAACAGGAATAGCGAGAACGAATGAGAGGCTAGCTGGAGGTGTCTGGACGGGCAAATTTAACTCTCATTTCCCACCAGGAAGTGGAAATAACCAAAGGCTCAGTGTGCCGTACCGGAACCAGATTAGGGCCTGAAGCCATCCTGTGGTGTTGCGGCCAGCTCACAAGAAAACGAGTTGAAGAAAGGAGCTCAGGGGCACTGTAATTCACAAACCTGCAGAGTTATAAATGACAGCTATCGTCCAAAAATAGACTGAAGTAAGGCTGCCAAGAGGACTTGAAAGCGGGGCAGAATTGCAGGAAACCGATTTCAGGAGGTAGACTGGAATTGCATTGAAAGCATAGGAAAAGAGGCCGAACGTCCACAATGATGCACTTGGCCAAAAAGGGCGTATGCGTTTTTTCCTGAATATATTCAGGAAAAAACGCATACGCCCTTTTTGGCCAACCAAGCAAGCTTGCAAAGGAAATCTGTACTACAATGAAGTCTCACTTCCCCCCGGTCAAAAGGGCCATCTGAAAAAAGTGTAAAATCCAGAAAGGCAGGACAGGCCATGGAGAACTGGGAGCCTTGTTATGCTGATGGGCGGGATGTAAATTGCCAACAACCACTCGGGAGAAGTGTATGGTGTTTCCTGAAACATCTAAAATACAAAGCAACAGAACCTAGGGCACTTCCACTTATGGTCCTATAGCTTAGGGAAATTAAAATCAAAAAGACACAGCCACCCCAAAGTTTGGAACGGCTCTGTTTACAAGAACCTCATTTACAGTAAAAGTTCAACATCGCAGAAAGTGAAAAATGGATAAAGAAGTTGTGGTATTTACTTACAAAGCAATATCACTCAGCAATGAAATCTGTGTCATCAGGCCCTTAGCAGCACAATGAGTGGATTCAGGTATGATGATTCTAACTGAAATAAGTCACACAGAAAAAGAAACATCATAAGATATCAGTAATACACGGAATGTAAACTTGGCTACACAGGAACTGAATTACAGAACAGAACAGGGTCTCAAATTTAGAAAACCAACTTATGCTTGCTTAAGGGTAAAGGTGAGTTGGGGTGCTGCATAAAACCAGAGATTGAAATGAGCACAGATAAAGTTCCTTAAGCCAAATATGGAATAGACAAGAGCTACTCCTTGCTCAACGAAATGGACTCAACACCGCATATTAAACGCCTAAGAATGTACCTGACTAGTAAGTATCTTAAAACCTATAGATTGCTATGTCTCCGAAAGAGAATCAAGCATGTGTACAGGGGCATAAACGCAGCAGTGATAGGATTGGAGAGGTTCAGTGATCAAATGAAGACCCTTTGAAGTCATATTGCATGGTACCCATTCCACGGGTTTCAACTACCCAGATTTTAGGTATTCTTCCTTCAGCTAAAACATGCATGTGGAACCCAGAGTATGATCAACCATGTGATCTGGAGACGTGTTCAAATATGTCTCAGTTTTCCTCCCCTGGTACTCGGGTGCAACATTCCAGATGCTTTACTAACACTCTCCCGACTTGGAGAGTCAGTCCCTTTAACCTCCTGTTTGGCCCAGTTTGCAATTTCTGCGGAAGATGAACAGGAATAGCGAGAACCAATGAGAGGCTAGCTGGAGGTGTCTGGACGGGCAAATTCAACTCTCATTTCCCACCAGGAAGAGGAATTAACCAAAGGCTCAGCATGCCGGGCCGGAACCAGATTAGGGCCTGAAGCCATCCTGCGGAGTTGCGGCCAGGTCACAAGAAAGCGAGTTGAAGAAAGGAGCTCAGGGGCACTGTAATTCACAAACCTGCAGAGTTATAAATGACAGCTATCGTCCAAAAATAGACTGAAGTAAGGCTGCCAAGAGGACTTGAAAGCGGGGCAGAATTGCAGGAAACCGATTTCAGGAGGTAGACTGGAATTGCATTGAAAGCATAGGAAAAGAGGCAGAACGTCCACAATGATGCACTTGGCCAAAAAGGGCGTATGCGTTTTTTCCTGAATATATTCAGGAAAAAACGCATACGCCCTTTTTGGCCAACCAAGCAAGCTTGCAAAGGAAATCTGCACTACAATGAAGTCTCACTTCCCCCCGGTCAAAAGGGCCATCTGAAAAAAGTGTAAAATCCAGAAAGGCAGGACAGGCCATGGAGAACTGGGAGCCTTGTTATGCTGATGGGCGGGATGTAAATTGCCAAGAACCACTTGGGAGAAGTGTATGGTGTTTCCTGAAACAACTAAAAAACAAAGCAACAGAACCTAGGGCACTTCCACTTATGGTCCTATAGCTTAGGGAAATTAAAATGAAAAAGACACAGCCACCCCAAAGTTTGGAACGGCTCTGTTTACAAGAACCTCGTTTACAGTACAAGTTCAACATCGCAGAAAGTGAAAAATGGATAAAGAAGTTGTGGTATTTACTTACAAAGCAATATCACTCAGCAATGAAATCTGTGTCATCAGGCCCTTAGCAGCACAATGAGTGGATTCAGGTATGATGATTCTAACTGAAATAAGTCACACAGAAAAAGAAACATCATAAGATATCACTAATACACGGAATGTAAACTTGGCTACACAGGAACTGCATTCCAAAACAGAACAGGGTCTCAAACTTAGAAAACCAACTTATGCTTGCTTAAGGGGAAAGGTGAGTTGGGGTGCTGCATAAAACCAGAGATTGAAATGAGCACAGATAAAGTTCCTTAAGCCAAATATGGAATAGACAAGAGCTACTCCTTGCTCAACGAAATGGACTCAAAACCCCATATTAAACGCCTAAGAATGTACCTGACTAGTAAGTATCTTAAAACCTATGGATTGCTATGTCTCCAAAAGAGAATCAAGCGTGTGTACAGGGGCATAAACGCAGCAGTGATAGGATTGGAGAGGTTCGGGGAGCAAATGAAGACCCTTTGAAGTCATATTGCATGGTACCCATTACACGGGTCTCAACTCTCCAGGTTTAAGGTATTCTTCCTTCAGCTAAAACATGCATGTGGAACCCAGAGTATGATCAACCATGTGAACGGGAGACGTGTTCAAATATGTCTCAGTTTTCCTCCCCTGGTACTCGGGTGCAACATTCCAGACGCTTTACTAACACTCTCCCGACTTGGAGAGTCAGTCCCTTTAACCTCCTGTTTGGCCCAGTTTGCAATTTCTGCGGAAGATGAACAGGAATAGCGATAACCAATGAGAGGCTAGCTGGAGGTGTCTGGACGGGCAAATTCAACTCTCATTTCCCACCAGGAAGAGGAATTAACCAAAGGCTCAGCATGCCGGGCCGGAACAAGATTAGGGCCTGAAGCCATCCTGCGGTGTTGCGGCCAGGTCACAAGAAAGCGAGTTGAAGAAAGCAACTCAGGGGCACTGTAATTCACAAACCTGCAGAGTTATAAATGACAGCTATCGTCCAAAAATAGACTGAAGTAAGGCTGCCAAGAGGACTTGAAAACGGGGCAGAATTGCAGGAAACCGATTTCAGGAGGTAGACTGGAATTGCATTGAAAGCATAGGAAAAGAGGCAGAACGTCCACAATGATGCACTTGGCCAAAAAGGGCGTATGCGTTTTTTCCTGAATATATTCAGGAAAAAACGCATACGCCCTTTTTGGCCAACCAAGCAAGCTTGCAAAGGAAATCTGCACTACAATGAAGTCTCACTTCCCCCTGGTCAAAAGGGCCATCTGAAAAAAGTGTAAAATCCAGAAAGGCAGGACAGGCCATGGAGAACTGGGAGCCTTGTTATGCTGATGGGCGGGATGTAAATTGCCAACAACCACTCGGGAGAAGTGTATGGTGTTTCCTGAAACATCTAAAAAACAAAGCAACAGAGCCTAGGGCACTTCCACTTATGGTCCTATAGCTTAGGGAATTTAAAATCAAAAAGACACAGCCACCCCAAAGTTTGGAACGGCTCTGTTTACAAGAACCTCGTTTACAGTACAAGTTCAACATCGCAGAAAGTGAAAAATGGATAAAGAAGTTGTGGTATTTACTTAAAAAGCAATATCACTCAGCAATGAAATCTGTGTCATCAGGCCCTTAGCAGCACAATGAGTGGATTCAGGTATGATGATTCTAACTGAAATAAGTCACACAGAAAAAGAAACATCATAAGATATCACTAATACACGGAATGTAAACTTGGCTACACAGGAACTGAATTACAGAACAGAACAGGGTCTCAAATTTCGAAAACCAACTTATGCTTGCTTAAGGGGAAAGGTGAGTTGGGGTGCTGCATAAAACCAGAGATTGAAATGAGCACAGATAAAGTTCCTTAAGCCAAATATGGAATAGACAAGAGCTACTCCTTGCTCAACGAAATGGACTCAACACCGCATATTAAACGCCTAAGAATGTACCTGACTAGTAAGTATCTTAAAACCTATGGATTGCTATGTCTCCGAAAGAGAATCAAGCATGTGTACAGGGGCATAAACGCAGCAGTGATAGGATTGGAGAGGTTCGGTAAGCAAATGAAAACCCTTTGAAGTCATATTGCATGGTACCCATTCCACGGGTTTCAACTACCCAGGTTTTAGGTATTCTTCCTTCAGCTAAAACATGCATGTGGAACCCAAGTATGATCAACCATGTGAACGGGAGACATGTTCAAATATGTCTCAGTTTTCTTCCCCTGGTACTCGGGTGCAACATTCCAGACGCTTTACTAACACTCTCCCGACTTGGAGAGTCAGTCCCTTTAACCTCCTGTTTGGCCCAGTTTGCAATTTCTGCGGAAGATGAACAGGAATAGCGAGAACCAATGAGAGGCTAGCTGGAGGTGTCTGGACGGGCAAATTTAACTCTCATTTCCCACCAGGAAGAGGAAATAACCAAAGGCTCAGTGTGCCGTACCGGAACCAGATTAGGGCCTGAAGCCATCCTGCGGTGTTGCGGCCAGCTCACAAGAAAACGAGTTGAAGAAAGGAGCTCAGGGGCACTGTAATTCACAAACCTGCAGAGTTATAAATGACAGCTATCGTCCAAAAATAGACTGAAGTAAGGCTGCCAAGAGGACTTGAAAGCGGGGCAGAATTGCAGGAAACCGATTTCAGGAGGTAGACTGGAATTGCATTGAAAGCATAGGAAAAGAGGCAGAACGTCCACAATGATGCACTTGGCCAAAAAGGGCGTATGCGTTTTTTCCTGAATATATTCAGGAAAAAACGCATACGCCCTTTTTGGCCAACCAAGCAAGCTTGCAAAGGAAATCTGCACTACAATGAAGTCTCACTTCCCCCCGGTCAAAAGGGCCATCTGAAAAAAGGGTAAAATCCAGAAAGGCAGGACAGGCCATGGAGAACTGGGAGCCTTGTTATGCTGATGGGCGGGATGTAAATTGCCAAGAACCACTTGGGAGAAGTGTATGGTGTTTCCTGAAACAACTAAAAAACAAGCAACAGAACCTAGGGCACTTCCACTTATGGTCCTATAGCTTAGGGAAATTAAAATGAAAAAGACACAGCCACCCCAAAGTTTGGAACGGCTCTGTTTACAAGAACCTCGTTTACAGTACAAGTTCAACATCGCAGAAAGTGAAAAATGGATAAAGAAGTTGTGGTATTTACTTACAAAGCAATATCACTCAGCAATGAAATCTGTGTCATCAGGCCCTTAGCAGCACAATGAGTGGATTCAGGTATGATGATTCTAACTGAAATAAGTCACACAGAAAAAGAAACATCATAAGATATCACTAATACACAGAATGTAAACTTGGCTATACAGGAACTGCATTCCAAAACAGAACAGGGTCTCAAATTTAGAAAACCAACTTATGCTTGCTTAAGGGGAAAGGTGAGTTGGGGTGCTGCATAAAACCAGAGATTGAAATGAGCACAGATAAAGTTCCTTAAGCCAAATATGGAATAGACAAGAGCTACTCCTTGCGCAACGAAATGGACTCAACACCGCATATTAAACGCCTAAGAATGTACCTGACTAGTAAGTATCTTAAAACCTATGGATTGCTATGTCTCCGAAAGAGAATCAAGCATGTGTACATGGGCATAAATGCAGCAGTGATAGGATTGGAGGGGTTCGTGAGCAAATGAAGACCCTTTGAAGTCATATTGCATGGTACCCATTCCACGGGTCTCAACTCTCCAAGTTTAAGGTATTGTTCCTTCAGCTAAAACATGCATGTGGAACCTAGATTATGATCAACCACGTGATCGGGAGACGTGTTCAAATATGTCTCAGTTTTCGTACCCTGGTACTCGGGTTCAACATTCCAGACGCTTTACTAACACTCTCCCCGCTTGGAGAGTCAGTCCCTTTAACCTCCTGTTTGGCCCAGTTTGCAATTTCTGTGGAAGATGAACAGGAATAGCAAGAACCAATGAGAGACTAGCTGGAGGTGTCTGGATGGGCAAATTTAACTCTCATTTCCCACCAGGAAGAGGAATTAACCAAAGGCTCAGCGTGCCATGCCAGAACCAGATTAGGGCCTGTAGACATCCTGCGGTGTTGTGGCCAGCTCAAAAGAAAGCGAGTTGAAGAAAGGAGCTCAGGGGCACTGTAATTCACAAACCTGCAGAGTTATAAATGACAGCTATCGTCCAAAAATAGACTGAAGTAAGGCTGCCAAGAGGACTTGAAAGCGGGGCAGAATTGCAGGAAACCGATTTCAGGAGGTAGACTGGAATTGCATTAAAGGCATAGGAAAAGAGGCAGAACGTCCACAATGATGCACTTGGCCAAAAAGTGCGTATGCGTTTTTTCCTGAATATATTCAGGAAAAAACGCATACGCCCTTTTTGGCCAACCAAGCAAACTTGCAAAGTAAATCTGCACTACAATGAAGTCTCACTTCTCCCCGGTCAAAAGGGCCATCTGAAAAAAGTGTAAACTCCAGAAAGGCTGGACAGGCCATGGAGAACTGGGAGCCTTGTTATGCTGATGGGCGGGATGTAAATTGCCAACAGACGCTCAGGAGAAGTGTATGGTGTTTCCTGAAACATCTAAAAAACAAAGCATCAGAGCCTAGGGCACTTCCACTTATGGTCCTATAGCTTAGGGAAATTAAAATGAAAAAGACACAGCCACCCCAAAGTTTGGAACGGCTCTGTTTACAAGAACCTCGTTTACAGTACAAGTTCAACATCGCAGAAAGTGAAAAATGGATAAAAAAGTTGTGGTATTTACTTACAAAGCAATATCACTCAGCAATGAAATCTGTGTCATCAGGCCCTTAGCAGCACAATGAGTGGATTCAGGTATGATGATTCTAACTGAAATAAGTCACACAGAAAAAGAAACATCATAAGATATCACTAGTACACGGAATGTAAACTTGGCTACACAGGAACTGCATTCCAAAACAGAACAGGGTCTCAAATTTAGAAAACCAACTTATGCTTGCTTAAGGGGAAAGGTGAGTTGGGGTGCTGCATAAAACCAGAGATTGAAATGAGCACAGATAAAGTTCCTTAAGCCAAATATGGAATAGACAAGAGCTACTCCTTGCTCAACGAAATGGACTCAACACCGCATATTAAACGCCTAAGAATGTACCTGACTAGTAAGTATCTTAAAACCTATGGATTGCTATGTCTCCGAAAGAGAATCAAGCATGTGTACATGGGCATAAATGCAGCAGTGATAGGATTGGAGGGGTTCGTGAGCAAATGAAGACCCTTTGAAGTCATATTGCATGGTACCCATTCCACGGGTCTCAACTACCCAGGTTTAAGGTATTGTTCCTTCAGCTAAAACATGCATGTGGAACCTAGATTATGATCAACCATGTGATCGGGAGACGTGTTCAAATATGTCTCAGTTTTCGTACCCTGGTACTCGGGTTCAACATTCCAGACGCTTTACTAACACTCTCCCCACTTGGAGAGTCAGTCCCTTTAACCTCCTGTTTGGCCCAGTTTGCAATTTCTGTGGAAGATGAACAGGAATAGCGAGAACCAATGAGAGGCTAGCTGGAGGTGTCTGGATGGGCAAATTTAACTCTCATTTCCCACCAGGAAGAGGAATTAACCAAAGGCTCAGCGTGCCGTGCCGGAACCAGATTAGGGCCTGTAGACATCCTGCGGTGTTGCGGCCAGGTCACAAGAAAGCGAGTTGAAGAAAGGAGCTCAGGGGCACTGTAATTCACAAACCTGCAGAGTTATAAATGACAGCTATCGTCCAAAAATAGACTGAAGTAAGGCTGCCAAGAGGACTTGAAAGCGGGGCAGAATTGCAGGAAACCGATTTCAGGAGGTAGACTGGAATTGCATTGAAAGCATAGGAAAAGAGGCAGAACGTCCACAATGATGCACTTGGCCAAAAAGGGCGTATGCGTTTTTTCCTGAATATATTCAGGAAAAAACGCATACGCCCTTTTTGGCCAACCAAGCAAGCTTGCAAAGGAAATCTGCACTACAATGAAGTCTCACTTCCCCCCGGTCAAAAGGGCCATCTGAAAAAAGTGTAAAATCCAGAAAGGCAGGACAGGCCATGGAGAACTGGGAGCCTTGTTATGCTGATGGGCGGGATGTAAATTGCCAACAACCACTTGGGAGAAGTGTATGGTGTTTCCTGAAACAACTAAAAAACAAAGCAACAGAACCTAGGGCACTTCCACTTATGGTCCTATAGCTTAGGGAAATTAAAATCAAAAAGACACAGCCACCCCAAAGTTTGGGACGCCTCTGTTTACAAGAACCTCGTTTACCGTACAAGTTCAATATCACAGAAAGTGAAAAATGGATAAAGAACTTGTGGTACTTACGTACAATGCAGTATCACTCAGCAATGAAATCTATGTCATCAGGCCCGTGGCAGCATAATGAGTGGATTCAGGTACGATGATGCTAACTGAAATAAGTCACACAGAAAAAGAAACATCATAAGATATCAGTAATACACGGAATGGAAACTTGGCTACACAGGAACTGAATTACAGAACAGAACAGGGTCTCAAATTTAGAAAGCCAACTTATGCTTGCTTAAGGGGAAAGGTGAGTTGGGGTGCTGCATAAAACCAGAGATTGAAATGAGCACAGATAAAGTTCCTTAAGCCAAATATGGAATAGACAAGAGCTACTCCTTGCTCAAAGAAATGGACTCAACACCCCATATTAAACGCCTAAGAATGTACCTGACTAGTAAGTATCTTAAAACCTATGGATTGCTATGTCTCCAAAAGAGAATCAAGCGTGTGTACAGGGGCATAAACGTAGCAGTGATAGGATTGGAGAGGTTCGGTGAGCAAATGAAGACCCTTTGAAGTCATATTGCATGGTACCCATTCCACGGGTCTCAACTCTGCAGGTTTCAGGTAATCTTCCTTCAGCTAAAACATGCATGTGGAACCCAGAGTATGATCAACCGTGTGAACGGGAGACGTGTTCAAATATGTCTCAGTTTTCTTCCCCTGGTACTCGGGTGCAACATTCCAGACGCTTTACTAACACTCTCCCGACTTCAGAGTCAATCCCTTAAATCTCCTGTTTGGCCCAGTTTGCAATTTCTGCGGAAGATGAACAGGAATAGCGAGAACCAGTGAGAGACTAGCTGGAGGTGTCCTCACGGGCAAATTTAACACTCACATCCCACCAGGAAGAGGAATTAACCAAAGGCTCAGCGTGCCGTGCCGGAACCAGATTAGGGCCTGAAGCCATCCTGCGGTGTTGCGGCCAGCTCACAAGAAAGCGAGTTGAAGAAAGGAGCTCAGGGGCACTGTAATTCACAAACCTGCAGAGTTATAAATGACAGCTATCGTCCAAAAATAGACTGAAGTAAGGCTACCAAGAGGACTTGAAAGCGGGGCAGAATTGCAGGAAACCGATTTCAGGAGGTAGACTGGAATTGCATTGAAAGCATAGGAAAAGAGGCAGAACGTCCACAATGATGCACTTGGCCAAAAAGGGCGAATGCGTTTTTTCCTGAATATATTCAGGTAAAAACGCATACGCCCTTTTTGGCCAACCAAGCAAACTTGCAAAGGAAATCTGCACTACAATGAAGTCTCACTTCCCCCCCGGTCAAAAGGGCCATCTGAAAAAAGTGTAAAATCCAGAAAGGCAGGACAGGCCATGGAGAACTGGGAGCCTTGTTATGCTGATGGGCGGGATGTAAATTGCCAACAGACACTCAGGAGAAGTGTATGGTGTTTCCTGAAACATCGAAAAAACAAAGCAACAGAGTCTAGGGCACTTCCACTTATGGTCCTATAGCTTAGGGAAATTAAAATCAAAAAGACACAGCCACCCCAAAATTTGGGACGCCTCTGTTTACAAGAACCTCGTTTACCATACAAGTTCAACATCGCAGAAAGTGAAAAATGGATAAAGAAGTTGTGGTATTTACTTACAAAGCAATATCACTCAGCAATGAAATCTATGTCATCAGGCCCTTAGCAGCACAATGAGTGGATTCAGGTATGATGATTCTAACTGAAATAAGTCACACAGAAAAAGAAACATCATAAGATATCAGTAATACACGGAATGGAAACTTGGCTACACAGGAACTGAATTACAGAACAGAACAGGGTCTCAAATTTAGAAAACCAACTTATGCTTGCTTAAGGGGAAAGGTGAGTTGGGGTGCTGCATAAAACCAGAGATCGAAATGAGCACAGATAAAGTTCCTTAAGCCAAATATGGAATAGACAAGAGCTACTGCTTGCTCAGCGAAATGGACTCGACACCGCATATTAAACGCCTAAGAATGTACCTGACTAGTAAGTATCTTAAAACCTATGTATTGCTATGTCTCCGAAAGAGAATGAACCATGTGTACAGGGGCATAAACACAGCAGTGAAAGGATTGGAGAGGTTCGGTGAGCAAAAGAAGACCCTTTGAAGTCATATTACATGGTACCCATTCCACGGGTTTTAACTACCCAGGTTTAAGGTATTCTTCCTTCAGCTAAAACTTGCATGTGGAACCTAGAGTATGATCAACCATGTGATCGGGAGACGTGTTCAAATATGTCTCAGTGTTCGTACCCTGGTACTCGGGTGCAACATTCCAGACGCTTTACTAACACTCTCCCCACTTGGAGAGTCAGTCCCTTTAACCTCCTGTTTGGCCCAGTTTGCAATTTCTGTGGAAGATGAACAGGAATAGCGAGAACCAATGAGAGACTAGCTGAAGGTGTCTGGATGGGCAAATTTAACTCTCATTTCCCACCAGGAAGAGGAATTAACCAAAGGCTCAGCGTGCCGTGCCAGAAACAGATTAGGGCCTGAAGACATCCTGCGGTGTTGCGGCCAGCTCACAAGAAAGCGAGTTGAAGAAAGGAGCTCAGGGGCACTGTAATTCACAAACCTGCAGAGTTATAAATGACAGCTATCGTCCAAAAATAGACTGAAGTAAGGCTGCCAAGAGGACTTGAAAGCGGGGCAGAATTGCAGGAAACCGATTTCAGGAGGTAGACTGGAATTGCATTGAAAGCATAGGAAAAGAGGCAGAACGTCCACAATGATGCACTTGGCCAAAAAGGGCGTATGCGTTTTTTCCTGAATATGTTCAGGAAAAAACGCATACGCCCTTTTTGGCCAACCAAGCAAACTTGCAAAGGAAATCTGCACTACAAAGAAGTCTCACTTCCCCCCGGTCAAAAGGGCCATCTGAAAAAAGTGTAAAATCCAGAAAGGCAGGACAGGCCATGGAGAACTGGGAGCCTTGTTATGCTGATGGGCGGGATGTAAATTGCCAACAGAAACTCGGGAGAAGTGTATGGTGTTTCCTGAAACATCTAAAAAACAAAGCAACAGAGCCTAGGGCACTTCCACTTATGGTCCTATAGCTTAGGGAAATTAAAATCAAAAAGACACAGCCACCGCAAAGTTTGGGACGCCTCTGTTTACAAGAACCTCGTTTACCGTGCAAGTTCAATATCACAGAAAGTGAAAAATGGATAACGAACTTGTGGTACTTACGTACAATGCAGTATCACTCAGCAATGAAATCTATGTCATCAGGCCCGTAGCAGCATAATGAGTGGATTCAGGTACGATGATTCTAACTGAAATAAGTCACACAGAAAAAGAAACATCATAATATATCACTAATACACGGAATGTAAACTTGGCTACACAGGAACTGAATTCCAAAACAGAACAGGGTCTCAAATTTAGAAAACCAACTTATGCTTGCTTAAGGGGAAAGGTGAGTTGGGGTGCTGCATAAAACCAAAGATAGAAATGAGCACAGATAAATTTCCTTAAGCCAAATATGGAATAGACAAGAGCTACTCCTTGCTCAACGAAATGGACTCAACACCCCATATTAAACGCCTAACAATGTACGTGACTAGTAAGTATCTTAAAACCTATGGATTGCTATGTCTCCAAAAGAGAATCAAGCGTGTGTACAGGGGCATAAACACAGCAGTGAAAGGATTGGAGAGGTTCGGTGAGCAAAAGAAGACCCTTTGAAGTCATATTACATGGTACCCATTCCACGGGTTTCAACTACCCAGGTTTAAGGTATTCTTCCTTCAGCTAAAACATGCATGTGGAACCTAGAGTATGATCAACCATGTGATCGGGAGACGTGTTCAAATATGTCTCAGTTTTCATACCCTGGTACTCGGGTGCAACATTCCAGACGCTTTACTAACACTCTCCCGACTTGGAGAGTCAGTCCCTTTAACCTCCTGTTTGGCCCAGTTTGCAATTTCTGCGGAAGATGAACAGGAATAGCGAGAACCAATGAGAGACTAGCTGGAGGTGTCTGGACGGGCAAATTTAACTCTCATTTCCCACCAGGAAGATGAATTAACCAAAGGCTCAGCGTGCCGTGCCAGAACCAGATTAGGGCCTGAAGCCATCCTGCGGTGTTGCGGCCAGCTCAAAAGAAAGCGAGTTGAAGAAAGGATCTCAGGGGCACTGTAATTCACAAACCTGCAGAGTTATAAATGACAGCTATCGTCCAAAAATAGACTGAAGTAAGGCTGCCAAGAGGACTTGAAAGCAGGGCAGAATTGCAGGAAACCGATTTCAGGAGGTAGACTGGAATTGCATTGAAAGCATAGGAAAAGAGGCAGAACGTCCACAATGATGCACTTGGCCAAAAAGTGCGTATGCGTTTTTTCCTGAATATATTCAGGAAAAAACGCATACGCCCTTTTTGGCCAACCAAGCAAGCTTGCAAAGGAAATCTGCACTACAAAGAAGTCTCACTTCCCCCCGGTCAAAAGGGCCATCTGAAAAAGGTGTAAAATCCAGAAAGGCAGGACAGGCCATGGAGAACTGGGAGCTTTGTTATGCTGATGGGCGGGATGTAAATTGTCAACAGACACTCCTGAGAAGTGTATGGTGTTTCCTGAAACATCTAAAAAACAAAGCAACAGAGCCTAGGGCACTTCCACTTATGGTCCTATAGCTTAGGGAAATTTAAATCAAAAAGACACAGCCACCCAAAAGTTTGGGACTCCTCTGTTTACAAGAACCTCGTTTACTGTAAAAGTTCAATATCGCAGAAAGTGAAAAATGGATAAAGAAGTTTGGTACTTACGTACAATGCAGTATCACTCAGCAATGAAATCTTTGTCATCAGGCCCGTAGCAGCTTAATGAGTGGATTCAGGTACGATGTTTCTAACTGAAATAAATCACACAGAAAAAGAAACATCATAAGATATCACTAATACACGGAATGTAAACTTGGCTACACAGGAACTGAATTACAGAACAGAACAGGGTCTCAAATTTAGAAAACCAACTTATGCTTGCTTAAGGGGAAAGGTGAGTTGGGGTGCTGCATAAAACCAGAGATCGAAATAAGCACAGATAAAGTTCCTTAAGCCAAATATGGAATAGACAAGAGCTACTGCTTGCTCAACGAAATGGACTCGACACCGCATATTAAACGCCTAAGAATGTACCTGACTAGTAAGTATCTTAAAACCTATGGATTGCTATGTCTCCGAAAGAGAATGAAGCATGTGTACAGGGGCATAAACACAGCAGTGAAAGGATTGGAGAGGTTTGGTGAGCAAAAGAAGACCCTTGGAAGTCATATTACATGGTACCCATTCCATGGGTTTTAACTACCCAGGTTTAAGGTATTCTTCCTTCAGCTAAAACTTGCATGTGGAACCTAGAGTATGATCAACCATGTGATCGGGAGACGTGTTCAAATATGTCTCAGTTTTCGTACCCTGGTACTCGGGTGCAACATTCCAGACGCTTTACTAACACTCTCCCCACTTGGAGAGTCAGTCCCTTTAACCTCCTGTTTGGCCCAGTTTGCAATTTCTGTGGAAGATGAACAGGAATAGCGAGAACCAATGAGAGACTAGCTGAAGGTGTCTGGATGGGCAAATTTAACTCTCATTTCCCACCAGGAAGAGGAATTAACCAAAGGCTCAGCGTGCCGTGCCAGAACCAGATTAGGGCCTGAAGACATCCTGCGGTGTTGCGGCCAGCTCACAAGAAAGCGAGTTGAAGAAAGGAGCTCAGGGGCACTGTAATTCACAAACCTGCAGAGTTATAAATGACAGCTATCGTCCAAAAATAGACTGAAGTAAGGCTGCCAAGAGGACTTGAAAGCGGGGCAGAATTGCAGGAAACCGATTTCAGGAGGTAGACTGGAATTGCATTGAAAGCATAGGAAAAGAGGCAGAACGTCCACAATGATGCACTTGGCCAAAAAGGGCGTATGCGTTTTTTCCTGAATATGTTCAGGAAAAAACGCATACGCCCTTTTTGGCCAACCAAGCAAACTTGCAAAGGAAATCTGCACTACAATGAAGTCTCACTTCCCCCCGGTCAAAAGGGCCATCTGAAAAAAGTGTAAAATCCAGAAAGGCAGGACAGGCCATGGAGAACTGGGAGCCTTGTTATGCTGATGGGCGGGATGTAAATTGCCAACAGAAACTCGGGAGAAGTTTATGGTGTTTCCTGAAACATCGAAAAAACAAAACAACAGAGTCTAGGGCACTTCCACTTATGGTCCTATAGCTTAGGGAAATTAAAATCAAAAAGACACAGCCACCCCAAAGTTTGGGACGCCTCTGTTTACAAGAACCTCGTTTACCGTGCAAGTTCAATATCACAGAAAGTGAAAAATGGATAAAGAACTTGTGGTACTTACGTACAATGCAGTATCAATCAGCAATGAAATCTATGTCATCAGGCCCATAGCAGCATAATGAGTGGATTCAGGTACGATGATTCTAACTGAAATAAGTCACACAGAAAAAGAAACATCATAAAATATCACTAATACACGGAATGTAAACTTGGCTACACAGGAACTGAATTCCAAAACAGAACAGGGTCTCAAATTTAGAAAACCAACTTATGCTTGCTTAAGGGGAAAGGTGATTTGGGGTGCTGCATAAAACCAGAGATTGAAATGAGCACAGATAAATTTCCTTAAGCCAAATATGGAATAGACAAGAGCTACTCCTTGCTCAGCGAAATGGACTCAACACCCCATATTAAACGCCTAAGAATGTACGTGACTAGTAAGTATCTTAAAACCTATGGATTGCTATGTCTCCAAAAGAGAATCAAGCGTGTGTACAGGGGCATAAACACAGCAGTGAAAGGATTGGAGAGGTTCGGTGAGCAAAAGAAGACCCTTTGAAGTCATATTACATGGTACCCATTCCACGGGTTTCAACTACCCAGGTTTAAGGTATTCTTCCTTCAGCTAAAACATGCATGTGGAACCTAGAGTATGATCAACCATGTGATCGGGAGACGTGTTCAAATATGTCTCAGTTTTCATACCCTGGTACTCGGGTGCAACATTCCAGACGCTTTACTAACACTCTCCCGACTTGGAGAGTCAGTCCCTTTAACCTCCTGTTTGGCCCAGTTTGCAATTTCTGCGGAAGATGAACAGGAATAGCGAGAACCAATGAGAGACTAGCTGGAGGTGTCTGGACGGGCAAATTTAACTCTCATTTCCCACCAGGAAGATGAATTAACCAAAGGCTCAGCGTGCCGTGCCAGAACCAGATTAGGGCCTGAAGCCATCCTGCGGTGTTGCGGCCAGCTCAAAAGAAAGCGAGTTGAAGAAAGGAGCTCAGGGGCACTGTAATTCACAAACCTGCAGAGTTATAAATGACAGCTATCGTCCAAAAATAGACTGAAGTAAGGCTGCCAAGAGGACTTGAAAGCGGGGCAGAATTGCAGGAAACTGATTTCAGGAGGTAGACTGGAATTGCATTGAAAGCATAGGAAAAGAGGCAGAACGTCCACAATGATGCACTTGGCCAAAAAGGGCGTATGCGTTTTTTCCTGAATATGTTCAGGAAAAAACGCATACGCCCTTTTTGGCCAACCAAACAAACTTGCAAAGGAAATCTGCACTACAATGAAGTCTCACTTCCCCCCGGTCAAAAGGGCCATCTGAAAAAAGTGTAAAATCCAGAAAGGCAGGACAGGCCATGGAGAACTGGGAGCCTTGTTATGCTGATGGGCGGGATGTAAATTGCCAACAGAAACTCGGGAGAAGTTTATGGTGTTTCCTGAAACATCGAAAAAACAAAACAACAGAGTCTAGGGCACTTCCACTTATGGTCCTATAGCTTAGGGAAATTAAAATCAAAAAGACACAGCCACCCCAAAGTTTGGGACGCCTCTGTTTACAAGAACCTCGTTTACCGTGCAAGTTCAATATCACAGAAAGTGAAAAATGGATAAAGAACTTGTGGTACTTACGTACAATGCAGTATCAATCAGCAATGAAATCTATGTCATCAGGCCCATAGCAGCATAATGAGTGGATTCAGGTACGATGATTCTAACTGAAATAAGTCACACAGAAAAAGAAACATCATAAAATATCACTAATACACGGAATGTAAACTTGGCTACACAGGAACTGAATTCCAAAACAGAACAGGGTCTCAAATTTAGAAAACCAACTTATGCTTGCTTAAGGGGAAAGGTGAGTTGGGGTGCTGCATAAAACCAAAGATTGAAATGAGCACAGATAAATTTCCTTAAGCCAAATATGGAATAGACAAGAGCTACTCCTTGCTCAGCGAAATGGACTCAACACCCCATATTAAACGCCTAAGAATGTACGTGACTAGTAAGTATCTTAAAACCTATGGATTGCTATGTCTCCAAAAGAGAATCAAGCGTGTGTACAGGGGCATAAACACAGCAGTGAAAGGATTGGAGAGGTTCGGTGAGCAAAAGAAGACCCTTTGAAGTCATATTACATGGTACCCATTCCACGGGTTTCAACTACCCAGGTTTAAGGTATTCTTCCTTCAGCTAAAACATGCATGTGGAACCTAGAGTATGATCAACCATGTGATCGGGAGACGTGTTCAAATATGTCTCAGTTTTCATACCCTGGTACTCGGGTGCAACATTCCAGACGCTTTACTAACACTCTCCCGACTTGGAGAGTCAGTCCCTTTAACCTCCTGTTTGGCCCAGTTTGCAATTTCTGCGGAAGATGAACAGGAATAGCGAGAACCAATGAGAGACTAGCTGGAGGTGTCTGGACGGGCAAATTTAACTCTCATTTCCCACCAGGAAGATGAATTAACCAAAGGCTCAGCGTGCCGTGCCAGAACCAGATTAGGGCCTGAAGCCATCCTGCGGTGTTGCGGCCAGCTCAAAAGAAAGCGAGTTGAAGAAAGGAGCTCAGGGGCACTGTAATTCACAAACCTGCAGAGTTATAAATGACAGCTATCGTCCAAAAATAGACTGAAGTAAGGCTGCCAAGAGGACTTGAAAGCGGGGCAGAATTGCAGGAAACCGATTTCAGGAGGTAGACTGGAATTGCATTGAAAGCATAGGAAAAGAGGCAGAACGTCCACAATGATGCACTTGGCCAAAAAGTGCGTATGCGTTTTTTCCTGAATATATTCAGGAAAAAACGCATACGCCCTTTTTGGCCAACCAAGCAAGCTTGCAAAGGAAATCTGCACTACAAAGAAGTCTCACTTCCCCCCGGTCAAAAGGGCCATCTGAAAAAAGTGTAAAATCCAGAAAGGCAGGACAGGCCATGGAGAACTGGGAGCCTTGTTATGCTGATGGGCGGGATGTAAATTGCCACAGACACTCGGGAGAAGTGTATGGTGTTTCCTGAAACATCTAAAAAACAAAGCAACAGAGCCTAGGGCACTTCCACTTATGGTCCTATAGCTTAGGGAAATTAAAATCAAAAAGACACAGCCACCCCAAAGTTTGGGACGCCTCTGTTTACAAGAACCTCGTTTACCGTACAAGTTCAATATCACAGAAAGTGAAAAATGGATAAAGAACTTGTGGTACTTACGTACAATGCAGTATCACTCAGCAATGAAATCTATGTCATCAGGCCCGTAGCAGCATAATGAGTGGATTCAGGTACGATGATTCTAACTGAAATAAGTCACACAGAAAAAGAAACATCATAAGATATCACTAATACACGGAATGTAAACTTGGCTACACAGGAACTGAATTCCAAACAGAACAGGGTCTCAAATTTAGAAAACCAACTTATGCTTGCTTAAGGGGAAAGGTGAGTTGGGGTGCTGCATAAAACCAGAGATTGAAATGAGCACAGATAAAGTTCCTTAAGCCAAATATGGAATAGACAAGAGCTACTCCTTGCTCAACGAAATGGACTCAACACCCCATATTAAACGCCTAAGAATGTACCTGACTAGTAAGTATCTTAAAACCTATGGATTGCTATGTCTCCAAAAGGGAATCAAGTGTGTGTACAGGGGCATAAACGCAGGAGTGATAGGATTGGAGAGGTTCGGTGAGCAAATGAAGACCCTTTGAAGTCATATTGCATGGTACCCATTCCACGGGTTTTAACTACCCAGGTTTAAGGTATTCTTCCTTCAGCTAAAACTTGCATGTGGAACCTAGAGTATGATCAACCATGTGATGGGGAGACGTGTTCAAATATGTCTCAGTTTTCGTACCCTGGTACTCGGGTGCAACATTCCAGACGCTTTACTAACACTCTCCCCACTTGGAGAGTCAGTCCCTTTAACCTCCTGTTTGGCCCAGTTTGCAATTTCTGTGGAAGATGAACAGGAATAGCGAGAACCAATGAGAGACTAGCTGAAGGTGTCTGGATGGGCAAATTTAACTCTCATTTCCCACCAGGAAGAGGAATTAACCAAAGGCTCAGCGTGCCATGCCAGAACCAGATTAGGGCCTGAAGACATCCTGCGGTGTTGCGGCCAGCTCACAAGAAAGCGAGTTGAAGAAAGGAGCTCAGGGGCACTGTAATTCACAAACCTGCAGAGTTATAAATGACAGCTATCGTCCAAAAATAGACTGAAGTAAGGCTGCCAAGAGGACTTGAAAGCGGGGCAGAATTGCAGGAAACCGATTTCAGGAGGTAGACTGGAATTGCATTGAAAGCATAGGAAAAGAGGCAGAACGTCCACAATGATGCACTTGGCCAAAAAGGGCGTATGCGTTTTTTCCTGAATATGTTCAGGAAAAAACGCATACGCACTTTTTGGCCAACCAAGCAAACTTGCAAAGGAAATCTGCACTACAATGAAGTCTCACTTCCCCCTGGTCAAAAGGGCCATCTGAAAAAAGTGTAAAATCCAGAAAGGCAGGACAGGCCATGGAGAACTGGGAGCCTTGTTATGCTGATGGGCGGGATGTAAATTGCCAACAGAAACTCGGGAGAAGTGTATGGTGTTTCCTGAAACATCGAAAAAACAAAACAACAGAGTCTAGGGCACTTCCACTTATGGTCCTATAGCTTAGGGAAATTAAAATCAAAAAGACACAGCCACCCCAAAGTTTGGGACGCCTCTGTTTACAAGAACCTCGTTTACCGTGCAAGTTCAATATCACAGAAAGTGAAAAATGGATAAAGAACTTGTGGTACTTACGTACAATGCAGTATCAATCAGCAATGAAATCTATGTCATCAGGCCCGTAGCAGCATAATGAGTGGATTCAGGTACGATGATTCTAACTGAAATAAGTCACACAGAAAAAGAAACATCATAAAATATCACTAATACACGGAATGTAAACTTGGCTACACAGGAACTGAATTCCAAAACAGAACAGGGTCTCAAATTTAGAAAACCAACTTATGCTTGCTTAAGGGGAAAGGTGAGTTGGAGTGCTGCATAAAACCAAAGATTGAAATGAGCACAGATAAATTTCCTTAAGCCAAATATGGAATAGACAAGAGCTACTCCTTGCTCAGCGAAATGGACTCAACACCCCATATTAAACGCCTAAGAATGTACGTGACTAGTAAGTATCTTAAAACCTATGGATTGCTATGTCTCCAAAAGAGAATCAAGCGTGTGTACAGGGGCATAAACACAGCAGTGAAAGGATTGGAGAGGTTCGGTGAGCAAGAGAAGACCCTTTGAAGTCATATTACATGGTACCCATTCCACGGGTTTCAACTACCCAGGTTTAAGGTATTCTTCCTTCAGCTAAAACATGCATGTGGAACCTAGAGTATGATCAACCATGTGATCGGGAGACGTGTTCAAATATGTCTCAGTTTTCATACCCTGGTACTCGGGTGCAACATTCCAGACGCTTTACTAACACTCTCCCGACTTGGAGAGTCAGTCCCTTTAACCTCCTGTTTGGCCCAGTTTGCAATTTCTGCGGAAGATGAACAGGAATAGCGAGAACCAATGAGAGACTAGCTGGAGGTGTCTGGACGGGCAAATTTAACTCTCATTTCCCACCAGGATGATGAATTAACCAAAGGCTCAGCATGCCGTGCCAGAACCAGATTAGGGCCTGAAGCCATCCTGCGGTGTTGCGGCCAGCTCAAAAGAAAGCGAGTTGAAGAAAGGAGCTCAGGGGCACTGTAATTCACAAACCTGCAGAGTTATAAATGACAGCTATCGTCCAAAAATAGACTGAAGTAAGGCTGCCAAGAGGACTTGAAAGCGGGGCAGAATTGCAGGAAACCGATTTCAGGAGGTAGACTGGAATTGCATTGAAAGCATAGGAAAAGAGGCAGAACGTCCACAATGATGCACTTGGCCAAAAAGTGCGTATGCGTTTTTTCCTGAATATATTCAGGAAAAAACGCATACGCCCTTTTTGGCCAACCAAGCAAGCTTGCAAAGGAAATCTGCACTACAAAGAAGTCTCACTTCCCCCCGGTCAAAAGGGCCATCTGAAAAAGGTGTAAAATCCAGAAAGGCAGGACAGGCCATGGAGAACTGGGAGCTTTGTTATGCTGATGGGCGGGATGTAAATTGTCAACAGACACTCCTGAGAAGTGTATGGTGTTTCCTGAAACATCTAAAAAACAAAGCAACAGAGCCTAGGGCACTGCCACTTATGGTCCTATAGCTTAGGGAAATTTAAATCAAAAAGACACAGCCACCCAAAAGTTTGGGACTCCTCTGTTTACAAGAACCTCGTTTACTGTAAAAGTTCAATATCGCAGAAAGTGAAAAATGGATAAAGAAGTTGTGGTACTTACGTACAATGCAGTATCACTCAGCAATGAAATCTTTGTCATCAGGCCCGTAGCAGCTTAATGAGTGGATTCAGGTACGATGTTTCTAACTGAAATAAGTCACACAGAAAAAGAAACATCATAAGATATCACTAATACACGGAATGTAAACTTGGCTACACAGGAACTGAATTACAGAACAGAACAGGGTCTCAAACTTAGAAAACCAACTTATGCTTGCTTAAGGGTAAAGGTGAGTTGGGGTGCTGCATAAAACCAGAGATTGAAATGAGCACAGATAAAGTTCCTTAAGCCAAATATGGAATAGACAAGAGCTACTCCTTGCTCAACGAAATGGACTCAACACCCCATATTAAACGCCTAAGAATATACCTGACTTGTAAGTATCTTAAAACCGATGGATTGCTATGTCTCCGAAAGAGAATCAAGCATGTGTACAGGGGCATAAACGCAGCAGTGATAGGATTGGAGAGGTTTGGTGAGCAAATGAAGACCCTTTGAAGTCATATTGCATGGTACCCATTCCACGGGTTTCAACTACCCAGGTTTAAGGTATTCTTCCTTCAGCTAAAACATGCATGTGGAACCCAGAGTATGATCAACCATGTGATCGGGAGACGTGTTCAAATATGTCCCAGTTTTCGTACCCTGGTACTCGGGTGCAACATTCCAGACGCTTTACTAACACTCTCCCGACTTGGAGAGTCAGTCCCTTTAACCTCCTGTTTGGCCCAGTTTGCAATTTCTGCGGAAGATGAACAGGAATAGTGAGAACCAATGAGAGACTAGCTGGAGGTGTCTGGACGGGCAAATTTAACTCTCATTTCCCACCAGGAAGAGGAATTAACCAAAGGCTCAGCGTGCCGTGCCGGAACCAGATTAGGGGCTGAAGCCATCCTGCGGTGTTGCGGCCAGCTCAAAAGAAAGCGAGTTGAAGAAAGGAGCTCAGGGGCACTGTAATTCACAAACCTGCAGAGTTATAAATGACAGCTATCGTCCAAAAATAGACTGAAGTAAGGCTGCCAAGAGGACTTGAAAGCGGGGCAGAATTGCAGGAAACCGATTTCAGGAGGTAGACTGGAATTGCATTGAAAGCATAGGAAAAGAGGCAGAACGTCCACAATGATGCACTTGGCCAAAAAAGGCGTATGCGTTTTTTCCTGAATATATTCAGGAAAAAACGCATACGCCCTTTTTGGCCAACCACGCAAGCTTGCAAAGGAAATCTGCACTACAATGAAGTCTCACTTCCCCCCGGTCAAAAGGGCCATCTGAAAAAAGTGTAAAATCCAGAAAGGCAGGACAGGCCATGGAGAACTGGGAGCCTTGTTATGCTGATGGGCGGGATGTAAATTGCCAACAGACACTCAGGAGAAGTGTATGGTGTTTCCTGAAACATCTAAAAAACAAAGCAACAGAGCCTAGGGTACTTCCACTTATGGTCCTATAGCTTAGGGAAATTAAAATCAAAAAGACACAGCCACCCCAATGTTTGGGATGCCTCTGTTTACAAGAACCTCGTTTACAGTACAAGTTCAACATCGCAGAAAGTGAAAAATGGATAAAGAAGTTGTGGTATTTACTTAAAAAGCAATATCACTCAGCAATGAAATCTGTGTCATCAGGCCCTTAGCAGCACAATGAGTGGATTTAGGTATGATGATTCTAACTGAAATAAGTCACACAGAAAAAGAAACATCATAAGATATCAGTAATACACGGAATGTAAACTTGGCTACACAGGAACTGAATTACAGAACAGAACAGGGTCTAAAATTTAGAAAACCAACTTATGCTTGCTTAAGGGTAAAGGTGAGTTGCGGTGCTGCATAAAACCAGAGATTGAAATGAGCACAGATAAAGTTCCTTAAGCCAAATATGGAATAGACAAGAGCTACTCCTTGCTCAACGAAATGGACTCAACACCGCATATTAAACGCCTAAGAATGTACCTGACTAGTAAGTATCTTAAAACCTATGGATTGCAATGTCTCCGAAAGAGAATCAAGCATGTGTACAGGGGCATAAACGCAGCAGTGATAGGTTTGGAGATGTTCGGTGAGCAAATGAAGACCCTTTGAAGTCATATTGCATGGTACCCATTCCACGGGTTTCAACTACCCAGGTTTAAGGTATTCTTCCTTCAGCTAAAACATGCATGTGGAACCTAGAGTATGATCAACCATGTGATCGGGAGACGTGTTCAAATATGTCTCAGTTTTCGTACCCTGGTACTCGGGTGCAACATTCCAGACGCTTTACTAACACTCTCCCCACTTGGAGAGTCAGTCCCTTTAACCTCCTGTTTGGCCCAGTTTGCAATTTCTGCGGAAGATGAACAGGAATAGCGAGAACCAATGAGAGACTAGCTGGAGGTGTCTGAACCGGCAAATTTAACTCTCATTTCCCACCAGGAAGAGGAATTAACCAAAGGCTCAGCGTGCCGTGCCAGAACCAGATTAGGGCTTGAAGCCATCCTGCGGTGTTGCGGCCAGCTCACAAGAAAGCGAGTTGAAGAAAGGAGCTCAGGGGCACTGTAATTCACAAACCTGCAGAGTTATAAATGACAGCTATCGTCCAAAAATAGACTGAAGTAAGGCTGCCAAGAGGACTTGAAAGCGGGGCAGAATTGCAGGAAACCGATTTCAGGAGGTAGACTGGAATTGCATTGAAAGCATAGGAAAAGAGGCAGAACGTCCACAATGATGCACTTGGCCAAAAAGGGCGTATGCGTTTTTTCCTGAATATATTCAGGAAAAAACGCATACGCCCTTTTTGGCCAACCAAGCAAGATTGCAAAGGAAATCTGCACTACAATGAAGTCTCACTTCCCCCCGGTCAAAAGGGCCATCTGAAAAAAGTGTAAAATCCAGAAAGGCAGGACAGGCCATGGAGAACTGGTAGCCTTGTTATGCTGATGGGCGGGATGTAAATTGCCAACAGACACTCGGGATAAGTGTATGGTGTTTCCTGAAACATCTAAAAAACAAAGCAACAGAGCCTAGGGCAATGCCACTTATGGTCCTATAGCTTAGGGAAATTAAAATCAAAAAGACACAGCCACCCCAAAGTTTGGGACGCCTCTGTTTACAAGAACCTCGTTTACAGTACAAGTTCAACATCGCAGAAAGTGAAAAATGGATAAAGAAGTTGTGGTACTTACGTACAATGCAGTATCACTCAGCAATGAAATCTATGTCATCAGGCCCGTAGCAGCATAATGAGTGGATTCAGGTACGATGATTCTAACTGAAATAAGTCACACAGAAAAAGAAACATCATAAGATATCACTAATACACGGAATGTAAACTTGGCTACACAGGAACTGCATTCCAAAACAGAACAGGGTCTCAAATTTAGAAAACCAACTTATGCTTGCTTAAGGGGAAAGGTGAGTTGGGGTGCTGCATAAAACCAGAGATTGAAATGAGCACAGATAAAGTTCCTTAAGCCAAATATGGAATAGACAAGAGCTACTCCTTGCTCAACGAAATGGACTCAACACCCCATATTAAACGCCTAAGAATGTACCTGACTAGAAAGTATCTTAAAACCTATGGATTGCTATGTCTCCAAAAGAGAATCAAGCTTGTGTACAGGGGCATAAACGCAGCAGTGATAGGATTGGAGAGGTTCGGTGAGCAAATGAAGACCCTTTGAAGTCATATTGCATGGTACCCATTACACGGGTCTCAACTCTCCAGGTTTAAAGTATTCTTCCTTCAGCTAAAACATGCATGTTGAACCCAGAGTATGATCAACCATGTGAACGGGAGACGTGTTCAAATATGTCTCAGTTTTCCTCCCCTGGTACTCGGGTGCAACATTCCAAACGCTTTACTAACACTCTCCCGACTTGGAGAGTCAGTGCCTTTAACCTCCTGTTTGGCCCAGTTTGCAATTTCTGCGGAAGATGAACAGGAATAGCGAGAACCAATGAGAGGCTAGCTGGAGGTGTCTGAACGGGCAAATTTAACTCTCATTTCCCACCAGGAAGAGGAATTAATCAAAGGCTCAGCATGACGGGCCGGAACCAGATTAGGGCCTGAAGCCATCCTGCGGTGTTGCGGCCAGGTCACAAGAAAGCGAGTTGAAGAAAGGAGCTCAGGGGCACTGTAATTCACAAACCTGCAGAGTTATAAATGACAGCTATCGTCCAAAAATAGACTGAAGTAAGGCTGCCAAGAGGACTTGAAAGCGGGGCAGAATTGCAGGAAACCGATTTCAGGAGGTAGACTGGAATTGCATTGAAAGCATAGGAAAAGAGGCAGAACGTCCACAATGATGCACTTGGCCAAAAAGGGCATATGCGTTTTTTCCTGAATATATTCAGGAAAAAACGCATACGCCCTTTTTGGCCAACCAAGCAAGCTTGCAAAGGAAATCTGCACTACAATGAAGTCTCACTTCCCCCCGGTCAAAAGGGCCATCTGAAAAAAGTGTAAAATCCAGAAAGGCAGGACAGGCCATGGAGAACTGGGAGCCTTGTTATGCTGAAAGGCGGGATGTAAATTGCCAACAACCACTCGGGAGAAGTGTATGGTGTTTCCTGAAACATCTAAAAAACAAAGCAACAGAGCCTAGGGCACTTCCACTTATGGTCCTATAGCTTAGGGAATTTAAAATCAAAAAGACACAGCCACCCCAAAGTTTGGAACGGCTCTGTTTACAAGAACCTCGTTTACAGTACAAGTTCAACATCGCAGAAAGTGAAAAATGGATAAAGAAGTTGTGGTACTTACGTACAATGCAGTATCACTCAGCAATGAAATCTATGTCATCAGGCCCGTAGCAGCATAATGAGTGGATTCAGGTACGATGATTCTAACTGAAATAAGTCACACAGAAAAAGAAACATCATAAGATATCACTAATACACGGAATGTAAACTTGGCTACACAGGAACTGCATTCCAAAACAGAACAGGGTCTCAAATTTAGAAAACCAACTTATGCTTGCTTAAGGGGAAAGGTGAGTTGGGGTGCTGCATAAAACCAGAGATTGAAATGAGCACAGATAAAGTTCCTTAAGCCAAATATGGAATAGACAAGAGCTACTCCTTGCTCAACGAAATGGACTCAAAACCCCATATTAAACGCCTAAGAATGTACCTGACTAGTAAGTATCTTAAAACCTATGGATTGCTATGTCTCCGAAAGAGAATCAAGCATGTGTACAGGGGCATAAACGCAGCAGTGATAGGATTGGAGAGGTTCGGTGAGCAAATGACGACCCTTTGAAGTCATATTGCATGGTACCCATTACACGGGTCTCAACTCTCCAGGTTTAAGGTATTCTTCCTTCAGCTAAAACATGCATGTGGAACCCAGAGTATGATCAACCATGTGATCGGGAGACGTGTTCAAATATGTCTCAGTTTTCGTACCCTGGTACTCGGGTGCAACATTCCAGACGCTTTACTAACACTCTCCCGACTTGGAGAGTCAGTCCCTTTAACCTCCTGTTTGGCCCAGTTTGCAATTTCTGTGGAAGATGAACAGGAATAGCGAGAACCAATGAGAGACTAGCTGGAGGTGTCTGGATGGGCAAATTTAACTCTCATTTCCCACCAGGAAGAGGAATTAACCAAAGGCTCAGCGTGCCATGCCGGAACCAGATTAGGGCCTGAAGCCATCCTGCGGTGTTGCGGCCAGCTCAAAAGAAAGCGAGTTGAAGAAAGGAGCTCAGGGGCACTGTAATTCACAAACCTGCAGAGTTATAAATGACAGCTATCGTCCAAAAATAGACTGAAGTAAGGCTGCCAAGAGGACTTGAAAGCGGGGCAGAATTGCAGGAAACCGATTTCAGGAGGTAGACTGGAATTGCATTGAAAGCATAGGAAAAGAGGCAGAACGTCCACAATGATGCACTTGGCCAAAAAGGGCGTATGCGTTTTTTCCTGAATATATTCAGGAAAAAACGCATACGCCCTTTTTGGCCAACCAAGCAAACTTGCAAAGGAAATCTGCACTACAATGAAGTCTCACTTCCCCCCGGTCAAAAGGGCCATCTGAAAAAAGTGTAAAATCCAGAAAGGCAGGACAGGCCATGGAGAACTGGGAGCCTTGTTATGCTGAATGGCGGGATGTAAATTGCCAACAGACACTCGGGAGAAGTGTATGGTGTTTCCTGAAACATCTAAAAAACAAAGCAACAGAGCCTAGGGCAATGCCACTTATGGTCCTATAGCTTAGGGAATTTAAAATCAAAAAGACACAGCCACCCCAAAGTTTGGAACGGCTCTGTTTACAAGAACCTCGTTTACAGTACAACTTCAACATTGCAGAAAGTGAAAAATGGATAAAAAAGTTGTGGTATTTACTTACAAAGCAATATCACTCAGCAATGAAATCTGTGTCATCAGGCCCTTAGCAGCACAATGAGTGGATTCAGGTATGATGATTCTAACTGAAATAAGTCACACAGAAAAAGAAACATCATAAGATATCAGTAATACACGGAATGTAAACTTGGCTACACAGGAACTGAATTACAGAACAGAACAGGGTCTCAAATTTAGAAAACCAACTTATGCTTGCTTAAGGGGAAAGGTGAGTTGGGGTGCTGCATAAAACCAGAGATTGAAATGAGCACAGATAAAGTTCCTTAAGCCAAATATGGAATAGACAAGAGCTACTCCTTGCTCAACGAAATGGACTCAACACCCCATATTAAACGCCTAAGAATGTACCTGACTAGTAAGTATCTTAAAACCTATGGATTGCTATGTCTCCGAAAGAGAATCAAGCATGTGTACAGGGGCATAAACGCAGCAGTGATAGGATTGGAGATGTTTGGTGAGCAAATGAAGACCCTTTGAAGTCATATTGCATGGTACCCATTCCACGGGTTTCAACTACCCAGGTTTTAGGTATTCTTCCTTCAGCTAAAACATGCATGTGGAACCCAGAGTATGATCAACCATGTGATCGGGAGACGTGTTCAAATATGTCTCAGTTTTCGTACCCTGGTACTCGGGTGCAACATTCCAGACGCTTTACTAACACTCTCCCGACTTGGAGAGTCAGTCCCTTTAACCTCCTGTTTGGCCCAGTTTGCAATTTCTGTGGAAGATGAACAGGAATAGCGAGAACCAATGAGAGACTAGCTGGAGGTGTCTGGATGGGCAAATTTAACTCTCATTTCCCACCAGGAAGAGGAATTAACCAAAGGCTCAGCGTGCCATGCCGGAAGAGATTAGGGCCTGAAGCCATCCTGCGGTATTGCGGCCAGCTCAAAAGAAAGCGAGTTGAAGAAAGGAGCTCAGGGGCACTGTAATTCACAAACCTGCAGAGTTATAAATGACAGCTATCGTCCAAAAATAGACTGAAGTAAGGCTGCCAAGAGGACTTGAAAGCGGGGCAGAATTGCAGGAAACCGATTTCAGGAGGTAGACTGGAATTGCATTGAAAGCATAGGAAAAGAGGCAGAACGTCCACAATGATGCACTTGGCCAAAAAGGGCGTATGCGTTTTTTCCTGAATATATTCAGGAAAAAACGCATACGCCCTTTTTGGCTAACCAAGCAAACTTGCAAAGGAAATCTGCACTACAATGAAGTCTCACTTCCCCCCGGTCAAAAGGGCCATCTGAAAAAAGTGTAAAATCCAGAAAGGCAGGACAGGCCATGGAGAACTGGGAGCCTTGTTATGCTGATGGGCGGGATGTAAATTGCCAACAGACACTCGGGAGAAGTGTATGGTGTTTCCTGAAACATCTAAAAAACAAAGCAACAGAGCCTAGGGCACTTCCACTTATGGTCCTATAGCTTAGGGAAATTAAAATCAAAAAGACACAGCCACCCCAAAGTTTGGGACGCCTCTGTTTACAAGAACCTCGTTTACCATACAAGTTCAATATCACAGAAAGTGAAAAATGCATAAAGAACTTGTGGTACTTACGTACAATGCAGTATCACTCAGCAATGAAATCTATGTCATCAGGCCCATAGCAGCATAATGAGTAGATTCAGGTACGATGATTCTAACTGAAATAAGTCACACAGAAAAAGAAACATCATAAGATATCACTAATACACGGAATGTAAACTTGGCTACACAGGAACTGCATTCCAAAACAGAACAGGGTCTCAAATTTAGAAAACCAACTTATGCTTGCTTAAGGGGAAAGGTGAGTTGGGGTGCTGCATAAAACCAGAGATTGAAATGAGCACAGATAAAGTTCCTTAAGCCAAATATGGAATAGACAAGAGCTACTCCTTGCTCAACGAAATGGACTAAACACCGCATATTAAACGCCTAAGAATGTACCTGACTAGTAAGTATCTTAAAACCTATGGATTTCTATATCTCCGAAAGAGAATCAAGCATGTGTACAGGGGCATAAACGCAGCAGTGATAGGATTGGAGAGGTTCGGTGAGCAAATGAAGACCCTTTGAAGTCATATTGCATGGTACCCATTCCACGGGTTTCAACTACCCAGGTTTAAGGTATTCTTCCTTCAGCTAAAACATGCATGTGGAACCCAAGTATGATCAACCATGTGAACGGGAGACGTGTTCAAATATGTCTCAGTTTTCCTCCCCTGGTACTGGGGTGCAACATTCCAGATGCTTTACTAACACTCTCCCCACTTGGAGAGTCAGCGCCTTTAACCTCCTGTTTGGCCCAGTTTGCAATTTCTGTGGAAGATGAACAGGAATAGCGAGAACCAATGAGAGACTAGCTGGAGGTGTCTGGATGGGCAAATTTAACTCTCATTTCCCACCAGGAAGAGGAATTAACCAAAGGCTCAGCGTGCCGTGCCGGAACCAGATTAGGGCCTGAAGCCATCCTGCGGTGTTGCGGCCAGCTCAAAAGAAAGCGAGTTGAAGAAAGGAGCTCAGGGGCACTGTAATTCACAAACCTGCAGAGTTATAAATGACAGCTATCGTCCAAAAATAGACTGAAGTAAGGCTGCCAAGAGGACTTGAAAGCGGGGCAGAATTGCAGGAAACCGATTTCAGGAGGTAGACTGGAATTGCATTGAAAGCATAGGAAAAGAGGCAGAACGTCCACAATGATGCACTTGGCCAAAAAGGGCATATGCGTTTTTTCCTGAATATATTCAGGAAAAAACGCATACGCCCTTTTTGGCCAACCAAGCAAACTTGCAAAGGAAATCTGCACTACAATGAAGTCTCACTTCCCCCCGGTCAAAAGGGCCATCTGAAAAAAGTGTAAAATCCAGAAAGGCAGGACAGGCCATGGAGAACTGGGAGCCTTGTTATGCTGATGGGCGGGATGTAAATTGCCAACAGACACTCGGGAGAAGTGTATGGTGTTTCCTGAAACATCTAAAAAACAAAGCAACAGAGCCTAGGGCAATGCCACTTATGGTCCTATAGCTTAGGGAATTTAAAATCAAAAAGACACAGCCACCCCAAAGTTTGGAACGGCTCTGTTTACAAGAACCTCGTTTACAGTACAACTTCAACATCGCAGAAAGTGAAAAATGGATAAAGAAGTTGTGGTATTTACTTACAAAGCAATATCACTCAGCAATGAAATCTGTGTCATCAGGCCCTTAGCAGCACAATGAGTGGATTCAGGTATGATGATTCTAACTGAAATAAGTCACACAGAAAAAGAAACATCATAAGATATCAGTAATACACGGAATGTAAACTTGGCTACACAGGAACTGAATTACAGAACAGAACAGGGTCTCAAATTTAGAAAACCAACTTATGCTTGCTTAAGGGGAAAGGTGAGTTGGGGTGCTGCATAAAACCAGAGATTGAAATGAGCACAGATAAAGTTCCTTAAGCCAAATATGGAATAGACAAGAGCTACTCCTTGCTCAACGAAATGGACTCAACACCCCATATTAAACGCCTAAGAATGTACCTGACTAGTAAGTATCTTAAAACCTATGGATTGCTATGTCTCCGAAAGAGAATCAAGCATGTGTACAGGGGCATAAACGCAGCAGTGATAGGATTGGAGAGGTTCGGTGAGCAAATGACGACCCTTTGAAGTCATATTGCATGGTACCCATTACACGGGTCTCAACTCTCCAGGTTTAAGGTATTCTTCCTTCAGCTAAAACATGCATGTGGAACCCAGAGTATGATCAACCATGTGATCGGGAGACGTGTTCAAATATGTCTCAGTTTTCGTACCCTGGTACTCGGGTGCAACATTCCAGACGCTTTACTAACACTCTCCCGACTTGGAGAGTCAGTCCCTTTAACCTCCTGTTTGGCCCAGTTTGCAATTTCTGTGGAAGATGAACAGGAATAGCGAGAACCAATGAGAGACTAGCTGGAGGTGTCTGGATGGGCAAATTTAACTCTCATTTCCCACCAGGAAGAGGAATTAACCAAAGGCTCAGCGTGCCGTGCCGGAACCAGATTAGGGCCTGAAGCCATCCTGCAGTGTTGCGGCCAGCTCAAAAGAAAGCGAGTTGAAGAAAGGAGCTCAGGGGCACTGTAATTCACAAACCTGCAGAGTTATAAATGACAGCTATCGTCCAAAAATAGACTGAAGTAAGGCTGCCAAGAGGACTTGAAAGCGGGGCAGAATTGCAGGAAACCGATTTCAGGAGGTAGACTGGAATTGCATTGAAAGCATAGGAAAAGAGGCAGAACGTCCACAATGATGCACTTGGCCAAAAAGGGCGTATGCGTTTTTTCCTGAATATATTCAGGAAAAAACGCATACGCCCTTTTTGGCCAACCAAGCAAACTTGCAAAGGAAATCTGCACTACAATGAAGTCTCACTTCCCCCCGGTCAAAAGGGCCATCTGAAAAAAGTGTAAAATCCAGAAAGGCAGGACAGGCCATGGAGAACTGGGAGCCTTGTTATGCTGAATGGCGGGATGTAAATTGCCAACAGACACTCGGGAGAAGTGTATGGTGTTTCCTGAAACATCTAAAAAACAAAGCAACAGAGCCTAGGGCAATGCCACTTATGGTCCTATAGCTTAGGGAATTTAAAATCAAAAAGACACAGCCACCCCAAAGTTTGGAACGGCTCTGTTTACAAGAACCTCGTTTACAGTACAACTTCAACATTGCAGAAAGTGAAAAATGGATAAAGAAGTTGTGGTATTTACTTACAAAGCAATATCACTCAGCAATGAAATCTGTGTCATCAGGCCCTTAGCAGCACAATGAGTGGATTCAGGTATGATGATTCTAACTGAAATAAGTCACACAGAAAAAGAAACATCATAAGATATCAGTAATACACGGAATGTAAACTTGGCTACACAGGAACTGAATTACAGAACAGAACAGGGTCTCAAATTTAGAAAACCAACTTATGCTTGCTTAAGGGGAAAGGTGAGTTGGGGTGCTGCATAAAACCAGAGATTGAAATGAGCACAGATAAAGTTCCTTAAGCCAAATATGGAATAGACAAGAGCTACTCCTTGCTCAACGAAATGGACTCAACACCCCATATTAAACGCCTAAGAATGTACCTGACTAGTAAGTATCTTAAAACCTATGGATTGCTATGTCTCCGAAAGAGAATCAAGCATGTGTACAGGGGCATAAACGCAGCAGTGATAGGATTGGAGATGTTTGGTGAGCAAATGAAGACCCTTTGAAGTCATATTGCATGGTACCCATTCCACGGGTTTCAACTACCCAGGTTTTAGGTATTCTTCCTTCAGCTAAAACATGCATGTGGAACCCAGAGTATGATCAACCATGTGATCGGGAGACGTGTTCAAATATGTCTCAGTTTTCGTACCCTGGTACTCGGGTGCAACATTCCAGACGCTTTACTAACACTCTCCCGACTTGGAGAGTCAGTCCCTTTAACCTCCTGTTTGGCCCAGTTTGCAATTTCTGTGGAAGATGAACAGGAATAGCGAGAACCAATGAGAGACTAGCTGGAGGTGTCTGGATGGGCAAATTTAACTCTCATTTCCCACCAGGAAGAGGAATTAACCAAAGGCTCAGCGTGCCATGCCGGAAGAGATTAGGGCCTGAAGCCATCCTGCGGTATTGCGGCCAGCTCAAAAGAAAGCGAGTTGAAGAAAGGAGCTCAGGGGCACTGTAATTCACAAACCTGCAGAGTTATAAATGACAGCTATCGTCCAAAAATAGACTGAAGTAAGGCTGCCAAGAGGACTTGAAAGCGGGGCAGAATTGCAGGAAACCGATTTCAGGAGGTAGACTGGAATTGCATTGAAAGCATAGGAAAAGAGGCAGAACGTCCACAATGATGCACTTGGCCAAAAAGGGCGTATGCGTTTTTTCCTGAATATATTCAGGAAAAAACGCATACGCCCTTTTTGGCTAACCAAGCAAACTTGCAAAGGAAATCTGCACTACAATGAAGTCTCACTTCCCCCCGGTCAAAAGGGCCATCTGAAAAAAGTGTAAAATCCAGAAAGGCAGGACAGGCCATGGAGAACTGGGAGCCTTGTTATGCTGATGGGCGGGATGTAAATTGCCAACAGACACTCGGGAGAAGTGTATGGTGTTTCCTGAAACATCTAAAAAACAAAGCAACAGAGCCTAGGGCACTTCCACTTATGGTCCTATAGCTTAGGGAAATTAAAATCAAAAAGACACAGCCACCCCAAAGTTTGGGACGCCTCTGTTTACAAGAACCTCGTTTACCATACAAGTTCAATATCACAGAAAGTGAAAAATGCATAAAGAACTTGTGGTACTTACGTACAATGCAGTATCACTCAGCAATGAAATCTATGTCATCAGGCCCATAGCAGCATAATGAGTAGATTCAGGTACGATGATTCTAACTGAAATAAGTCACACAGAAAAAGAAACATCATAAGATATCACTAATACACGGAATGTAAACTTGGCTACACAGGAACTGCATTCCAAAACAGAACAGGGTCTCAAATTTAGAAAACCAACTTATGCTTGCTTAAGGGGAAAGGTGAGTTGGGGTGCTGCATAAAACCAGAGATTGAAATGAGCACAGATAAAGTTCCTTAAGCCAAATATGGAATAGACAAGAGCTACTCCTTGCTCAACGAAATGGACTAAACACCGCATATTAAACGCCTAAGAATGTACCTGACTAGTAAGTATCTTAAAACCTATGGATTTCTATATCTCCGAAAGAGAATCAAGCATGTGTACAGGGGCATAAACGCAGCAGTGATAGGATTGGAGAGGTTCGGTGAGCAAATGAAGACCCTTTGAAGTCATATTGCATGGTACCCATTCCACGGGTTTCAACTACCCAGGTTTTAGGTATTCTTCCTTCAGCTAAAACATGCATGTGGAACCCAAGTATGATCAACCATGTGAACGGGAGACGTGTTCAAATATGTCTCAGTTTTCCTCCCCTGGTACTGGGGTGCAACATTCCAGATGCTTTACTAACACTCTCCCCACTTGGAGAGTCAGCGCCTTTAACCTCCTGTTTGGCCCAGTTTGCAATTTCTGTGGAAGATGAACAGGAATAGCGAGAACCAATGAGAGACTAGCTGGAGGTGTCTGGATGGGCAAATTTAACTCTCATTTCCCACCAGGAAGAGGAATTAACCAAAGGCTCAGCGTGCCGTGCCGGAACCAGATTAGGGCCTGAAGCCATCCTGCGGTGTTGCGGCCAGCTCAAAAGAAAGCGAGTTGAAGAAAGGAGCTCAGGGGCACTGTAATTCACAAACCTGCAGAGTTATAAATGACAGCTATCGTCCAAAAATAGACTGAAGTAAGGCTGCCAAGAGGACTTGAAAGCGGGGCAGAATTGCAGGAAACAGATTTCAGGAGGTAGACTGGAATTGCATTGAAAGCATAGGAAAAGAGGCAGAACGTCCACAATGATGCACTTGGCCAAAAAGGGCATATGCGTTTTTTCCTGAATATATTCAGGAAAAAACGCATACGCCCTTTTTGGCCAACCAAGCAAACTTGCAAAGGAAATCTGCACTACAATGAAGTCTCACTTCCCCCCGGTCAAAAGGGCCATCTGAAAAAAGTGTAAAATCCAGAAAGGCAGGACAGGCCATGGAGAACTGGGAGCCTTGTTATGCTGATGGGCGGGATGTAAATTGCCAACAGACACTCGGGAGAAGTGTATGGTGTTTCCTGAAACATCTAAAAAACAAAGCAACAGAGCCTAGGGCAATGCCACTTATGGTCCTATAGCTTAGGGAATTTAAAATCAAAAAGACACAGCCACCCCAAAGTTTGGAACGGCTCTGTTTACAAGAACCTCGTTTACAGTACAACTTCAACATCGCAGAAAGTGAAAAATGGATAAAGAAGTTGTGGTATTTACTTACAAAGCAATATCACTCAGCAATGAAATCTGTGTCATCAGGCCCTTAGCAGCACAATGAGTGGATTCAGGTATGATGATTCTAACTGAAATAAGTCACACAGAAAAAGAAACATCATAAGATATCAGTAATACACGGAATGTAAACTTGGCTACACAGGAACTGAATTACAGAACAGAACAGGGTCTCAAATTTAGAAAACCAACTTATGCTTGCTTAAGGGGAAAGGTGAGTTGGGGTGCTGCATAAAACCAGAGATTGAAATGAGCACAGATAAAGTTCCTTAAGCCAAATATGGAATAGACAAGAGCTACTCCTTGCTCAACGAAATGGACTCAACACCCCATATTAAACGCCTAAGAATGTACCTGACTAGTAAGTATCTTAAAACCTATGGATTGCTATGTCTCCGAAAGAGAATCAAGCATGTGTACAGGGGCATAAACGCAGCAGTGATAGGATTGGAGATGTTTGGTGAGCAAATGAAGACCCTTTGAAGTCATATTGCATGGTACCCATTCCACGGGTTTCAACTACCCAGGTTTTAGGTATTCTTCCTTCAGCTAAAACATGCATGTGGAACCCAGAGTATGATCAACCATGTGATCGGGAGACGTGTTCAAATATGTCTCAGTTTTCGTACCCTGGTACTCGGGTGCAACATTCCAGACGCTTTACTAACACTCTCCCGACTTGGAGAGTCAGTCCCTTTAACCTCCTGTTTGGCCCAGTTTGCAATTTCTGTGGAAGATGAACAGGAATAGCGAGAACCAATGAGAGACTAGCTGGAGGTGTCTGGATGGGCAAATTTAACTCTCATTTCCCACCAGGAAGAGGAATTAACCAAAGGCTCAGCGTGCCATGCCGGAACCAGATTAGGGCCTGAAGCCATCCTGCGGTGTTGCGGCCAGCTCAAAAGAAAGCGAGTTGAAGAAAGGAGCTCAGGGGCACTGTAATTCACAAACCTGCAGAGTTATAAATGACAGCTATCGTCCAAAAATAGACTGAAGTAAGGCTGCCAAGAGGACTTGAAAGCGGGGCAGAATTGCAGGAAACCGATTTCAGGAGGTAGACTGGAATTGCATTGAAAGCATAGGAAAAGAGGCAGAACGTCCACAATGATGCACTTGGCCAAAAAGGGCGTATGCGTTTTTTCCTGAATATATTCAGGAAAAAACGCATACGCCCTTTTTGGCTAACCAAGCAAACTTGCAAAGGAAATCTGCACTACAATGAAGTCTCACTTCCCCCCGGTCAAAAGGGCCATCTGAAAAAAGTGTAAAATCCAGAAAGGCAGGACAGGCCATGGAGAACTGGGAGCCTTGTTATGCTGATGGGCGGGATGTAAATTGCCAACAGACACTCGGGAGAAGTGTATGGTGTTTCCTGAAACATCTAAAAAACAAAGCAACAGAGCCTAGGGCACTTCCACTTATGGTCCTATAGCTTAGGGAAATTAAAATCAAAAAGACACAGCCACCCCAAAGTTTGGGACGCCTCTGTTTACAAGAACCTCGTTTACCGTACAAGTTCAATATCACAGAAAGTGAAAAATGCATAAAGAACTTGTGGTACTTACGTACAATGCAGTATCACTCAGCAATGAAATCTATGTCATCAGGCCCATAGCAGCATAATGAGTAGATTCAGGTACGATGATTCTAACTGAAATAAGTCACACAGAAAAAGAAACATCATAAGATATCACTAATACACGGAATGTAAACTTGGCTACACAGGAACTGCATTCCAAAACAGAACAGGGTCTCAAATTTAGAAAACCAACTTATGCTTGCTTAAGGGGAAAGGTGAGTTGGGGTGCTGCATAAAACCAGAGATTGAAATGAGCACAGATAAAGTTCCTTAAGCCAAATATGGAATAGACAAGAGCTACTCCTTGCTCAACGAAATGGACTAAACACCGCATATTAAACACCTAAGAATGTACCTGACTAGTAAGTATCTTAAAACCTATGGATTTCTATGTCTCCGAAAGAGAATCAAGCATGTGTACAGGGGCATAAACGCAGCAGTGATAGGATTGGAGAGGTTCGGTGAGCAAATGAAGACCCTTTGAAGTCATATTGCATGGTACCCATTCCACGGGTTTCAACTACCCAGGTTTTAGGTATTCTTCCTTCAGCTAAAACATGCATGTGGAACCCAAGTATGATCAACCATGTGAACGGGAGACGTGTTCAAATATGTCTCAGTTTTCCTCCCCTGGTACTGGGGTGCAACATTCCAGATGCTTTACTAACACTCTCCCCACTTGGAGAGTCAGCGCCTTTAACCTCCTGTTTGGCCCAGTTTGCAATTTCTGCGGAAGATGAACAGGAATAGTGAGAACCAATGAGAGACTAGCTGGAGGTGTCTGGACGGGCAAATTTAACTCTCATTTCTCACCAGGAAGAGGAAATAACCAAAGACTCAGCATGCCGTGCTGGATCCAGATTAGGGCCTGAAGCCATCCTGCGGTGTTGCGGCCAGGTCACAAGAAAGCGAGTTGAAGAAAGGAGCTCAGGGGCACTGTAATTCACAAACCTGCAGAGTTATAAATGACAGCTATCGTCCAAAAATAGACTGAAGTAAGGCTGCCAAGAGGACTTGAAAGCGGGGCAGAATTGCAGGAAACCGATTTCAGGAGGTAGACTGGAATTGCATTGAAAGCATAGGAAAAGAGGCAGAACGTCCACAATGATGCACTTGGCCAAAAAGGGCGTATGCGTTTTTTCCTGAATATATTCAGGAAAAAACGCATACGCCCTTTTTGGCCAACCAAGCAAGCTTGCAAAGGAAATCTGCACTACAATGAAGTCTCACTTCCCCCCGGTCAAAAGGGCCATCTGAAAAAATGGTAAAATCCAGAAAGGCAGGACAGGTCATGGAGAACTGGGAGCCTTGTTATGCTGAAGGGCGGGATGTAAATTGCCAACAACCACTCGGGAGAAGTGTATGGTGTTTCCTGAAACATCTAAAAAACAAAGCAACAGAACCTAGGGCACTTCCACTTATGGTCCTATAGCTTAGGGAAATTAAAATCAAAAAGACACAGCCACCCCAAAGTTTGGAACGGCTCTGTTTACAAGAACCTCATTTACAGTACAAGTTCAACATCGCAGTAAGTGAAAAATGGGTAAAGAAGTTGTGGTATTTACTTACAAAACAATATCACTCAGCAATGAAATCTGTGTCATCAGGCACTTAGCAGCACAATGAGTGGATTCAGGTATGATGATTCTAACTGAAATAAGTCACACAGAAAAAGAAACATCATAAGATATCAGTAATACACGGAATGTAAACTTGGCTACACAGGAACTGAATTACAGAACAGAACAGTGTCTCAAATTTAGAAAACCAACTTATGCTTGCTTAAGGGGAAAGGTGAGTTGGGGTGCTGCATAAAACCAGAGATTGAAATGAGCACAGATAAAGTTCCTTAAGCCAAATATGGAATAGACAAGAGCTACTCCTTGCTCAACGAAATGGACTCAACACCCCATATTAAACGCCTAAGAATGTACCTGACTAGTAAGTATCTTAAAACCTATGGATTGCTATGTCTCCGAAAGAGAATCAAGCATGTGTACAGGGGCATAAACGCAGCAGTGATAGGATTGGAGAGGTTCGGTGAGCAAATGAAGACCCTTTGAAGTCATATTGCATGGTACCCATTCCACGGGTTTCAACTACCCACGTTTAAGGTATTCTTCCTTCAGCTAAAACATGCATGTGGAACCTAGAGTATGATCAACCATGTGATCGGGAGACGTGTTCAAATATGTCTCAGTTTTCGTACCTTGGTACTCCGGTGCAACATTCCAGACGCTTTACTAACACTCTCCCGACTTGGAGAGTAGGTCCCTTTAACCTCCTGTTTGGCCCAGTTTGCAATTTCTGTGGAAGATGAACAGGAATAGCGAGAACCAATGAGAGACTAGCTGGAGGTGTCTGGATGGGCAAATTTAACTCTCATTTCCCACCAGGAAGAGGAAATAACCAAAGGCTCAGTGTGCCGTGCCGGAACAAGATTAGGGCCTGAAGCCATCCTGCGGTGTTGCGGCCAGCTCAAAAGAAAGCGAGTTGAAGAAAGGAGCTCAGGGGCACTGTAATTCACAAACCTGCAGAGTTATAAATGACAGCTATCGTCCAAAAATAGACTGAAGTAAGGCTGCCAAGAGGACTTGAAAGCGGGGCAGAATTGCAGGAAACCGATTTCAGGAGGTAGACTGGAATTGCATTGAAAGCATAGGAAAAGAGGCAGAACGTCCACAATGATGCACTTGGCCAAAAAGGGCGTATGCGTTTTTTCCTGAATATATTCAGGAAAAAACGCATAAGCCCTTTTTGGCCAACCAAGCAATCTTGCAAAGGAAATCTGCACTACAATGAAGTCTCACTTCCCCCCGGTCAAAAGGGCCATCTGAAAAAAGTGTAAAATCCAGAAAGGCAGGACAGGCCATGGAGAACTGGGAGCCTTGTTATGCTGATGGGCGGGATGTAAATTGCCAACAGACACTCGGGAGAAGTGTATGGTGTTTCCTGAAACATCTAAAAAACAAAGCAACAGAGCCTAGGGCACTTCCACTTATGGTCCTATAGCTTAGGGAAATAAAAATCAAAAAGACACAGCCACCCCAAAGTTTGGGACGCCTCTGTTTACAAGAAC